>NC_136060.1:218411838-219030744 GCF_964261635.1 Lissotriton helveticus
ACTACGGCACAGGAACGTGTTATCTGATTAGGTCATAACGCTTGAGATCTAATTAGACAAGCGACATTCCTCCAGCCCCTGATAAGGCATACGACGTTCTCATAACAAATCAAACCTATGACAACCTGGAAAATCTGTGCGGCCATTGTTTTGATTTCACAGAGAACTTTAGTAAAGAATGTGCTAACGAGCAAATCGTATGACATCTTTATTGACGTATCTATGTCCATCCTTACGTCAATCTCGGCACCTTTAAGGTATAAATATTGCCGATCTTGCCATATGCAAACACACGGGTGGTGACAAGACGGAGCAGCCATACTTGCCGAAGCCGAGAGCAGTTGCAGACCCCGCTGGCAGCATCCCCGCCTTCCTGACGCGCTGAGAGACGCGCTGCTATCTCAAGCCGAGAGACCCAGCACCGGCGTTTCTGGGCAGCCCTCGCAGGCAGCCTGGGATATCGAGAGCAGAGAAAGAGATACCATTCCTCATTCATCCTAACTTCCAGGTACAGAACTGAATAACCCCTCACAGAGAATTCTTTAGTTATTCACTTGGCAAAAACAAACTTAACTTAAACTGTAACTTTCTATTCCCGCCCACGCATTAGACTTAGGTCAGGTACACGGGGTAGGCGTATTTAGAAACACCAGTTGAGCACGTTTAGTCAAAATGTATATGTGTATGTAAATATATTTTAATCATTTTAAACATCATATGGCTCAGAAACCATATCAATGTTTTTACAGTATTATTTTATACTATTGCTTTTAATGTATGCACTTTACTTAACTATAAGTATTGCAATAATATCGATCCATTTCTCTTGTACGAGAAAAGAGACTGATCAATAAATAACATCTTTTATTGAACACGCCCGTCTCTTCCTTTTCTCTACATTCTGATGAGACTAAGAATGCACGTACTGACTGAGTAAAATAATTGCCTTGTGCTCACACGACTCTCGAGATTGACTCTTGATTAGGGGTGAGCAAAGTTGTCATGTTCTATGGTTGTCAGAAACTAAATCCCTTCTTGTCTAATCAGGGGAGTTAATTCCTTCCTTGAACATTCGAGAAAGTTTCTAGCGAACTCTGAGCTTAGCTGGCAAACCCAAAAATTAAGTCTAGTATCGACAGTAGTAGACCTAGTTAACGTCTGGCCTAGGCCTTTACTGCTGTAGGTACTATTCCAATGCGCAGAGCCTATTGGGAAAATAGGAGCTACACTACATGGCGCCCAACGCGTTTGGAAAGGGCGATAAAACTAACGTAAGACATTTAGAGTAACTCAGTCGTGCTTTCTCACTCAGACCCCTTTTTCCATTATACTCCAAAGACGTCTGGAGTGGGTGAAAGGTAATATCCTCCAAAACCTCACAGGAGGGAACTCCTATGTATGGTTCTTGGTATAGTCAACGTTGAAGGATAAAAACATTCCCAAAATATTGTGCATCTAATCTCTGTTTCCATAAAGAAACCTGATCTGCAAACAAACATAATACCATCCTTTCTGTAAAATGGCAGAGAGTGATGATGAAAGAGAGGCAGTTAGATTAGCAACTGAACTCGCAGATGCTGATGCTACCATGCAAGCAGCAGACCCGAATATAACACTCATTCCGGTCATTAAAAGGAGATCTATAACCTTAAAACTTATAGAAAATGGACTGACACCTAGAGGTGGCACAGTCATATTCGTAATCGAGGCACACGAATATCGGCAGACAGAGGTATACTATTCATGGATACATTTTCCAGCAGCAAATGCTGTAACAAAGTACTTCCACTATTACAAAGTAGAGGAACCTCCTGAAACGTACACTCCTTTCGAGGAGGTGGAAGTACCACTCAAATTCCAAGAGCATTTGCTCTTATTTGATGGCGCCCTAATACATAACAATCACATTACAAGGCTCGGTCCTTTAGGAAGACCAGGAGCAACGTGGCCGGTCTTAGCCGGATACACACCGCATCCAGACATCGATAGAATGCCTGCAGCAGAGCTGTTAATACAGCTAAAACAACTACTAAAAATTCATAGACAATTAGTTCAGTATGTAATGCGGACTTCAACAATTCAGCCAGCGATTAAACTTCCACAGCTGACCCCTCACCAGGGGAACACAAATAAAATTACACCACAGAACATCCAATCCTGCCTAGGTAAAGTTCCAGCTAAACGGGAACAGATACCATTCTGGTTGGCACAGAAAATTACCCAAGTAGAGGCGGTGTTTCCTGACACCACCCCATTAGAAAAACACAGGATTCTGACTATATGTCTCCCAATGGGAATCGCACCACACATTGAGGACTGTGACACTTGGGGTACAGTCTTTGCTTCCATCTACACAAAAACGCACGGTGTTCCATCCATTTCGGTAATACCAGATGTGCTAAAACAAATTCAAGATGAATACGGTCCAGAACCTGCTTTAACTCTTGGTATGAAATTACTAAAAGACTTCAAGCAGGTCTCGGCTATATTATTAGCCAACATAAAAGGTGAAGCAGCAAACGTGGCGATCCGCCAGAGGTTAAAAGAGACAGATATAGCAGACCAACCAGCTGAAATTGCCAGAATCATAGAAAAATCCTATGAAGAACTAGGCAGAGATAGTCTAGGTGGAATACCAGTAAAACCGCAACTGACTACAAGTCCAGAAAAAATATTTTTTAATAATAATTCACCAAAAAAGAACTGGGATGGAAACAAACAATCCAATCCTAAAGAAAAGAAATTCCAGTCCCGAGGAAGGTCTCCTAGGCGAAGAGAGAAATCTCCAAACCAAAGACAAAGGTCACCGCAGAGTGACCCCTCTGGGAATAGATATAACCTTAGAAATAGGGATAATATTAAAAAACCTGATAGATATCAAGACATTGATACACGTCCCTCTCAATCTTTTCAGACTTCCTCGCAGAAATCGGAAAGAAGAGGACGATCAGAAGAGCACGCCAAGTCCAAAGACAAGGAACCTGCTCAGCCAAAAAAGAAATTACAATTTCCAAAAAAGAAGGTAGCCAGTATCAAGGTAGTTAAAAATGCCGAGAATACTGAGGACACAACTGAAAAACGGAGAATGGGCTCAGACAATGCTAGACAGCGCAGCAGAGGTGAGCATAGCTCGCAAAGTCCTTATGAATCATCTGGAGACAGTGGACACGAATGAATACCTTCAAGTGGAAACTGCAGACACCAGAGTTAGCAAGCCCCACAAGATATACGAGATAACATTACGTATAGAGGGAGATAAGACTAGGAAAATTAGGGGACTATTTTGGGATAACCTCTCAAAGGGTTATGACATCATTCTAGCTGAAAAAGACTGGCCACCAGAGTTTGTCAGGGAGTGCCCTCATGGCGAAGAAGTAATTATGCCTGCCTTCTCGAATCAAATACCGATTCATAAAAAATACACACTTGCTAGAAAGTGGGCAGTGGCCTTAGCACTTGCTTTATATAAA
This sequence comes from Lissotriton helveticus, assembly GCF_964261635.1. Lineage (NCBI taxonomy): Eukaryota > Metazoa > Chordata > Amphibia > Caudata > Salamandridae > Lissotriton > Lissotriton helveticus. Next base: position 218,415,309 of record NC_136060.1, read on the forward strand.
AATCATGTAGGATGGGATGAGGATTCTCCTCCTCACAAAATCCAGTTAAAATCACAACCTACTGCACAAAGGCAGTACCCAATTAAGCAAGAAGCTAAAAAACAGGTAAATGAAATACTAGATCAGGTAGAATACCAGGGGGTGATTGAAACTTGCACCTCACAAATGAACAATCCTTTGTTTCCGGTCTCCAAACCAGACAATTCATATCGTCTAGTTTTGGATTACCGACACCTTAACACATGTTGCAAAACCTTTGCAGTGCAAAACTCACACAGTGCTGCACTAATGAATAACATAGTGCGCAAAAAATACAAAACAACCTTGGACATCTCCAATGGATTCTTTTGTCAAAACATAGCACCAGAGAGCAGATATTTAACTGCATTCTCAGTAAATGGCACTCAAAAACAATTCTGTCGGTTAGCCCAGGGGTACAAGAACAGCCCGGGGGTATTCTCAGCGAGAGTAACAGAATTACTACAACTATATGATGATGAAGCATTATCTTATGTCGATGACATTTACTTAACAGATGATGACTTGGAGACTCACTTGAAAAGGGTGAACACCATAATACTTGGGTTCGCTGCAGAGGGTTACAAATTCAACTTTAAAAAATCCAGAATTGCCCATCTGACAGTCCTATTCTTAGGATATGAGTTATCAAGTGAAGGTAAAAGCCTGGCAGACAATTTCCTAGAGAAATGTGCCGTAATCCAAGCTCCTAAAACACTAAAAAACCTACAGTCAATTCTAGGCTTCCTAAATTTCGGAAGAACATACATTGCAAATTACGCAGAAAGGGTCAAACCCCTTTATGATCTAATTAAACCAGACTTTAAAAGATCCAATTGGACTCAAACACACACAGAAATTTTGAGATCCTTACAAACAGACATGCTAATTAAAACAAAATTAGAAACACGTGATAACACACGCAATCTTGTGATTCGAGTCATCCCAGGGAGATGCGGATTCACATACCTGACTTCTAATGAAGGAGAAAAGGTACCAATTGCATTCAAATCACACTTGTACACTAAGGCTGAAATGAAATTTAGCCCAACGGAAAAAATTCTTACAGCAACACAGACAGCTATAGCAAAAGAACGAGCCCTGGCACAAGGTAAACGAATAATAATCGTGACACCAATACCAGCCTTAGAGGCGGTAACAAAGGCAAGCATTCCAAATGCTAAAGCACTCCATCCAAGATGGATACAATGGGCTAACTCTCTTGCTGCAACAGACGTGGTGTACGAATTTGATCCTTATTTAAAAACACAAGAATTTCTCCAATATGAATTTGAATGTCCTCCGCCAACCGAAATTCTGCCTCTAGATCACTACGGCTGTATAATATATACAGACGGATCAGCACAACCCGCAGTAGGGGGTAAACAAGCTTACAGTGCTGCGTGCGCGATTGTTAAAGGTCGTTGGCACGAAGGGAAATTTAAACCAACCCTCACTAAAACACAATCCCTAGGAGATTGTACTGCTCAGCGAGCTGATCTACTAGCATTCAAGATGGCGCTTGAAAATACCGATCGAGAATTCCCCACACTCATAGTGTGCGATTCGTATTATTGCGTTCAATCTTATAATGAATACTTGCAGATCTGGCTTCAGAACGGTTTCAAGGATGCGAAAGGTGGCACAATCAAGCATAAAATGCTCTGGGAACAAGTAGCTCTTTTACAAAAAGAACTACCAAAGACTCACGTGATACATACACTGAGTCATCAACGTGATGGCGTTCACGTTGCAGGGAATTCATTGGCTGATGAGGCCGCGAAGGCAGCTGTGCAAACGGCTTCCGTAGCTGCCGTCACCAGGTCAAAAACAAAAATAGACAGCGAAATATTACAAGCTGTCAGCGCTTCAGAAAAGGATTCGATAGAACCACTCCCTAAAGGCTTTCCAGTAAAATACTCATACATAACTGATGCAAACAATGTTCCTTTTGCTCAAATCCCTGGAGTGGGGGATAGGGCAATTCCAAACATGGAACATAGGTTAGGACTAATAATAGCGGCACACGAAGGGCTTGCTTCTATTCATGCTGGCGTCTCAGCCACAGTATCATTATTAAAACAGAGATACTGGTGGCCACAAATGAGAAGACAAACAAGGAACTATGTTCTAGCATGTGAAATATGTCAAAAAATGAAAGTATCAACGGTGAGACGTCCAGCACAGACGCCCCTTCTAATCTCGGATAAACCATTAGCCTGTGTTTATCTAGACCACTGCGGTCCCTTACAAAGGGATGGTAACTATAAATATATCTTGGTCGCAGTGGATTCATGCACGAGATTCATATGGATGTGGCCCCAGCGAACGGCTGACGCCAGAACTGTTATATAAGATTTGCGAGTCTTTATCGGCACATACGCAATTGGCATGCTGCATTCGGACAATGGTCCTGCTTTTAGCTCTCGGGCTTATAAGGAGGCCATGGTCAGCATGGGCGTGCAATTGCGGTACTCTTGTCCATTTCACCCTGAGGGGAACGGAATTGTTGAAAGAAAAAACCGTGACATAAAGCAATCTATAACGGCAAAGGTATTAGGTTCGGGAGCTGGGTGGGTCAAACATCTAATAAGTGTCCAACGTAGTCTAAATAACTTGCCAAGAAATTCTCTGAAGGGATTCAGTCCGTACGAATTATTATTCGGAACTAGGATGTTGATCTCTGACCTTGATAGTCAGACTTCAGTGGTAATAGAAAAAACCTTTGATGTCAAAGACCGTTTGGCTATTTTGCAGGACTTAAACAAAACAAGAAAAGACCTGAGCAACATACAGTTGAAACAACAGCCAACAACCACTGAAGAATCACCACCTGTCCCAGCAAGACCTGTCTGGATTCCAAAAGTCGGGGATCTAGTCAGGGAAAAGATCGCGGTAAAGAAGGAATTTGGGCCTTCTTACAGAAAAGCAGTTCCTGTCTTGTCTGTCAACGGGACAAGATCAGTTGTACTACCGCCACTTGCTGGTAAAAAGGAGAACCGAGTTGTATCCATCGACCTGGTAAAACCACAACATGTGGCCGATAACAAACAGTAGGCCAAGTGGACTCCCAATAAGTAGCAGAACACCAAGGTTTGCTACCAGCACAGAGGTCCTAACAAAAGGCTCATCACATTCGAAACGCCTAAAGAAGAACAAGAAGGACTATGCAACAATGCAATAGAACTCAGACCTCTGAAAACCCAAATAAAGACATTTAGCAGAGACACACCAATCTATACTGAAGTACCAAGTGACAATGCAAGAAACAAAAATCCTGAAGCAATTGGAACAATTGACAGAACTGCATCCGGGTACTTCATCAACTTCGATGATTCCTCTGAAAGCTTCAGTGAATCAAAGACACAGCCATCATCAAAATCCTTTAAAGACAAAGCTAAGGAACTTTTGAAACATCTGAAAGAAACATATCTGGTTTCTCCATGGATTGAATTTTGGGTGGGTTTTGGTGCATTTATCCTCATACTTTGGCTCATCATGGTATTTACTTTGGGACGCTTCATTGAGGGAAAATATGCTAAAATGGACACAGCAAGCCAGAACATCAACTTGGTCCTCAAACCACACACATCTTCACACGTCGAGAAAAGAGAGCTTTCTTCAGCCAACTTCACAGCCAATCCTATACCTGGTGGGGTAGCCTGGGACAACACTGACTATGAAATTTATGGTCCGGTCGAGATCCTGAAATATCCACACCAAATCAAGATCTCCTTGAGTGACTTTGCAAAACCAAACTCATTTGCTGATGATTGGGACTTCGAAAGTATTAACAACATGATGTCTGACTTAGTAATGTCTGCTAAATTTACAAAACATGATTATTTGCAAGGTTCTACAAATTATGACAGTATGTATTGCTATAACCACTATGGTAACCGTTTTTTACATAAATCTGCACAACCTAGAAATGTTTTGAATTACAATCAATGGGAACACTGTGCTACACCTCCAAAAGGGAGCTCAAGAACCGTTTACGACAAATATTCATATTTTTCAGGTTTTAACACAAGTAATGCTGAAACATTTTATTTTAAATTGTCAAACAAGACAGGGATGAAAACCATGATAACCAACACAAAATTGATATATTCAGATTCATTCTTTGAAAAAATGAATACATTTGGATTTGATTATTGGGACAAAAATGTTGATTTGAAAAGTGTTTGGGGTACAAAAGAATGGCAAGTACAGGGTTTAGAAGCTTTGTTTAGAGCCTGCATGATCCCAGAACAAATGATATTTTTAAATGACACTGTTCAACAAACCACCTGTCTTGGCTTAGCCAAAATCAAAGATTTAATTAAACCGTCTATTCCAAAGCCAACAATGTTTAGCAATAACTCTGATACAGATGAAGAGATAGACGTAAACCATATATTAAACCAAAACAGAACACATCCTGATTGGAAACAATGGTTGATCTGCCCCACAGATACAAATAACTGTCAAGATAGATTCCTGAATAAAACACAGGGTTTCAAAATGACCAGGCCAGACCCTAGATATCCCCAAAGACATCACCCAGGGATAATAACAACCTACAGTGTGGGCAAATTATGCCTTCAATGGCTACAAACTTCCACACTGCCTGAAATTAAGCAACATCTAACTTTACTTACTGATGGTGCTGACTTGCGTGATTTCATAATGGGACCACGCAAACAGCGTCAAAAGCGTTTCATAGCAGCCTCTGTATATGCAGCATACAATGAGGCCTGGAAGGTTACTCAAATTGAAACAGCAGAAAGAATACGGGAAATTGACCGTATCAATTTGGAAAAATCACTTTCTGTAGTGGACAATGGGTTAATGACTCTGTCCTCCAGAATTTTTTCATTGGACAGCATTGTGTCTTCAGCAATCGATATATTATCGCAAGACTTACTGTTATTACAACATGGTCAGTCACAATTGCGTTCTATTGTACAGCTTGGCTGGACGTTACAAAATCTGCGTTCAGGCTATGTGCCTTGGCGTTTAATCAACACAACGTCACTATTCCAAATCTTTAACCTTACTGATAGACAAATCGGTATGGCGCAAAAGGGTGCTGATTATACAATCTTGAGCATTGAAAAACTAGAAAGATTACCAATGACAATGTCAGAACGACCTGTCAGTGAATGGATAATACACGGAATCATAAATATTCCAATCTCAACCTTCAGGTTTCAATACTGCCAAAAATATATACAGGCTGGCATGTACGAGAAATTGGGAAAGGGGTACCTTAAAACAACTTGGAACCTGCCCTATTCACATGCATGTGTCAGTAATAAAGAACAGAAAGTGTTTCTTAGTGGCTACAATTGTGCTATGTCACTAAGCGGCACGCTTCTGTGTAACGGTATTAGTTTGCACGGAGCCTGTGAAGGGAATTCATACAACCTTTCATGTCACCAGCAAGGCGCACCTGCAACTGAAATAGAACCATTCTTTCAAAGACTCTATAATGGGAGTTACATTCTTATTGTAGACCGCAGATGTTGTAGTCTTATGCCCGGGACTCCTTATCTAGTCACTACGACGGCGAAGGTCAAGTGCTGTGGACGCTCTTTATTCCCCAGCTCCTTTCCAGACAGGGAGGCAAGGGCATGGCCCAGTTTGAAAATTACTTCTATTCGAATAGATACTTTAAGCAGAATGAAAACAGTGCTTCTTCAGACGCCTACAAGGCTCACGTCATCAAAAGAAACGTATGATCTACAAGTCGCAAGGACGACTGCAGAGATACATACATTATTATCAACTAATTCCCCCGTACATTTCGCGGAAATCCTGAGCGAAATCTTAAATATTTCTGATACCAATGGGATCTCAGGGGTATTTAAGACAGTATTTTCGATGGCATTAACACCATTCAAAGCCATACTGGGTATTTTTCCAGATTTCGTCCATTCGATTTTTGGCGGACTTCCCCTGATCCTGGGACTAATTGCAGGAATCCTATTCCTAGTCCTTATTTTTCGTTATGGCAACCCATGTCACAGATCAAACTCTCGCGACAATGGAAGATACGATCCTAGCCATTGGATACCGGGACCGGATATCAAAAATCCTGGGACTCTCCCGGCTTAGAGACCTGAACATGACTTGGTTTCTATCATTTCGACCAATGTGGCAAAGATGTGTATTACCTGTACTAAGGTGTCTGCTATGCGGAGAAGAATGCGTGTTAGACACCTGTCTGACGCTACAATCGGATGCGCCAGTGGATGCAGATACACTGTTGGTTCCTACCAAGGTTCACGCTTTGTGCTGCCCTCAAAGGCTGCCAATCCTGATGACGGCATTCCTGGAATCTTCACCACTGCGATTGAAGAGTAGTGAAGTTCAAGATGAAAGCAGCATCGAACAGGTACGACCTTCTGTCAGCAATGCGAATCAGAATGTCAATACAGACAATCATGCGCACGAATGCATGGTTACCCCTATTTCCGACTTAGTGGAACTTTCCCATGAAGCTGTTGACAGTTTTTTCGAAAGCCTGAATGATATGATGTTCTCTCCAGAACAGAAATAGAGACTTTTGAGCAAGCTCGCACACGGCGTTCCCTGAATTCGGCCTTCAACTTTAAAAATAAAGTCACATGAACAATTCTTCCCACCAGTTCACGGACAACAATCTTTTAGCAGCCCCAAATTATTTTTCACAAATTTTTCGGGACACTTATCTTCTGCTTAAAGTAGGAAACTATTCCTAGAGAACTAAGATTTCTATTTTTAGATACTTTATAAACTTTAGTTGCCCGCTGGGATGTTCACAAATATTTTATTATGTGATGAGATGGTCTCGAACTTCCTTTCTGTATAGCTATATTAAGAGCCATTTCATGTGTATTTCTCATATACCAATAAGCAATAATGCATAACAATGCGTGTTTACTTTTGCATTTAATTCATAGCTTAAGTGCATACAATATATATGACTGCAATTTTTCAGTATATTTGAAAATTTCGAAATGCATTTATGTATTTTGGGGTGGTAAGGTATACACTATACTCTATAGTATGTTGTACTATGTTATACTATGCATAGATTAGTAGATATGACCATAGTTAGCGTGGAGTGGGTGTCATGTATTCCTACAGGTTCTGAATCGATCCCCCTATTCCTGACCCTATTCTGGTTAAACTAACTATCAAGTTAACTAACATTCAGCCCATGAGGCAAGAAAACCCCCATGATGCAGATACCGTTATCTGACGCAGTCACACTACGGCACAGGAACGTGTTATCTGATTAGGTCATAACGCTTGAGATCTAATTAGACAAGCGACATTCCTCCAGCCCCCGATAAGGCATACGACGTTCTCATAACAAATCAAACCTATGACAACCTGGAAAATCCGTGCGGCCATTGTTTTGATTTCACAGAGAACTTTAGTAAAGAATGTGCTAACGAGCAAATCGTATGACATCTTTATTGACGTATCTATGTCCATCCTTACGTCAATCTCGGCACCTTTAAGGTATAAATATTGCCGATCTTGCCCTATGCAAACACACGCGTGGTGACAAGACGGAGCAGCCATACTTGCCGAAGCCGAGAGCAGGAGCAGACCCCGCTGGCAGCAGCCCCGCCTTCCTGACGCGCTGAGAGACGCGCTGCTATCTCAAGCCGAGAGACCCAGCACCGGCGTTTCTGGGCAGCCCTCGCAGGCAGCCTGGGATATCGAGAGCAGAGAAAGAGATACCATTCCTCATTCATCCTAACTTCCAGGTACAGAACTGAATAACCCCTCACAGAGAATTCTTTAGTTATTCACTTGGCAAAAACAAACTTAACTTAAACTGTAACTTTCTATTCCCGCCCACGCATTAGACTTAGGTCAGGTACACGGGGTAGGTGTATTTAGAAACACCAGTTGAGCACGTTTAGTCAAAATGTATATGTGTATGTAAATATATTTTAATCATTTTAAACATCATATGGCTCAGAAACCATATCAATGTTTTTACAGTATTATTTTATACTATTGCTTTTAATGTATGCACTTTACTTAACTATAAGTATTGCAATAATATCGATCCATTTCTCTTGTACGAGAAAAGAGACTGATCAATAAATAACATCTTTTATTGAACACGCCCGTCTCTTCCTTTTCTCTACATTCTGATGAGACTAAGAATGCACGTACTGACTGAGTAAAATAATTGCCTTGTGCTCACACGACTCTCGAGATTGACTCTTGATTAGGGGAGAGCAAAGTTGTCATGTTCTATGGTTGTCAGAAACTAAATGCCTTCTTGTCTAATCAGGGGAGTTAATTCCTTCCTTGAACATTCGAGAAAGTTTCTAGCGAACTCTGAGCTTAGCTGGCAAACCCAAAAATTAAGTCTAGTATCGACAGTAGTAGACCTAGTTAACGTCTGGCCTAGGCCTTTACTGCTGTAGGTACTATTCCAATGCCAGAGCCTATTGGGAAAATAGGAGCTACACTACACTACCTGCATGTGACCCATTGGTCACTAACCTCCAAAACCCAACATTATCTTTCATTTTGGCTGCAGTCAGCATCTCTGCCCAGATCAACTCCTCCCATCTTCTTTTTGAGCTATTTTGGGTAGATTTATAAAGTTCCCTAGCTGCTCTAACATCCTCCTTCGATTTGTTTTTAATGGCCACCAATAGTTCCCTCTTGGCTGCTCTACATGATTGATCATAACATAATTTTCCATGACACCCCATCCTCACACTTTGTTGTTTTTGCCTTGGCATTTTTGTCAAACATATTTTTAATTTTTCAAACAATATATAGTGGAGTTCAATAAATCTATCATAACAGTTGGGTGAGAGAAGATAATCATCCAGGTACCCAAAAATTGTGTCAAAGGCTGAGTATACTTTTGCCAGTGTGTTTCCGTTTTCAAGTACATGGCACCATTTCAACACACGCCTATTATTACTGACATGATGCGCATCACATGAATGCACATCACATGAATTCTGGTTTGGGACTTCAATTAGAGCTTGAAATGGGGGTTCACTGAACAAGGTACCATCAACCGACAGTTTCAATGGATAATGATCACTTTCACCCCTAGTAGACACCACAAAGTCCAACATGTTATGCCAAATACACAGTGAGACAAATATAAAGTCCAAATTGCTTGTAGTATCGGACCTTGCAAAAGTGGGGCGTTTTGAAAGATCCGATGGGAAACGGCCATTGCATGCCCTAAGATTATGGTCGACCGTTAATCCCATCAGTTGTACGACCAATGCAGAGCAGTTAACAAAATTTATACTCTCAAGTTGAGGGATATTATTTGCATGATCTTCCTCCTCAAGGATATCCACAAGTCCCTGGACGGGTTCGAAGTTACAATTGATATCTCCGCCCATGATTACTGGAGCCTCACCAACCACCCTTTTTAAAAAATCATCTAAAGCTTCAATAGTGGGGGATTTTTTAGAGTGCATGGAGGGTCTATTATAGACATTGATTAGATAACGTTCCTCCTCTTTTACATTTGTAATTTTCAGAGCCAAAATGTCCAATGAGCCTGTGTCAATTATTTTGATCTTAATCTTTAGCGTGACTTTGACCCATATAATGAGACCCCCCGAGGGTCTACCCCTACTTGACTGGGCAGCCCCAATACAATAGGTTTTATATCCTGTCCTATGGGGTATGTCTATTGCCCAGGTTTCTTGTAAAAGGCAGAAATCACAGGAATCAATATATTCTGCCCAATCAGGGTCTCTCAGATTTTTATTTACCCCCGCTATATTCCAAGAGATTATAAGCAAAGATGGTTTTGCCCCTTTGTCAATGCGATTTGAATTTGCAATTGATTCTGGTCCCAACGATAAATCTTTTACTGGTACTTCTACATGTTGTGGAACCAAGTCAGATTGCAGAGCCATTGAACAGTTGGGTGCTTCATTAACCGGGCCAACCGAGGTTTCCCCAAAATTACTCTTACTTGGCACAATAATATGCTGCTTGTCTATGACACCCTTTTTAGGATGACAATCCTTGCCATCCTCTCCAACTAGGGTCATTTTTCCAGAATTAGCTAATTTAGTGAAAGTACCCTCGATATCGACTGGACAATCAATAGTTTGTGTATTAGTGAGATACCTTTTCTGGGTTGGAAGTCAATCAACTCCATCTTGGGGACTAAACCTATTATTGGTAGAAATACCATTCCACACAATATTAGTGCCATGTCTACTAGATTTCTTACCAGGCATAGAATGGTAGTTAACCGTGGTCCAGTTTCCTCCGTTGTTCGTATGCCTCAAGGGAGGATAAAAGAATGTTAGAGGCCTTACTTCAATGGGGAATGTACCTGCATATGTATTTCGTGTACAAATATGTTGGGCAGTAAGAGAACCCTCAAAGGACACGACAATGCAGTCGCCCATGATGGTTTTATGCATAGGACCGATCCACGGTACCCTTCTTACCATGAGGATTTTACTTTTAATATGGTTTTGAATAGGCTTGTTCTCATTTAGCCAATATATTACCTTGTTTTTCAAGGACAGGAAATTTTCCTCATATTGGTTGTCTAACTCAGGAACCCCAGTTAATACAATTACGAAGGGACTTGCGTCAGGGGGAATATCTATATATCCTCCCCTAGGAATTTTGCTAGTATGGAAAGTGTGCTCATTTTGTATAGTCGTTTTATTATTATTGCTTGACGTGGTCGCACGTGGGGTAAATGCAGCACGTGCAGGGGGGTTGGAGTCAATCGCTTTAGGAGAACTCGCATTTTTAGTACTCGCAGTTCCATTATTCACTGCAAATACAGGACCTTTGCCATTCAAGATATTTACATTATTGCCTTTAGGTGGAACCAAGGGGGTAGCAGAAAACGTATAGACTGAGCTCACATTACAGTCAGCTGCTTTTGGAGCACTCTTCGTAGTGGTTTGTTTAACACCCATTTTTGTTTTAGAAGGTACAGGACAGACGGGAACATGTGGACTACTAGGGACTGTATCAGAAGACTGTGGCTTAGTGCCACATGAATTTAAGCTTATACTGGACAGAGTAATGATACTTTTCTCCAGTTCGAGAAGTTGGTTTTCAATGCAAGATAACCTGACTTCGAGGGGCTTTAATAGTTTCTTTAGGGTCTCCCATACAGTTTTAACAAAGTCCTCCTTTCCTCCCTCCAAGTCCGCCAAGGGTGAACCTATCTTCTCCACCATTGGAGCGTCATGCACATCAATATTAACAACATTAGCATTTTTAGACAACTCTGTAGTGGGAAGTGTCTGATTAAAAAGACCTTTCGTACCTCCCTGGGGGTTAAAACAAGCTGTTAGACACTGGCTTTTTGCCACTTTTGCTTTTTTTCTAAAGTACGCTGACCTAGACTGACATTTTCTCTTTTGTGGTAACGTTGCCTTAGAGGCACTCACGGCTTTGTTAGTGTCGTCATTGTCTTTACTTCCTTTATCCTTCAACGATATATCCGCGTTAGGAGATGTTTCGGATATATTCCCGATGGGTATTTCATGAGTATGATCAAGTGTGACGTCGACAGAAGGCAAAGTTTCTTCGGGAACTGGATGAACTTCGGCTGGAATGACGAGGGCTTTAGTGGCAACAGGGCGTTCAGGAGTCCTAGCTAGGGCGATGCTGCCAAGGGAAGATTTTTTACCCAAGCCTAGATCTATAGATAATTTACAACAAGGGGTGGTGATGGACAGAGTCTCTGAATTAAGCAGAGTACTCTCACCCAGTCAAGAGATCAGGGCTAGATCCAACACCGTTTTTTAGCTCATTGCACCATCCCAGTTTCAGAACCTGGCTGTATGCAAATTAGTCTGTCCCTGGCCCAGTGCATCATGGGAACAGGGCAGACCAGACTACAAAAGCCAATTCTTACACTGGGAAGGAAACAAGCTTCCGGGGACCGGTTTCTGCCATTTCAGGCGTCTTCGGCCCGGCTTGCTTGAATCCTGATGGTGCAATGAGCAAGGGACTCACATCTGAGTATACCCTTCCACGCTTAGGGTGGACAAAATTATTTACAACAAGGGGTGGTGATGGACAGAGTCTCTGAATTAAGCAGAGTACTCTCACCCAGTCAAGAGATCAGGGCTAGATCCAACACCGTTTTTTAGCTCATTGCACCATCCCAGTTTCAGAACCTGGCTGTATGCAAATTAGTCTGTCCCTGGCCCAGTGCATCATGGGAACAGGGCAGACCAGACTACAAAAGCCAATTCTTACACTGGGAAGGAAACAAGCTTCCGGGGACCGGTTTCTGCCATTTCAGGCGTCTTCGGCCCGGCTTGCTTGAATCCTGATGGTGCAATGAGCAAGGGACTCACATCTGAGTATACCCTTCCACGCTTAGGGTGGACAAAATTATTTACAACAAGGGGTGGTGATGGACAGAGTCTCTGAATTAAGCAGAGTACTCTCACCCAGTCAAGAGATCAGGGCTAGATCCAACACCGTTTTTTAGCTCATTGCACCATCCCAGTTTCAGAACCGGGCTGTATGCAAATTAGTCTGTCCCTGGCCCAGTGCATCATGGGAACAGGGCAGACCAGACTACAAAAGCCAATTCTTACACTGGGAAGGAAACAAGCTTCCGGGGACCGGTTTCTGCCATTTCAGGCGTCTTCGGCCCGGCTTGCTTGAATCCTGATGGTGCAATGAGCAAGGGACTCACATCTGAGTATACCCTTCCACGCTTAGGGTGGACAAAATTATTTACAACAAGGGGTGGTGATGGACAGAGTCTCTGAATTAAGCAGAGTACTCTCACCCAGTCAAGAGATCAGGGCTAGATCCAACACCGTTTTTTAGCTCATTGCACCATCCCAGTTTCAGAACCTGGCTGTATGCAAATTAGTCTGTCCCTGGCCCAGTGCATCATGGGAACAGGGCAGACCAGACTACAAAAGCCAATTCTTACACTGAGAAGGAAACAAGCTTCCGGGGACCGGTTTCTGCCATTTCAGGCGTCTTCGGCCCGGCTTGCTTGAATCCTGATGGTGCAATGAGCAAGGGACTCACATCTGAGTATACCCTTCCACGCTTAGGGTGGACAAAATTATTTACAACAAGGGGTGGTGATGGACAGAGTCTCTGAATTAAGCAGAGTACTCTCACCCAGTCAAGAGATCAGGGCTAGATCCAACACCGTTTTTTAGCTCATTGCACCATCCCAGTTTCAGAACCTGGCTGTATGCAAATTAGTCTGTCCCTGGCCCAGTGCATCATGGGAACAGGGCAGACCAGACTACAAAAGCCAATTCTTACACTGGGAAGGAAACAAGCTTCCGGGGACCGGTTTCTGCCATTTCAGGCGTCTTCGGCCCGGCTTGCTTGAATCCTGATGGTGCAATGAGCAAGGGACTCACATCTGAGTATACCCTTCCACGCTTAGGGTGGACAAAATTATTTACAACAAGGGGTGGTGATGGACAGAGTCTCTGAATTAAGCAGAGTACTCTCACCCAGTCAAGAGATCAGGGCTAGATCCAACACCGTTTTTTAGCTCATTGCACCATCCCAGTTTCAGAACCTGGCTGTATGCAAATTAGTCTGTCCCTGGCCCAGTGCATCATGGGAACAGGGCAGACCAGACTACAAAAGCCAATTCTTACACTGGGAAGGAAACAAGCTTCCGGGGACCGGTTTCTGCCATTTCAGGCGTCTTCGGCCCGGCTTGCTTGAATCCTGATGGTGCAATGAGCAAGGGACTCACATCTGAGTATACCCTTCCACGCTTAGGGTGGACAAAATTATTTACAACAAGGGGTGGTGATGGACAGAGTCTCTGAATTAAGCAGAGTACTCTCACCCAGTCAAGAGATCAGGGCTAGATCCAACACCGTTTTTTAGCTCATTGCACCATCCCAGTTTCAGAACCTGGCTGTATGCAAATTAGTCTGTCCCTGGCCCAGTGCATCATGGGAACAGGGCAGACCAGACTACAAAAGCCAATTCTTACACTGGGAAGGAAACAAGCTTCCGGGGACCGGTTTCTGCCATTTCAGGCGTCTTCGGCCCGGCTTGCTTGAATCCTGATGGTGCAATGAGCAAGGGACTCACATCTGAGTATACCCTTCCACGCTTAGGGTGGACAAAATTATTTACAACAAGGGGTGGTGATGGACAGAGTCTCTGAATTAAGCAGAGTACTCTCACCCAGTCAAGAGATCAGGGCTAGATCCAACACCGTTTTTTAGCTCATTGCACCATCCCAGTTTCAGAACCTGGCTGTATGCAAATTAGTCTGTCCCTGGCCCAGTGCATCATGGGAACAGGGCAGACCAGACTACAAAAGCCAATTCTTACACTGGGAAGGAAACAAGCTTCCGGGGACCGGTTTCTGCCATTTCAGGCGTCTTCGGCCCGGCTTGCTTGAATCCTGATGGTGCAATGAGCAAGGGACTCACATCTGAGTATACCCTTCCACGCTTAGGGTGGACAAAATTATTTACAACAAGGGGTGGTGATGGACAGAGTCTCTGAATTAAGCAGAGTACTCTCACCCAGTCAAGAGATCAGGGCTAGATCCAACACCGTTTTTTAGCTCATTGCACCATCCCAGTTTCAGAACCTGGCTGTATGCAAATTAGTCTGTCCCTGGCCCAGTGCATCATGGGAACAGGGCAGACCAGACTACAAAAGCCAATTCTTACACTGGGAAGGAAACAAGCTTCCGGGGACCGGTTTCTGCCATTTCAGGCGTCTTCGGCCCGGCTTGCTTGAATCCTGATGGTGCAATGAGCAAGGGACTCACATCTGAGTATACCCTTCCACGCTTAGGGTGGACAAAATTATTTACAACAAGGGGTGGTGATGGACAGAGTCTCTGAATTAAGCAGAGTACTCTCACCCAGTCAAGAGATCAGGGCTAGATCCAACACCGTTTTTTAGCTCATTGCACCATCCCAGTTTCAGAACCTGGCTGTATGCAAATTAGTCTGTCCCTGGCCCAGTGCATCATGGGAACAGGGCAGACCAGACTACAAAAGCCAATTCTTACACTGGGAAGGAAACAAGCTTCCGGGGACCGGTTTCTGCCATTTCAGGCGTCTTCGGCCCGGCTTGCTTGAATCCTGATGGTGCAATGAGCAAGGGACTCACATCTGAGTATACCCTTCCACGCTTAGGGTGGACAAAATTATTTACAACAAGGGGTGGTGATGGACAGAGTCTCTGAATTAAGCAGAGTACTCTCACCCAGTCAAGAGATCAGGGCTAGATCCAACACCGTTTTTTAGCTCATTGCACCATCCCAGTTTCAGAACCTGGCTGTATGCAAATTAGTCTGTCCCTGGCCCAGTGCATCATGGGAACAGGGCAGACCAGACTACAAAAGCCAATTCTTACACTGGGAAGGAAACAAGCTTCCGGGGACCGGTTTCTGCCATTTCAGGCGTCTTCGGCCCGGCTTGCTTGAATCCTGATGGTGCAATGAGCAAGGGACTCACATCTGAGTATACCCTTCCACGCTTAGGGTGGACAAAATTATTTACAACAAGGGGTGGTGATGGACAGAGTCTCTGAATTAAGCAGAGTACTCTCACCCAGTCAAGAGATCAGGGCTAGATCCAACACCGTTTTTTAGCTCATTGCACCATCCCAGTTTCAGAACCTGGCTGTATGCAAATTAGTCTGTCCCTGGCCCAGTGCATCATGGGAACAGGGCAGACCAGACTACAAAAGCCAATTCTTACACTGGGAAGGAAACAAGCTTCCGGGGACCGGTTTCTGCCATTTCAGGCGTCTTCGGCCCGGCTTGCTTGAATCCTGATGGTGCAATGAGCAAGGGACTCACATCTGAGTATACCCTTCCACGCTTAGGGTGGACAAAATTATTTACAACAAGGGGTGGTGATGGACAGAGTCTCTGAATTAAGCAGAGTACTCTCACCCAGTCAAGAGATCAGGGCTAGATCCAACACCGTTTTTTAGCTCATTGCACCATCCCAGTTTCAGAACCTGGCTGTATGCAAATTAGTCTGTCCCTGGCCCAGTGCATCATGGGAACAGGGCAGACCAGACTACAAAAGCCAATTCTTACACTGGGAAGGAAACAAGCTTCCGGGGACCGGTTTCTGCCATTTCAGGCGTCTTCGGCCCGGCTTGCTTGAATCCTGATGGTGCAATGAGCAAGGGACTCACATCTGAGTATACCCTTCCACGCTTAGGGTGGACAAAATTATTTACAACAAGGGGTGGTGATGGACAGAGTCTCTGAATTAAGCAGAGTACTCTCACCCAGTCAAGAGATCAGGGCTAGATCCAACACCGTTTTTTAGCTCATTGCACCATCCCAGTTTCAGAACCTGGCTGTATGCAAATTAGTCTGTCCCTGGCCCAGTGCATCATGGGAACAGGGCAGACCAGACTACAAAAGCCAATTCTTACACTGGGAAGGGAATTCCCCGGTAGCTTGTCTCCTTTCTGGTGAAGAATTGGCTTGGTAGTTTGGTCTGCCCTGTTCCCATGATGCACTGGGCCAGGGACAGACTAATTTGCATATAGCCAGGTTCTGAGCTGGGATGGGGCAGTGAGATAAATAACGGTGATGGATCAAGCCCTGATCTTTGGACTGGGTAAGAGTGGTCTGCTTAATTCAGACACTCTGTTCATCACCACCCCCTTTTCTGAATCGTTTTTGGCCACTATAGGTGTGGCAGGGTATACTCAGACATGAGTCCCTTTCTCACTGCTCCATCAGGATTCAAGCAAGCCGGGCCGAAGAGGCTGAAATGCCAGAAACCGGTCCCCGGTAGCTTGTCTCCTTTCTGGTGAAGAATTGGCTTGGTAGTTTGGTCTGCCCTGTTCCCATGATGCACTGGGCCAGGGACAGACTAATTTGCATATAGCCAGGTTCTGAGCTGGGATGGGGCAGTGAGATAAATAACGGTGATGGATCAAGCCCTGATCTTTGGACTGGGTAAGAGTGGTCTGCTTAATTCAGACACTCTGTTCATCACCACCCCCTTTTCTGAATCGTTTTTGGCCACTATAGGTGTGGCAGGGTATACTCAGACATGAGTCCCTTTCTCACTGCTCCATCAGGATTCAAGCAAGCCGGGCCGAAGAGGCTGAAATGCCAGAAACCGGTCCCCGGTAGCTTGTCTCCTTTCTGGTGAAGAATTGGCTTGGTAGTTTGGTCTGCCCTGTTCCCATGATGCACTGGGCCAGGGACAGACTAATTTGCATATAGCCAGGTTCTGAGCTGGGATGGGGCAGTGAGATAAATAACGGTGATGGATCAAGCCCTGATCTTTGGACTGGGTAAGAGTGGTCTGCTTAATTCAGACACTCTGTTCATCACCACCCCCTTTTCTGAATCGTTTTTGGCCACTATAGGTGTGGCAGGGTATACTCAGACATGAGTCCCTTTCTCACTGCTCCATCAGGATTCAAGCAAGCCGGGCCGAAGAGGCTGAAATGCCAGAAACCGGTCCCCGGTAGCTTGTCTCCTTTCTGGTGAAGAATTGGCTTGGTAGTTTGGTCTGCCCTGTTCCCATGATGCACTGGGCCAGGGACAGACTAATTTGCATATAGCCAGGTTCTGAGCTGGGATGGGGCAGTGAGATAAATAACGGTGATGGATCAAGCCCTGATCTTTGGACTGGGTAAGAGTGGTCTGCTTAATTCAGACACTCTGTTCATCACCACCCCCTTTTCTGAATCGTTTTTGGCCACTATAGGTGTGGCAGGGTATACTCAGACATGAGTCCCTTTCTCACTGCTCCATCAGGATTCAAGCAAGCCGGGCCGAAGAGGCTGAAATGCCAGAAACCGGTCCCCGGTAGCTTGTCTCCTTTCTGGTGAAGAATTGGCTTGGTAGTTTGGTCTGCCCTGTTCCCATGATGCACTGGGCCAGGGACAGACTAATTTGCATATAGCCAGGTTCTGAGCTGGGATGGGGCAGTGAGATAAATAACGGTGATGGATCAAGCCCTGATCTTTGGACTGGGTAAGAGTGGTCTGCTTAATTCAGACACTCTGTTCATCACCACCCCCTTTTCTGAATCGTTTTTGGCCACTATAGGTGTGGCAGGGTATACTCAGACATGAGTCCCTTTCTCACTGCTCCATCAGGATTCAAGCAAGCCGGGCCGAAGAGGCTGAAATGCCAGAAACCGGTCCCCGGTAGCTTGTCTCCTTTCTGGTGAAGAATTGGCTTGGTAGTTTGGTCTGCCCTGTTCCCATGATGCACTGGGCCAGGGACAGACTAATTTGCATATAGCCAGGTTCTGAGCTGGGATGGGGCAGTGAGATAAATAACGGTGATGGATCAAGCCCTGATCTTTGGACTGGGTAAGAGTGGTCTGCTTAATTCAGACACTCTGTTCATCACCACCCCCTTTTCTGAATCGTAGATCTATAGATAGTCTTCTAGCTTCCTCCAGCTCCAAAGATACTCTATGCTGGAGTTTGGAAATCTCGATGTCAATGCTTGTATTGGTCCTTGTTATGAAATCGTCCAAGGTTCCTGTGGCCTTTTTTGCATTTTTGGCCCTGTAACGAGTTTCACGTGTGGACATTGTTCGTAAAGAGACCCCAGTCAGGAATAGGAAAGGAATACTAATACCAAACAGCAGGTGAAGGGACCGCACGACCAAGAGGGGTGGCCCGGTCCGGTCTTTCTCGGTCTAGAACGGGCTAAAACGGGCCCGCCCTTGTCCCGGGCTTCTCCCGGCGCCCTCCCGCGCGCTCCCGCGCAGCGGGTCCAGTCGCTTGTTTATGTTTGGTACTTGTGAGAGGGGCGGAGCGTGCAGGGAGAGCGGCCCAGGTGCTTGCAATTGGGTCTGGCGGGCGCTCCTGGGACTTGGAGTCCTGCGCCCGCACTCGCTCGCAGCCCTGCACGCGTCCCCGCTGTCCCTACCTCCAAAAGGAGACGCTGTCCCACGGGTGCTGTAGAAGGCAAGGTAAGCCCCCAAAGACAAAGCGGGACCCGCGGAGCGGGTACCGCGAGCTGTGGCAAAATAATCCGATGAGAAGAGCAGGATGCGGTTGCTGGAAGCGCTGTGCCTCAGTGCAAAACACAAAGTGGTGACACAGCGATATGAGGCGATGTGAAGGCTTTAATACCGGTGATTGGGAATGGTGGGGCGGAGCATGCAGGGAGAGCGGCCCAGGTGCTTGCAATTGGGTCTGGCGGGCGCTCCTGGGACTTGGAGTCCTGCGCCCGCACTCGCTCGCAGCCCTGCACGCGTCCCCGCTGTCCCTACCTCCAAAAGGAGACGCTGTCCCACGGGTGCTGTAGAAGGCAAGGTAAGCCCCCAAAGACGAAGCGGGACCCGTGGAGCGGGTACCGTGAGCTGTGGCAAAATAATCTGATGAGAAGAGCAGGATGCGGTTGCTGGAAGCGCTGTGCCTCAGTGCAAAACACAAAGTGGTGACACAGCGATATGAGGCGATGTGAAGGCTTTAATACCGGTGATTGGGAATGGTGGGGCGGAGCGTGCAGGGAGAGCGGCCCAGGTGCTTGCAATTGGGTCTGGCGGGCGCTCCTGGGACTTGGAGTCCTGCGCCCGCACTCGCTCGCAGCCCTGCACGCGTCCCCGCTGTCCCTACCTCCAAAAGGAGACGCTGTCCCACGGGTGCTGTAGAAGGCAAGGTAAGCCCCCAAAGACGAAGCGGGACCCGCGGAGCGGGTACCGCGAGCTGTGGCAAAATAATCCGATGAGAAGAGCAGGATGCGGTTGCTGGAAGCGCTGTGCCTCAGTGCAAAACACAAAGTGGTGACACAGCGATATGAGGCGATGTGAAGGCTTTAATACCGGTGATTGGGAATGGTGGGGCGGAGCGTGCAGGGAGTTGGGTCTGGCGGGCGCTCCTGGGACTTGGAGTCCTGCGCCCGCACTCACTCGCAGCCCTGCACGCGTCCCCGCTGTCCCTACCTCCAAAAGGAGACGCTGTCCCACGGGTGCTGTAGAAGGCAAGGTAAGCCCCCAAAGACGAAGCGGGACCCGCTCCGCGGGTACCGCGAGCTGTGGCAAAATAATCCGATGAGAAGAGCAGGATGCGGTTGCTGGAAGCGCTGTGCCTCAGTGCAAAACACAAAGTGGTGTATTTATTTAATTGGGTAGCGAATCCAGTAGGCCCCTAGTCTTTTGTAACACCGAATGCACATCGGAGAGCCCCTTGTCCAGCGCCTATCTTGTGTACCGCAATTAGCAGGGGTGATGGATTGGAAGGTATTGTTGGGGTAGAAAGAACTATACCCCATAATTCAAACTGTTGTTTTGCTCTATAAATTTGCAGGGCTGTCTCCTCGGAGCTCTATGTGGTGATAGTTTGCTCTGGGAGACTGTGATCTTCATTTGGCAGAAATCTGACAGGTTATAGATCTGTTGATTGAATGTGCCACACGTTGTTGATTGCAGGTAGAGGATAGCCACAAAAGAGTGAATGTGATTGAATGTGTCACTGCAAGTTGCCTCATGAGATTCCCCCTATTCAGAGTGTCTTGCTGGGCCTTTGACACGTACTGTGGTATGAAGACAATTTGCTGAGTTACGCAATTTATGGAGATTGGCCCCTGGCCTCCTTTCCTCCTCTCGTTATCTCTAGCTTACTTGCTATGGGCTTAGCGATTCTTACCTTACTTTTCCTTTGAGGCAAAAGTCTGCCTCCCATCGGCACCTCTCCCCCATGCTGCAATATCAGGATTTTGCTTGTTTTAGCATGCAGGCTCTGGTGTGCCCCCACGCTGAGCTGTGTCTGGGCTACCACCTTCCACATTGGGCTTTTTTGCTTCTGTGCTAGTTCACCCCTGTGTCATCACTTCAATATGGCCTTATTCTCTTGCGCGTCCTGACCAACTTCTTTGTCTTTCGGAGAGTGCCGCTTTAGAGGAGAGGAACTTGGCAACGCTCTCGTCGCATCGTCGCGTTGCCAGGTTGTTTTTCTTACACTCTAGCAACAAGTTCAGACTGATTGGGTGCTCGAGCATTCTGACAGTTGCTCGGTCCTTGATTAGCTGACATTGAACAGGACACTTGTTTTAAGACCTTAAGGCTTGTTTTTAACCAAAACAATTTAATTTGGTTTTAGTTTTAAAAATTTCTTTATTATTTAATATTGTGTTTATTGAAACACTCTTTTGTGGCTATCTTCTACCTGCTGTCTCCTGATAGAGCGCACATTACCCCCCCCCCCACCTTTGGTCTACCTGTTTTAAAAATATTATATTTTTGTAATAAAAAAATAAGGGGCGCAATTTATCTAAATGTTAATAAAAAATATATTTAAAAAAAGATGTCAGATAAGGCATTTTACTGTTTACCTATTAACCCTTTGACATCTATACTATGTCTGATATAGACTCTGATGAGGCTAGGGCCCCCATCCCTAGAATGGATAACGAAGCCTTCAAAAGTATGATTCATAAAGAAATGAGATCTTGTATGTTGGAAACCCTATCTAAAGTTATGGTATCAAAGAGATCACCACCCTCCGAGGAGGATGATGTTAATGAGAACCAACATACTCTACCCACTGATGATCTCATCAAAGTAAGGGGGAAAAGGCTTAAAAAGAATAAGAATATTGATCATGCAACCCCCAGGAGCACTATGGTAGGTCCCAGCACGTCACCTTTTATTGGAGGTCACCACGCCTCAAATACTTTGGGTGTCCTTGGCGGCACAACTCCTACAATGGTGTCCTCAGCGACACAAAATATCTGGGTATTCGTAGCGGCACAAAATATTAAAGTGCTCAACAAAATGTTCTCCAGTTGGGAAGCAATGATTTTCAGGACGATGATGCTTCTGATCTTCCAGACGAATATATCTTGGATTTAGATGAGGATGACCAGGAGTTTTATTCTCAACTATTTGAGGACGATCTCACTTCTTTGACAAGAGACAATATTGTAGACCCTTTACGTGATTAAATGGTTTCTCTCCTTTATATAAAACACCCTAGAAGCTCAGAGTGGGTCCCCCATGAATACGTGGGCAAATTAATCAAAAAATGGCTAGGGACCCTTCGGAAAGAGATACCTGTAACCTACTAAGAGCTGAATGCTCTAGGCCTTCTATTGCGGAAAAAGTCTGCCAGACCCCAAACCTTGGCCCCGAACTAATCAAATATCTTTTTAAACTCTGGAGGGACCCAAGAAAAGGGATGGAGAGATCCCTTCAGGGTTGTCAAGACCGGGTACTTGATATCCTGGGTCCTCTGGCCAGGATCATCGATACAGCTGAGGATAGCCACATCAACGGCATGCCCCTGGACACTGAAGTTATTAGAGGTCTCAGTCAGAGAGCCTGAATTTTACTGGGCAACGCCAATGCCAGTCTCAACTCTGAGAGAAGAAGAGTGTTCTCACTAAAATCAGTGCTATATTGAGTGATTTGGCTGACAAAGAGCCCTCCCTCAACCCCAAGGGACTACTTTTTTGGGAAGTTCTTATTAAGACATTAAATACGTGTCTACCTTTACGGCATTAGACAAAGCCCACCAAAATATGAAGAGAGTTTTTAGCACCACTAACCTTTTTGGACGGGCCAGAAGAAGGGGCCGCTCTTCCGGCCGCCTCAGCCGCAGGCCCTACCCTAGATCCAGAGGATACGGCAGAAAGGGTTACCAACCCTTAAATGCCCCTCAAGAGGAAGAGGCTTTACGCTCTAGAAGCTTCAGCGATGAGCCTCCAGCGACAACTACCCTCAAAGTGAGTACAACAACTCTTTTTCCTTCCCCTTCTTTTCCCCCAAAGGTGGGAGGCAGATTCAAATTCTTTTATCACAATTGGAAATTGATTACTCAAGACCCATGGGTTCTGAATACGGTGAAGGGGTTTATGATAGACTTTATAGAAATTCCTTCTAAAACTTCTTTCCCCAGTGACATCCCTCTCACGCTTGATCAGGAAAAAATAATAGAGGAGGAAATATCCTCCAAGCTTCAGAAAGGTACAATTATAGAAGTCCCTCAGGAGATGTTAAGGTTTATAAGCACACTCTTCCTCGTTGAGAAAAAGGACAAGGGTTGGAGACCCATCATAAACTTAAGGGAACTCCACAAATATCTTGTTTACAAGCACTTCAAGATGGAGGGCATCCTTCTTCTGAGAGACTTATTATTTGTAGGAGATGGGCTAGTCAAACTAGATCTACAAGATGCTTACTTTACCATCCCTATGGCCAAGTCTCATCAACCTTTTCTTCAGTTTATATGGAAAACCCATCTTTTCCAATTCTAAGCTCTCTCTTTCGTTGTCTTCTCAGCACCATGGTGTTTCACCAAAGTGATGAGATCAATCGCCTCTTCCCTAAGAGAAAAGGGTATTCAGCTTATCATATACATAGACGACATCCTCATTTTGTCAAAGGACCATTCTCAAATCATTCAAGACCTGCAGACCGTAATAGACCTTTTATAAAAACCTGGGTTTCATCATAAACAGAGAGCAGTAGATAATATATCCCTCCAGAACTCTGGAATTCTTGGGGTTTAGCGTAGATCCCATGAAATGCCTTCTTCTACTCCCATCAAAGAAAATATCCAAAATCAGGAAAGAGATAAGACACGTTCTGAAACAACAAAATGTATCCTTGAGGGAACTATCCAGGTTACTCAGTCTCCTTTCCTCCTCTATTCAAGCTATCTTTCTGGGTCCCCTAAATTATTGAGCTCTTCAAAGAGTAAAAGCGAGGGCTCTACAATCGGGCCTCTGGTACGGGGATCGCATTTCCCTGGACCAGGAAGCAAGATTAAAGCTGACCTGGTGGCTAGAGATCTTGGATGGAATGGAAAAGCAATTTTTGGCTCAACACCAGAGTTTGTCTTAGATTCTGATGTGAGCCTTCATGGCTCGGGAGCCTGTTTCCTAGATCAGAACACAGGCTGTGTTTGATCTCAAGAAGAATCTTCTCACCATATAAATTACTTAGAACTGACTGCAGGTCTCTATGCTCTAATGAGTTTCAAACAGTCCCTTCAGGGCAGATCGGTCATTTTAAAGAGGGACAATATGTCCGCAGTTGCCTATATTGATCGTCTGGGTGGAACTAAGTCCGCAGACCTCTCGAATTTAGCCAAGAAACTTTGGATGTTATACCTGGAACACAAGATCTCCCAAGGGCTGAATATCTCTCAGGGAAAACAAACATATGTGAGGATTGTAACTTGAAGTTCCTCTTAGACCACAGCGATTGGAAGCTCAACATTTCTGTTTTCAACTCTCTCAACAAAATATGGGGTCCTCTGGAAATAGATCTCTTTGCAAGCAGGCTGACATTCCAACAGGAGAATTATTACAGCTGGGTGCCCGACCCGGGTGCCCTCGCTGTGAACGCCTTTCTTCAGTGCTGAAGGGACCAATGCATACGCCTTTCCCTCTTTTGCCATGATCCAGAGAGTCCTCCAGAAAGTGAGACATCAAGGTTGTTCCATTGTCCTAGTCACTTTATTCTGGCCATCCCAGGGGTAGTTTCCCACTACCCTGGAGCTGGCTTACGACCTTCCCTTCCTAATTCCTTCCCTAGGGGATCTTCTTACGGACGTAGACGGACAAAGTCACCCCCTATCAACAGGTTATTTGAACCTTCTTGCCTGGAGAGTGTCAGGAGGTCCAATGATCTCTCAGGACTTTCGTCAACAGCTTTAACTCTCCTCGGAGAGTCGTGGGCACATAGATAACTTCCTTGTGGAACAATTCGAAAGGGGTCTTAGTTGTAGATCTATCAATTGTTATAGGTCATCTATTTCCGCAGGTCATGCTCTTGTCATGCTCTTGTCAATGGTAAAACGGTAGGTAAGAACACCATTATTTGTAGAGCCCTCAAAAGTATTAGACTCAGGAGACCTCCTAAACCTCGATATTAAACTCTCTGGGAAGTTAAATTAATTCTTGATCTTTTCTCTAGCTGTCCTGATAATATTAATTTGGATAGAAAACATCTTTCCATTAAGCTTGCTACACTTTTATGCTTAGTATATTGTCGTAGGGTTTCTGATGTTAAGGCTCTTGAAATTTCTAATAGATCCTACAACATGTTTGGAGTCAATTTCAAATTGTTTAGAAAAACTAAGACTATGTCTGATTCTATCTTCTATCCACGTTTTGATTTATGCAAAAAACTTTGTGTGGTTGACTGTATGAAAGTGTACGACTGCAGAATGAATGCTCTTCGCCCTTTAGGTATGAATCAGTTACTTATCTCCTTAGTTAAACCTCACAAAGCTATTACTTCTGCTTATATTGCTAGATGGGTTAAAATCGTTATGAATTTAGTAGGTATTGATTTAAAGATGTTCAAAGCTCATTCGACCAGAGGTGCTATGGCCAGTAAATCCTTCTGGTCCGGTGGTAAGTTGGATGATATTCTTAAAGCTGCTGATTGGTCTAATGCTAGGACTTGTTATGTTATGTTATGTTATGTTATGTTATGTTATTTTATTTTATAAAGCGCACAGATGCCGCAGCCAAGAGGCGTCCCGGCGCTTAGAGAATGGTGAAAAACACAACACAGAAATTAACAAAACCAGAAAAAAACTAAATAGTAAAAAATAAGAAAGTCTTCAAGGCCTTTCTAAAGGGAAGCAGATCAGGGATGGAGCGAAGGGGGGCAGGCAGAGAATTCCAAAGAGCTGCAGCCCTCACAGCGAACGAACGTCCGCCAATCCTTGCTTTTTTAAAACGTGGCACTACAGCAAGGTTAGTCCCCGAAGATCGAAGGACTCTAGAAGGCACATAGTGACAGATTGTTTGTGAAAGAATAGGGGGAGAAGCTACCTTCAGGATTTTAAAAGTTAAACAAAGAGTTTTAAATTTAATTCTTTGCCCAACGGGCAGCCAGTGAAGATCCTGGATAGTACGGCGTACAGAAACAAACTTGGGAAGGCCAACCAACATCCTGGCGGCCGCATTTTGCACCCGCTGCAGGCGAGCTAATTCTGCTTGATTAGCGCCCAGGAACAGAGAGCTGGCATAGTCTAGTCTAGCCAGGACCGTAGCCTGGACAATAATCTGCCTCGTGTCAGCATCGAAAAACTTAAAAATAGGTCGCAGACACCGCAGGGCGCCAAAACAAGTACCGGCCACCCGTTTAGTGTGGGTGGTGAATGAGAGTTTGTCATCCAACCACACCCCAAGGTTCCTGACTTCAGCCACTGGAGTGGGAACAGGGCCCAATTCAGATGGCCACCACTGATCGCCCCAAAGCTCGCTTTCCCTACCAAAAATAATAACCTCGGTTTTAGAGGCATTCAGTTGGAGGCGATTGTTCGCCATCCAGCCCGCCACAGCTTTTAATGCGGACTGAAACGAGGCAGCATCCATGTTGGACTCCCCATTAAGTGCCACCGCCAGCTGCGTGTCATCGGCGTATGACACCATGGAGAGACCAAAACTATGTGCTACCTCTGCCAACGGTTGCACATATAAATTAAATAGGGTAGGGCTTAGGGCCGATCCCTGCGGGACACCCTGCGAGATCGGACGAGGAGCAGAAACAAAAGGGGGTGTGGACACTTTGAAAGTTCGATCAGTGAGGAAAGATCGAAACCACTCGAGCGCTCTCTCTCCAACACCGGCCTCCTCAAGGCGGTGAAGGAGGATCTGATGCGACACCGTGTCAAATGCGGCACTGAGATCCAATAGGATCAGTGCCGCCGTCTGACCTTGGTCCAACATCTTCCTGATGTTTTCCACCACCGCTAGAAGGGCCGTTTCGGTACTATGACTTTCGCTCAGCATTATTGTAAACCAATTACTCATATGACTGATGTAGTCTTACAAAGCTACCAATATGCATAATGGTAGCCTCTGGTCCTGTAATGAAATTGCGATTCTCCTATTACCATGACTAGAGAATCTGGATTTCATTAAAGACAAGGAGGCTAACATCATCCCACCCTCCCTTTCCCTTGGACTTTTTAGAGTTTACAGTATATTCATTCTTATGATTGTTGTACTTATTATATTTGTATCCTTGGTGGAATTGAAGCTATTTATTGATAAATGTTTTTTATGCTTGGACTGCATTAAAATAAATATACATAATGTTAGCCTCTGTGTCTTTAATGAAATCCAGATTCTCTAGTCAGGGTAAAAGGAGAATCTCAATTCTTGGTGTTTCTGTTTAGCAGTAAAGTTAAGGTATAGATTGCAAATGTGTGTTGTACTCATCCCCTCAGGCTGACAATACTTTCTTCGCTTCCTTGCATGTTTCTTTTGTCTCCTAGTTCGTGTGAACGACATGGGTTCACCAAGTCCAGTTATATTGGACACAGATTGCACTGGATGTAATGAGGCCTGGTCCTTAGTTTTAGCAGATGTCATGCCAGAAGTAGTAGATCTATTGCTTGCATCCATGTTACCTTCTATTGTTTGCTTTTTTCTGTTGTTGATGCTTGTCGTGTGTGGGTCCCTCAAGGGTGTGTCTGGTCAGTGTGGTTGCCTTCTCACATTTTTTAAATTTCATCTATGATATCCGTCAGTATAGCTGGTAGAGCACTTAGCTTATATGAATGGGCCACTCCTGCAGGGGTTTTGTTGTATTTAGGGGCTAATTGCCTGTCTGTTTGTGTTAGCAGTGTGTTAGCATTTCTATCTTAGTGTTGATGCCGGCAATATGTCGCCATAGTATTCATAAGATCAATCTGAAGATCCAGTTTGTCTGATTGCATTTTGAGTATGGAAATTGAGATCTGGAGGATGCTTAATAGAGACAAAATGTAAAGAAAATATGTTCTCAATCTTTATCTGATTCCAATGGTCATTTTATTCAGATTCTATATTTACTTCTCTGATTACCGCCGTGTTGCATTCTGAGTGCAGGGTTGTAGTTCCTACCCGTTGCATGAAGCTGGTCTATCTTATGACCTGTTGAGTCATGTTTTGTTGGATCTTTAGGGGCGTAGGTTTGATTCCCTTGAGCTGACCTTGCCAAATGGCTTGAATTTTCTATAATTATAGGATCTGAGACATATTGTGGCTTCTTGGCGATGTTGATCGGTTCAACTTGGGGTAAATGATCTGCTTCACTTGGATTATCTGCTACTGAGGATGGATATATCTCATTATTACTGGTTAAGTTAATGGTTTTGACCCACAAAGCATGAATAAGATCTGTTTTTTCCCATTATCAGCATTAAGGGAAGCCATGACTTCTCCAAGTCCTATTTTGAATTGTTTATATGACTTCCTTGAGCCCGTGCATGAATTGGATCTAATCTTTGTCCCACCCTGGGCATGGAGTGCTGATGCGAATGGTAGTACCTATTTTAGGGTGAAATTGCATCCTGAAAATCTGACAGTGCATAGGGTAGTGGGACCAATTTTTGTTTTAGTCTAAATGATGTCTGCTGGCTGAGAATCACAGGTTTGAAGTGTAAGGGGACTTGGCATGCTCTCAATGTTTTTTGTTGTTGAGTAAATGTCTGTATTGAAGTGGTAGTCTGCAAACCAGCATGCCTAGAGCAAATTCATACCAAACTGCAGCCTGTTCCTGTAGACACTGTAGAATGGGAATGGCACACTCTACTAATTGCAATTAGTAGGCAACAGGGAACAGGAGTATTTATGGACCACCACACCCTTACAGGTACAGTGGACACAAGCACATGGATGAGGAGCAGGTGAGTGGCAGGGGAAGTGAGGGCAGCCCCCCCCCCGCAGAGCAGGCCTATTACCGACCTCTGACGCACCAACTTGGTAGCAGCAGCTCTGAGCCTTGCCCATTCCCACTTACCACTTTACTCCTGCCGGCTCCTTCCTTTCCATTCCTGCTAGTGGAGAAGGGAAGGAGGAGAGATATCTCTTAGCCCTACAAGCTTTCTATAGGCTGCTGTAATCCGCTGAGAGCTAGGAGCCGGGTGTGTATCCAGCCAGACTTGTGGTACTGACCTGCGCAAAGAACCGATGTTGCAGCATTACAGTGTCGGGCATCAAGGACCTATCAGCAGGGACCAGAGGCACTCACCGCACCACTTCATGCCTCCTGGCTGGCTTTTCCACCTCGCTTTTCTCCTCAGGGCTGTGCATGGCAGAGGACAAGGCTGGAGCTCGAACACTGCCTCCTTTTCCTCCTCATCCAAGCACAATTCAGTCGCCTTACGCACAGTCACCTGACCAGTACCTCACTTCCAGTTAGCTGCAGGAACAGTCCTGTGAGCACTCTATGCCCACTGAGCTTTCTCACAGGTTAAAAAACGTGTTTGCACATTAGTTCCCTAGCATTTGGGCTATGTTCCTAGGATGGGAACTTGAGCATTCAGAGCAGTTCAGGTGTGTCAAGATGAATCAATCTGAACTCTGCAGGAAAGGTAAAGAGGAAAAGAGGTTTGCGGTAGAAATTAATCTCGACCCCCATGAAGAGAGATAAAAATAATTTGATTGCACAACACTCATACTAAATAACTTTATCAGTGATGTTGTTATGCCCATAGCAAGTTCTATATTTTTCAGCACGAAAAACTTACTAACAAATATCACACTCCTTACAACTGCTATACCTATCATATACCCAATTGTAATGAATAATACAAAAAATTAACAGAATCGTTTTTCACAGTTCAAGAGGCTCAAGAGAAAAGGAACACATTGGACCCATATAAAATGTAATCCTTGAAGCAATTTAGTGCCACTGGAGTCGTCTTATTAAATACTGTGGATGTATAAATGATTTTGGGGAACACTGCATGCTCTGGCAATTGACTTTTGGATTATTTGGAGTAATGACATCAGCTTCTTGGGAAATCCGTAGCTGTTTTGTTTACTGAAACCTATGTTTCTTCCCTTTGCATGTTTCTATCATGTGCTATTACTGTTAAATGATTATATATCTTTTTTGTCTCTTTCTCGCGATTTCGCTCCTCGGAGCCATGAGGCTCTGTAACTGAATCACTGTATGGTATCTGAAACGAACCATGATTGTAAAAATAATCAGTGACATATATTTGCTTTAAGCAGTGGTTTCCAAACTGAGGGCTTGGTGCACAGTGCCCCTGGCTACTTTTGATGGCACACCGGGGTGCAGCAGCGCACAAATCGGTAACCAATGGTCTAGGATAACAACCATGAGCTCTTTTGAAGGGCCAAAAATAATTGTGTTTTCTTAAGATGTCCCATGAGTTGGCACCAGCAGTTTCAAATGGATTTTGAGGGCTGCAAAAAGTAAGCAGCTCCAACCCTGACCCACCAAATCCGAAGGATGTGTGGAAGTCACCTTAAGTCTCCCAAGTTTTTATATTTATGATCACTAAAGAGGTTTCTTGTATTCTCAAGCACTCCTGGAGCTTTTGCTAAGAAGCTCTGGAGTGTTGGCACTCCCTTAGTTGGTCTTAAATTTGCAGTGGTAGCATGGTAGAGGTAGAGAAAAAAGGCATGCACAAATTGAATTGAATTCACAATCATTTACTGACAATGACAATGATGACTAGCAGTGACATTATATTTTGTTTCTGAAGTTCATGTAAATATTTCTGCTGACAATCGCAAAGTTAACAGTCATTAATTACATATTTTAATGAAAGTTATTGAAATGTTTAGAAATGCTTTATTGACAATCATAACGTTAACGCGGATTCTTGACAGGCCCTAATGAATATCATTGTAAGATGGTGCCATCCATAGTGGTTTTAATGGCGTTCCATCAGTTTTGTATGACATAGTTAATACTTTTTGTTAATGTGGTGACTCCCTGGAAAAGGCAGTAGGCCACCCTTCAGTTGTTGCCAGGGATGCAAACTATCAGGAGGGTGTCAACGTAGGCATCGTCACTGACCTACATATGGATATTTATAAATGAATGCTTAGTATTCAGTTTGCTGTGCGTAATAAAGTCATTTTCATTTGTATAAGTAAAAGCACTTCTGGACTGATTATTGGGTGTTATATGCTGTGTGATTGTGGACTGCTGTATATACCCACACACCCTAAACTAAGTATGCAATTGAATAGCCTGAGACAGTCAAATGCTTCAACATGGTATTTGGTTCCCAGTAGAAGAAAGATTGGGGACTCAGTGCTTGTGAACGACTCGCATTCTTCACAACTAATAACCCACTTGATTTCTGTAATATCATGTATACAGACCTACGCAACTAGCTTGTTCATATGTTCATAGATAATAACAAGTTAATATCAAAGTGGCCTTATTGAGCCTACATCTGAATGGTACACACGACACAGGCCTGCACAAAAGTGCTGGGGGCATATATCAAAGAAAAAATCTTTTACACCATACAAAACGCCTACTGAGATGACGGTTCTGACTCTTTAGTGATATCTGTGTCAAACCATCGCTCATCCATGGTGTAAATGATAAATCTTAGTTGATGTAGCAAAGGCATAGATGGAAGCTCATCCAGGTAAACCGTCAGAGACACTGGATTTATTTTTAGAGATGTAAGTGAGAGGAGCCTAACCGGAAGTTTAAAAAAAAACGACTGAAAATTGCATATTCTTCTGTTCTGCTATTGCGCGTTTGTACCTTAGGGGTTTAGTGCGTTCTATAAGTTCTATCTTATCCTATAACATAGACTGCAGAACCACAACTATGACTTCATCTCTATACCTACATACTGAGCTTCATTCTTCCTCTCATTTACCAAGATACCATGCAGCACTCAAACCGCATCACAGCCACATTGGTAATTGTTCACAAAGGTTTTCGAATTCATAAAGTTCTAGCGTCCACGTGCACACTGGCGTAACAAAACTTGAGGGAGACCACCTGCCAGGTACGTGGAGTGGCCCCCTCCAGACTCAATAAGGAGCTCTCCTGCCAGAGCGTTGTGCTGAGGGGGCCCAATGGAGCATGGGGGCCCCCTCCGCACCGCGGGGGCTAGGGGGCTTGTGTTATCACGTGCATCTCTATGTAATGGTAGCATGCAGTGCAACCAGAGAGAGCAATATAATTCACTGGAAGTAAAGCAATTGATACTAAAATTCTTTACATTTTGCTAACACATAAATATTATATCACGACGTATATTTCACATCTTGCTTTTGATGTGTGTTTACACGTGGAATTTCATAATGCAGAATCAGAACCTCAAGAAAACTGTTCTAGTTTACAGGTACCTGCCAAATATGTGTAGTGCAGTTTGCATCTCGTGGTTCCCAGGCGTACTACATGAAAATCATGCATGTTTATTTAGGACAGACATAAAGATAATTTTAATATCAGTCATCGAATTCCTACTTTCACAAATAGTACTCCTCTACACCACCTGTGAATTCAAGAACAAATTGCATTTTTGCCACAATGTTGACAAATTGCTTTACTGGTGCTCAGCATCTCCTGAAGGTTTTGAAGATTAGTTGTAACCAATTACATGGCATTTCTGCTGCTCCTTCATTTTTTCCAGCGTGTTACAACTGCCAGAATAATGTTTATTCCTCACAACTCAATCCATTCACTAGGGATAGACAACTAGGAAATGCGCCTGAAATAGTGATAAAAAAGCTCCTTAGAATTATATCTGGATGCGGCCATAACTTCTAGTGCCTTTTTCCACGGGAGAGCATTTGAGATATCCTGAACTTTATATAAGCATTAATCCATGCTTATAGGAAATAAAAACTCCCTTGCATTGACGGAAATGTGAACTAGAATTTAAAGTGTATGTCTCCAAAACGATATTCAACATTAAGAACACAGTTCTTTTCATTGATTTCATAATTTCTGTATGGATGGTTCAGAAATAAAATATTTTTGGTCCCTTTCGTATCTTGTGAAAGAGGAACATAAATGATATTGGTATTTGTTAAAGAAATTACTAGCAGTATAAGTAATGGTTGCCATAACGTCAGAATGTTAAATTACACACAGACAGGACATCCGTGTTCTTTTATACATAGATTTTTAAATTTAGATAGGTACTATGCACATCTGACTAAATGTGAAAATGACAGTGGAGTTGTGGGCCACATGAAACCGCCGCAACTTCTACACAATACAACCTTCAATTAACTCCTTCTCTCCCCCAAAAGTAAACCCACCGTCTTTGCCACTGCCTTATGCTGAGCCACTATACACATACAACTCAAACTGACTAGCCCATCATTGAGTGTCTTACCCTAAGTGCTGCTCTAAAAAAGGCAGAGACAGTAAAAACAATTTCGGGTGAACACGAATTGTAAATGAAAGAGGGCTGGTCTACAATAGTGGAGGCCTAGCCTCAGTAACACGGGCATCAAAAAGTGCTTTTGTGCTAGGCTGTGCAATTTGCAAAAGAACATAAAGTGCAGTAGTGATTGTTCAGGATGATCATCAGAGGGGCAGGAGGAGACTGTATTCCCCGCTAGATCTAAAAAGTGTTTAAAAAATAGGGACTAATAAATTGTCCCTGCTCTGAAGAGGTAAAAAAGTGTTCACTCCCTTCTTGACAGGTTCAGAGACAGATACAAAGGGGGTTTGTCTGTGTATAAGAAACTAAAGAATGCAACACCATGGGTTAGGATAACTCATGTTCCAACCTAAGTTTTGCACAGTGTTCCTTAAATATCGTTTTCACCTCCATATTAGCATTTTTGGGCATACCTCTTGGTTCAGTGAACCACAAGGATATACCAATGGAACCAAGAGTATCCTGTATGTAACTCAGCCCGGGTATAGAGCATGCCTTATCCAGCATCAGGCATTCAGATAGGATGTCCCTACAGAGCTTAGCAGCTGGGTTCAACCAAATACTAATCCATAGTAAAAGTAGCGCCAGCTGATTCTTATCCTATATGAAACCCTGGTTTAACTCAAAGTGGGTAATGAGACTAGAAGTGGATGGTGGTGAACTCAGCAACTGTTGCAAAAAGCGGTTTTCCTCGGCCTGAATAGAACAGCATTCAATGAAACCCCAGACTCCAGCTCCATATGTGGCTGTACTCATGCATTGTGAGTTATAAACTTTCAGTAGTGGATATACTGTCCCCCTAATTTGCAGTCTAATGAGGTTCAAACTGTACCCGCTGGTTTGTTTATTTCAACTCTGGTCTGAGCAAGATGTGAATTCTATGACCCTGATGAACTAAAATGTAATACCAAATAACAAAAAATGTCAATTGTCATCAAAACATTCCCATTAGTAAAGATTTTTATTAAACTTGATTTGCCCAGACACAGGACATGATATGTGACTTAGAATAATTATTAATAAGGTTCAGATTTCGCATAAAAGAAATGAAGCAGTCCATCTGATGTTTCAGTGCTTTTGGGGTGAGGACTTGTATTACAGTATCATCAGCTTAAAGTAAAGCTGGAAGAGGGAAGTCTTCTATTCTGGGTAAATCTGTGTGAGAAGTGGATAAACGGGCTGTTAACCTCTTCCATGCTCATGACGGCCCCTGGCCATCATGTGTCACAGTGGGCGTATGTGCACGACGGCGGGGGCCGTCCGAACCACGTCCACTGATTAGAATCTTCGCACCGCAGCTGAATTCGTGCTGCAGCGAAGAGGTTAATCCATTCAATATATAAAATAAATATAAAGGATGCCAGTATACACCCTTGCCTCCCACCACTCTTCAGAAGAAATCTCCCCATGAGGATTTAAACAATCCCGCGCTGAAAGGTCTGAGCACAGGGAATACAAGAAATTCACCAGAGGGGGTTCCATGCCTTGATCCAGCAACATTAACCAATGTTTGGTTCTGTTCACAGAGTCAAAGGCGGTGGAAAGATCCATTAAAGCTTAGTAAATAGGGGCGCTCTTGGCCTAGGATACTTAGAAATAATCAGAGCTAAGTTCAGACATTGTTCGTTAGTTCCTAATTTTGTCCCAAATACAAACTGAAAAGGGGAGGGAATGTCCTTATAAGGTGCCCATTTGACCAAGCAATCATAAATAACTCTGCCGATATTTTTATTAGTGCTGTCGATAAGTGAAATAGGTCGATAGCACTTGGGTCACATGCAGTGACCCCTTTTGAATACTTATTGGAGCTCAATCCCGGCGCACCCGCTGTTTGCACTTTTGTTGGGCTCCCTGCCCTCCCTGCTCGCCCCCCGCCGCCGCACAGCTGAAACATCATAGCGGCCGCCGTGCGGGGGTGAGCTTGCTGTGTGGGACCACAAACACCAGAGGACACTGCGGCCGGAAGCCGCCCTACACGGAAACGCGCCAGGAGGCGCATATATTGCATCACCACTCTCGATGGAGCGGGGCTGCTTTGCCGATCAGCTAATGTGGACTGAATTTCCCTGCATACCTGTATTTTGTGAGCCCGGACATTATTGGAGCTCAATCCCGGCGCACCCACTGTTTGCACTTTTGTTGGGCTCCCTGCCCTCCCTGCTTGCCCCCTGCCGCCGCACAGCTGAAACATCATAGTGGCCGCCGTGCGGGGGTGAGCTTGCTGTGTGGGACCACAAACACCAGAGGACACTGCGGCCGGAAGCCGCGCTACACGGAAACGTGCCAGGAGGCGCATATATTGCATCACCACTCTCCGCATCGCGGGAAGCGCGCGGGAGCGCCTGGGGCTAAGCCCGGGCAAAGGGCGGGCCCTCTGAGGCCCTCAGAGACCGTAGGAGACTGGGCTGGGCCCCCCCCTCATCGACTAACATTCCATGATAAAGACTCCTTGCGTAACATTGTAGTAAGCTGGTTTATTTAAAACATTCAACTTGGTTGTTAAAAATGTATATTTAGTGACCTGCTTGAGTTGACTTTGTTAGAGTGGTTTAAATAGGCCGCTGCAGTGATTAGTGACCAACATGATGTCGTCTCCCCCTAAGGACAGGTCCTTATTGGCAGGAGGAGCTAATCAAGGTACACTTGACAACTATGTCATAAGGGTTGCCACAGAAACTGATAGGGAAATCGCTCTTGCAGAGCGACGGGCTGAGAGACGTCGCTCTATTGAACTTATCAAAAATAAGCGTTCATCCCTGGGCCCGTTACAGCTAGTGACTTCATCACTTCCCATTACTTATTGCAGAAGCGAGGGCTGTGAGGAATCCTTTAATGATAGTATCCCGCTACTCCTGCAAGACAGAACTCCTCCACTAGTTGTAACCAATGACTCGCTCATAAATGACTCCGTTTCTCACTGTAACTTGACAACAGAGGTAGAAGTCCTGCCGGATACCCCACCACCACGAGTAGACCCAGTCCATAAATCAAAGGAAACTCTCAAAACCCCCCGAGCCCAAGGCCCACCACCGAAAAAAAGGAGAAAGAGGGGGAGTGCTTTACAGAAAAATAAAATTACTCACATTAACTCTGGGAACTCCAAAAGCTCTTCACCTAACGCATCTACAACTCCTCCAATAGTTATTCCGTCACACCTCCCAACAAAAGACTTATCCAGCACTGATCCAATGGGTAGTATAGAACAATTAATGAGATCACTCATATTGCCATTAGTAGAAAGGCTAAAAGGAATAGCCCACCAACTGGGGAATTTAGAACAGGCTATCGGGGAAATTAAAGGGGCTTTTAAGGACTTATCAAAGTCAATACCAGCGCCCCTAACCCCTGTGTTACCCCCAACTACCATCGCCCAAAAGGAACAAAAACTACTAATTTGGCTAAACCAAAACCTCCGAAACCATTGCCCCCCAAAACAGCAGGGTTAAATACCAAAAATAAAGAAAAGGAGGCACAGGAAGGTTGAAAATCGAATTTCCCGGGAAATGCCCCTAAACCTAATGGCCACGAAAACACTGCTAGGATATTTCCACCCAAGAGGCACAGAGTAGAAGTGCCTCCGGAAGCAGTTCCGTTTGTGGTGGTGCTTACAGGAGTGCCAGTTTTAGAGGAGGGTAGTGGAGAAGATCAGCATCAGCTGAAAAATAAAGTTATATTTTGGCTGAGACAGAATTGTCCACTACCACCAAACATAAATGGTGAAATTCTTCATGTCAGGCGTTTCCCCTGGTTGGGACAAAGAACCAAAGATATAATGGGTGACATCATTATAATAAACTTCAGAGATGATAGAGCGGTCAGACATATTGTAAATTGGTTCCCTCAAAATGGCAGTAATTCAATCACTGTAAGCGATTTGAATTACTTTTACCCCAGAGGTATAGTGGCTCCGGTACCTAATCTTAGGCTCCCGCTTCATTATCAGAGCAATCATATTGTGCCCCTACTTTGACATCAGAATGCTGGTTTTGGGCCCCCATTTCAAATTCAGGAAGGTCGCCCCAGGCCACTCTTTCACCAACAGGTTAATCGCTCCATGCCCGTTTATAACTGCTTCGCGGCTTTAACAGGCATGGAGGGAGTTGACTGACTCTTTTTGGGGGCACAGCAGATGACGATGCTGTCGGTTGACAAAAGGTGTCTCCAATGATTATAGAACCAACCTATAATGGTAATGCATATGCCCTCACCCAAAGCATACATGTTCTCAGGACACAGCGACTGACGACGTGGCTGCGGATGATGGGCAAACTGAATCCGCACAAGGCATAGGAATGGGAGGTAAAATAGGGGAGGCAGATGATTATGTAGTCAGAATAGTGTCCTGGAATATAGCCGGTTTGGCTTCTAAATTTAAAAATAAAGAATGGCGCCAATATATAAGCAGGTTCCATATAATTTGCTTTCAAGAAACATGGGTGGTTGACAATAGCTCCCTACATATCCAAGGGTATTAATGTTTTTTTGTCCCCGCAAAGAAATCCAGATCTGGTAGGGCTATGGGAGGATTGTCTTTATATGTAGATCTGAACCTCCATGGCACATGGTCGACCTTAAACTGTAACTCACATGACATTCAAGAGGTAAAGTTCAATGGTAAAGGGTTAAAACTGACCATGTTTAACGTTTATAATAATGTAGCAGGTGGAGGCTGTAATGCACTGATAAGCGAATGGGAGTGCAGATTGTGCCAGGATATTGTTGGGGTAATGGGGACCCATGCTCGAAACATTCTGGTTATGGGGGACCTTAATTGTCACCTCTGTCCGGCTCTCTTCCCAATAGACGTGGCCTGGTCGCGTTGTTCAGTGGATAATGGGGCTCATTTTGAGCACTCAGTGGAAGGTCATGCTTTAACCAAACTCTTGCATACCCATGACCTGGTTCATACCATTGATATGGTGGATATACTGCAGGATGGTACCCTCCCACCAACTTTTAAGGGTAGAGGATGTTCCTCATATATTGATTACATTTTAGTTTCTAGGGCTTTTAAAAATAGAATTGCTGGAGTTGGGATCGATTGGAACCCGTTTAGTGATCATAATCCCCTAGTACTAGATGTATTTTATCGGGCCTGCCCCAGAGGGAGAAAGCCCGATGCGATAATTGAGAGGGTCACTGATCAGGGCAGACGCCTTAGGTGGTCCAAAATAGATGGAGAAAGTTTTTATAGATCTTTGATGGAGAGTGGGAAATCAGCTATTGAGGCGTGTTTAGATATGACAGTAGAAGGGCCGCAGTTACTTCTAGCATTTGAGAAGATTGCCGGTTTGGTAGATGGTCTGTTAAAAACTAGTGTCCCGGAAAAAAGAACTTGCTGTCATCCGCGCTAGTTTGATCGGGACTGTTCCAAGGCCCCGAGGGAGCTTAAAAATAGCATAAAAAAGAGGCCAAGGGACGCCCTACAAGTTGCCTTATGCAGGAAAAAATATAAGAGCGAACTGAGTAGGAGGAAATTAGCTCTACAATCAGAAGGATGGGCAGATCTAAGAGAGGCGGGGGAAAAGAGGGATATGTCAGAATTATGGAGGATTATTAATAGACCTACATTCCAGGACGACAAAGCCCCTGAAATAGGAACAAACATCATGCCTGACATGTGGATGACTCATTATAGGGCTCTATATAATCACGAAGTGGGAACATCTGACGAACAGGTAGGGAATGTTGACCAGGGCCAGCCCGTAGTTTTCTCAATTAAGGAAATCAAGGTCGGGATTGAGGGTCTGACTAAAAATAAAGCCCCTGGCCCAGACAGTATCCCGCC
The DNA here is from genome assembly GCF_964261635.1 of Lissotriton helveticus. NCBI lineage: Eukaryota > Metazoa > Chordata > Amphibia > Caudata > Salamandridae > Lissotriton > Lissotriton helveticus. The sequence goes on from NC_136060.1 coordinate 218,454,190, forward strand.
AGATCTGTTCCTAAGCTCTGTGGAATTGTGGGCCCCTATAATGACTAGGGTTATAAACACAGCAATTTGCTGTGGTTTACCGCCCTCCTGGTCAACGGCTATTATTGTCCCCATTTTCAAAAAGGGCAACAGGGACGACCCCCAGTGTTATCGACCGATCTCACTGATCGATGTATCAGCCAAAATCGTGGGCAGGTGGGATACTAAAGCGGTTGACTGAGTGGACAGAGGCAAACAATATTATCTCAGATACTCAGTACGGTTTTAGGATGGGCCGGTCCACGAGCGACCAATGCTTGAACCTCTATATGCTGGCAGCCAAATACACCAAGGCTAGTAATGAATCTATTTATATGGGGTTCATGGATTTGGCAGCCCCCTTTGATCATGTAAACAGGGACAAGCTTTGCGACATGATGACCAGAATAGGGATAGTGGTTGGCCTTATCAACATTTTAAGAGAGCTGCATAGTAGTACATCAGCACAAGTTAGGTACAACATGGAGGGAGGACGCACAGACTCCTTCCCTTGAAGAAGTGGGGTACGCCAAGGATGTATCTTGGCGCCTTTTTTATTCTCACTTTACATCATTAACTTGGAGCAGTACCTCCTACAGTTGGGATCTGATTGCCCATGAGTAGGGTCGCGTCATATTCCTGTGTTACTTTACGCAGATGTTGCGGTCCTCCTCGCACGTACACCAAAGAGTCTACAGATCTTAATTGATGGTTTTGTATCTTTTATGGGCTCATTAGACCTGTCTGTTAATTTGAGTAAATCCTACGTGTTGTCAGCTGGCAACAAACCCTGCACTAAATGTACCTTCATGATAGGGAGCCATAAAATAGAGAAAGTTAAATCATTCTCGTATCTAGGCTTACTATTTGACGGGTCATTAAATGTAATTGTTTGGTGGAGGAACGTTGCCGTAAGATGAATGTTACTAACGGCGCAATCGCAGGTTACGGGCGAAGGTTGGGGAGATGGTGCCTTGAACAGGTGTTGAACCTGTATAACTCTAAGTGTTGTTCTAAAGTCACTTATGGGGCAGAGGAATGGGGCTTTGTGAATATTTGCCAACTGCAACGGGAGGAGAACAAACATTTACGATCCGTCCTGAAAGCTCCACAAAGTTCAGCTGCAGTAATTGCACACAGGGAGTTAGGGATACCCTATCTTGAAGATTTGGTGAAGGTCAGGCCAATTTTAGCTTGGCAAAAAATCTGGGTTAATCCAGAGGCGACCTTAAGTAGGGAAATCCTGAATGACTGCCTGGGCAGAGACAAATAGATGCGAATCCCGTGGCTCAGTTATGTTAAGACTGCGCTAGAAACCCTGGGCTTTGGGAATCTCTTTGTTGACCCGGCAGTGATTATCCCCCAGCATAAAATAGTTGTAAAAAAAGCGTTCTTGGCACACAAAGTTACACGGAGAACAGAGTTAGAAAGGGCTAAAACCACGGTGTGTGCTTATAACCTTGTTAAGATCACAGAGGGAATGGAGCCATATCTATACCTGATACACAATGCCCAGGACAGGTTTTTAATGTGCCGTTTTAGGCTCAATTTATTACCGTATTTATTGGCGTCACCACTAGGGTTTTCAACTACAATTGAGCAGAAGGGAACCTGCGGCTGCGACAATAGGTCTCCGCAGGATTCCCTTCATTTTGTATTGTTATGTTCATTTTATTCAAAGCCTAGGCGTAGATTCTTGGTTGATATTTTAAAACAAGCTAATATGAAATGTGCCCAAGAGGCCTTGGTTTATCTACAACAAGCGACTGACCCTCTCACCTTGTGCTGTATCATTAATTTTTATCAAAGTGGCGGTTCGATTAAGGGTAACCAGGGGGGGGAGGACTGTAAGATTTTAGCAATAGGTTTTAATGTCTACAAATGTCATTTTTATATTCAGTGACTTTGATTGTATTAATATTGGGATTCACATGTTAATTTAATAAAAAATATATATATATATATATATATACTGTATGTTTGTGCTTTTATGGTGATTTTTAATCATCGAATAAAGAATCCTGAATTGAAATTGAATTGAATTGAATACTGGAACAATTGTTGCAATAGACCATAAGGGGGATAGTAGTAGAAGTGTTAAATGTATTAGTGAGGAGGGGACCCCGAATTTCGGGCATGGATTAAAAAATGCCATTGTTACCCCATCAGGGCTTTCCCACCCTTACTGTGATGAATGGACAACTCGAATCGACTTCCTGCAAAGTTAATCAAAATGGGGGAGAGTTCTGCAATTTGTTGACACATCCTCAGTGTGGTAGAAATAGGCAAAGTGGGTAACCCAGTCCACATTAAGATATCGTTTTGCAAAACAGGATTGGTGGGGGAATTCCTGGATCGAATTAGCTTTACTAAGTCCCAGAATGATTTACTATCTTTCCCGGTGACGCGAGTTCCAAAAGTTCCCAATATTGGTTATATACTTCCCTTTTCCTGTTTATAAGTGCAATTTTGTATGCGCCAGGGCGATTTCACTCCTATCCCTTGGGCGAGAATTTAGGGCTTTCCTAAGCTTCCTATTTACCCGGGAACAGATCACGTCGAACCATCTTGGGTCCAAGTTCGAAATACTAATTGGCTTAAGCATGGAACCCCTGATTGTGTGTATTAGAGTATTATAATTTATAGCCATAGATTCCTTTATGTTCTTGCTAGGCAGTAGAAAAATGTATTTAAGTGTGACTTGAGTATGGCAGCTAATAAATCTTTGGGTTTTCTCAGGTGCCAAACTAATTGTAGGCCATGTGAGGAGTGATGCATAATGGAGGCTAGATTGTTGTTGCAGGCTAAGCCCTTAAGTGGTAAGAACATAGAAGAGCTCAAAACGTTGTGATTTCCCCAATCTGTAAACAAGATCTCTCCTTTGGAGAACCAAGATAAAAAATCAGGGCTGACAAACATATAGTCTATAAGTGAGGCTCTCCCACTTCTAAATGATGTCAATGTGTTGCATGCTCCCCTAGGTTTTCAAGAAGGTCAACCAGGCCATGAGCAGTAAGATTGCATCTTGCATGAAATTTTGCCCATTCGTGATAGAATCTTGTGACCTAAGACCCCCATTAATCTTGGCATTGAAATCACTGCAGATAAATGTTTTTACTTGAGAAGCACGGTTATCGACCTTGGATTACAACAGGGATGTAAAATTAAAAGACTGTTATAGTGTGTACATCTAGCATTGGTAGACTCATTATTATCAAAATTTAACAAATAAAAAACCATGTCAGTCTTCAGTACAAAAATTGATAATGTTAAAAGAGAAGAGGAACTGGATTTAATGTGTGACACCTCTACATGAAGGCTTAGGCTGACCCTGGTAGATAGTCCACTTGCAGCTCGTCCTCGAGTGTAGGGAGTAGCAGGACTTGAGTAACAGGCATATTCCTCGAAATGCTGAGCAACAGTGGGCCAGGTCTCCTGCAGCAGTATGAAGTCAAACTTGGAAACAATGCCCTCCAGTCTTTGTTATTAATCTTCCCTTTAAGGCCTGCCTTGTTCCAGCTAAGGACAGAAAGAGTTCTGTAGTGCGTGTGCAGAGTGTGGGTTGTGACTGCCATTGACTTTGATGGGGAAGTGACAGTAGGTGTCACTGAAGGGTTGTCATTCATAGATGTAGTACAAGGAGTGGAAGGTGTTAAGACTGATGTAGGGCCTGTAAGTCAGTCCAAATCTGAGAATGCATCATATCTATTAGATGTTGGTATATGGCACAAGACAGGAGAAGCACGGTGTGGTGCCTGGACTGCCGACAAGACATTGACTGCCTGTAATGAATTGTCTAGGTGTGTGTTGGTGTCGGCTTGGCAGTTAGATGGGGTTACATCATGTGCGCTACAGATTGAAGCTGTGTTGGATGGATACTGCCTAAGGTTAAGGGGAGGTCCATAGAAAAAGCCTAACAGGACCAAGAAGATTGAGCTGGTGGCCCGATTACTAGGTCAAGCATTAAATAACAGATGATGTGCCCGGTCTGGAAGTCTAAATTAATCACAATATAGTTTCCTTACAGGTCAGGGCTCTTTGGCCCAATTCATGCGCTTCTCCTCACGTGAAGGATGTCCTTAGCATGCCGAATGGCATGCTTCTATTTCATGCCAGCAGGTCTAAGATTTTGTTGTAGAGCTGCTCATAGGATTTGAGTTGGTCCGCACACAATGGGGGAACCCCTATCAGGACAGCCACATACAGGTATTGTAGTGTAGTTCCTATCTTCCCAATAGGCTCTGCGCATTGGAATAATACCTACAGCAGTAAAGGCCTAGGCCAGACGTTAACTAGGTCTACTACTGTCGATACTAGACTTAAAGTTTTGGGTTTGCCAGCGTAGCTCAGAGTTCACTAGAAACTTTCTCGAATGTTCAAGGAGGAATTAACTTCCCTGATTAGACAAGAAGGGATTTAGTTTCTGACAACCATAGAACATGACAACTTTGCTCTCCCCTAATCAAGAGTCAATCTCGAGAGTCGTGTGAACAAAAGGCAAATTATTTTACTCAGACAGTACGTGCATTCTTAGTCTCATCAGAATGTAGAGAAAAGGAAGAGACGGGCGTGTTCAATAAAAAGGTGTTATTTATTGATCAGTCTCTTTTCTCATACAAGAGAAATGGATCGATATTATTGCAATACTTATAGTTAAGTAAAGTGCATACATTAAAAGCAATAGTATAAAATAATACTGTAAAAACATTGATATGGTTTCTAAGCCATAAGATGTTTTAAAATGAATAAAATATATTATATACACATATACATTTGACTAAACGTACTCAACTGGTGTTTCTAGATACGCCTACCCCGTGTACCTGACCTAAGTCTAATACGTGGGCGGGAATAGATAGTTACAGTTTAAGTTAAGTTTGTTTTTGCCAAGTGAATAACTAAAGAATTCTCTGTGAGGGGTTATTCAGTTCTGTACCTGGAATTTAGGATGAATGAGGAATGGTATCTCTCTCTCTGGTCTCGATATTCCAGGCTGCCTGCGAGGGCTACCCGGAAACGCCGGTGCTGGATTCTCGGCAGGAGAAAGCAGCGCGTCTCAGCGCGTCAGGAAGGCGAGCTGCTGCCAGCGGGGTCTGCTCTGCTCTTCGCTTCGGCAAGTATGGCTGCTCTGTCTCGTCACCACGCGTGTGTTTGCATATGGCAAGATCGGTAATATTTATACCTTTAAGGTGCCGAGATTGACGTAAGGATGGACATAGATACGTCAATAAAGATGTCATACGATTTGCTCGTTAGCACATTCTTTTACTAAAGTTCTCGGTGAAATCAAAACAATGGCCGCAGGGTTTTGCCCAGGTTGTCATAGGTTTGATTTGTTATGAGAACTCCGTATTCCTTATCAGGGGCTGGAGGAATATCGCTTGTCTAATTAGATCGCAAGTGTTATGACCTAATCAGATAACACGTTCCTGTGCCGTAGTGTGACTGCGTCAGATAACGGTATCTGCATCATGGGGGTTTTCTGCCTCATGGGCTGACTGCTAGTTAACTTGTTGGTTTGTTTAACTAGAATAGGGTCAGGAATAGGGGGATCGATTCAGAACCTATAGGAATACATGACACCCACTCCACGCTAACTATGGACATATTTACTAATCTAGGCATAGTATAACATAGTACAACATACTATAGAGTAGTGTGTATACCTTACCACCCCAAAATACATAAATGCATTTTGAAATTTTCAAATATACTGAAAAATTGCAGACATATATATATGGTATGCACTCAAGCTGTAGAAAAATGCCAAAGTAATCCCATTTTGTATACATTATTGCTTATTTGGTATATGAGAATTACACATGAAATGGTTTCTTACAGAAAAAAGTTTCGAGACCATTCCATCACAGAATAAAATATCTTTATGAACATGCCAGCGGGCAGCTAATGTCTATAAGCTATCTAAAATTTAGAAACCTTAGTTCTCTAAGAATAGTTCTTACTTTAAGCAGAAGATAGTGTCCCGAAAAATATGCAAAAATATTTGGGGCTGCTGAAAAATTGCTGTCCGTGAACTGGAGGGAAAATCTGTTCATGTGACTTTATTTTTAAAGTTGAAGGCCGAATTCAGGGAACGCCGTGTGCGAGCTTGCTCAAAAGTCTCTATTTCTGTTCGGGTAAGAACATCATATCATTTAGGCTTTCGAAAAAACTGTCAACAGCTTCCTGGGAAAGTTCCACTAACTCGGAAATAGGTGTAATCATGCATTCTTGCGCATGATTGTCTCCATTGACATTCTGATTTGCATTACTGACAGAAGGTCGTACCTGTTCGATGCTGCTTTCATCTTGAACTTCACTACCCATCAATCGTAGTGGTGAAGCTTCCACGAATGCCGTCATCAGGATTGGTAGCCTTTGAGGGCAGCACAAAGCATGAACCTTGATCGGGCTCAACAATGTTTCTGCATCCATCGGCGCATCCGATTGTAGCGTCAGACAGGTGTCTAACACGCATTCTTCTCCGCATAGCAGACACCTCAATACAGGTAAAACACATCTTTGCCACATTGGTCGAAATGATAGAAACCAAGTCATGTTCAGGTCTCTAAGCCGGGAGAGTCCCAGGATTTTTGATATCCGGTCCCGGTATCCAATGGCTAGGATTGTTTCTTCCCTTGTCGCAAGAGTTTTGTCTGTGACATGGGTTGCCATAACGAAAAATAAGGACTAAGAATAGGATTCCTGCAATTAGTCCCAGGATCAGGGGAAGTCCGCCAAAAATCGAATGGACGAAATCTGGAAAAATACCCAGTATGGCTTTGAATGGTGTTAATGCCATCGAAAATACTGTCTTAAATACCTTTGAGACCCGATTGGTGTCAGAAATATTTAAGATTTCATTCAGGATTTCCGCGAAATGTACGGGGGAATTAGTTGATAATAATGTATGTATCTCTGCGGTCGTCCTTGCGACTTGTAGATCATACGTTTCTTTTGATGACGAGAGCCTGTTAGGCGTCTGAAGAAGGACTGTTTTCATTCTGCTTAAAGTATCTATTCGAATAGAAGTAATTTTCAAATCGGGCCATGCCCGTGCCTCCCTGTCTGGGAAGGAGCTGGGGAACAATGTGCGTCCACAGCACTTGACCTTCGCAGTAGTAGTTACTAGATAAGGAGTCCCGGGCATAAGACTACAACATCTGCGGTCTACAATAAGAATGTAACTCCCATTATAGAGTCTTTGAAAGAATGGTTCTATTTCTTTTGCAGGTGCGCCTTGCTGGTGACATGAAAGGTTGTATGAATTCCCTTCACAGGCTCCATGCAAACTAATTCCGTTACACAGAAGTGTGCCACTCAGTGACATCGCACAATTGTTGCCACTAAGAAACACTTTCTGTCCTTTATTACTGACACATGCATGTGAATAGGGCAGGTTCCATGTTGTTTTAAGGTACCCCTTTCCCAATTTCTCGTACATGCCAGCCTGTATATATTTTTGGCAGTATTGAAACCTGAAGGTTGAGATTGGAATATTTATTATCCCATGTATTATCCATTCATTGACAGGTCGTTCTGACATTGTCATTGGTAATCTTTCTAGTTTTTCAATGCTCAAGATTGTATAATCAGCACCCTTTTGCGCCATACTGATTTGTCTATCAGTAAGGTTAAAGATTTGGAATAGTGACGTTGTGTTGATTAAACGCCAAGGCACATAGCCTGAACGCAGATTTTGTAACGTCCAGCCAAGCTGTACAATAGAATGCAATTGTGACTGACCGTGTTGTAATAACAGTAAGTCCTGCGATAATATGTCGATTGCTGAAGACACAATGCTGTCCAAAGAAAAAATTCTGGAGGACAGAGTCATTAACCCATTGTCCACTACAGAAAGTGATTTTTCCAAATTAATACGGTCAATTTCCCGTATTCTCTCTGCTGTTTCAATTTGAGTAACCTTCCGGGCCTCATTGTATGCTGCATATACAGAGGCTGCTATGAAACGCTTTTGACGCTGTTTGCGTGGTCCCAAAGTGAAATCACGCAAGTCAGCACCATCAGTAAGTAAAGTTAGGTGTTGCTTAATTTCTGCCAGTGTGGAAGTTTGTAGCCATTGAAGGCATAATTTGCCCACACTGTAGGTGGTTATTATCCCTGGGTGATGTCTTTGAGGATATCTAGGGTCTGGCCTGGTCATTTTGAACCCCTGTGTTTTGTTCAGGAATCTGTCTTGACAGTTATTAGTATCTGTGGGCCAGATCAACCACTGTTTCCAATCAGGATGTGTTCTGTTTTGGTTTAATATATGGTTTACGTCTATCTCTTCATCTGTATCAGAGTTATTGCTAAACATTATTGGCTTTGGAATAGACGGTTTATTTAAATCTTTGATTTTGGCTAAGCCAAGACAGGTGGTCTGTTGAACAGTGTCATTTAAAAATATCATTTGTTCTGGGATCATGCAGGCTCTAAACAAAGCTTCTATACCCTGTACTTGCCATTCTTTTGTACCCCAAACACTTTTCAATTCAACATTTTTGTCCCAATAATCAAATCCAAAAGTATTCATTTGTTCAAAAAATGAGTCTGAATATAACAATTTTGTGTTGGTTATCATGGTTTTGGTTCCTGTCTTGTTAGACAATTTAAAATAAAATGTTTCAGCATTACTTGTGTTAAAACCTGAAAAATATGAATATTTGTCGTAAACGGTTCTTGAGCTCCCTTTTGGAGGTGTTGCACAATGTTCCCATTGATTATAATTTAAAATGTTTCTAGGTTGTGCAGATCTATGTAAAAAGTGGTTACCATAGTGGTTATAGCAATACATACTGTCATAATTTGTAGAACCCTGCAAATAATCATGTTTGGTAAATTTAGCAGACATTACTAAGTCAGACATCATATTATTAATGCTTTCGAAGTCCCAATCATCAGCAAATGAGTTTGGTTTTGCAAAGTCACTCAATGAGATCTTAATTTGGTGTGGATATTTCAGGATCTCGACCGGACCATAAATTTCATAGTCAGTGTTGTCCCAGGCTACCCCACCAGGTATCGGATTGGCTGTGAAGTTGGCTGAAGAAAGTTCTCTTTTCTCGACGTGTGAAGATGTGTGTGGTTTGAGGATCAAGTTGATTTTCTGACTTGCTGTGTCCATTTTAGCATATTTTCCCTCAATGAAGCGTCCCAAAGTAAGTACCATGATGAGCCAAAGTATGAGGATAAATGCACCAAAACCCACCCAAAATTCAATCCATGGAGAAATCAGATATGTTTCTTTCAGTTGTCTCAAAAGTTCCTTAGCTTTGTCTTTAAAGGTTTTTGATGATGGCTGTGTCTTTGATTCGCTGAAGCCCTCAGAGGAATCATCGAAGTTAATGAAGTAGCCGGATGCAGTTCTGTCAATTGTTCCAATTGGTTCAGGATTTCTGTTTCTTGCATTTTCACTTGGTACTTCATTATAGATTGGTGTGTCTCTGCTAAATGTTTTTATTTGGGTATTCAGAGGTCTTAGTTCTATTGCATTGTTGCATAGTCCTTGTTGTTCTTCTGTAGGCGTTTCGAATGTGATGAGCCTCTTCGTTAGGACCTCTGTACTGGTAGCAAACCTTGGTGTTCTGCTACTTATTGGGAGTCCACTTGGCCTACTGTTTGTTATCGGCCACATGTTGTGGTTTTACCAGGTCGATGGATACAACTCGGTTCTCCTTTTTACCAGCAAGTGGCGGTAGTACAACTGATCTTGTCCCGTTGACAGACAAGACAGGAACTGCTTTTCTGTAAGAAGGCCCAAATTCCTTCTTTACCGCGATCTTTTCCCTGACTAGATCCCCGACTTTTGGAATCCAGACAGGTCTTGCTGGGACAGGTGGTGGTTCTTCAGTGGTTGTTGGCTGTTGTTTCAACTTTATGTTGCTCAGGTCTTTTCTTGTTTTGTTCAAGTCCTGCAAAATAGCCAAACGTTCTTTGATATCAAAGCTTTTTTCTTTCACCAATGAAGTCTGACTATCAATGTCAGAGATCATCATCCTAGTTCCAAATAATAATTCGTACACACTGAATCCCTTCAGAGAATTTCTTGGCAAGTTATTGAGACTACGTTGGACACTTATTAGATGTTTGACCCACCCAGCTCCCGAACCTAATATCCTTTCCGCTATAGATTGCTTTATGCCTTGGTTTTTTCTTTACACCATCCCGTACCCTCAGGAAGGAAGTGAGAAGATTCCCGCTGGGCTATGCTCATTTGGTCATGTTTCCCCTCAGGCTTGAGGGCTAGAGTGGAGACAATGGTCAAACGTAGCATGCTCTTAGCGTATATGCCATTTAGACTCGCAAATCTTTGTATAACAGTCCGGACGTCAGCCGAGTGCTGGTGATCTACATTATAAGTGGAACTAGCCTGTATATGTTAATCGCAACCCTTCCTTTTTACTCCTGATTTTTTCTGGAGTAGAACGACGAGGTATTAAACTGTTTCTTTCCCCACTGCGATCTCTGTTGCAGTTTGGGCAGTTTTTTACAAACATGGTATGACGCAGGCTCATGCCTGGCCACCAGTACCTTGATTGTAATTCTTCCAGAGAATCTTTTAGTTTAAGGTGTCTGAGACCCTCGCCCATATGTGCGTCTGCGATTAACAAGTTTCTCCTGTCCATGTTTGGAATCACCCTATCCCCCACTCCAGGGATTCGAGCAAAAGGGACGGAGTTTGCATCGATTATGTATGTATAATTGAGTGGATAGTTGATCGGTAACGCTGAGCAGTCGCCTTTTGATGACGTTTTCACCGCCAGCACTGTTTCACCGTCAATGTATTTTAATGTACGCTTTTTTCGAACTACGGGAGCCGATTTAGTGGCTGCCGCTGCGGCTGTTTCAGCCAATGAATTCCCTACAACGTGAACGCCATCACGCTGATGACTCAGTGAGTGAGTCACGTGAGTCTTTGGTAGTTCTTTTTGTAAAAGAGCTATTTGTTCCCAGAGCAGTTTCTGCTTTATTGGTGCATCTGTGTCATCTTTGTAACCTTTTTGAATCCATGTCTGCAAATCGCTGTTATATGATTTGACGCAGTAATATGAATCTGACACTATAAGTGTCGGGAATTCGCGATCCGCATTATCTAGCGCCATTTTTAAAGCTAATATTTCAGTTTGTTCTTCTGAATTACTTTCTACTGAGTGTGTCTTTGTTAATAGAGGTTTTAGTTTACCTCCGCGCCACACTTCTTTTGTAATCTCACATGTGGGGTTGTATGCTTGTTCTCCCCAAACGGAGGGTTGAGCATGTCCGTCTGTATAGATTACACAGGCGTAATGTCGTAAAGGCAGAATGTCGATTGGCAGAGGATATGTTTCTTCATATTCTAGATTTTTTAATTCTTCTAGTTCTTAGAAAATTGTCAACCAGGCTATACTTGATAATTCATATCCTACGTACAAGACTGTTAGATGGGCAATTCTGGATTTTTTAAAATTGAATTTGTAACCCTCTGCTGCGAACCCAAGTATTATGGTGTTCACTCTCTTCAAGTGAGTCTCCAAGTCATCATCTGTTAAGATAATGCTTCATCATCATATAGTTGTAGTAATTCTGTTACTCTCGCTGAGAATACCCCCGGACTGTTCTTGTACCCCTGGGCTAACCGACAGAATTGTTTTTGAGTGCCATTTACTGAGAATGCAGTTAAATATCTGCTCTCTGGTGCTATGTTTTGACAAAAGAATCCATTAGAGATGTCTAAGGTTGTTTTGTATTTTTTGCGCACTATGTTATTCATTAGTGCAGCACTGTGTGAGTTTTGCACTGCAAAAGTTTTGCAACATGTGTTAAGGTGTCGGTAATCCAAAACTAGACGATATGAATTGTCTGGTTTGGAGACCGGAAACAAAGGATTGTTCATTTGTGAGGTGCAAGTTTCAATCACCCCCTGGTATTCTAGCTGATCTAGTATTTCATTTACCTGTTTTTTAGCTTCTTGCTTAATTGGGTACTGCCTTTGTGCAGTAGGTTGTGATTTTAACTGGATTTTGTGAGGAGGAGAATCCTCATCCCATCCTACATGATTTTTATATAAAGCAGGTGCTAGAGCCACTGCCCACTTTCTAGCAAGTGTGTATTTTTTATGAATTGGAATTTGATTTGAGAAGGCAGGCATAATTACTTCTTCGCCATGAGGGCACTCCCTGACAAACTCTGGTGGCCAGTCTTTTTCAGCTAGAAGGATGTCATAACCCTTGGAGAGGTTATCCCAAAATAGTCCCCTTATTTTCCTAGTCTTATCTCCCTCTATACGTAATGTTATCTCGTATATCTTGTGAGGTTTGCTAACCCTGGTGTCTGCAGTTTCCACTTGAAGATATTCATTCGTGTCCACTGTCTCCAGATGATTCATAAGGACTTTGCGAGCTATGCTCACTTCTGCTGCGCTGTCTAGCATTGTCTGAGCCCACTCTCCGTTTTTCAGTTGTGTCCTCAGTATTCTCGGCATTGTTAACTACCTTGATACTGGCTACCTTCTTTTTTGGAAATTGTAATTTCTTTTTTAGTTGAGCAGGTTCCTTGTCTTTGGACTTGGCGTGCTCTTCTCTTTGTTCTGATCGTCCTCTTCTTTCCGATTTCTGCGAGGAAGTCTGAAAAGATTGAGAGGGACGCGTATCAATGTCTTGATATCTATCAGGTTTTTTTATATTATCCCTATTTCTAAGGTTATATCTTTTCCCAGAGGGGTCACTCTGGGGTGACCTGTGTCTTTTGGTTCGGAGATTTCTCTCTTCGCCTAGGAGACCTTCCTCTGGACTGGAATTTCTTTTCTTTAGGATTGGATTGTTTGTTTCCATCCCAGTTCTTTTTTGGTGAATTATTATTAAAAAATATTTTTTCTGGACTTTCAGTCAGTTGCGGTTTTACTGGTATTCCACCTAAACTATCTCTACCTAGTTCCTCATAGGATTTTTCTATGATTCTGGCAATTTCAGCTGGTTGGTCTGCTATATCTGTCTCTTTTAACCTCTGGCGGATCGCCACGTTGGCTGCTTCACCTTTTATGTTGGCTAATAATATAGCCGAGACCTGCTTGAAGTCTTTCAGTAATTTCATACCAAGAGTTAAAGCGGGTTCTGGACCGTATTCGTCTTGAATTTGTTTTAGCACATCTGGTATCACCGAAATGGATGGAATACCGTGCGTTTTTGAGTAGATGGAAGCAAAGACTGTACCCCAAGTGTCACAGTCCTCTATGTGTGGTGCGATTCCCATTGGGAGACAGATAGTCAGAATCCTGTGTTTTTCTAGCGGGGTGGTGTCAGGAAACACCGCCTCTATTTGGGTAATTTTCTGTGCCAACCAGAATGGTATTTGTTCCCGTTTAGCCGGTACTTTACCTAGGCAGGATTGGATGTTCTGTGGTGTAATTTTATTTGTGTTCCCCTGGTGAGGGGTCAGCTGTGGAAGTTTAATCGCTGGCTGAATTGTTGAAGTCCGCATCACATACTGAACTAATTGTCTATGAATTTTTATTAATTGTTTTAGCTGTGTTAACAGCTCTGCTGCAGACATCCCATTGATGTCTGGATGTGGTGTGTATCCGGCTAGGACCGGCCACGTTGCTCCTGGTCTACCTAAAGGACCGAGCCTGGTGATGTGATTATTATGTTTTAGGGCGCCATCAAATAAGAGCAAATGCTCTTGGAATTTGAGTGGTACTTCCACCTCCTCGAAAGGAGTGTACTCATTAGGAGGTTCCTCTATTTTGTAATAGTGGAAGTACTTTGTTACAGCATTTGCTGCTGGAAAATGTATCCATGAATAATATACCTCTGTCTGCCGATATTCGTGTGCCTCAATTACGAATATGACTGTGCCACCTCTAGGTGTCAGTCCATTTTCTATAAGTTTCAAGGTTATAGATTTTCTTTTAATGACCGGGATGAGTATTATATCCGGGTCTGCATTTTGTAGTGAAGTATCAGCTTCTGCTATGTCAGCTGCTAATCTAACTGCCTCTCTTTCTTCATCACTGTCTGTCATTTTACTGACCGGATGGTTATTTTGTTTGTTTGCAGATCAGGTTTCTTATGGAAACAAAGATTAGATGCACAATATTTTGGAACTGTTTATCCTTCAACGTTGACTATACCAAGAACCTTACATAGGAGTTCCCTCCTGCGAGGTCTGGCGGATATAACCTTTCACCCACTCCAGACGTCTTTGGAGTATTTGGGAAAAGGGGTCTGAGTGAGAAAGCACGACTGAGTTACTCTAAATGTCTTACGTTAGTTTTATCGCCCTTTCCAAACGCGTTGGGCGCCATGTAGTGTAGTTCCTATCTTCCCAATAGGCTCTGCGCATTGGAATAATACCTACAGCAGTAAAGGCCTAGGCCAGACGTTAACTAGGTCTACTACTGTCGATACTAGACTTAAAGTTTTGGGTTTGCCAGCGTAGCTCAGAGTTCACTAGAAACTTTCTCGAATGTTCAAGGAGGAATTAACTTCCCTGATTAGACAAGAAGGGATTTAGTTTCTGACAACCATAGAACATGACAACTTTGCTCTCCCCTAATCAAGAGTCAATCTCGAGAGTCGTGTGAACAAAAGGCAAATTATTTTACTCAGTCAGTACGTGCATTCTTAGTCTCATCAGAATGTAGAGAAAAGGAAGAGACGGGCGTGTTCAATAAAAAGGTGTTATTTATTGATCAGTCTCTTTTCTCATACAAGAGAAATGGATCGATATTATTGCAATACTTATAGTTAAGTAAAGTGCATACATTAAAAGCAATAGTATAAAATAATACTGTAAAAACATTGATATGGTTTCTAAGCCATAAGATGTTTTAAAATGAATAAAATATATTATATACACATATACATTTGACTAAACGTACTCAACTGGTGTTTCTAGATACGCCTACCCCGTGTACCTGACCTAAGTCTAATACGTGGGCGGGAATAGATAGTTACAGTTTAAGTTAAGTTTGTTTTTGCCAAGTGAATAACTAAAGAATTCTCTGTGAGGGGTTATTCAGTTCTGTACCTGGAATTTAGGATGAATGAGGAATGGTATCTCTCTCTCTGGTCTCGATATTCCAGGCTGCCTGCGAGGGCTACCCGGAAACGCCGGTGCTGGATTCTCAGCAGGAGAAAGCAGCGCGTCTCAGCGCGTCAGGAAGGCGTGGCTGCTGCCAGCGGGGTCTGCTCTGCTCTTCGCTTCGGCAAGTATGGCTGCTCCGTCTCGTCACCACGCGTGTGTTTGCATATGGCAAGATCGGTAATATTTATACCTTTAAGGTGCCGAGATTGACGTAAGGATGGACATAGATACGTCAATAAAGATGTCATACGATTTGCTCGTTAGCACATTCTTTTACTAAAGTTCTCGGTGAAATCAAAACAATGGCCGCAGGGTTTTGCCCAGGTTGTCATAGGTTTGATTTGTTATGAGAACTCCGTATGCCTTATCAGGGGCTGGAGGAATATCGCTTGTCTAATTAGATCGCAAGTGTTATGACCTAATCAGATAACACGTTCCTGTGCCGTAGTGTGACTGCGTCAGATAACGGTATCTGCATCATGGGGGTTTTCTGCCTCATGGGCTGACTGCTAGTTAACTTGTTGGTTTGTTTAACTAGAATAGGGTCAGGAATAGGGAGATCGATTCAGAACCTATAGGAATACATGACAGTATACAGCAGAAGAGAGATTAATAACTGGTAGTTGTGGCTACAACTGGAAATGGATTGCCCTCAAGATCTCTTGTGGTGTTATTAAAATAGGAAGTGGAAGTGGGTAGTTGGCATTCTTTCTGCCCGGTAAAGAGATTTTTATTACATGAGTGATCTGCGTGGGCCAACAGATTGCTAGATGTAAGCGGGACAGTTAGACTTGGCATCTTTTGGGGTGTTTCCCCTGACTTTTTGCTTTCTGACCTCTCGGTTTTGACAGTTTTTACTGGTGTTATGATTCTGGTGGTAAAGTGCAAGTGCTCCTGTACAAAATGTGTTATGGATTGGTGTTTCCATGATTGGTATATTTGATTTATGTGTCAGTCCCCAGTAAAGTGCACTGCGTGTGCCGGCCCTATAAATCAAATGCTGTTGGTTGGCTGCAGCACTAGAATGTGCCACCCACGTAAACAGCCCGTAAAGTGTAACTCTGGCCTGCCATCGCAGAGCCTGTGAGCAGCCTGGGGCTGCTGTGCCGACTTGGCGAGTGCACACACTTGCAAGTCCCTAAGCCTTCCCTTTGCTACATGTGAGTCACCCCTAAGGTGGGCCCTAGGTACCCCCAGGGTGCATTGTATGTAAAAGGCAGGACATGCTGTGGTGTGAGTGGCATGTCCTGATAGTGGATCACTGCCTACTTCGTTTTTCACTATTACAAGGCTACTTGTTGTCCATAGGCCAGAATGGGCAGTTCGGTCAATACATCCTATGATCCTAACTGACTCAGAGAACTTGGTAGGAATTTGAGTTTAGTATGCCTGAACTCAGAATGATAACATGCATCTTTTAGTGAAGTTGGTTTTAACATTCTGTGTTTGAAAATGGCACTTTTAGACAGTCAACATTTTCTGACCTAACCATCCAGCCTGCCTCTGCTAGCGTGTGTATTGTCTGTCTGGTTTGTGAGTGACAGGAGCTGGGGGGAGACAGGGTGATTCACCCGGGCTGAATAGGCACATCTATACCTAGATGGGTGGAAGGAGTAGCGCCTAGGTCTGAATAGGGCTGAGCTCACCTTCCACAATGCTGGCTCCACCTCCTGTGGTGCATTCGAGGACCCTGGCCCACACTGAAATAGGAGGAGGGTGCACCCTGGCAGAATGCATCCCGAACTGGTTTGAACTAGGTCCAGGCCCCTCTGCCTTCAGAGGAAAAAGGATTTGCTGGTATAAATATTGGGGCCCAGACCCCAAGACTTTAGATTACTTCTGACTCAAGGAACCTGTCAAGAAGAAGAGATGGAAGAGCTGCCAGGAGGAGTACTGCCCCTTTGCTGAGTTGTTGGGTTTGCCTGCAGTTGCTGCTTCTGCCTTGGGCAGTAAAAGGACTGGACTGAACTGTCTCTACTTGTGCTAAGTATCTCCAAGGGCTTGAGGTAGAGCTTTCCCCCGTTCAGAAAGTCTCAGGAACATCAAAGACTTCAAGCCTGACGCCGTCTATGATGCCGCTGTAGACACCGTGTCCTGAAGGCACCGCAGAGAGCACGGCCGCTACACCGCGACCCTGGTCCGCCGCCGCCGCAGCCACTGAGCTGCTACTTGCACCACAGCCTGTGGGCACTGCACTCCGCACTGCCTCGCTTCACGACGACGCCTTGGTATCCCGGATGATGCCACTCCACCCCGGACTCGATGCCACTGTTTGCACCGTGGTTCGGGGTAACCGCTCGTAAAGCTATATGATGCACCACCCTCGTTCTGCACCACAGCCTTTGCCCACCGACGCCAGTGCCATCGACTCCAGTTGTAAGCAGACGACAGAGCTTCAGCAACAGCGACACCGCTGTTGCACCGTGACCTGACAGCACCCTGACGAGCACCGCCTTCCTCTCACACCGTGACCCTGGTCTCACCGACACCGCCATCTGACGCCGTCACCGAGCCACAGCTCGTACCATGGCACTGCACTTTGCTCCGCAGCACCTAACGCCTGCCAACGCCAGTGCTCCTGATTCCATCAGAGAGGAGCTCGACCTGCAACGGGCGTGACAATGAGATGTCATTGATGACCTGCATCTCTGAAAGGTATTGCAGCTGACCCGTGACGCCGCAGCCAGCCAGAACTGTTTGGACTTCCTTGTTCACGACACCGTGATAGCCCGGACGGAGCTATTGACATCAAAGAACTGTGTTTTCAAGACATCTTGCAACGCAACTATTTTAAAAGTACTGTATTGTGGATTCTTATAGTAATTGGTCTTGTTTGAATATATACAAATATTGGATATTTTTCTAAACTCGTGTGGTGTCCGTTTGTAGTGTGTTACTGTTGGTTACGTGCAAATGCTTTACTCACTGCCTCTAAGATAAGCCTGACTGCTCAAGCTACCAAGGGGGTGAGCAGGGATTATTTTAGGAGTTTAACTCCCTTATCCTGACTAGAGTGGTGGTTCTGGCCTGACTTTGGTGCAAACCTTAGCCGAAATCCTATTTCTAAAAGGGACCTGTGTTGTTGGAATACACTTTCCAGGAGGATCATCGGGGTTCTTGTTCGAGGTACTGTGCCTGGTGGCAGAATTAAGTATGTCTTCTTTGGCAGAGTCTGGGAGGTTGATGCCAAATTGGACTCAATAGTATCAAAACGTACAACCAGAGGAGGAAGTATAGTGTTAAACATTAACACAGTTTTTCAGAGAAAATCTTTAGGTGGCTAGCCTGGAGGCCTTTGAAAGAATCAATGAAATAAGACTTGTAAACCAGTGAGAGTAGGACTGAGGTTGAGAATCGAAACTCTGAGGCTTCTGTATCTGGTGCCAGGACAGACATGGGCTCAGACACTGTAGGGTCTGGGAACAGGATAAAAAATGGCAAGTCACCTGTTTGCGAGCCTTGATGTGTTTTGCTCTCTTTGGTAATGTTGTAGGCAAGGACTTATTATTTGCACTGTTAGAGATAATGGAATGAGTGGCTGTTGGGGAGGTCAGTATACGATTGATTTTAGATCCATATGTGGGGAGAGAGTCAGCACTATTTGAGGTAATAGTATAGGCATGTCCGAGGGCAGACGAGGGGACAGGCCAGGTAGATCCCCACTTAGACCATCCAAATAATCCAATTATCGAGATCCTTTGTTCAGGTCAAGTGATTTCATTACTGATAGCGCTGACGGCTCGTTCAAGCATCCAGTCGATTTAGGTAGGCTTTTGGGCAGGCATTACTAAAGACAGTGCTGCAGACGCCCCTTTTCTTTTATTCATAGTCCCGACAAATGGTCAATCAATTCAATCAATTAAAATGGAAGACTGAGGGAGCCTGTACCAACAAGAAGCCTGGGGCTGGGAAGAGACCACAAATAACAATAGAGATTAAAAAAAGTACCTCTCAGTAATTAATGACTCAACTTCCAGATGGTGGTTTAGCGGCTTCAACAATTTCAAGGTTGAATAAAAGCGTGGGAACGTAATGACAGTAGCCTCAGAGAGTGGGTCCAGCCTTGAACGGTCACGGACAGGCACAGACCCGATCTTGGCTTGGTCTTTGCCAAGGCAAGTGCCCCGGCATGTCCCGCATATGTCCCACGGGGCGGGAGCCTGGCTGATCTATGTAGCATGCCTCCTGGTGCGGAAACAACCCTGGCGGCATCCTGCTTCTGTGGTTGCTGGGGGTCGTGGTCCGGTCTGGCCCCCTCCTGCAGCGAAGC
This sequence comes from Lissotriton helveticus, assembly GCF_964261635.1. Taxonomy (NCBI): domain Eukaryota; kingdom Metazoa; phylum Chordata; class Amphibia; order Caudata; family Salamandridae; genus Lissotriton; species Lissotriton helveticus. The sequence continues at coordinate 218,473,544 of NC_136060.1, forward strand.
AACTACTCCTGCACAGTGGGAGGCTGGTTGAACTATGTAGTGCACATCCTGGTGAGGAAACACCCCTGGTGACATCCTGCCTCGGTGGTTGCTGGGGCTCGTGCTCCAGTCCGCCCCCTCCTGCAGCGAGCCAACAACTCTTCTGAATGAGTGTGTCAGGGCCTACGTGTGGTTCTCTTTTTATATGTGAGATTGTTTCTTAGTACATCGCAGGCTCTATTTTTGAGTATATTGTTCTGTAAATCTATATGTAAGGGCTGGCATGGATTCTCCCTATGTGGAGGTGTATTTTATATATGTAACTATGTTTGTTGGTACATCACTGGCTGGTTTTTGATTCCAAGAATCTGAAAATTTGTATATGTAATGGGCAGTATGGAGTACCTCCGGGGTCTGTTAGTTACTAATGCATTATTTTAGTTAACGTACAAGGGCCTCCATTTCTACTAGATACATACGAGTTTCGCCTGTGTGTGTGTGTGCGATGGAATCTTTAGATGGTGTAACAGTGTCTGTTGGGGTGTGTTAGTGGTGTCTGTTTTGCATGTACTTGTATAAGGCGCAACTGAGGGTGAGTGAGTGGATGTTCAATTTCAATTGAGCATATAGGCCTGTAAGCGGGCATGTAGGGAACTGAGAATTGTAAGTATACTATAACGAATAACTTCTATGCATGTAGGAGTATAACGTATAGCCTATATGCTACCTACCTTTGAGATACCATATGCGGGTGAAGAGCAGTTTTATACTTGTAAAGTATTAACATTTCTAGTTAATAAATCTATTATATAAAAAATGTTCTCAGGAATTTTAGAATGTTGAACTGTAGGTGCTATCAAAAAGCAAAACACATAAAAATACATTAGTAGGTGATCTGCAAAACACAACATTACAACAATATATTTTTGTTAAACTATGACCGTCCTGACGCTCTCAGTAGCGGTCGCTCCCCACGCTCCCTGGTCTCCACTGGTATCGTTGGGCTGCGCTCACTTTGCTTTGCGCCTTTAAAAACTGCTGCCTGCTTTATTATATAGCGCTTAGCCTCACTTATACATTGCTCGTATTTTTGCAGTCCTAATCTGTATTGCTCATCTGTGCATTGCTCGCTTGTGAAGCTTGACCATAATTTGTATTGCTCGTTTGTGCAGTAGTTATAGTAGCGCTCACATCACTGATTAAAAAAGAACTGTTAGTACCTGATTGTGCCGGTGCCACTGCCCACAGCGTATTCCTACTTTGTGCCCCATCCTGTTTCGGTTTTCATTTTGCTGCCATCTTGTTGTTGTGCCTCGGAGCCCGTCCTCTCCACCCCGCTCCCGCCTCCCAGCTGCTCCTCCCTCGCTCCGCCCCCTCCACTATCCACTTATGTCAGATGCATTTGCGCGCAGTGTTCACGCGCAGCGGATGTGCCCTATGCGTGCCGAAGGCGCGCCAAAGGTAAGCCCGTCTACGCCCGTCCGCGCCTGGACCGCGCCCAGCACCAGACCCCCTGGTCCCCGCACACTCCTCCCCACCCGCATATCGTACGACTTCGCCACCCTCTCAGCACTCAACTCTGGCCGTCTCCCAGACTGCTACAAAGCCGCCCCAGGACACACCCATGGCCCCTTCACCTGCCACTCCTGCAAGTTCGACTGCATCAAATCCACAATTTCCAATCAGAGCACCAACACTAACCACCTGAAGTGCATCCTACTCAACACCCGCTCGGTCCACAGACACACCATTGAACTTTGGAACCTACTCGACACCACTTCACCGGACGTCGCCATCCTTACCGAAACCTGGATGAACGCCTCATCAGTGCCCGACATCGCAATTGCCATCCCGAACGACTACAAGATCATCCAAAAGGACCGCATCAACCAAATAGGAGGAGGAATCGCCATCATCCATAAGAACACCATCCGCATCACGACCAGTTCTGATGACAACCTCACAACTGCCGAACACCTTCACTTCCAGATCCACACCGACCCAAAGACCACACTCCGGGGCACCCTCATCTATAGACCTCCCGGACCTCGCTCACTATTCTGCGAAGACATCACTGACTCCATCAGCCCCCACGCCCTCCCCTCCGAAGACTACATCCTACTAGGAGACCTCAACTTCCACCTGGAAAAGAACAACGACAGCAACACCACCACCCTTTTGGACAACCTCGCCAACCTCGGACTCAAACAACTTGTTGACACCCACACCCACTTTGCCGGGCACACGCTCGACCCAATCTTCACCTCCAGCAAGCACATCTCCTTTAGTCACACCACAGCTCTCCATTGGACGGACCACAGCTGCATTCACTTCAACTACAAAAAGACTACGACCCACAACCACCCACAACCAATTATCCGGAGAAACTGGAATAAAATTACCACCGACCAGCTCTTCACTTCGCTCCACCAAAACCCTCCTGCAAAATCCTCGGACCCAAACCAAGCAGCCACCAACCTCTTACAATGGATCACCCACAGCGCAGACGAATTAGCACCCTTGAAAAACCATCAAATGAAACAAGGCAGCAAAAAAGCCCCCTGGTTTAATGATGACCTTAAGAAATCCAAGAAGATCTGTCGCACCCTCGAGAAAGCCTGGCGAAAAAACCCAACCACTGACAACATGACCACCTTCAAGAACGCCACCCGCAAACACCACCAACTGATCCGATCCACTAAGAAATCAGCATTTGAGGATCGACTCGACAACAACGCCCACAACAGCAAAGAATTATTCAACATCGTCAAAGAATTTACCAACCCCACCGCCGGCACTAATGATAGCATTCCATCCCAACACCTCTGCGACTCTCTAGCCTCGTTCTTCCACAACAAAATCACTGACATACATAACAGCTTTGAAGACCAGCCCACCCCACCTACCTCCAAACTAAAACCCCCCTCCAACACCTTAATGCCTGGAACCCAATCACCACTGAAGACACCATCCGCCTGATGAACTCCATCCACTCAGGATCGCCAACCGACCCATGTCCCCACCACATTTTCAACAAAGCAGACTCAATTATCGCACCCCATCTCCAAGACGTCATCAACTGCTCCCTCAACTCCGCCACCTTCCCGGAAAGCTGGAAACACGCCGAACTCAGCGCCCTCCTGTAGAAACCTACAGCAGACCCCACTGAACTTAAGAACTACCGCCCCATTTCGCTCCTCTCATTCCCTGCCAAAGTCATTGAGAAAACCGTCAACAGTCAACTCGCCGCCTTCCTCGAATCCAACAAATCCCTTGACCCTTCACAATCCGGCTTCTGAGCCAAACACAGCACTGAAACTGCCCTCATCGCAGCAACAGACGACATTCGAACCCTACTGGACAACGGAGAAACTGCTGCCCTCATCCTACTCGACCTCTCCGCAGCCTTCGACACAGTCTGCCATAACACCCTTATACAACGCCTCAGCAACGTCGGAATACAAGGAAAGGCATTGGACTGGATCATCTCGTTCCTCGCCAGAAGAACCCAGAGAGTCCGCCTCCCCCCTTTTAGATCAGAGGCCACCGAAGTCATCTGCGGCATACCCCAAGGATCTTCACTCAGTCCCACCCTCTTCAATGTTTACATGAGTACCCTCGCATCCATTGCGCGCCAACACAACCTCAACATCATCTCCTACGCAGACGACACTCAGCTGATCCTATCCCTCACCAATGACCCAAACACCGCCAAAACCAACTTACACGAAGGAATGAAAGAAGTAGCCGAGTAGATGAAGAACAGCCGTCTAAAACTAAACTCGGACAAAACGGAAGTCCTCATCTTAGGATCTTCCCCCTCCGCCTGGGATGACTCATGGTGGCCACCGGCCCTGGGAATCGCACCCATACCAACGGACCACGCACGTAACCTGGGCTTCATCTTGGACTCCTCCCTCTCGATGACCAGACAAGTCAACGCCGTCTCATCCTCATGCTTCAACATCCTACGTATGCTCAAGAAAATCTTCCGTTGGATCCCCACCGAAACAAGAAAGACGGTCACCCATGCACTGGTCACAAGCCAACTAGACTACGGAAACACCCTCTACGCCGGAACCACAGCCATACTACAGAAAAAACTCCAACGCATCCAAAACGCCTCAGCCAGACTCATCCTAGACATCCCCCGCTAAGCTCACATTTCCGGTCACCTGAAAGACCTCCACTGGCTCCCCATCAACAAGAGAATAACGTTCCGCCTCCTCACCCACGCACACAAAGCCCTCTACGACCTAGGACCCGAATACCTCAACACGCGCCTATCCTTCTACACCCCCACCCGCCAACTTCGATCATCCAATCAAGCCCTTGCCGCAATTCCACGCATCCAAAGATCCACCATGGGAGGAAGATCCTTCTCCTACTTAGCGGCCAAGACCTGGAATTCCCTCCCGTCGCACCTCCGCCTCACACAAAACCACCTCTCCTTCAAAAAACAACTAAAAACTTGGATAGATAAATACTCCTTAGCACTCATTTTCAGTTAAAGTTTCCACAGTGTACAAGTGATTCCACCATACATCATTCATTCAATCACAAGAAATTGCATTTCCTCTTAGTCAGGGTTGTGGTTGATGTTGTTTATTTCTGGAGACGTCACAGCCGACACGTGTTTCGTCGTTAAGGGATTGTAACCCACGACTTTCTCTAGGCTATTCTCCGAGATGTTTTTCTTTGTTATCTGAGGTGATATTTCCAACCCTCAAAGGGGTTCTGTTCGGGGACACGCTGCCGTTTCCATACTGCTACATGGAAACGGCAGCGGGGACGGAACTTCTAACTCGAAGTATCCAGCGGAAAGCTGTCTGAACAAATAACCGAAACTCCGGTTACAAGAATAAAAGAACGTATAATCCACGTATTGAGTCCCCGAACAGAACCCCTTTGAGGGTTGGAAATATCACCTCAGATAACAAAGAAAAACATCACGGAGAATAGCCTAGAGAAAGTCGTGGGTTACAATCCCTTAACGACGAAACACGTGTCGGCTGTGACGTCTCCAGAAATAAACAACATCAACCACAACCCTGACTAAGAGGAAATGCAATTTCTTGTGATTGAATGAATGATGTATGGTGGAATCACTTGTACACTGTGGAAACTTTAACTGAAAACGAGTGCTAAGGAGTATTTATCTATTCTAAGGCTCTGCCGAACTAGAAGAGGAAAGTGGTTCCCTTCTCCTTATAGCACCGTAACCTATTATAAAAGACCTATCAAAAAATCCTAGAAAGGTGAACTTTCCCTTGTGGCGCCAGAACCTAGTCTAATACCACTAGACTAATTTATAAAAACTTGGATATTTGATAAGTAAAGCTCCCCCCTTCCTCAAGCGCCTTGAGACCCTCTGGGTGAGTAGTGCGCTATACAAATTTAAACTTGACTTGACTTGACTTGAAACTATAACACTGTAATATAATGTGATAAAAACATCACTTTCCCTTTTTTACAGTTCTCAGCTTTCATACTACTTCACCATACATGGTGTTCTGTATGTAACGCCATCTTGGACAAGTGGGGATAAAACCAAAAAAAACAGAAATACACAATATATTATTATAAATATGCATTACTATGCTTTACACTCACTACAATCTGCTAATCGATTGCTTATCTACACTTACTCTACTAATGAAAACAAATGTATCTGAAAACATTTTCTAATAATATTATACCTGGTACAGTAGCATGAATAAATGTACACCATACTTAATTTCTGAAGGCGTTTTTTCAGAATATTATCCCTACCAGGGCAAATGATGTGTAAATGTGATGATATAATAACATTAAGAGTAGTTTTTAGGCACATCCCCCCCAATATGCCGATTTATGTGCTTAGAACTTTGACTGAAGAAATAAGAGGTACGGATATTGCAGTTTGGAAGGCAGTTCATCTTTGAATTTAAGATTGCTATCATTGCAATCCGACTATCTATCTTTAAAAACACAGTGTAATGTCCAGATGTTATGTTAGTTCCTTGATTAAAAATAATAGCTACTGTTGTGTAATTTGTTCCTGAAATAGATATTTGTCCTGCTTTGAATTTTGTAATTTCGGTTTCTAACAGTGTTCCATCTGGTCTACATTGTTGTAGCATTAGTATGAGGTATTTACCACTTCTTTGTATTTGCAATATAGATATTACCTCTGATCTACAATTTGGGCATGTCATTTTTTGATTTGCATGTTTGATCAATTTGTCGAAAGTCACCGTTTTGCATTCTAGTAGTATTAAGTATGGAAATTGCTTAGTATTTATATCAATGGTAGATATAAATGAGCACTCTTCCCATTGATGGTCCCATTTGCAACTTAGTCCAAACAAATAATCAATTTTTACTTGTTCTTCCTCTAAAACTCCAAACATGACCATTATACATTCTTGTGCATCTTGTTGTATGTTGAGACTAAATATTACTGATCCGCTAAATATGTACAAAGAGCTTGAAAGCCTGTAGGAGAATGTATTGAACTGCTGTCACTGATTAAACATTTGGGTAAATGGTACACTGCAGAACAGAACCTTTTTTTACAGTTTTGTTCAATTTGATGAACAAGATGTGGTAAATGAAACACTACATTGAGAACCACATTTGCATAGCAGTTGACAATTGAAATGGTTTCTAACTGGTGTCCTACAATTTTTACCTCATTTCCCTCTTTTCCTGGCATTCAGTTGAGTGTTTTGTATGCTTCCGTTCTGTACGTATCATCCATTTCTCATAATAGGATATTGTTCTAATTGAGGAGCATGAAGACTTCTTAACCGTTTATACTCTCATACACAATTTCCATCAGCACTAACTTTTTTCTCATCAAATTCCATCAAACTCAAACCACACAATGATCTTACTCCAGACAATGCAACATATGCCATTCCTTCTTTAAGCACACTACTACTGCTGTTTACAACAGCTCTTACTATACTTAAACCTTGAGATTTGTGGCTAGTTCCAGCATAAGTTAGAGACTTGCTGTCGTCTGACATACAAGTCCTTTGCAAGCAAAAAATGTAGAACACAGCACCCATTCTGTATTAATCCATCAATCTGATCTCATTTGACACTCAAGAATTCTATCTGATCCATGGTTGGAAAATTAATTAAATCAATAACTTTACGCTAAACACCATTTACCATTCCTTCCTCTACATTTAAATTATGCAGCAAAATAACTTGACATGTTTTACACACACGTAAACACTTTTCTTAACCTGCAGTCTATGATACAGACTTCCCTAAAGAATCCAATTTTGTTTGTGGTTTTTCACTTATTAGCATTTTCATTCCAGGTGTTCCTTTTATCGATAGCTGCAATCTCCAAAATATGCTGTTTTCCAATGTAAGCAGTTCTTCATTAAAGTTGGAACACTCTTATAGTGTCGGCAATAAACAAACTATCTATTTTTACTCTGCGATGAAATTATACATTAGTTGTGCTGGTGTGTTTTAAGAGGAAAGCATTTTCTTGAGAAGTTGACTTTCCAAAGCTTGTTTACTGTCTTGTTTTCAAAATTCCTGTTCTTATGTCCTTTGGAATATCTCCATATTCCACATCAGATGCTTGTCACATATTCTTCACTAGTTCCTTGTATGTGAAGTTTAGCCAACTATTTGCATTGCCTATGCTTCCCAAAGAATAGTGACTCTCCTAAAAAATGGCAAGAGAACCTGACTTGTATTAAAGACACAGAGACTAACATCATGCATTATTCCTTTAAAGCCACTCCATGCAGCACTCAAAAGTACATTACCTCATAAAACAAAAGCAATATAGAATAGAATATCCACATAGTATGAGTAGTCCATGCACTGATCAATCTTCCTCTTAGAATTGCTAAAATTGTTCCTTTCTTTCTTGTTAAACAAGGAATGAGTAAAAAGCAATGGTGTAACTTCTTACAGCAACTTTGTAATTCCTTACAGGAACTGTACCATTGAGTATCTGAAGATTAGTAATTTTTCAAGTCTCAAACTAAACAAAAGCTTTCAATAAAAACTTTCAAATACAAATATAGTTACTTACACACGCAAATAAATATATCAATTTCTAAATACTTTATTTACCAATTTATGATTTTTCTTTACTTTTAAAAACATATAATCAAGAAAAAAGATCCCACCATGTTGGGATGAGAGGTTGGGATAATGCTAGCCTCTGTGTCGTTAATGAAATTCAGATTCTCTTGCCATTTTATTTATAGAATCGCTATTTCATTGTAAGACCGGAGGCTACTATTATGCATGTTGGTAGCCCTCTAATACCACTTAAGACATGTGTTCAACTGGCTTTAGACCAATCTGTTCTCATAATATCTTTCAGACTTCCACCTCTTCAGGAGGTTTGAGTAGCCATAGAGAATGAGTGTGAACCTTTTGCAAAAAGAACACCAGTCTGCTGCATGGAACATTTCACCTATAATTTACTGATCACACCGTCATCTCGTAAATTGATCACCAGGCTTTATATCCTCATGCAGACAAATATCTAATGGGCTGCCCCAAAGGCTCTGGAGCAGTGGGGGACTGAGCTAGTGGACCTGCCCACGGATGAACAATGGGCATTCTGCCTCTCACAACTAAGATATCTGTCCCCAAACTATAAATTTAGACTTGTACATTTTAAATTCCTATATCGATATTACCGTACCCCCCACAGTTACATAAATTAAAGCTGAGAACAGATTTGTGTTGCTGGCTGGGCAAACGTGCAGTTGCCACCACATTGCATGGGAATGCCCAGCTGTCTTTAAATTTTGGGGGAAGATATGTGACACCATACAAACCATTACCTGACAGACGCTGGTGTGTGCCCCATTAGTTGCACTGCTTGGGTATGTTGAGGAGATCCCACCTGCGTCACACCGTCTCACATCTATGCTAGTACTGCTTGCAATGCGCAGACTGGCTATACATTGTTGAGCCCCTAAGTGCCCTAGCGTCCCTGAGTGGATCCACAACATAGCATATTGTTAGGAACAGCTGGTGACTTTCTGGGACCTTATGCCTATAGTATCCCGCCCGAAAGATATTTGGGAACCCTTCAATACTTGGCTCAGAGAAAGAGATGCACACCTCCTTGTTGGCACTGGACCATTGACAGCTGCCAGTTCACAGGAGACACCCCAATAGTTACCTTATCACCAAACAATGTATGCATGTCACCCTCCCAATTGTAATGCAGCTGCCCCTTGTAGGTATATTGGATTGATGAGCTGTTGTTAACTCTCTACTTGACTCAGACGACATAATACCCCCAGGCCCGATCTGCCTACATGTGTTGTTATCAAACCTTAATACCAACTACATTGTTGATTATTCTAATGTATATGAAGTCGCATTCTATGATTGCAATATATATCTTCCGGTGGATCCCCACCGAGACCAGGAAGACGGTCACCCAGGCCCTCGTCACCAGCCGACTGGACTACGGCAACGCCCTCTACGCCGGAACCACCGCCAAGCTCCAGAAGAGACTGCAGCGGATCCAGAACGCCTCAGCCAGACTCCTGCTCGACATCCCCCGACGCAGCCACATCTCCGGACATCTGAGAGACCTGCACTGGCTCCCCGTCAACAAGAGAATCACCTTCCGTCTCCTCACCCACGCACACAAAGCCCTACACGATCAAGGCCCGAGCTACCTCAACAACCGCATCAACTTCTACGCTCCCAAACGCCACCTCCGATCAGCCAGTCACGCCCTCGCCGCCGTCCCCCGCATCCGAAGAACGACAACAGGAGGAAGGTCCTTCTCCCACCTGGCCGCCAAGACCTGGAACTCCCTCCCGACCGACCTGCGCCTGACCCAAGACCACCTCTCCTTCAGGAAGAAGCTCAAGACCTGGCTGTTCGAGCAGTAGCAGCACCCCCCCCCCAAGCGCCTTGAGACCCTCCGGGTAAGTAGTGCGCTCTATAAAGGTCCTTGATTGATTGATTGATTGATCTGTGCACTGTGATTGAACTATAACGCTTACTGCTGTGAGTTACCTAAGCATGGGCAGATTTAGCGAATCTGGCGTACGCGAACTTGCGTATTTACGGATTCGCAATCCGCAAAATCCGCGAACTCTCGCGAATTTGCGGATTTTTGTGTTTTTTTGTGTTCGCAAGGGTTTCTGCCAGTTCGCGAGGTTTGTTTACTAGTTCGCAATTGCGAACTTACTTTTCAGCTCGCAACGGCCGCGACTATGTTGTTTCTACGTCTGGTTCATCATCACAGGTTCACAGCACCCTCTGTTTCACCACTGCCACCCTCTGGTACACCCATGCCACCCTCTGGTACATCCTCACTGCCACCCTCTGGTTGGTTTATCACTGTAGATTATGGGGGTGAAAAAAAGCATAAAGTTGTGCCTTCCTCGAGAGAGGTAAAAGCATCCCTTGTTGCACTGCTATGAAATCCTACTGGGGATTACCCAGCGTTCCTCACAAATTTCACGTACAAGCTTGACTTTTTAATGAGACTAGGTCTTTTGGAAATTGATGAGGACGAAGAACTAATACTATGTACAGCAGATGTTAAGGCTTTATACACTTCGATACCTCATGGAGCAGGAATAGAAGCAATGGAACAAGCAATTTTGACCACCGAATATGATGAACAAATGCAAGTCTTTTTGATGGAGTTGGTAATTTTCACGCTTTATCATAGTTACTTCAAGGCGAACAACAAGTGGTATCAACAACTGGTGGGAACCTCAATGGGCAATTGTGCCGCCCCGGTATACGCCAACCTGTATATGAAGGCATATGAGGAACAGTACATCTTGAACAATCCTACTTGGACCAGCAATTTGAAAATGCTAGTTCGTTATATTGATGACGTCTTCATTATTTGGAGGAACACTGAAGAATCACTCCAACAGGCACTAAATGAACTAAATGAAAAAAATGAGAGAATAGAACTCACTTGGGAAGTATCAAAATCTTCTATTACCTTTTTGGATGTTCAAGTGAAGCTACAGCAGGGTAAAATAGTAACGGAGATGTACAGAAAACCGACTGACAGAAACAACACTGTCCACTTTCAAAGTTTTCATCAGGACTCTCTAAAAACCCATCTACCAACATCTCAGATGATGAGGGCAAAAAGAATCACCTCCGAAACCGAAAAAGTGAAAGATACATTGGAAAAGATGGGCGAAAGATTTCGTAAGAGAGGATATCCGACAACTTTGATCAACAAATCTATTGATAAGGTTCAAAGCATCCCCAGAGCAGAACTCCTAAAGACTCGAATCAAACCAAAACAAGAAAGAATGACGATAGTGTCTAAATATTCCACGATGAGCCACAAATATAAGCGTATCATACGAACACATTGGAACATTTTACGTGCGGAAAGTGATTTTGACAAAAGTTTCGAACAACAACCCATTTTTGCATTTACTAGAGGTAAAAATCTTGGAGAAATGCTTAAACAAAAGAAACCGAAAATAGAGACACATCGAGGCACTAGACCTTGCCTTCAATGTGGGCATTGCAACAACATCATCAGAGGTAACGCAATCACACATCCCATGAAAGGTCATCAAATTAAGCTCCGTGTAAACGCGACCTGCGACACGGCAAATGCCATCTACATGTTGAAATGTCCTTGCGGTAAGGTTTACGTGGGTAAGACCACCCGCAAGATCAAAATAAGATTAAATGAGCACAAGTCGAACATTAGGACAGGTAACATTAAGTCAGCTGTGGCAGCTCATTTTAAGGAGGCAAAACATAACGTGTCCCAACTACAGTTCGTAGTTTTGGAAGTGGTTGACAAAATTGAGGGACGGGACAATAATAAATTCCTTCTTCAACGTGAAAACAGCTGGATGTATTTGTTGAACTCTCATAAGCCTTTTGGGCTCAATGACCGTGTTGAATTCACATGTTACCTTTGAACATTGTGCACCAGCTTAGACATACGCGTTTTTGCATTTCCTACAGATTTGGATGTAGGAGTCATCCATTATTATGAAACACATTAAGAGCAGGGTCACGGCTCAATCATGATTTATTTGCATGTTTTTAATGTCTTTGCACTTGATTATGTTTCACACTCTGTGTAAATATGGGTACTGTGTTATTTTTTTAAACAATTTTTTTCCTATTAGCCAGCTTAAATACTTTATTAACTGCATTGCCGCGTACACGCAGGTTTAAACACCAGCAGAGAGGATTCGGTCGCACCCATTGGCTGTGGCCCCGACCACGTGATCGGGTGCGCAACCAATGAGAGCGATAGATACACACACGCTTACGCGAAGTGTTGTTAAATGAATAGCAAGAGGACGGATATCGTGCTTATGCCGGTACCATTACCACGGAAGAGCGAGCAGTTTGAAGAAGACACGGTTTTTACGTGCATGAAGTGAGTAACTCAACACACGCACATTGTCAGTAGCAGTCAGTGTTTTATAACTCCTAGCTTAAGCGCCTGTTGACATTGATTTTGGCTTTTCGTTTTTTTCTAAACAGTGGTATGATGGTTTAATTGAATAGCACAGCAAACATGACAAACGATAGCCGTATTGGCGTTCTTTTTGGTTCTAATTAATGTAGAGCACGTTGTTTCACCCGGGGGGTACCAAATATTTGAGCACTTCGTTTGTATTTTGCTTTGAAGCAGTGTTAATTATGTTATTGTATTTGATATATTATCATGGCACTTATTGATACAGAATACTGTTATGCCTTGTTTTCAGCTCATATGGTCCCAGATGAAGGTCATAACGACCGAAATGCATTGGATTGACCTAATGTAAAGATATGCACTTTCAGAACGTTTAAATTGAGAATAAAAGGAAATATCATGGAATAAACCAAGCACATGAACATTCAAGCTTGTACGTGAAATTTGTGAGGAACGCTGGGTAATCCCCAGTAGGATTTCATAGCAGTGCAACAAGGGATGCTTTTACCTCTCTCGAGGAAGGCACAACTTTATGTTTACACAGGGCACCCTATGGCAAGAGGTGCCGCTTTGATTGCACGCTCAAATTAAGAAGAAGAGCCATCAAACAGAGACGCAAACTACATGTAAAAACAGCAGTGCGCACTAAGCCTCTAATAGTTCACAGTTTTGGGTGAAAAAAAGCAATCACACCTGACCTGCTTCAACTGCCATGAATTAATTTGGGGTTGATTAATGTGTCACTGATTTTTAAACTTCCAGTCTGGCTGGCACCTGCTTCCTTCCTTATCTGTAATTTGCTTTCTGTTGCAGTGCATTTTTTTTTCACAGGACCTTTATGGCCTACTTGTAGATATTCTATGAGCCTACTGTGAGGGTCAGAGCAGGGTCATAGAATAGTTGCAAATAGGCAACTGAACTCTGGAGGGGCCCCTCAGGAAGCACTAGAGTGAATGGTTACTAATGTTAAGATTGAACTTTTGCACCTGCTGATTGCTTTCAGTTTTGCAAAAATCTTTTTTCTGCAATTTCGCGCAATTTGCGGGGCGCGAATCCGAGCGAGATCGTTTTCGGAAGCCGCGAATTCGTGCGAATACACGATTTGTGTTTTGCTGCGTGTTTGTTCGCGTGATTTTTTGCATGTTCGCAAGCTGCTTGTAGCACAACGTTTGCGAAGTTACCCTAGCGGTCGTACATGGGCGCGTCCATCTTGTTTGCGTGACGTAATTCCGTTTCCGGGCGCTATGTGTAATCTCGCAAAGTGTGCGGCTCGCTCATACATGTTCGCGTGTGATCGCGTGGAAAATCTCGTGCGAACTTACCCACGCGGTCGTGAACGGGCGCGACCATCTTGTTTCTCATTCATTGCTATGGTTCTGGGCATGCTCTCTGTATCCTTTCTTAATCGCTGCCATCCTTTGCTTGTTTGAAGTTTATTTTGATCTATTTTACTCATTATCTATCCCTCTATTTTTCTAGCTCTATATTTTTATGTTTTCTGCTACTTTTTGTTCATTTTAAACTACTTTTTTAAACGCTTTTCTTTTCTTCTTCCCTGTTCTATTTCTTATTTCTTATTTTGCTTCCTTTCTGCCCAGACCATGGCAAAGGGAGCCGGGAAGAAGCCCGCAAAGGGGAAGGGTCCCGCACCCCGTGCCCGGCTCCCGTGCGGGCGTTTGAGGGGGGAGACAGTTGTAGCTCGGGAGATTTTTAGTGCGGAGGAAGTGGCCGCACTAGTCTTTCACGTCCAGCGCCGCCTCCCCAAGACCATCATGGGAGGCGGCAGGATCGCTATCGGCTACGGGATCCGGGAGCGCCGGAAGCGGTGGGAGAAGGTGTGCCGGGCCATGTTTTAACACTCTGGGGTCCGGCGCACCTATAACCAGGCCACCCACCACTGGACGGATCTCATGGACCGGGAACGCGACTTGCTGGACGTGCTCGGCGTAGAGATCCCCGGGCTTGGTGAGTAGTAGTAGCTATTTCTATCTATTTCATCACTACTCTGTTTTATCCCGCTCTGTGTGTTATTATATTGCAAATTTTTGTTTTTTACCAAGAGCAATAATGCTGCCGATTACATTGTAGGTAAATTATATTTCAAAACCTTCTATGCATTCAGGTACACTGCTCTCCTTCTCAGTAGCCTTGCTACTATGCTTATTTGTTTTCTATTTTGTGTTCATTTCATTGGGCTGAGAAATTATGTATGAGTGTAGTGTAAAGAACTGCGTAATGCTAGACACTAAGGGTCAGATTTTCAATTACCGGCGCATCCCTGCAAAGTAGCAGGGATGCGCCAGTAATTGTGCGCCATGCCAACACCACCCATGGTGCGCCGTATTTACAATGTGGCACACCATGGGCCCAAAACGTCACAGAAGCCTTACGCATCTGTGCCGTAAAGGCGGCGCATTGCTGGAGTTGCGTGCCAACGATGGCGCAGCTCCAGCAATGCTCTGGGGTGCCCTATCTCCACAATGCTGCATCAAGCCGTACGGCGGCTTCAAGCAGGCGCAGGGTTTGACTCACACATCATTGTCCTAAAAGTGACTGATTGACATCTTGTAGATTTGCCTCAGCCACTTTTAGGATTCGTTCCTGCGCAGGAACGCCCTCCCTTGCGCCGGAACGCCCCCTGATGGCGCAGGGCTTTACAACGTGATGCATCTCCCATATGCGTCACTTTGTTAATATACGCCGCACCATGGCGCCTCTTTTGTTCTGCCGCTGCGTCACAAAAGTCACGCAACAATGGAGCAAAAGAGCCGCAAGGGGCTTCAAAATCAGCCCCTACAGACTCAAGTCCAGTCCTTCCTTTAGACACATGGCTATAAGAAGAAATAGTGGTGGTGGTCGGTGTATTGATAGTTTGAGTATTCACTGATCTGCAAGCACGATGGACTTTGTCTGTCACTTCGCGTGCTGCGGACTGCTGCCTGCCAGGCCTAGGCAAACCTTTTAGTAGTTTGTTTAGTGAGTTACATAGGAACTTTCCAAGTCAACGGTCCGCAAATCAATAACGTAGTAGACCACATGAGATCGGTCAATATATCCCGTGGAATAGTTGTCTATTTGCTATTTCGCCAAAATATTTTGTTATTGTTCTTTTGAAATGTTTGATTTGGTTGACAAATATCATCCATGTTTTCTGGTCTTTCTTTCTTTCATGTTGTACATTAGCTCCCCCCAGGGGCAAGAGGACACAGGAGGAGGAGGAGGGTGCTGTTCAGGATGCAGGCCAGGAGCGATCAGGCGAGGGCTCCTTTGCTGGCCCCAGTAAGTTTTAATTTTAATATTGTATTGTATTGTAGCATACTTGTATAGCGCAACCTGTCACCACCGAGGGCATCCTGGCGCTTTGACCCATAATCCAGCGGAAACAGCAACTCAACCCATCCTGGGAAAGAGATGGGTTTTCAGAGCCTTTCTGAAGGCCAGAAGATCTTCAAGGCTTCTCAAGGATATTGGCAGAGAGTTCCAAAGTTTGGCCGCCGCTACTCTGAACGAGCGGCCACCCATTCTCACTCTCTGGAAGCGCGGAACTATCAGTAGTCTGGACGTCGAGGAGCGTAAGGCTCGAGGTGGACAATACCAGGCGAACATTCGTCGCAGAGGAATAGGGCCCAGGCCATGAATAGCCCTGAACACCATACAAGCTGCTTTATACCGAACCCGCAGATGGACCGGCAGCCAATGGAGTTCTTGCAGCGCTGTCGTAGAAGAACTATGATAAGGGCGAGAAAGGGCAAGTTTAGCAGCGATGTTCTGCACCCTTTGCAGCTTGCTCAGAAGTGTTACCAGGGCCTCCAGAAGCAGTGCGTTGCAATAGTCAAGTCGACTTAGGATGGTACAACGCACTACTTCTGGCCTGGCCTGCTCCGGGAGAAGGGGTAAGACCTTACGCAGCATACGGATAAGCATCATACATGTAGAAGTGGTCTTGTTTACATGTAGATCTAGCTGCAGGTTGGGCCCAAAGATAACGCCCAAGTTGCGCGCAGATTGTGCGGCTGACACCGTCTCAGAAAAGGACGGAGGCCAAAAATCGGCCGGCAAGTCGCGAGGAACTCGATCTGTAGAGCAGTGTAGAACCTCCGTCTTGGTACCGTTGAACTGTAGTGAGTTCAGACGGAGCCATTCTGCTGTCACCTGCATACACCGGTGGAAAGTCTCCAATGTGACTGCATCCTGACCCTCCAGCGAAAAGACCAGCTGGGTATCATCCGCATAGTTGAATGCGGAGATACCAAAGGATTTAATGATCTGGACTAGAGGGCGGAGGTAGATATTAAAAAGTATTGGGCTGATGGCAGAGCCCTGGGGAACACCTTGTCCCACTCTCCGCTCCTCTGAACTGAAGGGGGGTAACGAGACCCTTTGCTGACGGCAGTCCAAATAGGAGATTAACCAATCCCTAGCTCTGTCTGTAACCCCGCATTCTTCCAGCCTAGAGATCAAGGTGGGATGGCTGACCGTGTCGAACGCGGCCGACATGTCGAGCAGCACCAAAAATGCTGCCCGACCACTGTCGACACGCGCCCGCAGGTTGTCTAGCACGGTCACCAGCGCAGATTCCGTCCCGTGTGCAGGGCGAAAACCAAATTGCATTTCATCCAACCAGGTGTTCCCTTCAACAAAGCCGGACAGGGTGCGGGTGACCAATTTTTCCATGATTTTCACCGGAAAAGGAAGCAGGGAAATCGGCCGGTAGTTGGATAGGCATGTAGGGTCGAGCGTCGGTTTTTTTAGAAGTGGGGATACCACTGCCTTCTTCCAGCAACTTGGTACAATGCCTGTCTCAAATGACTGACAGCAGATGGAATGCAAGGGCTGGAAGAGCTCCTCTTGAAACACCTTCCAGAGTTTTGGAGGGAGAGGATCCAAAGGCGAACC
Source organism: Lissotriton helveticus (assembly GCF_964261635.1). Classification (NCBI taxonomy): domain Eukaryota; kingdom Metazoa; phylum Chordata; class Amphibia; order Caudata; family Salamandridae; genus Lissotriton; species Lissotriton helveticus. Next base: position 218,490,846 of record NC_136060.1, read on the forward strand.
AGAAGTAACAGTAAGCGCTAAGTCTCCGAACTCCTTCAGAGTGGGAAGGGGAAAGCAACTCAGCTGGGGTCGACTGGCTTCAGTCGCCGGAGCTCCCAAGCTGAGAGCTAAATCCAAAGAAGGAGAAGAGGGATTACTCTGCTGGGGTCGACTGGCCACCGACGCCGGAGCTCCCAAGCAGAGGGTTGGAACCAGAGGAGGAGGAGAGGGACTGCTCAGCTGGGGTCGACTGGCTTCAGTCGCCGGAGCTCCCAAGCTGAGAACTAAATCCAAAGAAGGGGAAGAGGGATTACTCTGTTGGGGTCGACTGGCCACCGACGCCGGAGCTCCCAAGCAGAGAGTTAGAACCAGAGGAGGAAGAGAGAAGCTGCTCAGCTGGGGTCGACTGGCTTCAATCGCCGGAGCTCCCATGCAGAGAGTTGGAACCAGAGGAGAAGGAGAGAGACTGCTCCGCTGGGGTCGACTGGCTTCACTCGCCGGAGCTCCCAAGCAGAGAGTTGGAGCCAGAGAAGGAGGAGAAAGACTGCTCGGCTGGGGTCGACTGGCCACAGTCGCCGGAGCTCCCAGCCAACGAGCCGAATCCAAAGAAAGAAGGGAGGGGCTACTCAACTGGGGTCGACTGGCCACACTCGCCGGAGCTCCCAGTCCGAGAGCCTGATCCAAAAAAGGAGAAGGAGGATTACTCGGCTGGGGTCGACTGGCTTCCGTCGCCGGAGCTCCCAGGTTGGGGGGCTTCTCATCTGGTCGGGATCGACTAGAGGACGTGGCCGGAGCTTCCTGACAGAGGTGAATACCCCTCTGCAGGGGTCGACTGGCCATCTCCTCCAGGGTTCCCTCCTCAGTGGTGTACCTATAGAGTACCTATTTTTTTCTAGCGTTCCACATTCGATTTTTTCTAAATCGTCTTTGATCTTCTTGTAGACTTTTGGTTTGGCTAGTAGGACAATCCGTTCTACTACTGTTGCAGGGACAAATCTGCACAAACAGAACTATGGACACTAAATAATGCATTGCTTAGCTTATCAATTATAATAGGTGCTGTTAGACTTTCCACATACCTCAGTGATAACAGACTTTGTAGTTGCACCCCCAATCTCCTTACTGACTAGATACTGTGGCAGAGTCATTTAGCTCCCAAAGTCACCGATGATTGATCCCCAATGATGATTAGATTATCCAACGCAGGACAAGAGTACGGAGTCAGAGTCAAGAAGTGTCAGAGGCACGGACTCATGCTTGCAAAAATTCCACAACCTTTAGCTCATCCACTCTAGTCTGGAGGACCAAAAACCACAGAGTCTATTTAAGTTTAAAAGCTTTATTAAAACTAAACACATTTCTAAAAATCAACTTTGTCATATAACTAAACGTTTAACTGAAAATGGAAAAGTGCTTAGTGCTGATGATTAATTGGACACATTTCTTGTGGTCGAGCCGAGCTCTCACCTGGTTTGAACTTGATCCTGCTCGTATTCTTAGAAGTCAAGCTTCAGTCTATTAGGAGAAAAAGTGGTGCGTGTTAAAAATAAAAAGCAAGCATTCATCAGTTGTGCCAAAAAGTGCAGCAAGAAAACAGCCTTCCCTGGAAAAAGGGACATTTTTACTTTAGAGTAGACAGACACAAATTATTACATTGTAATTTTTTCACATTTCTTTATTCCTCCTAGACCAAATATTATATAGTAGTGAGTGGTGTATTCTAACATTCTTAAATGTACTTTGTAGGTGGAACATCTGGTGGCGGGGCCAGCGCGGAGGTGGTGGTATTGGACGAGGGGGACAGCTCTGGGGAGGAGGCGGTGCAAGTGCCGGAGGTGCCTGTGAGGGTTCACACGGTGGTGGCGGACAGAGGTAAACTATATATTCCTTACTTATTGAGAGTGAAGACTGCATAGTGTGCTTTCTGCATGGGTGTATTATAAATCAACCAGGTAGTAGCCTCCTCTAAATGTACTTCGACTTAGCTGTGAAGTTTTTGGCGAGAAGAATCCCAATAAGATCTGAGATGAACTTGATGGATGGGATGAACGAAAAGCGAAAGAAGGGTGTAAGTAAGTGTGGAAGGACGAAAAATGTAATGATGACTGGCAAAGGAGAATGATATGTGTTTGCTTGGTCCCCGAGGTGGCTGGGAAGGAAAGAATATGGTATGGTGCATGGCTGGGTGAATGATGAAGCAAGGACGGGTGGAAGGAGAACAGCCTGGGTGGGTGAAACAGAAACTGTATGTGTGCATATACTTTGAATGGATGGATGCCTGGATCATGGTATTATCGGACTCTTAGATAGCATATGTGTATCTAGAGAGAGTAGACGGTCACTGGATGAACTAAGTGTTACTTTGAAGAGCATGTAACACCGCACCCGCACGTCCGTTCCAGTGTAGGAAAGGCAAGGAGAAGAAGTTGTAATTTTCTCCAAATACTACCATGAATAGTAGCAGTAGTTTGTATTGCAACTGCAAGCACAGCATATATCCGGTTATTACGGTGGACACTCCCTACCTCTCTTAATAACTTTAGTTTAGTAGTAGTACGTCATTCATGTGTGGGCACACTGTTCACTCAATAATAAGCAAAGTACCTAAAGTCATCCCATATGTCATCAAATACATCCCATGTGAAGTGATAGATAATCAGATTATTTAGTTTCTTCATTTTCCTTTTCTAGTACTCATTTTCACTGTAGGGTGAAAGCTAAATTAATTAAGCAGTACCCCCTTTTACCAGAGTATTCTCAGTGCCACCTGTAATAGAAAAGTAAGAGCTTCACCACCTGCATGTACTGGACCGGTACAGTAACGCAAGTCTGTCTCACTCATCATGTTGTGCGTCTGTTTTTCTCGGGTGCAAGTTCACTGCGCTGGCATTATGCCGGCTTGCATAAGATAACGTACCAATTTTCCTAAACAAGAGAGAAAAAGAAGAATAACTGGTGTACTGTCATAGTCGACTGTAATGGAAGTCCATAGTGCTCGTAGAATGTGTTCCTTAAACTCCCACTAATGTTAGAGCAAGGATGAAGAAGTGGGAGGTTAGATACTGTCCTCAATAGTACTGTGCTTTCAATTTGCTACTTGTACTGTGACACAACTTTCTGCTCAATCATTTTGTGTTAATCTTAAGGTGCATTGGTTACAGAGTGACTATGTCTTTCTTTCTTCATATTGTTGCTCCTTCCAAATCAACCAGAAGACCATCAAGGAGGGAGCTGGCTCAAATGGCCCGGCAACGGAGGCTGGATGCCACTGTCGCCAATATTGGCAGCTGGTGGCCCTGGAGGAGGAGGAGACGCAGTCTACCGGTACAACATCCACTGGTACAGCTGCATCCTCCTCCGTGCACCCACGGGCTGCCAGCCAGCACAGTGCTCCAGCGGTACGGAGCCGGGCTACCAAAGCCAACCGCCACCGCCGAGCAGCAAAGACATCAGCTGCCCCCCACAGGAGTTGCAAGGCATGCCAGCGCTGCTTATCCCTAAGAGTGTCCTACCTGGAGCAGGAGGTCCATACCTACAAGAACTTGGTGGAGGGCCTCCGCTTCGACCATGCCACCCTCCGCAAGGAGTATGATGCCCTGGCCGCTAAAGTCAACAGCACCCTCCCGTAGTGTAGTGTCCCTTGCCCCTTTTTTAGAGACTTTTGGGGGGTGGGAATTGGGAGTTGGGTTGTGGGACTTTTGAAGGACAATCGTTGGGGTTAGGGAGGGTCTTGCGGGAGATTATTTTGTTAGGGCTACAAAAATATACTTTTTGAAACTTTATCTGACCATACCTGTTTTTTACTGCTTTTGAGTCTGGTGGGTGGGGGGTTAACACTAAGTTTGTTTTCCTGAAGAGTCCTAGGACTTTAGTAGTACTACCGTCAATCTCTCGTCTATTCCTAATACTCCATTATACTACCTCCCACCAAACGCTTATCTTACCTGTAATTTGTGTTTGAAAGTAGGGCTAGGCCCAGGGCTGGCTCCACGGGGAATGGCGATTAAGGTTGGCAATCCTGGGCGGATGAAATGTCCTCATTGCGGTGGTACTAGTGGTGTTACACAGTGGCAGTTGCATGCCTATGGAAAAGAAGAAAATGAAACCTGGTTTGTCCTTACTGTAGCATTACAATGGTACGATAGAGAATATAGCAGGTGACAGTGCACTAGAACAGTGCCACACAGAGCCTAACAAATGGTAAAGTATTGGAAGTATAACTAGTACTTGCGTTGATTTTCATTGACATTGGTTACTACTACAAGAAATAGTACTGAAGCTGAGTAAGTCTAGAATATATCCTCGGATTCCTTCACCAGCCTGTTGCTTTGACCTTATCCTCCCCCAGCAAGTGTGTGGAATTATTGATGTAATTTAGTCACACATCAAGCAAAACCACACAGCCCGGGGAAAGAGGGTTAGGATTTGGAAAATGGATGGGAATGGGGGTTTCTTTTTGGGTAGGTTTTGTTGAGAGAAAAAAAAAGCACAGCATGGACAAACAATAATTCAAGATAAAGAAATTTTTGGGTACAAAGCTAACCATAAATCTTTTTAAGTGACATAAAGGAAGTGTATGCCCTACTGCATGCATTGTTACTGAAAAGTAAGTAGTACTAGAATGCGACAGTACAGGGCTGCAGCGTTTTCACTGGCCTATCTCTGCACTCAGAGAAACACTTCTTATTCTTACATTAAATTAGGTTTAAAAAGTAGCCGAAGTAAAACCTATAGAATGGCTGTAGGGATCAATTTAGAAGCAGAGAGAGATCCAAGAAATGGAGTCACACTCATAGAAGAAAACAATGGATACTGTATCTGTATGTTGTTGTAGTTGTCCTGTTGAATTTGGTAAGTAAGTTGCATGCAGCAAACAATTCCTCTTATTAGCGGCACTCCTCCATTCCAGCTGACGCTTCGTCCATCAATGTTGGTGACCAGAAGACACCCTGTCCACTGGTTGCCTGGCGGATGCTGAATTGCGGCTCGCTAATGTGAAGCCTGACTCACTCCATCCTTTTTCCCCATTGCACAGACTGAAACCCGGCCTGTAATTATTGAACGAAAAATAGGAAGTGCTATTACAACACCACTGATAAATAAATACAAGGTGTGTATGCTGTGTAGTGCAAAAAGTCACACTTTGATTTTCCAAATAGACAGTACAATATTTTTGAAAGTGCGTACTCTGTCTGAGTCACCTTTTGAAGGATAAATAAGTATGGGCAAATTAATTTAGCGGATCTTTCCCCTCAAGCTAGGTGTACTGTAAACTGTGTTTTAGAACAAAATTAGACCTTCCCAGCAGTGCTCCCGCCTCCCACCCAGACCCTTACTAAAGCCAGTCGCAAAAATGTAGAAGACCCCCAATCAGATCTCAAAAAAAGAGGCCTAGCAGAAAACTGGTGACAAAACGTACTTTGAAAGTAAAAGTAGGCTCAAATACCCCCTTACCCACCGTGGATTGTATTTCCAAACCACTTGCAAGCAAGCAAAAGTATCCATAGCCAGCATCGCTCCAAGACTCGAAGGCCCCTCCACCCAAACACATGCAATAGAAATACTGCTAACCCTAACGAGCCCTAAGTTAAGAATAGTGGCAAACTGGCAAAGGCTTTCTTTAACTATGCCAAATCCCCCCTTTCCCACCATACTACTGGTTTAGAGTCTGGTGGGTGGTGGTTTAACAGTAAGTTAGTTTTCCTGAAACTTAAGTCTGTGTCATTTTCTTCCTTTAAGTGTAAATGGCTAAATGTTTTCAACAGTAAGTGCCTCTCACCGAGTAAGTGATCCCCCCTTTCCCACCATGGATTTTCTTCAAATCGCTTGCAACAAAAATTACAAATTCCCACGAGTGCTCTAAAACCCCAGAACTCAGTTGCAAAAATCAAGAACACCCAAACACAGGCAATCCTGCTGCTAGGGCTAACCCTAACGAACCCTAAGTTACAAAAAGTGCCAAAACCTTTTTCCTCATGGATGTTGTTTAAACCAGTTTTATCCGGTATTAGACCTTCCCAGCAATGGCCCCAGAGCCGTCAACCCAGGCGAAAACAAGTAGAAGACCCCCAAACAGCCAAAAAGCAAAAGTACAAAAATGTGGACTTTGTCACTTTTGTGAAAATTTCCCAAACCACTCAGCGCGCGCTCTGCAGCTAGGCCCTAACTCCCCTCTGCCTCCATGGATTTCCTTCAGACCTCTTGCCATCTAAACTATCCATACCCAGTAGTGCTCCCAGACCCCGAAACCCACCCACAAACACCAGGAAGCCCCCCAAACAGGCCCCTGAAAACGCTACATTGAGCGAAAAGTCAGAAAAGGCAAAACCTTTTTTCCTAATGGATGTTGTTTAAACCAGTTTTATCCGGTATTAGAACTTCCCAGCAATGGCCCCAGAGCCGTCAACCCAGGCGAAAACAAGTAGAAGACCCCCAAACAGCCAAAAAGCAAAAGTACAAAAATGTGGACTTTGTCACTTTTGTGAAAATTTCCAAAATCACTCAGCGTGCGCTCTGCAGCTAGGCCCTAACTCCCCTCTGCCTCCATGGATTTCCTTCAAACCTCTTGCTATCTAAACTATCCATACCCAGTAGTGCTCCCAGACCCTGAAACCCACCCACAAACACCAGGAAGCCCCCCAAACAGGCCCCTGAAAACGCTACATTGAGCGAAAAGTCAGAAAAGGCAAAACCTTTTTTCCTCATGGATGTTGTTTAAACCAGTTTTATCTGGTATTAGACCTTCCCAGCAATGGCCCCAGAGCCGTCAACCCAGGCGAAAACAAGTAGAAGACCCCCAAACAGCCAAAAAGCAAAAGTACAAAAATGTGGACTTTGTCACTTTTGTGAAAATTTCCAAAATCACTCAGCGCGCGCTCTGCAGCTAGGCCCTAACTTCCCTCTGCCTCCATGGATTTCCTTCAAACCTCTTGCCATCTAAACTATCCATACCCAGTAGTGCTCCCAGACCCCGAAACCCACTCACAAACACCAGGAAGCCCCCCAAACAGGCCCCTGAAAACGCTACATTGAGTGAAAAGTCAGAAAAGGCAAAACCTTTTTTCCTCGTGGATGTTGTTTAAACCAGTTTTATCTGGTATTAGACCTTCCCAGCAGTGGCCCCAGAGCCGTCAACCCAGGCGAAAACAAGTAGAAGACCCCCAAACAGCCAAAAAGCAAAAGTACAAAAATGTGGACTTTGTCACTTTTGTGAAAATTTCCAAAATCACTCAGCGCGCGCTCTGCAGCAAGGCCCTAACTCCCCTCTGCCTCCATGGATTTCCTTCAAACCTCTTGCCATCTAAACTATCCATACCCAGTAGTGCTCCCAGACCCCGAAACCCACCCACAAACACCAGGAAGCCCCCCAAAAAGGCCCCTGAAAACGCTACATTGAGCGAAAAGGCAGAAAAGGCAAAACCTTTTTTCCTCATGGATGTTGTTTAAACCAGTTTTATCCGGTATTAGACCTTCCCAGCAATGGTCCCAGAGCCGTCAACCCAGGCGAAAACAAGTAGAAGACCCCCAAACAGCCAAAAAGCAAAAGTACAGGTGATTAAAGTTTTACTTATATTAACTTGTGCAAAACAAAGAAAGACAGAAACACAGGAATAAAAGTCAATAAGTACGAAAAAGAAAATGTCTGAATTCATTGGCTCATTTTCAGGCCTCGGTGTCAGGGAAGAAGAGTTCATCCTCATACTCTGCGAAATCATCAGGCAGGAGTAGGTCAGTGTCACCTAACACAGAAGAAATTCCCTCATCTAAGTTGCTGTCCTCCTCGTCTTCTTCCAACGTGCGATCTGGTACTTTGAAATCTGGTGGTATGAGGTGCTCATTCATCTTGATCATTGTCAATATCTCCACATTTTTGGGCGAGAGGCGGGTCCGTTTGCAAGTTACAATGCAACCAGCAGCACTGAAAACACGTTCAGAAGACACGCTTGCGAGTGGGCAAGACAAGTAATGTATAGCCAGGCGGGAGATCTCTGGCCACAATTCTTTTTTCCCATGCCAATACGCCAATGGGTCAGCATTAACATAGACCTCTGTTGAGTCATTCAGATAGTCCTGCACCATCGACTCAAAGTTCTCCACGTTTCCTCCACTTTGCTGAATTTTCGCTCGGACCTTTTCAGAACCATTACCAATCTCAGCTAGCCAATCCTCTTCATCACCCGATATTTCTGTTGTGTCTGGTGCAGATGATGCGGTTGCCGGTGTCTTTAACGGCTGAGAGGTCACTTCTGCCACAGGTGCAGTAGTGGAGTCTTCTGACTGGGGATGGCCTGCTGATGCTGATGTACTGCCTTTTCCTTCAATTTGCTTCCATTCTCTTTCCAACCTGATGGCTGACCAGGCTACCCAGCGTTTGTACTTTGTAGCATCTTCATCACTAAAAGGAAATAATGCAGAGCCTGCCAGCGCCTATTTGTAGCGTGGATGCAGAATAGTAGCACAAATGTAATGCTGTTCTGAGTGGATCTTTTGAAGACATTCATCGCCACGTAGACGCTCTAATAATTTCTCTGCCAAAAGAAAAGCTTGTTGCTTTTCTTCATCGTTTTGAAACTTTTGAAGACACCGCCTTCAGTTTGTGCTCCAGCATGCGCAACAATGGGATAGCTTTTCCCAAATTACAGTCCTCCCTGCTGACTGCACGCGTGAAGAACTCAAAAGGACGAAGCATGTCTGTCAGGCTTTTAACTAGCTCCCATTGCGCCGCATTTAACCTCAGGTCCTCCTTCACAGCTGTACCCATTGTTAAGAAATACTGATCGAGTACCGTAAACTGCTCATACAGACGCTCAAGCATGTAGAACGTTGAGTTCCAACGTGTTGGCACCTCCTGGATGAGTGCTTTCACTGGCATTCGACGTTCATGTAGCAGGCTCCTCAGATGCTTCCGGGCCTTAAAAGAATGGCTGAAATGGTTGCACATTTTTCGGCAGGTGACCACTAACTGGCATGCTGGACTTTCTTTCTCCAAGAATTTTTTAACAACCAGGTTTATACAGTGCGCCAAACACGGCACTCTGAAATAGTCACCCAGTTCCATGGCCTTAACTACATTGGCGCCATTATCCGTGGAAACATAACCAATGCCGTGTTTTTTGGGAGACAGCCAGTGAAAGACCTTTGTGTTGAACTCATTCAAAATGTTTTCTGCTGTATGACGTTTCTCCAAGCCAAACATGGCTAGTGTTGCATGTTTCCGAGCAGCTTTAAAAACTTGGTCCAGGTCAGCACCTGCGTTTAGCTTTGCTTTAACCTCTGAAACAGAGACCCAGTGTGCAGTGATGCACATGTAATCAGTGCCTGCGCCACTGGTCCACATGTCTGTTGTGAGATGTATAGTGTGAACAGCATTCTTCTGCAAAGCTGCCCCAATCACCTCCAGCACATCTTCATGTAGTGCTGGAACCGCAACTCGGGCAAAATAGTACCGGCTAGAACCCTTCCATTTAGGGCAGAGCGCTGCCACTAATTCGAGAAAACCAACCCCTTCTACAAAAGAAAAAGGTAGAAGATCCAGCGAAGGCATTTTAGCCAGCTTAGTGTTATACAGACGCACCATTGGGTGGTTGCGGTCATATGGCGCGTCTGAAAACAACATTGTTTTAATGTTGCCCTGGACCATTTTACGGGATGATGATAATGACTTCTTCGACCCAGTTACGCTCGCTGATGAACTTTTTCGCATTGGTGTCTCACTCTGTCCCACACTCTTAGTGTGGCTCCCAGGGGTACTGGGTGTAAGTGAAGTGTGTGACACTTCTTCCTCCTCGTCATCATCAGATGGAACATCAACGTTTTCTCGACTTGCAATTCGGGCTTCCTTGATCTGCTTTAGGTGCTCCAACCATTGGACAGTGTGCTGTCTCTTAAGATGACCTCTCTGGCCTCCAGTCCCATAGTTGGTACCAAGCTTACCACGACTAACTGCAAGCTTACAAATGCTACAAATGGCTATGTTTTCCCTTTTTGTGGAAACACTAAAGAAGTCCCAAACTGCGGACTTGAAATATCTGTGGGGGCCGGAGGAGGCGATACTGGTGGTGGCCGTGCTGCTAATGCCAGATGAAGGGGAGGATGTGTATTGCTGAACCTTACTATGTTGTGCACTTTCACCACCACTAATTGAGGTCGAGGTGGATGGAGGTCCCTTCTGGCGAGTAAGAAATATGGAAGCGGCACGTTGTGGTGTACTAGTTAACATCAATGATTCTGGTGTTCCCATTGCCTCCTCGTCGACTTCATCATCACGCTCAGCAGCTTGTCGGGCAAGGGTCAAAATGTCTGTTTGCTGCATGCCCGCTGGGGCTTCAGTGACGTTAGTGATGATGACTGCGTCGTCGTCGTGAGAGTCTTCAGCAGCAGGAGTATACGCCACTTCTTGTTGAGCGTCATCACACTCCATAACTTTGAGAGTTTCGACGACCTTCCTTTTACGCTTTGCTACCTTTGTCAGATCATGGTGTGCCTCCTCAACCTCACTCTCAGACGGCAGTGGTGCTGGTTCCCAAGTAAGATCCATATCATCAGAAGGAGGTGGGCTTGAAGAAGATGTAGACACCAACACCCTTGATCTTTTCCTTGCTCGGGATGTGGACGACAATGAATGATCATCAGGAGGAGTGGCTTCCTCGAATGATACCTCGGCTTGATTGTCGATTTCCAGATGTGCCCCTACTTCTGGAGGAACAACTATTGTGGCCACTTGTTGTGCCCCTCCATGCACCTCTGCTTGCTCCTCTCCTTGCGCCGCCTCCTCTCCTTCCACATGTACTTGGGCTTGTACTACTTGCACATGTGATTGTTGTTGCGGCTGTGGTTGTTCAACACTCGTCAGATGAGTTACAACAACCTGTGTTGATTCTTGAGGGACATTGCTGCTACTTTCTTGCGATGAGCCAACATCACTGGTCGATGGTGATTGAACAACTATACTGGCTGCCTCTGCAGCACTCAAGGGCTTGGACCTAAGTTGGCGTGGTGGTGGTGGCACTGAGCCCAATGGAGCGGAGGTGCTGCTCCCAGCTTGGTTCCCAGCAGACCCCGCTGCTGCAGCAGGCGTACTTTTTTTTCCCAAAAAAATGTGGCGGTCGTCATCACACCAGTCTCCTTGGCAAGTGGCGCCACTTGCTTCTTCTGCTCCTTACTGGCAACTTTCTTGCTAGAGGAGCTATGGGCAACTTTTTGGGGGGCCATCTTCTTCAGATGTCACTCTGAACAGCAGGCCGCAGTTGCACAAGTTGCAGAGTTGTCTGTGGCCACACGTGACGTTGTGCTGCACACACCGCAGCAGGACTTCTTCCTGGCACTCGTGGTTCTCTTGTGCACCTACAAGCAATGGAAGACAGAGGAACATCAGTTATACACCCCAAAAAGTCGAAAAAACACACAAAAATCAGCACAATCCTAGCCCATCCATGGCCTCAATGGTGTTTAATTTCAAGAAGACAACCCACAGAAAGACTAGGCCCATGCACCACTCACTACCCCTGGGCAAAAGGCCCCACCAGCAGCCCCAAAATAACGACAAAAAACACAAAATTCAGCACAATCCCAGCCCATCCATGGCCTCAATGGTGTTTAAATCCAAGAAGACACCCCACAGAAAGACTAGGCCCATGCACCACTCACTACCCCTGGGCATAATGGATGAAAGCTAGGCAAAATAAGTGCAGGCCTCAGACACTGCCTCTCTTCAAAATGGCCCCTTGCACCCCAAGCACATGTTGCCTGTACCAGCACTCAAGATGGCCACCACCACCACCCATATGGCCAGTCCAAATCAACAGTAGCACCCCAAAAAAAACGAAAAACACACAAAAATCACCACAATCCAATGCCATCCAGGATGTTTACATTAAAGAGAGTGAGACCACCACACAGGCAGACTCAGTCCATGCACCACCCACTACCCCTGGGCAAAAGGCCCCACCAGCAGCCCCAAGAAAACGACAAAAAACACAAAATTCAGCACAATCCCAGCCCATCCATGGCCTCAATGGTGTTTAAATCCAAGAAGACACCCCACAGAAAGACTAGGCCCATGCACCACTCACTACCCCTGGGCATAATGGATGAAAGCTAGGCAAAATAAGTGCAGGCCTCAAACACTGCCTCTCTTCAAAATGGCCCCTTGCACCCCAAGCACATGTTGCCTGTACCAGCACTCAAGATGGCCACCACCACCACCCACATGGCCAGTCCAAATCAACAGTAGCACCCCCAAAAAAACGAAAAACACACAAAAATCACCACAATCCAATGCCATCCAGGATGTTTACATTAAAGAGAGTGAGACCACCACACAGCCAGACTCAGTCCATGCACCACTCACTACCCCTGGGCAAAAGGCCCCAACAGCAGCCCCAAAAAAACGACAAAAAACACAAAATTCAGCACAATCCCAGCCCATCCATGGCCTCAATGGTGTTTAAATCCAAGAAGACACCCCACAGAAAGACTAGGCCCATGCACCACTCACTACCCCTGGCCAAAAGGCCCCACCAGCAGCCCCAAAAAAACGACAAAAAACACAAAATTCAGCACAATACCAACCCATCCATGGCCTCAATGGTGTTTAAATCCAAGAAGACACCCCACAGAAAGACTAGGCCCATGCACCACTCACTACCCCTGGGCATAATGGATGAAAGCTAGGCAAAATAAGTGCAGGCCTCAGACACTGCCTCTCTTCAAAATGGCCCCTTGCACCCCAAGCACATGTTGCCTGTACCAGCACTCAAGATGGCCACCACCACCACCCACATGGCCAGTCCAAATCAACAGTAGCACCCCCAAAAAAACGAAAAACACACAAAAATCACCACAATCCAATGCCATCCAGGATGTTTACATTAAAGAGAGTGAGACCACCACACAGGCAGACTCAGTCCATGCACCACTCATTACCCCTGGGCAAAAGGCCCCAACAGCAGCCCCACAAAATCGACAAAAAACACAAAATTAAGCACAATCCCAGCCCATCCATGGCCTCAATGATGTTTAAATTCAACAAAACAGTTGTATAATGCATGCACCCATAACCAACCCTGGTCCTACTGGATACTGTGGCTACCCACAATATATTTTATTTAATGTTCTGAAAAAGTTCCAAAATTGTAGTTGCAGCAACTGTAATGCCCCAACAAACTTACTTGTGAAACTTGATTTCTAATTCAAAAGTGATCTAAAGAAAGTCAAAAAGGCCTCAAATCCAAATATCCAGCAGCACCCACAAAAAGTAATCCTTCCAGGTCAAGGTCCAAATGAAAGTGACCAGCACATGAAGAAAGCACTGGGAGGAGCCTGCTGGACAGGAACAGGAAGTTGGAGACTGTGGGGCACTTCCTTCCTCTCCCCCCCCCCAAAAATGGACTCCTTGCAACAAAAAAGTGCAGGCAAATGTCAACCTGAGGAGTGATTCTGATAAAAATCATCATTTTCTGAAGGTTTATGCTGTTTGCTGGTGGATTTCTTGTGCAGAATTGCAAAATCTCTATTTCGCGAGTGCGAGATTGTTCCTGCCTGCCGCACCTACGTGTTCGCAATTGCGAACTCTCGCGATGCGTGCTGTGCAAGGTAAGGTGGCAAGCCGCGATGACGTATTCGCGGGCGCCAACTCCCGCGGGATCCCGCAGCAAGATCCAATATTGCGCAGCACTCGCAAAATATCGAGAAAAACAACTCGGCAAACGCTGAATGACGGAAAGTGAACGCCGTGCGCCACGCCGCGCGCCGCAATATTGTATCACCAAGCAAAAAAATCCGCCGCGTGCGAATCAACGGATGATCGGCAAATTCGCTAGAGTTCGCGGATTGCGAATTTACCGAAAATCCGCAAATTCCGCGAGCGGAACAGATTTTACGCCCATGCTTAGAGTTACCCCATGCAAGATGTCAGAATTTTAAAAACGTTTCACCTATCTTGTGATAGAAACTGTGGTAACTGCTTAAAAAGGTTTCAGAAAGGAAATCAGAAATTGGTCAACACCAATAGACCAAAACTCACTAATTCGAGAATCATCTAACATGGAATCCACTACAAACAATTTCTTGCACAAGTCTTCTCTTGGATAAAGAAATCCTGAAGAGGTCATAGCACCTGTTACTTACCTCCAGTACCTGAATATCTGTAGTTCATTGATAACAGGTTAGACATAAAAAAGAGGATATGTTCATTGTACAATTTTTCTAATCTAAATATCTTTTACCAGACCTTCTAGTAAAGAAGGACATGAATCAAAGTGACATCCCAGAAGGTTTCATATACTGGTCTAGGAGGTCTTCTTAATCTGATGAACCTGTGGACTCTGTAAACAAAATCAAAATACCGTACACTCTTGCCATTTACTAGACTGGGAGCTGCAGAGACTGATGATCTGTAGTAGATAAAAGCTCTATAACTAAGGCCCCTTACAAACTGATCTACCAACTATAGGACCTTCCACATGAGCCATGTTCCTTTTCATGCACCAAGGCAATCAAATTCTTTAAATTGTTATATACCAGTAAAGAGTTCATGGATCATTTCATCTGGGAAGATCTCCTGATACTTTCCATGCAAGATAGTTCATAGTCCCTTAAGGTTGGTAACACTACACCATGGGGATTGTAAAAATAGACATCCTTCAGACCCTACTTACCAACTAATTGTCTCTCCAACAGCATGCCTCTTTAAAGACGAATTGCCTTCCATCTTGTATTGACTGTACACTATAAATTGGTTCAAATCCCTTAGGTTTAAAGCAGGTTTTTTTTTTTGTCATTTTTCTCTACTTGGAAGAGAGAACTTATGAAAACTCTTCTTTCTTTACATGCTTCTAAAAGTGCTCCCTTTAAAAAACATAGATATTACCCCTTTGTTTACCAGTTTTTGTTTATCTGTATTCAAAACCAACTCTCTTGGAGGAGTATACTGAAAAAGAGGGGCTTCTGAGAAATCTAATCTGAAACCTTGGACGGTTTCTTAAAACCCATGGATTCTCTGTAATGGTTTCCCACACTTGGGTAAAATGTTTGAGGGGACCACCCACTCTTTCCTGGGAAGAAGAATGAGAAAATGTAGTACTCTTTGTGGTATCTGGGGTGATCATGGCCCCTTGCCCAGGATTTTCACCATGTCTTTGCAGAAAATGAGCTTCTTAGCATTCTCTGTGGACTCTTTCTTTGTTGAATCCCACAACTTGGGGTTGATTTTCTTTAGCACTGTCTTGCACATTCAGCCTTTAGTCCTGTGTTGGTGGGTGCCTGGATAGGTCTTAGCACGCAAGCACTAGTCTATAGCCTCCAACTCTAATGGAAGAATGGAAGCCCCTAAAACATGCCTCTTTGGACATATCAATGATCCTTCTCAGTGGGCCGACAACGTCAAGGAGGTGATCTTGACATTTGTTGAGGAATCTGTCAAGACCCTTCCTGGGGACCCTTCCAATTGGGCGTTAGCTGTACTTGTCATGGATGACTGGCCTAGAACATTCTGCCTTGAGTACATTTCTCCCTTCTGTCTTGAGTAGAAATCTGATCCACGGATTCCTAAAGTCATCTTTGGAGGTAGAAGGAACTAGATCCTCACTGAAGAGGTCATCTCAATCAACATCCCCTTTGAGGTCGAGTACATACTCCTCATAAAGCTCATTATCATCTCTCTGGAGCTCCTCCTCCCCAACTAAATTTCTTGAATGTCCATGTCTTGTTTGTCGCTCAAGACATCCATAGCCATTGTATCCATGTCTTGCATGTTGCTCAGTATACCCATCTCCATTGTGCCGCATCAGAGGCCTCTCTTTTTTGTGCCATATATGACACAAGTCCTCCATTGTGCAGCATCGCACACCTCTCTTTTTTGTGCCGCATAGGACACCATTCATCTATTGTGCCACATATCCCATTTCTCTTTTTTGTGCTACATAGCACACCATTCTCTTTTGAGGTGTTTGGGTCTACTTTTTTAGGGTAAAGATATTTTCTCAATATGATTGGTCATCCTTCTTCATACCTCCTTTTTCCCCACAATCCGAGACTCCCTCCGGTAATAGACCATCATTAACTGTCAGAACTCCACTTAGCTTTCTTCCTGAGCATTGTTTGCCAATGGTCTTGCATACACACAGATAAGCTTTTCATGTTGGAAACACTACTTAAAGGTCTCCTCATTAACCTTCGCCTCTGGGATCTCAGGAGATGCCCTGTTCTTTTTGGGCATATTATAAATAAGGCGTAAGCCTATAGGCTGTCGTTCCCAGGCATAACATATATAAGGTGCATGTTTAGGAACATTTGCCACAAGTTATAGTTTTAAGGTAATCCTAAATGAATAAACTCTCCAACATAGAATGGGGCGTTAACTGAAACTTAAAAGTATTACGCCCTGTAAATTGGCTTTATTGAATATCTGTTCGCCATATCTAATCATCAATTTATTAGATGGAAGTAAAAAGAGTTTAATCCCCTAGTGAAACAAAATTGCAGGATGTAACCTGCAATCCTGCCGGAGAATTAGCTGCTTGCCGGGATAGCTGGAAGTTATGATATGAGGGCAAGTTTGGGTTTTTTTCCAAGCTTTTCATGCAAGAGGTATGCATGTTCTGTAGGAAGGTCACATTTATCTGTCTGCATGAGTAATTACACAGAAAAACATTTCTCTACCACTTACTAATACGTTTTTATTACCATCTAAAGGAACCAATTTCATGCTGGTTCATAACTTACTGAGCTATATTACAAGACATATATAACTTATGACCCACAGGTAACAGAAATCTCTGCAGCAAATGTTACAGGCCACTGAACTGTCTACATAAAATACAAATCTTTGACCTTCATGTTGTACATTGTGGTTTGTAACAGGCTCATTAATGCTCAATGCTTTTTTATGTAAGACCAAAACTACTTGGAATATAAACAGCAAAACGACTGGGGATAAACTGGAATATGTGTCCATAGATTGTAAACCAAAGTAATGTTAAACAAACCATATTTATATCAAGAATAGTATGGAAAGCTTGTTAAGATAAAGAAGTACTTTTCTGAGTGAGGAGCAGCATTTAAAAGAGGAAGATCGTTCAGGGCATGGACTACTCTTACTGAGTGGATGTTCTCTTCTAGATTTTTCTTCTTATATCTTTGCACTGTTTCTGATATGTTATCAGACAACTTTCTTTTTTACAGTTCTTTGTATTTTGAACATAAGTTATTCCTTTTCATTTCTGACTTGGCAAAGTTTTCTTTTTCTTCTCACCATTTTCTACACTTTTTATTCTTCTCAATACTGTTTTAGGAAACAGCTTTGTTCTCTTACCAGTGGATTTTCTTTCATCCAGAATATTGTGTTCATCAGCCTATTTTCTATTTTGAGTCTTGTTGAATGAATTCTTTTTCTTGTGTTCTTCTCTTCCATTGTTTTCTTGTCAAGTTTATTTTTTCTGTATCAAGTGATCTAGATGTCTGAAAAGAAAATGGAATTTCAATAGTATGTTCTATAATTAAATCATCTAAAATCATAGATATAAAATTATTTTAGAATGTCATACTATTGTGATACTATAGTCTCTCCGCAGATTATTTTAATGAATCATTTGTGTATACTCTAGAAAAAGAGTTGTGAATATGAAGGGGGGTCAGCAGTAAAATGGTTATAAGGTTAGTTATCTGGGCAGTTTATTTGAAATTCAAATTCCTTCTATTAGTAGTGATTCATAAATGTTTTGTCTGTGCATATGACTGAATGTGTAGAAGCTTATGACTACTGGCTTGTGACACAAACCGTTAGTAGTTCGCCCTTTTATATGCACTTACATGAGATTGAAGTGAATGTAGAACACTGAATCTATAAGCCAACATATGTGCCTCAAAATGTGCATGTAGCAGGCTGAAAGTTCTAACTACACCTCTTTGATTTCATCCACATACAAGTTTACCCAATGACCAAGCTACAGCCTACTTTAGGGGTAACATATTAAGTAGTACAACACCAAGTTAAGGCTTATCAAGTGGTTTTAAATTTTAAGACGGTCTAACAAAATAACTACATGGATAAGCTCAAGTGTACTAGGCCTGACACATATTGAAAGGGCTATGTGTCTCGATGGTTTACTTGGTAGAATCAGAGCTTTACTGCATATCTGGATAAGTGTATCAGTTGTATGTGTTTTTTCTGTAGGTAGAAAACTGTTTTAGTACATTGGTAGCTCTGCTTGTTAATGAAGGGTGACCTGGGTTGTCTCTTAGGTGTAACAGTTAGTAATACGTGATTTAACTGACAGTGTTTCTACCTCCATTAGTGTCACACACATAAGAGTTGTGTCTGTGCATGTGTGCTACGTTTACATGCATAAAACACTGTATGAGAGGATATATTAGTAGCACTATCCTTTTCTATGTGCTTACATCAGATGCAACTCAATGTATAACACTGAAAGTATAAGTCAGCGTACGGGCCTGTAAGTGCCTATAAATCTCAGTGAAAATTCTAACGACATGTGTTAGCTTTTAAGTAGAAAATACCATCCCTATGGCCTAGCTGCAGTCTACCTTATGGGTGAGTTATAAATGGTAGAAGAGCACTAACGGTTGTGAAAGAGTTTTAGATGGAAGTTGGCCTAGTGGTACAACTGCAAGCACATGTCCAAGTATACCATGCCTGAGAGATGTTTAAAGGTCTACTTCTCTGGATGGTTCAGTTGGTAGTGTTGGACGTTTACTAGATATAAGAATATGTGTCTCACTTCTTATCTAAGTTTTTATATATTGGTTGTAAAGTCTCTTACTACATTGCTGTCTCTGTTTGTGACTGAGTAGCTCTGTGAATCTCTATGTAAGGGGTGGCATGGATTGTCCCTGAGAGGATATATTAGAAACTCTAACTTTTCATAACTACTTACATTGGTTGCACTCGTTATAGAACACTGGAGGTATAAGTCAGCATATGCACCTGAAAGTGTGCATGTAGCCCAGTGAAACTGCTAACTACATGTCTTTGTTTTTATGCACATAACAGGTTACCATATAGCCTAGCTACAGGCTACCTTAGGGGTGAGTTTTAAGCAGTAGAACAGCAGGATAAGGGTTGTGAAACAGTTTTAAATACAGATTTGGCCTAGCAGTAGTGCAACAGCTGCTTAAGGCTTGCCACAATTTTTTAAAATATCTGTAGAACTGCATGCACAGGGTCAAGTGTACTAGCCCTCTGAAATATTAAAAGGCTTACTTCCCAGGATGGTTCAATTTGTAGTGTCAGTTCTTTACTAGATATCTGAAGCAGAGTTTCTTACTACGTTGCTGGCTCTGTGTGAGACTATAAGATTCCATAAATATGTATGTAAGGGCTTTCATGGATTGTCTCTTCAGTGGGTCAGTGACAAATGTTGTTTTAACTATAAATGTTGTGTCTGCGCATGTGAATGAACATTTAGATGCTTGAAAAACTGTATGAGAGGATATATTATTAGCTCTACCCTTTCACAACTGCTTACATGATAATCACCTCAATGTAGAACACTGGATTTGTAAGTTAGCATATGTGCCTGAAAGTGCGCATGTAGGTCACTGAAACGTCTAACTATATGTTTGAGTCCCTTCATAGGGGTCTGTTTCTATGTGTATTGAAGTTTGTTACATCAGTAGCTCTCTTAGTGACTGTATAGCTCTTTAAATATATACATAAGGGCTGGCATGAGTTGTCTCTTTGGTGTTACAGTAATGAATGGGATATTTGAGTGAGTATCTTACTTACTCCATTAGCGCTACATACATAAGTGTTGTGTCTGTGCACATGAGTGAAAGTAAAGATGCTTATAAGACTGTCTGAGATGATGTATTAGTACATCTCCCCTTTTGTATGCACTGACATAAGATTCAACTCAATGTGGAACACTGAAAGTATAAGTCAGTATATGTGCCTGAAAGTGTGCATATTCTTCACTGAAACGTCTAACTACATAGATTAGCTTTTAAGCAGATAAGAGTGTTGTCCTATGGCCTAGCTGCAGCCTAACATAGGTGTCAGGTACATCTGGTAGAATAATATGTTAATGCTTATGAAGGAGCTTTACATGGAAGTCACTCTAGCAGTACAACTGCATGCACATGATCAAGTATGCCTGAGACATGTTTAAAGGGCTACTTCTCTTGATGATTCACTTGGTAGTGTTCTTTACTAGATATACAAATGACTGTTTCATTCCCTTCGTAGAGGTCTGTTTCTATACTTGTGGAAGTTTCTTACTGCATTTCTCACTCAGTTTGTGACTGTATGACTCTATACATATATATGTAAGGGGTGACATGGATTGTTTCTTGAGTGTGTCAGAGGTGACTGTTTTATTTTAACTGATACTCTTACTGCTTACATTTGGGCTAGATACATAAGTGTTGTGCCTGTGCATGTGAGTGAATATTTAGATGCTTGAAACACTGTGTGCGAGGATGTATTAATAGCTCTACCCTTTTATAAGTGTTTACATTAGATTCAACTCAATGTAGAATACTGGATACATACGTCAACATATGCACATCAAAGTGTGCATGAAGCTCACTAAAGCTTCTAACAACACGTCTTTGCTTTTATGCACATAGCTCTTTACCCTGTAGCCTAGCTGCAGGCTGCCTTAGGAGTGTATTTTAAGTAAGTGCTGCTGACTGTTTCATCATACAAATGTCTATCTATTCATAACCCCATACTCCATTCCCCACACCCATTTACAAACTCATTCATACATTGTCACACCATTTGACAACCCCATGCAGATACTGGCACACCCATTCACAAACCCATACATTCAGTGTCAAACCCATTAAATTAATATACCATAGAGACACTGTTACACCCATTAACTCACCCATACAAACACTGCCAAACCCTTTCACAGTCCCATACAGACACTCTCACACCCACTCACAAACCCATACAGTGTCACAGCTATTCATATACAATAGAGATACAGTTACATCCATTAGCAAATCTATACAGACACTTTCACACACATTCACAACCCCATGCAGACACTGTCCCACCCATTCATATACCCATAGAGACTCTGTGACACCCTTCGGAAACCAACACATCCACTGTCTCACCCATTGACAAATCCATACAGACACTGTCATAAAAATTCATGAAACATAGAAACACTGTTACACCCATTGACAAACCCATGCAGAGAATGTCATATCCATTCACAAGCCCATTCAGATACACTCACACCCTTTCACAAACCCATATAGAGAATGTCACTGCCACAATTGCTCCCACATAGAGACTATTAAACCCACTGTGAGTTCCACTCACAATCTGCTACATGAAATAACACATGTGCTAATTTGTGTTGAATGTATATTTTGGTTTGTGGATCTGCAGTTGATCTGCGGCGTCTGAAATTTTCTTTGTAAAAAAGATTTCAATTAGAAATTTAGAAGGGCTTGGGAGTAGGGTGGCTCGGAGAAGAGCCTTTGTGTTTATTTTGTGTATGTGAGTAATACACATAAGAGTGGATGCAGAGTGTTCAGTTGCTGAGAAACACCCTGTTGCCTTCGTCTGTGAAGTGAACACCATATTTTCTATATATTCCATCCACATGGCAGCTTAGGTTATTATTGTAGATAGAGCCACTGTTATGGTCTCTGAGGAATGCTGAAACAGGTTTATAACCTAGTGTCCTGGTTTTCTGTATCTGTGGACAAAATTGAGATGACCTTTTCCATGTCTACCTCTGACATATGTTAGAAAATACCAAGGCAGTCTGAGAAAAAGGTTTCATTAACTGTAAACAGGTATCCTTAATTAGGGATTCCAGGCCTATCCTAGTCAATGTGCCCAGGTCATTTCCGCCACAGTGCACAATTATGAGGTTTGGGCGTTGGTTCTCCATAATGCTTTCAACCATTGGAAGCAATTGATGCCACTTTAACCCTTTCTGGCTGAACCAATTAATATCCACATTAGACAAACCTAGGTCCCTGTCAAACCCTCTGTTTCTAGCAAACTCTATAGCCAGAACACACAGCTATGACCCACAAGCCACAATCAACCAATTTTGAAGAATGGAGCAGCAGCACACAGGAGAAGACTGCATCCGAATGAGACAGTTTTATAAATGAAGTCAGTTAAATATGATCCTAGGAAGTCATGTTCAACACATTACACTTGATTGGTTGTGCTATACATTGAAAGTAAGTAGATGTGTGATTCGGTAAGAGGTGTATGCACTCAACTATTCCTTCAACATTTGGCTAGGTAGTTAGCATGCTGCTGTAGACACAGTTGTGAACTTCTGACCTACTGCTAGTAGAGAATGTTACATTTTTGGTCACCATAGAAAAAGAGCTACCGTAGCATTGGTTGAAGGGAACTGGAAAGGCTAGAATGTAAATGTCTAGACAGTGCTTTAATAGAACAAATGGTAAGTTCAGATTGTTTTGGGCAAATCTAGGCATGATTAGGAAGTGGTGTGTATGTGAGAATGTTGAAAAAGTTTGTAAATGAAATAAGATTATGATTTAATTCCACGTATCTGCCCATTCAGTTACAGGGGGATATGCCGAGGCCCTCGCAGGATCTGGGGACCTGTCCAAAACCCCTACCCATTTGAGCTTTTTTTAAAGGAGTGTAATTAAAGGTCAAAAAACATTCTCGAGAGGTGAATGATTAAGAAAGCCAAATTTCTATTTGTTTGTGTGAAAGCAAAGTTGAATAGGTTGCCACTACTGGTTGCCTTGTATGAGTGTGGCGTACCATTCATATGCTCAGTTTTTGTGTGGTTCTGAGACAGTCTTTACAAAGTGATAATGAGAAAGAAAAATACTGACCGAGAATTGCATCTTACAGGTATGTAAATGAAGCTGTAGTAGAAACAAAACATAGAATTTGAATGAGTACAAGTTAGGTGGATGAAAGTGGGTAGTCTGTTTGCAAGAAGAACATTTTTTTAAATTATTACAGATTATACAATGATAAAAAGGAAAATGTAGTCATGAGAAAATGACAATACGAAGTTGTGAGGAGAACCAGAACATTGGTAGATAGTAGTGTAATGTAGTCTCTGAGAGAACAAGTAAACAAATAATATATGCAATGAAATAGATAAGAATTGTTGTATGCATATTCTTATGCAATCAGATACAGAGTGATAAATAGATTAAAAAATTTGCCTTATCCTCATGCCTATACTATTACAGTCAGGATAGTAAACTATGGATTGAGATTTTAAAGTATATAGTAGCAATACAGTAATGGAGTAATGGACACACGTACATCAAGTGTGGGCGTAAAATCTGTTTCGCGGGCAAATTTGCGGATTTTTGACGATTTCGCGATCCGCGAATTGCGCAAATTTACCCAATAATTCGCAAATTCGCAAGCTACGAATTATTTTGCTTGGTCGTGCTTGAAAAATACAATATAGCGCGCACGGCGTTGACTTTGAGCCTGCAGAGTTGTTTTTCTCCCGGTTTTGCGTGTGCTGTGCCATTTTCGATCTTGCTGCGTGATCGCGCGGGAGTTTTCCAACGCATTTACATCATCGCGGCTTGCCATCTTGCACGGCGAGAGTTTGACAACGCGAACACGTCATAAATGCCCGCGACGGCGCGCAGCTGACTTCCGGCGGGAGGTTTGAACAGCTCGCGTTCCCGAAATTGCAAAAATTGTAATTCTGCTCAAGAAATCCACCGCAGGAAGCATAAACCTTGTGAAAATGATGATTTTGATCAGAATAACTCCTCAGATTGACATTTGGCTGCACCTTTTGGTGCAGGAGTCCATTTTCTGGGGTGGGGTGGGAGGAAGGAAGTGCCCCAGAGTCTCCAACTTCCTGTTCCTGTCCAGCAGGCTCCTCCTAGTGCTTTGTCCATGTACTGGTCACTTTTTATTTGGCTATGGAGCTGGAAGGATTACTTTTTCTTGCTGCTGGTGGATTTTTGTATTTGAGGACTTTTTGGACTTTGGAGTTTGGATTACTTTTGGACTTGAGATTTTACAAGTAAGTTGGTGTTGTTTGGGGCATTGCAGTTGAGGCAACTCCAGTTCTAAAACTTTTTCACAACTTTAACAAAATATATATTGTGGTGGGTAGCTAGCCACAGTATACAGTAGGCCCAGGGTTCGTCATGGGTGCATGATACAATTGTTTCTCTGTTTTTTTTTAAACTTAATTCTCATTTATGTCATGGAATTTTAGCTCACTGTTATATGCAGTTTTTTTTTAATTTTGGGGTGCCTGTAAAGCCTCACTAGCCAGTAGGCCCAGGGGTACCTAGTGGTGCATGGGCCTAGTCTTTCTGTGGGGTGTCTTGAATTTAAACATCATTGAGGGCATGGATGGCATGGGATTGTGGTGATTGTTATGTGTTTTTCGATTTTGTGGGGTGTTGTTGGGGACTGGCCATGTGGGTGGGGGCCATGTTGAGGGCTGGTACAGGCAGGGCCTGGCCATGTGCTGGGGGTCAAGGGGCCATTTTGAAGGCAGGCAGTGTGCTCAGGCCTGCACCCATTTTGCCTAGCTTTCATCCATTATGCCCAGGGTGCATGGGCCTAGTCTTTCTGTGGGGTGTCTTGAATTTAAACATCATTGAGGGCATGGGTGGCATGGGATTGTGGTGATTTTTTATGTGTTTTTCGATTTTTTGGGGTGTTGTTGGGGACTGGCCATGTGGGTGGGGGCAATTTTGAGGGCTGGTACAGGCAGGGCCTGGCCATGTGCTGGGGGTCAAGGGGCCATTTTGAAGGCAGGCAGTGTGCTCAGGCCTGCACCCATTTTGCCTAGCTTTCATCCATTATGCCCAGGGGTACTCAGTGGTGCATGGGCCTAGTCTTTCTGTGGCGTGTCTTGAATATAAACATCATTGAGGGCATGGATGGCATGGGATTGTGGTGATTTTTATGTGTTTTTGATTTTTTGGGGTGTTGTTGGGGACTGGCCATGTGGGTTGGGGGCATTTTGAGGGATGGTACAGGCAGGGCCTGGCCTTGTGCTGGGGGTCAAGGGGCCATTTTAAAGGCAGGCAGTGTGCTGCTCAGGCCTGCACCCATTTTGCCTAGCTTTCATCCATTATGCCCAGGGGTACTCAGTGTTGCATGGGCCTAGTCTTTCTGTGGGGTGTCTTCTTGAAATTTAAACATCATTGAGGGCATGGATGGCATGGGATTGTGGTGATTTGTATGTGTTTTTCGATTTTTTGGGGTGTTGTTGGTGACTGGCCATGTGGGTGGGGGCCATTTTGAGGGCTGGTACAGGCAGGGCCTGGCCATGTGCTGGGGGTCAAGGGGCCATTTTGAAGGCAGGCAGTGTGCTCAGGCCTGCACCCATTTTGCCTAGCTTTCATCCATTGTGCCCAGGGGTACTCGGTGGTGCATGGGCCTAGTCTTTCTGTGGGGTGTCTTGAATTTAAACATCATTGAGGGCATGGATGGCATTGGATTGTGGTGATTTATATGTGTTTTTTGACTTTTTGGGGTGTATAACTGATGTTCCTCTGTCTTGCATTGCTTTTAGGTGCACAAGAGAACCACCAATGCCAGGAAGAAGTCCTGCAGCGGTGTGTGCAGCACAACGTCATGCGACGTCACGTGCGGCCACATACAAGACAACTCTGAAACTCGTGCAACTGCGGCCTGCTGTTCTGACATCTGAAGAAGATGGGCCCAAAGAAAGGTGGCCGTTGCGCCTCAGCGAAGAAAGTTGCCAGTGCCACTGCCAGTAAGAAGGAGCAGAAGAAGCAAGTGGCACCACCTACCAAGGAGACTGGTGTGCCCACCGACACCTTTTTTGGGAAAAAAAACTATGCCTGCAGCAGCAGCGGTGTCCGCCGGGGACCAAGCTGGAAGCAGCACCTCCACCTCATTGGGGTCAGTGCCACCACGCCAAGTTAGGTCCAAGACCATGAGTGCTGCTGAGGTAGCCACTTTACTTTCTCAATCACCATCGACCAGTGATGTTGGCTCATCACAAGAATGTACCATCCAATCAACGCCGGGTATAACTCAGCTGGCGAGTGTTCAACAATCACAGCCGCAACGACAACCACAAGTGCAACTAGTACAAGCGCAAGTACATGGGCAAGGAGAGGGGCAAGTACATGGGCAAGGAGAGGCCCAAGTACATGGGCAAGGAGAGGGGCAAGTACATGCACAAGGAGAGGCGCAAGTAGAGGTGCATGGAGAGGTGCAACTAGAGGTTCATGGAGCGGCACAACTGCCAACAACGCTTGTTCCTCCAGAAGTAGGGGCACATCAGGAAATTGATATTCAAGTGGAGGTATCATCCGAGGAAGCCACTCCTCCTGAGGATGATCCATTGTCTCCCAGATCCCCAGCAAGAAAAAGGTCAAGGAGGGCTGCTACTACTAATACTACTACAAGTTCTTCTTCAAGCCCCCTTCATTCTGATGACCTTGATCGTGATTGGAACCCAGCAATGCAGTCTGACAGTGAGGCACGCCATGAGCCGACAAAGGTAGCTAAGCCTAAAAGGAAGGTTCCCGCAAGGCTTCGACTTATGGGTGATGACGATGAACAAGAAGTGATGTCTTCTGCTGCTGATGAACAGTCTGATGACGACCCAGTCATCACAGACGTCACTCCAGCCACAGCGGGCATACAGCAGACAAACATTTTAACCCTAGCCCGAATGGCTGCTGAGCGGGATGTGGGCGGCGTGGCACTGGTACCACCACCAACGCAGTTAACTACAACACCAACACGACCTACAGCTTCCATATTTTCTCCGCAGAAGGGCCGGCAGGGACCTCGATCCAGCTCGACCTCCATTACCTCAAGTAGTGGTGATGTAAGTGAACATCGGAACCAAATTTAGCCACACCCATCCTCCACTTCATCTGGCATTGAAAGTCAAAGTTGCACCTCCACCACCAGCAGACATCTCCAGTCCCCAGTTAGGGACTTCTATACTGTTAGCAAAAAGGCCGAAAACATGGTCGTTTGTTCGATTTGTAAAGTATCAGTTAGTCGGGGTAAGCTTGGTACCAACTATGGTACCGGAGGCCAGAGAGGTCATCTCAAACAACACCACCCTATCCAGTGGTATAAGCACCTAAGTGACATTGAGGAAGCCAAAACAAAAACAAATCCAAATGTATCCCTTAATATTGCATCTGATGATGATGAGAGGCTGATCGTGCAGGGGGGAAGTGAAGAAGTGACAGACATTTTTTCTGGTACACCCAGTACCCCTGGCAGCAGCACTGCAGTGGTAGCGCCCACACCCTCCACCCCTGCAAGATGTATGAGGCACACTAAGAGTCTGGGAAAGACACCAATGCAAAAAACCAAATCAATGAGCCTAACTGGTTTGAAGTCTGCATCATCATCATCATCACGTAAAACGGTCCAGCCCACCATTAGCAGCATGTTTTGGTCGGATGCGCCATTTTAACGCAACCACCCAACGGTGCGTCTGTATAACGCAAAGCTGGCTAAAATGCTAGCGCTGGACCTTCTCCCTTTCTCTTTCGTGGAAGGGGTGGGTTTTCGTGAATTGGTGGCAACAGTCTGCCCTAAATGGAAGGTTCCTAGCCGGTCCTATTTTGCAAGGGTTGCTGTTCCAGCACTACATCACGATGTGCAGGAGGTGATTGGCGCAGCTATTCTGAAGAGTGCTGTTCACACTATCCACATGACAACAGACATGTGGACCAGTTGCCAAGCCCTTGATTACATGTGCATCACTGCACACTGGGTCTCTTTTGCAGGGGTCGAAAAACAGTTAAAACACAAAGATGTCGACACGGAAGAAGTTTTTCAAGCTACTCGCAAACATGCAACAGTAGGCATGTTTGCCAAGGAGAAATCTCACACTGCACCTAACCTTTTTGAGGAGTTCAACAGGAAGGTCAATGAATGGCTGCATCCAAGAAATCGCACAGTTGGTTATGTTTCCATGGATAATGGCAGTAATATAGTTAAGGCTATGGAGCAAGGTGGCTATTTCAGAGTGCCGTGTTTGGCGCACAGTATTAACATCGTGGTGCAAGCCTTCTTGAAAACAGAAGCGCCAGTCATCAAATTACTGACCATCTGCCGAAGACTCTGCACACATTTCAGCCATTCTTTTAAGGCCCGGAAGCAGCTGAGGAGCCTTCAATATGAACGTAAACTGCTAGTCAAAGGACTAATCCAGGAGGTAGCAACACGTTGGAACTCAACCTTTTACATGCTTGAGCGTATGTCTGAGCAGTGGGAGGTAATACATGAGTATGTCTTTAAACTGGGTTCTACTCATAAAGACATGAGGCTAGAGTTGGAGGAATGGAAGCTAATTGCAAGCCTGACAGACATGCTTCGTCCTTTTGAGCTCTTCACGCGTGCAGTCAGCAGGGAGGACTGTTCTTTGAGCAAAGCTCCATTGTTGCGCATGCTAGAGCACCAACTGAAGGAGGTGACTTCAACGTTCCGAGATGATGGTGAAAAGCGAGAAGCATATGATTTGGCGGAGAAGTTATTAAGGCGCCTACTTGACAATGAAATGCTTAAAAAGATACATACAGAACAACATTACATTTGTGCCACTATTCTTGATCCACGGTACAAAAATGCAGTGGCTAGCAAAGCATTCATTCCCTTTGATGAAGCAGATGAATCACAGTACAAACATTGGCTAGCTGTGTCAGCCACTCGGTTCGAAAGAGAGCAGCAGAACCTTCAAGGAGGCAGCACAAGTACAACTGAATCAGCAGGCCATCCGGCGTCAAGTTCCACTTCTCAATCCGTGGCCGAAGGGAGTGACTTTCCCTCACAGCCGTTAACGACACCAGCAACCGTATCATCATCCTCCTCACCTGCACCAGGCCGCCCAAAAATATTGTCGGAAGGGGATTGGCTACCTCAGCAAGGGTTTGCTCGGTCCACTGATGAAAAGGTCGCAGATGGTACGCAAAGTGGATCAACCCTGGAGAACCTTGAGTCGGTGGTGCAGGCCTATCTGGATGACCCAACAGAGGTCTGTCATAATGAGAACCCATTGGAATATTGGTATACGAAAAGCTCTGTATGGCGACTGATCATCAACCTGGCTCTAAATTATTTGTCTTGCCCACTCGCAAGCGTGTCTTCTGAACGTGTTTTCAATGCTGCTGGTGCCATTGTTACTACAAAAAGGACCCACCTTTTGCCCAAAAATGTGGAGAGGTTAACAATAATCAAGATGAATCAGCACTTCATACCACCCAATTACAAAATACGTGAATGCACGCAGGAAGAAGAGGACACCGACTTAGGTGACGCCAATGGAAGTTCTTCTCGGTCACCAGACCTACTCCCGTCTCACTTCATAGACTTAGAGGACGAGCTCTGCTTCCCTCTGACACCGAGGCCTGAAAATTACTTCCTTTTTTTCCGTACTGATTCACTTTTATTCCTGTGTGTCTTTCTTTGTTTTGCTACTTTTACCACAACAAAGCTCTAATCACCTAATCACAACAAGTCCATCATCAGCACTGCCTTCATCTTATTTTCCTTATTGATTTGAAGGTGCCGCAGTCTGCATTCAGTTGTTCACAAGTTCACAACTCAATCAGGCTCCTCTATCCTCCTCCTCCAGACTCCCCCTATCCATTTCCCTCAAGGCAAATCGATGGATTATGGAGAAAAAACAAACTTTGTCTTCGTAGACGAGTCCCCTCAAGTGGGACTGAAATAACTGACTGACTACATGCTTGCTGATTGTTGACAGACCTACTTCTGAAATTTACAGGAGAGGCTGCCCTGTGGGCCCTTACTTTCCGAAAAAGATGCGGACAAAAAGTAGAACAGGTATTGAATAATGAGAAGATGGCATGCAGTGGACAGCAATGGCTGTCTCTCTCTGTAGAAACCAATTGTTTGTTTTTTGTGAACAGCGCAATTTGCCATGTTTTGAATATACCAGTATTGCAGGGTTTTGGGGGTTTCTTGGGGGTGTTCTAGATTTGCGGTGCTTGTTCGTGGGGTCTGAGAGCACTGCTGGCACAGTCTAATGTTGATTGCATTTGTTTTTCAGGAAATCCATGGTGGAAAAGGGGAGTTAGGGCCTAGCTGCACAGCGCATTTGGACTGAATTCCAGGTTGGCCCGAAATTTGCTTAATCTCACTTTTTAAGGTTTTGCTTTTTGGCTGTTTGGGGGTGTTAAACTTGTTTCCGCCTGGGTTGACGGATCTGGGGGCGTTGCTAGGAAGGTCTAATACCGGATAAAAGTGTTTGGAGAAAAAGTTTTTCACTTTACAGAGTTTTTGCTCACTTTCTTGTTTTCGGGGGCCTACTTGGGGGGGTTCCTGGTGTTTGGGTGGGTTGGGGGGCTTGGAGCAACACTGGGTATGGATACTTTTGATTGCAAGTGGTTTGAAGAAAATCCATGGTGGCAAAGGGGAGTTAGGGCCTAGCTGCAGAGCGCGCGTGGAGTGATTTTGGAAATTTGCCTAAAAATGTCTAAGTCCCCATTTTGGTATTTTTGCTTTTTGGCTGTTTGGGGGTCTTCTACTTGTTTCCGCCTGGGTTGATGGGTCTGGAGGCATTGCTGGGAAGGTCTAATACCGGATAAAAGTGGTTTGGAGAAAATCGGAGGTGAGAAAGTTTTTGCGTTTTTGCTCACTTGCTTGTCTTTTGGGTGCTGTTTGGTGGGTTCCTGGTGTTTGGGGGTGGGTTTTGGGGTCTGGGAGCACTGCTGGCACAGTCTCATTTTGATTGCATTTGCTTTTCAGGAAATCCATGGTGGAAAACGGGAGTTATGGCCTAGCTGCACAGCGCGCTTGGAGTGATTTTGGAATGAGGCCTAAATATTTCTAAGTGTGAGTTTCTCTGGTTTTGCTTTTTGCCTGTTTGGGGGTCTTCTACTTTTTTTCGCCTGGGTTGACGGGTCTGAGGGCATTGCTAGGAAGGTCTAATACCGGATAAAAGTGTTTTGGATAAAATGCACGGTGAAAAAGTTTTTCACTTTTTAGAGTTTTTGCTCACTTTTGTGTTTTCGGGGAACTTTTTGGGGGGTTCCTGGTGTTTGGGTGGGTTTGGGGGGGGGCTTGGAGCAACGCTGCTTATGGATACTTTTGATTGCAAGTGGTTTGAAGAAAATCCATGGTGGCAAAGGAGAGTTAGGGCCTAGCTGCAGAGCGCGTGTGGAGTGATTTTGGAAATGTGCCTAAAAATGTCTAAGTCCACATTTTTGTATTTTTGCTTTTTGGCTGTTTGGGGGTGTTCTACTTGTTTCCGCCAGGGTTGACGGGTCTGGGGGCATTGCTGGGAAGGTCTAATACCGGATAAAAGTGGTTTGGGGAAAATCGGAGGTGAAAAAGTTTTTCCATTTGCAGGCATTTTGCTCACTTTAGCGTTTTCGGGGGCCTGTTTGGGGGGGCTCTTGGTGTTTGTGGGTGGGTTTTGGGGTCTTGGAGCAACGCTGGGTATGGATAATTTTAATTGCAAGTGGTTTGAAGAAAATCCATGGTGGCAAAGGGGAGTTAGGGCGTAGCTGTAGAGCGCGCGTGGAGTGAATTTGGAAATTTGCCTAAAAATTTCTGTCTACATTTTTGTATTTTGCTTTTTGGCTGTTTGGGGTTGTTCTACTTGTTTTCGCCTGGGTTGACGGGTCTAGGGGCATTGCTGGGAAGGTCTAATACCGGATAAAAGTGGTTTGGAGAAAATCGGAGGTGAAAAAGTTTTTGCGTTTTTGCTCACTTGCTTGTCTTTGGGGTGCTGTTTGGGGGGGTTCCTAGTGTTTGGGGGTGGGTTTTGGGGTCTGGGAGCACTGCTGGCAAGTCTAATGTTGATTGCATTTGTTTTTCAGGAAATCCATGGTGGAAAACGGGAGTTATGGCCTAGCTGCACAGCGCGTTTGGACAGAATTGAAAGAAGGCCGAAAATATTCTAAGTATGAGATTTTCCATTTTTGCTTTTTGCCTGTTTGGGGGTGTTCTGCTTTTTTGCGGGTGGGTTGGCGGGTCTTGGGGCATTGCTGGGAAGGTCTAATACTGGATAAAAGTGGTTTGGAGAAAATCCATGCTGGAAAGCGTTTTGGCACTTTTTTTAACTTAGGGCTCGTTAGTAAGCATGGGCGTAAAATCCGTTACGCTCGCGGATTTTTCGTATTTTCGGGGAATCCGCAATCCGCGAACTCTCGCGGATGCGGCGAGAATACGCAAAATCCGCGCGAAGCGGATTTTTTGTTTGTGTTCGCACTGCTCGCGCTGCTCGCGGTCCGCGGCGCGGGCAGGAACAATCTCGCACTAGCGAAAGTACAAAAATTACTTAGTAAAGGAAGTGGCCCAGTCTCCAACTTCCTGTTCCTGTCCAGCAAGCTCCTCCCATAGGGGTGGGGTGAAGGAAGTGCCCCAGTCTCCAACTTCCTGTTCCTGTCCAGCAAGCTCCTCCATTTCCTGGCCACTTTTCGATCATTCTTGACTGGGAAGGATTACTTTTTGTGGTTGCTGCTGGATATTTGGATTTGAGGCTTTTTGGATTAATTTTGGATTCGAATTTTGATTTCACAAAGAAGTAAGTTGATGTTGTTTGTTTGTGGTGATTTTTGTGTGTGTTTTTTTTTTCGACTTTTTGGGGGGAAAATCTGCAAGTTCGCGAGCTGAGGATGTTTTTGCTTGTGTTCGCACTGCTCGTGTCCCGCGCAGCAACAATCTCGCACTCGCGAAATTGTAAAAATTACAATTCTGCTGCACATGAATTGAAAACCACCAGGCTTATTTATGGGTGCATGGATGATACAACTGTTTTGTTGAAATTATTTTTGTTAACATGATTCTGTGCTCTGATGTCATCCATTATGCCCAGGGGGGCCCAGAATCGGTCTGTTCGCGGATTTTGTGGGTTTTTGCCACGTTCGCGCCGTGAAGCAACAATCTCGCACTCGCGAAATTGTAAAAAATGCAATTTTGCACCGGAAAACCACCAGCAGGCAGCATAAGCCTTCTGAAAATGGATGGATGGCATTGGATTGTGGTGATTTGATTTGTGTTGTGTGTTTTCACTTTTTGGAGTAGGGGTTGGGTGCTGGCTATGTTGGTGGTGGCCATTTTGAGGCATGGTCCTGGCCATGTGGATGGGGGGGTCAAGCGGCCATTTTGAAGGCAGGCAGTGAGCTATGAGACATAGGCCTACACCCATTGTGCCTTGCTTTCACCCATGGTGCCCAGGCGGAGTCAGGGGTACATGAAAGCACAACCCTCTGTGTGTGTGCTCTCTTGGATCATTGTTAAATTCCTGTTTCCCAAAAATTTAGCAATTCCTAATTATGAAAATTCCATATTGTGTGGTGTGCACGTGTGTATTCATAAATGCCTACTTGCTAACTGTTTATTCAAGCGCTAGATATGCAACATTTATATTTACTGATGTTCCTCTGTCTTCATTTGCGTTTAGGTGCACAAAACTACGCATCATCATTGAGCATCAGTGCCAGGAAGAAGTGCTGCTGCGGCCTGTTGTTAAGACATCTGAAGAAGATGGCTCCAAAAAGAGGTGCCCGTAGGTCCTCTTCCAAGAAAGATGTCTCTACTAAGGAGAAGAAGAAGCAAGTGGCACCACTTACCAAGGCGACTGGTTGCTCAACCAAGACATTTTTTGGGCAACAACAACCAAAAAAACAAAGGCCCACCATGAGTGCTGCACAGGTAGCCTGTTTAGTTGTTGAATCACCAACGACCAGTGATGTTGGATCATCGCAAGAAAGTAGCAGCACGCCATCAACACAGGTTTTAACTCATCTCACAAGTACTATTCAACAACCAAAGCCGCAACAACAACTGCATGGGCTACTAGTACAAGCAGAAGTACATGCGCAAGGAGCTGTCCGAGAAGGAGCTGTCCGAGAAGGAGCTGTCCGAGAAGGAGAAGGCCGAGAAGGAGAAGGCCGAGAAGGAGAAGGCCGAGAAGGAGAAGGCCGAGAAGGAGAAGGCCGAGAAGGAGAAGGCCGAGAAGGAGAAGGCCGAGAAGGAGAAGGCCGAGAAGGAGAAGGCCGAGAAGGAGAAGGCCGAGAAGGAGAGGTCCATGGAGACTTGCAAGTAGAGGTCAGTGAAGATGGCCATGGAGCGGTGCAAGTTCCCACAATGGTTGTTCTTCCAGAAGTAGGGGCACAGGAGGAAATTGACTTTGGAGCCGGGGTATCATGTCAGGAAGACGAAGCCACTCCTCCTGATGATTCATTTTCTCCCAGCTCCCCAGCAAGGAAAAGATCAAGGAGGATGTGTAGAAGTTCCTCTTCAAGCCCCGCTCCATCAGACGATGATCTGGATCTGGATTGGCAACCATCTCCGATGTCTGAGAGGGAGGCACACCATGAGCTGCGAAAGGTATCAAATGTTAAAAGGAAGGGCCCCGGAAAGCTTATACTTATGGATCCGAACGTCGGACTTGATGAAGTGGTGCATTCTGATGTTGTTGAAGAGGATGACAGCAATGACCTAGTCATCACACATGTCAGTCCAGCCACACCGGCCATGCAGCAGACAGACATTTACACCCTATCCCGACGTCATGCTGAGCGTGACCCTGGCGACGTGCCACTGGTAGCACCACCAACGCAGTCAAGTAGTACCACAAGTTCAACAAAACCTACAGCTCCCATATTTTCTCCCCGGAGGGGGACTCCATCCCGCTCGACTCCCTCAAGTAAGGTTGCTGCAATAATTGCACAACCCAGTAGATGTCTGCAAGGCTCATCCACCACTGCTTCATCTGGCATTGGCAGCAGTATCACCTCGTGCGGCAAAACCAGAAGTTTCCAGTCCCCAGTTTGGAACTTTTTTAGTGTCCATGAAAAATATGATAACATAGCCGTTTGTTGCATTTGTAAGACTAGAGTTAGCCGTGGTAAGACTGGTACCAACTATGGAACCGGAGGCCAGATAGGTCATCTTGAAAGAAAGCACGCTGTCGAATGGTTTCCGCACCTAGCAAAAGTCAAGGGAAAGCGATCCCAAAGGGCAAGTGGCCAAAATATACCCATAGTAGGTGTTTCATCTGAAGATGATGGGGAGGTAGAAGAAGCGTCAGACATGTGTCCGGTTGCACCCAGTACCCCTTGCAGCATCACACCCTCCGTAACACATAGCAGGCACACTGAGAGTCTGGGAGACACACCAATGCGGAAAATGTCAACACTGATCAGAAGTGGGTCGAAGAAGGCATCCGCATCATCCCGTAAATTTGTCCAGCGCACCATTTCAGGCATGTTCTCCTCAGATGCGCAATTTCAACGCAACCACCCAACTGTACGCCTCTATAACACTAAGCTGGCAAAAATGCTAGCGGTGGACCTTCTCCCTTTTTCGTTTGTCGAATGTGTGGGTTTCCTTGAACTCGTGGCAACATTGGCCCCTAAATGGAAGGTTCCTAGCCGGTACTATTTTGCCAGGGTTGCTGTTCCAGCACTACACAAAGAGGTGCTTGAGTTGGTGGGGGCAGCTTTGCAGAAGAGTGCTGTTCACACTATACACCTGACAACAGACATGTGGACCAGTTGCCAAGCCCTTGATTACATGTGCATCACTGCACACTGGGTCTCTTTTTCAGGGGTTATTAAACAGATAAATGCAGGTGGTGATTTGGTCGAGATTTTTAAGGGTGCTCGTAAACATGCAACATTAGCCATGTTTGGCATGGAGAAAAGTCATACTGCAGTCAACATTTTGGCTGACTTTAACAAAAAGGTCTTGAAATGGCTGCGCCCAAGAAATTGCAAGGTTGGTTATGTTTCTACAGATAATGGCAGGAATGTAGTTAAGGCCATGGAGGACGGTTTCTATATCAGAGTGCCGTGTTTGGCGCACTGTATCAACCTTGTTGTGCAAAATTTTTTGAAAAAAGAACTTGCAGTCGACAAAACACTGACCATCTGCAGAAGAATATGCACACATTTCAACCATTCTTTTAAGGCCCGGAAGGAGCTGAGGCGCAAGCAAAATGAACGTAGAATGCCAGTGAAAGCACTTATCCAGGAGGTAGCAACACGTTGGAACTCAACCTTCTACATGCTTGAGCGTCTGCATGAGCTGTTTCCAGTAGTCAATGAGTATTTCTACAACCTGGGTGGTGATACGACAGGAATGATGCTAGCGGTGGAGCAATGGCAGCTAGTTAAAAGCCTGACAGACATGCTTCGGCCTTTTGAGGTCTTCACGCGTGACGTGAGCAGGGAGGACTGTTCTTTGAGCAAAGCTATCCCACTGTTGCTGAAGCTCGAGCACCAAGTCAAGGTGGTGTCTTCACAATTAAAGGACGTTGGAAAGAACGAAGCACATGAGTTGGCGCAGAGATTATTACAACGCCTAGTTAGCAATGAACGGCTTGTAAATATCAAGAAACAACAGCACTACATTTGTGCTACTATTCTGGATCCACGTTACAAAAAGCCATTGTTTGGCAAAGTAATAATTCCTTTTGAAACATCGGATGTTACAGAGTACAAAGGTTGGCTAGCTCAGTCAGCCATTCGTTTTGAAATAGAACGGAAGGAAACTGTAGGAGAAGACAGTACTACTAGTCAATCAGCAGGCGATCAGGCGTCCCAAAAAAGCACTTCACCATCTGTGCCTGTGGCAGAAGTGAGTGACTTTCCCTCTGAGCCGTTAACCACACCAGCAACCGTATCATCTGCACCAGGCACATGCGATATGTCTGAAGCGAGTTGGCTAACTCAGCTAGGGTTTCCTGGTCCTAGAAAGGACACAGAAGTGCAAAGTACAGGAATCCGGGAGGACATTCTTTCAATGGTGCAGGCCTATCTGGATGACTCAACAGAGGTCAATATTACTGAGGACCCATTGGCGTATTGGCATGGGAAAAGAAAAATATGGCGAGAGCTCACCAACCTGGCTATCAATTACTTGTCTTGCCCACTCGCAAGCGTGTCTTCAGAACGTGTTTTTAGTTCTGCTGGTGGCATTGTGACTTCCAAAAGGTCCCGCCTCTTGCCCGCAAATGTGGAGCGGCTCACCTTGATAAAGATGAACCAGCACTTCATACCACCAGATTACAGAGTACGAGAATGCACGCAGGAAGAAGAGGACACCGCCCTACCCGAGGAAAGTTCTCCTCAGTTACCAGAAGTAACCCCGACTGATGATTTAGCAGAGTATGAGGACGAGTTCTGCTTCCCTGACAGCGAGTTCTGAAAATGACTCAATCAATCATTCATTAATTGTAAATAGTCCTCCTTATTCACTTTTATTCCTGTATGTCTGTCTTTCTTTAGCAAGTGCTTCATCACATTCCCAACAAAACTGTAATCACCCAATCAAACAACAAGCACATCAGCAGAACTGTCTTGATTTTGATGCAGCAGCATTCCACCGGTTCACAACAGTTAGTTGACAAGAACTCAGTCCTGGTCGTCTATCCTGAGTCCTCCTCCTCCAGACTCACCCTATCCATTACCCATAATGCTGATGCCTGGATTCTGCACAATGAAGAAATGAAGAAATGAAGGAGCCAGCCCTCAAACACAAATTACAGGTAAGATAAGCTTTTGGATGGGAGGTAGTATAATGGAGTATTCGGAGAGGCGAGAGAGTGACAGTGGTACTAGCAGCAAAGTCCTAGGGCTCTTGAATTAACAAAGTCTGTGACAGGCATTTACTTAGGAAAAAATGTGGCCTATTGCACGTGAACGTGTAGGCGTTCTATTGCTCGCTTGCCTGTCTCAGGGGTGCTGTCTCTGGGGTTTCTAGGTTTTAGGGTTGTGTCAGCACCGCTACCACATTTCTAATGTTGATTGCTTTTGATTTGCAGAAAATCCACGCCGGGAAACTCCAGTTGTGGCCCTGCTGCAGAACGCGTTAGGACTCTGTGAATTCCAGGTGGAGCCAGCCCTCAAACACAAATTACAGGTAAGATAAGCTTTTGGATGGGAGGTAGTATAATGGAGTATTCGGAGAGGCGAGAGAGTGACAGTGGTACTAGCAGCAAAGTCCTAGGGCTCTTGAATTGACAAAGTCTGTGACAGGCATTTACTTAGGAAAACATTTGGCCTATTGCACGTGAACCAACACGATGACAGTGTTCTGTTAAATGAAATTACTGCAAAACCACCACCCACCCAGCTCAAAAGTAGTAAAAAAACAGGTATGCTCAGATAAAGTTTGAAAAAGTATATTTATATCCCTAACAAAATAATCTCCCGCAAGACCCTCCCTAACCCCAACAAATAGTCCTCAAAAGTCCCCAAAAAACCCAACTCCCAATTCCCACCCCCCAACAGTCTCAAAAAAAGGGGCAAGGGACACTCTATGGATGCAAGCTGGTAAGTTTGGCCTCCAGGGCATCATGCTTTAGGGCCAGGGCATCATATTTTTCCTGGAGGATGGCTTGCTCTAGGCGGAGGCCCTCCACCACATTTTGAAATTTGTGCCATTTCTGGACCTCCGCCTCTAGGTCTGACACTCTGCGGAGTGCACGGCGCAAGCGACCTTTAACAGTGCTGCGAGGTGCAGCTTTTGCTGCTCGGCGGTGGCGTCTTCCGGCACGGCTCCGGTTCGCTGGAGCACTGTGCTTACCGGCAGAACGTGGGGTAACAGAGGAGGATGTAGACGATGTTAAGTTGGATGCACTGGAGTGCGTGTCATCCCCCTCGAGTTCCACCAGTCGCCGATATTCCGCAACAGTTGCTTCCAGCCTCCGTTGCCGGGCCAGTACAGCCAGCATACTCCTCGTTGGTTTGGAGGTTTTAGTATTGCCAACTATATGAAGAAAGAAAGACATAATCTGTAAGCAATGCTCTTTAGGAATATGATTAACACAAAATGATTCAGCAGGAAGTTGTGTCACAGTACAACTAGCAACTAGCCAGGGCAGTACAAAACTATTCAGGCCAGTATCATGGGCGTCCGCAGGGAGGGGCGCTTGAATCACCATTTCCCTTCCCACAACTCTCTTGTATCCTTGGTTTGGTGCTCTTTCATATGAAAGAGATCTGGCAGAAGTGAGTGATTTTTCCTCTGAGCCGTTAACCACACCAGCAACCGTATCATCTGCACCAGGCCCAGGCGATATGTCTGTTTCCCTCCCTCTCTCTCTCTCTCTCTCTCTCTCTCTCTCTCTGTCTCACTCTTTCTGTCTCCCTTTGTCTCCCTCTACCTCGCTGTCTCTCTCTCTCTCTGTCTCCCTCCCTCACCCTCCCTCTGGCTCCCTCCCTCTCTATCTCTCCTTCTGTCTTCCTCTCTCTCTGTCTCTGCCTCTATCTGTCTTTCGGTCCCAGCCTGCTGTAATTACCATATTGTAATTTGTCACTGGGCCACCACTGGATACACATCATATCCTATCTAAGAGTCAGATAGTACCATGATCCAGCTTACCTGTACTCGCCACCGCCACTGTCTCCTGCCTCACAGTCTGTACTTGTTCTTGGTCCGACTCCTCCCCAGATTGACCCTCGGACTCCGAGTCAATGATGACCACATCCGAGCTGGCCCCGCCACCAGATGTTCCACCTACAAAATAGATTTAAGAATGTTAGATTACACCACTCCACTAGTATTTGGACTATGAATGAAAAAATGTGAAAACAACTGAAAAAGTAATTGACTGTCTACTGTAGTCTAAAGTAAATGTCCCTCCTTCCAGGGAAAGCTGTTGTCTTGCTTAATTTTTTTGTCACAATTGTTGAATGCTTGCTTAATTTTTTAACACACATTATTTTTCTCTGAACAGACAGAAACTGGACTTCTAATGACAAGAGAGGAACATCAACTTGAAACCAGGTGAAAGCTCGGCTCGACCACAAGAAATGTGTACCATTCCAGAACTCATCAAATCAGCACCAAGCACTTTTCCATTTCCAACTAACTTTATTTTAATATATGTGTTTACTTAAACTTTTAATAAAGCTTTTAAACTTGAATTGACTCTGTAGTTTTTCCTCTAGAGAGTCCGGACTAGAGTGACTGAGCGAAAAGTTTTGCAATTTTTGGAAGGAGGAATCTGTGCTGCTGACACTACCAGGTTTATTTATACAGTGTGCCAAACACGCCCCTCTGAAATATTATTACTCTGGTCTTTGGTGTCCATAGTTCGGTTTGTGGAGAATTGTCCCTGCAACAGTAGGATTATTGATTTTGCTCCTATCTAAACACTATTTCAAAACAATTAAATTAGGAATGCTTGGACAACAATAGGTCCTCTATATTTAAAAGAAAACTTACTGGGGCCAGCAAAGGAGCACTCGCCGCCCTGGCCTGCATCCTCCTCCTTTGGAGCCACTGCTGCAGCAGATTTGCCCCTGGGCGGACCTAACGTACAACATGAAAGAAATAACAGAAAACATTGATGATTGCTGCTTGCCGATGTCCTTGTCAACCAAATCAAACATTTAGAAAGAACAAGAACCTACTATTTCATCCAAAAAGAGGGCTACAAAGGAAGGACTGCACCTGAGCCTCTACTCTAGGGGCAGATTTACAAGCCCCTTGCAGCTCTTCTGCTCCATTCTTGCGTCAATTTTGTGACGCAGCGCCACAAGAGAGGCGCCATGGTGTGGCGTATATTAACACCCACCCCCCACTCCCCCCCTGCGTGGGAACGCACCCATTGAGGCGCAGGCCCAGGCATTCACGTGGCGCATCTCCTTAGATGCATCACGTTGTGCATGACTCGCAGGGATGCGCCACGTTTACGTCGCTGTGCATCAGGTAAGGCAGTGTAAACGTGGAACAAGGGGCTTGTAAATCTGCCCCTTTGTGTCTAGCATTACGCAGTTCTGTAACATACACTCATACTCAGCCCAATTAAATGAACACAAAATAGATAACAAATAAGCAGTGGCACCGGCACAGAGAAGGAGAACAGTGCACATGAAATGCACAGAAGATTTTGAAATATTAATGACAAAATTGCTACTACTACTCACCAAGACCGGGGACCTCCACTCCCAGCACGTCTAGCAGGTCACGCTCTCGGTCAAGGATGTCGGTCCAGCGGTGGGTGACCTGATTGTAGGTGCGCTGGACCCCCGTGATCTTAAAAAGGGCCCGGCACACCTGCGCCCACCGCTTCCGTCGCTCCTGGCTGTTGGTGTAACCAGCAGCAATCCTGCCGCCTGCCGCGATGGTCCTGGGGAGACGGCGCTGCACGTAAAAAACAAGTGCGCCCACCTCCTCAGGGCTGAAAATCTCCCGAGGCACCACCATTTCCGCCCTCAATCGACCACACGGGAGCCGGGCACGGGCTGCGGTGCCCGTCTTGGGCAGCTTCACAGCTGTCTTGACCATGTTCTTGTTCTGGGCAGGTGTGAGCAGTAAAGAAGAGACAAAATGAAAAAAAATAAGAGTAGGGAAGAAGGAAAGTAAAAGTTTAAAAAAGTAGTTCAAAAGTAAACAAAAATAGCCTAAAACACAAAAATATAGATCTAGAAAAATACAGGGATAGAAAATAAGTTAAATAGATCAAAAAAATAGTAAAACAAGCAAAGGATGGCAGAGATATAGAGAGGATAGAAACACCATACCCAGACACATAGGAATGAATGAAAAACAAGATGGCGGCCCGATCACGCGCGAGTAAGTAAGTTCGCACGCGATTTCTCTCGCGAACTCGTGCGAACTTGTATTCGCAAGGCGCGAGTCGGGCGAGATTACACTTAGCGGGCGGAAACGGAAATACGTCACGCAAACAAAATGGCGGCGCCCATACTCAACCTTGAGGTAACTCGCACGAGTTCGCGGCTTCCACGGGCGAGTTCGCACTACGACGCGCCCCGCGAATAGGGCGAAATTACCGAAAAACGAGTTTTGCAAAAGCAAAACGAACGAGCAGGTGCAAAAGTTCGAGCTATTCATTTGTAACCATTTACCTGTAGTGCTTCCTGAAGGGGCCCTCCAGAATCCGGTTGCCTACTTGCAACTATTGTGTGACCCTGCTCTATCAGTCACAGAATAGTTACAAGTATGCCATTGCATCCTGTTAAAAAAAATTATTTACTTTGCATTTGCAACAAAAAGGAAAGGGAGCAGACAAGCAGGTGCCAGCCTTCATTAATGTCAGTTGGGGCAGGGCAGGTGTTGTTGTTTGCAAAACTTAAGGCACTTAGCAGGTGTTTGTTCACTCAGTGGTCAATCAGAGGGTGTTGTGATGACACTGAGGGTGGCATGGGTGTGCCAGCCAGAGGGTGGCATGGGTGAACCAGAGTGCCAGTGTTGACAGAGGATGGCAGTGCTTTGCTTTGCCCCAATAATGTACACTGGTGAACTAGAGGGTGATGTGATGACACAGAGGGTGACATGGGTGAGCCAGAGGGTGGCATGGGTGACCAAAGAGAGTGCCAGTGGTGACAGAGAGTGGCAGTGATGAAGAAAGCTTAGCAAACAGACTGGGCACGTACAAACAACAAGTTCGCTAAACTGGCGACCCGACAAGTAAGTTCGCAATTTGCGAAATAGTACAAAACCCTCGCGAACTTGCAGAAACCCGTGCGAACACACACACCCCCAAAAAATCCGCTAATCCGCGAGAATTCGCGGATTTCGCGTATTTTCGCAATCCGCGAATACGCAAATCCGCAAATTCGCGGATCGCGAATCCGCAAAATCCGCCCATGCTTACTCGTTAGGGTTAGCAGCAGTATTGCATATGTTTGGGGGTGTTCTAGATTTTTGCAACTGGGTTCTGGGGTCTTAGAGCACTCATGGGAATGTGTAATTTTGGTTGCAAGTGGTTTGAAGAAAATCCATGGTGGGAAAGGGGGGATTTGGCCTAGTTAAAGAAAGCGTTTGCCACTATTCTTAACATAGGGCTCGTTAGGGTTAGCAGTATTGTATTGCATGTGTTTGGGAGGGGGTTCTAGATTTTTACGACTGGGTGGGGTCTTGGAACACTTGTTGGAATGTCTTATTTTGATTGCAAGTGGTTTGAAGAAAATCCATGGGGGGAAAGGGGGGATTTGGCCTAGTTAAAGAAAGCGTTTGCCACGGATGTATGACGATACAACGCATGCTATTACAACGCATGCTTTTACAACGCATTTTTTACAACGCAGAAGATATTACAACGCAATATTTTACAACGAATACTATTACAACGCAATATAGTATTACTAATGAAAAAGTACCATTACAACGAAATCCATTAACACGCATACCTTTACAATGCATTTAAATAATATATATATATTTTTTTGTAATATAAAATCTGGGACGGGATGCAGGGAAATTAGGGGTTTTGGGTGGGGAAGTGTTTTAAAATGTGGTAATAAACTGCACGGAAATGCCCCGAAATCACAGAGATTTTAAAATTAATACTCGAGTAACAAAAGTAATACTCGAGTAACAAAATTAATACTCGTATTTATGAAATTTCACATATTTCACCGAGAGAACGATTTACTTTTAAAAACAACGTGTAAACGTTTATAAAATAAATGAAAAACATACATTTTTCAAAAACAGAAACATTTTACAT
Organism: Lissotriton helveticus; assembly: GCF_964261635.1. NCBI lineage: Eukaryota > Metazoa > Chordata > Amphibia > Caudata > Salamandridae > Lissotriton > Lissotriton helveticus. The sequence continues at coordinate 218,534,210 of NC_136060.1, forward strand.
ACAGAGAACCGCCATTTTAAGCAGTGTAGTTTAAAATGAAGTCCATCTACCATTTCCATGACATTAAAGATCAATATTATTTTCAAAATGGATGCCAAAACGAAACAAAACTGTCAAAACATCACTTCAAAACACAACATTTTAAATTATACGTTTCCACATTAAATGAATGAAAATAAAATTAGAAAACTAACGGTGTAATTTAAAGAAATATTGATGCTACTGACTAAAAGATATAAATACGAGCAAGACACCATTTTTAAGTCAGTTGATTATCAACTCCCAGACTGACAAGACATCAAAAGCGGACTCTCTGACCTCTTCAACGTGATATCAACAGTGGACAACTTTGAAGCATTTTTTACATGACATTCAAGTAAGTTAACAAAACGAAGTAAAGAAATGTTTGATTATAGCATTTGAACAGCAATAAGTAAGAAATGTATCTTTTTAAATACAACAAATAATACAACATTAACCTTTAACTAAGGAAATACCTGAGTTTATTCACAAATAACTCTAAATAATCCAATAAAAATATAAACGTTACTAATATTAAAACGTTGTACTTTTTTTAAAAATAGTATTCGATTCTGAAAAATACTATAATTTTTTTTAAGCAACAAAAAATATTTATTTCTTTTATAAACAGTTCTCCAACCAATTGAGACGAATAAACCAGCTTTTCAAAATATTTTTTTTTCAAAAGAGCAATACTACTGACCAAGATTTAAAATAAGGTACTATTTTTCATATTTACCAAAACACGTTAGTAAATAGTTTTCACGCCTTCAGATGTAATAATCCATACCTTTAATTTATTTTTTTCACACAGAAAAACCAAATTGGTTTAAGAAAAAATCCATTCATTTTCGCAATACATTCGTCTAGATTTTAACAAGGTAAATGTTTTTCATATTTAATGAAAGTATAAATAATAAAGAAATTATCACCGAAAAAACGGATTTAAATATTGATTTTACTACTTGAAAATGCAACAGTACATAAAGTGTGACATGATATAAAATTTTCTAGTTGAAATCCAACATCTACAAAGTGCATCTGTTGAAAAAAATGTGGGTTGGTTTATAATAAACAATAACTAAAGCAATTTCAAAACAATGCCATTCTAGAGACAGCAAGAGTTAAATTTAGAAAATTAATTAGAATTCCTACACATTAAAAATGCGCCACTAAGAAAATATGTGATATTTTGAAGATAACAATTATTTATCATTTAAAACTTGTCAGTTATCACTAAATCAGAAACAATAGAAATCAGATTTTCATGACATTTTTTGAATACATTTTAGATACTCAAATCTATCTTCTGAAGTCCTTCATTCAAGAACAAAAACTGGGAATACCAGTCGACAAATAAAGCCAAAGAAAAACATATAAAAAACACTAGGATTATCATTAAGGTAAGTGCTGGATAGTGTATAAGTGCAACTTATTCTTCTAACTCCAGGAATGTGCATCAGTATTTTAAATCCTGGATAGTGTAGAGGTGCCATTTAGTATTCTAACTTTAGGAAAGTGCATCTGTAGGGTAAGTGCTGGATAGTGTTGGGTAGCAACTTACTATTCTAACTCCAGGAAAGTGCATCTGTATGGTAAGTGCTGGATAGTGTAGGGTGCCACTTACTATTCTAACTCCATGAATGTGCATTAGTAGGGTAAGTGCTGGATAATGTAGAGATGTCATTTACTATTCTAACTCCAGGAAAGTGCATCAGTAGGGTAAGTGCTGGATAGTGTAAGAGTGCCATTTACTATCCTAACTCCAGGAAGGTGCATCTGTAGGGTAAGTGCTGGATACTGTAGGGGTGCAACTTACTATTCTAACTCCAGGAAAGTGCATCAGTAGGGTAAGTGCTGGATAGTGTAGAGTTTCCACTTACTATTCTAACTCCAGGTAAGTGCATCATTAGGGTAAGTGCTGGATAGTGTAAGGGTGCCACGTAGTATTCTAAATCCAAGAAAGTGCATAAGTAGGTTAATTGATGTTTAGTGTAGGGGTGCCACTGAGTATTCTAATTTCAGGAACATGTGACAGTTGGATAAAATTAAAATAAAACACATTAATTTATTAATTTAGCACACCTTCAAAAACTTCAAAAATGTTAATAATATGAAACATCTAGAATACATTTAAAACATTCTCCAATTGTTTTTCTCGAGCCAAGCCTAAAAAGCAATACTCGAAAGAGCAATCAACAAAGAAGCCCAAACAAAAAGAAATCAGAAGACCAGGAAGAAGACAAAAAAGGAAACTCCAAAAACCAAAGGTAATTTAGAAAAATAAACACATCTAATCCGCAAAACAAAACGCAATAGTTGGTTAGAAAAATTTATAAAATGCAAAGAAATAGCCTCAGTAGAATAAGTGATGAAAATTTTAGAGGTATCACTTACTATTGTAACTCCAGGAAAGTGCATCAGTAGGGTAAGTGCTGGATAGTGTAGGGGTATCACTTACTATTGTAACTCCAGGAAGGTGCATCAGTAGGTTAAGTGCTGGATAGTGTAAGGTTACCACTTAGTATTCTAACTCCATTAATGTGCATCAGTAGGGTAAGTGCTGGATAGTGTAGGGTTGTCACTTAGTATTCTAACTCCAGGATAGTGCATCAGTAGGGTAAGTGTTGGATAGTGTAGGGGTGCCACTTACTATTCTAACTCCAGGAAAGTGCATCAGTAGGGTAAGTGCTGGATACTGTAGGGGTGTCACTTACTATTCTAACTCCAGGAAAGTGCATCTGTAGGGTAAGTGCTGGATAGTGTAGGGTAGCAACTTACTATTCTAACTCCAGGAAGGTACATCTGTAGGTTAAGTGCTGGATAGCATAGGGGTACAACTTACTATTCTAACTCCAGGAAAGTGCATCAGTAGGGTAAGTGCTGGATAGTGTAGAGTTTCCACTTACTATTCTAACTCCAGGTATGTGCATCATTAGGGTAAGTGCTGGATAGTGTAAGGGTTGCACGTATTATTCTAAATCCAAGAAAGTGCATCAGTAGGTTAATTGATGGCTAGTGTAGGGGTGCCACTGAGTATTCTAATTCCAGGAACATGTGACAGTTGGATAAAATTAAAATAAAACACATTAATTTATTAATTTAGCACACCTTCAAAAACTTCAAAAATGTTAATAATATGAAACATCTAGAATACATTTAAAACATTCTCCAATTGTTTTTCTATAGCCAAGCCTGAAAAGCAATACTCGAAAGAGCAATCAACAAAGAAGGCCAAACAAAAAGAAATCAGAAGACCAGGAAGAAGACAAAGAAGCAAACTCCAAAAACCAAAGGTAATTTAGAAAAATAAACACATCTAATCCGCAAAACAAAATGTAAAAGTTGGTTAGAAAAATTTATAAAATGCAAAGAAATAGCCTCATAGAATAAGTGATGAAAATTTTAGAGGTATCACTTACTATTGTAACTTCAGGAAGGTGCATCAGTAGGGTAAGTGCTGGATAGTGTAGGGGTATCACTAACTATTGTAACTCCAGGAAGGTGCATCGGTAGGTTAAGTGCTGGATAGTGTAAGGTTGCCATTTAGAATTTTAACTCTATAAATGTGCATCAGTAGGGTAAGTGCTGGATAGTGTAGGGGTGTCACTTACTATTCTAACTCCAGGAAAGTGCATCAGTAGGGTAAGTGCTGGATACTGTAGGGGTGTCACTTACTGTTCTAACTCCAGGAAAGTGCATCTGTAGAGTAAGTGCTGAATAGTGTAGGGTAGCAACTTACTATTCTAACTCCAGGAAAGTGCATCTGTATGGTAAGTGTTGGATAGTGTAGGGTAGCAACTTACTATTCTAACTACAGGAAAGTGCATAAGTAGGGTTAGTGCTGGATAGGGTAAGGGTGCCACTTACTATTCTAACTCCAGGAAAGTGCATCATTAGAGTAACTGCTGGATAGTGTAGGGGTGCAACTTACTATTCTAACTCGAGGAAAGTGCATCAGTAGGGTAAGTGCTGGATAGTGTAAGGGTGCCACTTACTATTCTAACTCCAGGAAAGTGCATCATTAGGGTAAGTGCTGGATAGTGTAGGGGTGCAACTTACTATTCTAACTCCAGGAAAGTGCATCAGTAGGGTAAGTGCTGGATAGTGTAGGGGTGCCACTTACTATTCTAACTCCAATAAAGTGCATCAGTAGGATAAGTTCTGGATATTGTAGGGGTGCCACTTACTATTTTAACTCCAGGAAGGTGCATCAGTAGGGTAAGTGCTAGATAGTGTAGGGTGCCACTTACTATTCTAACTCCATGAATGTGCATTAGTAGGGTAAGTGCTGGATAATGTAGAGGTGTCATTTACTATTCTAACTCCAGGAAAGTGCATCAGTAGGGTAAGTGCTGGATAGTGTAAGAGTGCCATGTACTATCCTAACTCCAGGAAGGTGCATCTGTAGGGTAAGTGCTGGATACTGTAGGGGTGCAATTTACTATTCTAACTCCAGGAAAGTGCATCAGTAGGGTAAGTGCTGGATAGTGTAGAGTTTCCACTTACTATTTTAACTCCAGGTAAGTGCATCATTAGGGTAAGTGCTGGATAGTGTAAGAGTGCCACGTAGTATTCTAAATCCAAGAAAGTGCATCAGTAGGTTAATTGATGTTTAGTGTAGGGGTGCCACTGAGTATTCTAATTCCAGGAACATGTGACAGTTGGATAAAATTAAAATAAAACACATTAATTTATTAATTTAGCACACCTTCAAAAACTTCAAAAATGTTAATAATATGAAACATCTAGAATACATTTAAAACATTCTCCAATTGTTTTTCTAGAGCCAAGCCTAAAAAGCAATACTCGAAAGAGCAATCAACAAAGAAGCCCAAACAAAAAGAAATCAGAAGACCAGGAAGAAGACAAAGAAGGAAACTCCAAAAACCAAAGGTAATTTAGAAAAATAAACACATCTAATCCGCAAAACCAAACGCAATAGTTGGTTAGAAAAATTTATAAAATGCAAAGAAATAGCCTCAGTAGAATAAGTGATGAAAATTTTAGAGGTATCACTTACTATTGTAACTCCAGGAAAGTGCACCAGTAGGGTAAGTGCTGGATAGTGTAGGGGTATCACTTACTATTGTAACTCCAGGAAGGTGCATCAGTAGGTTAAGTGCTGGATAGTGTAAGGTTACCACTTAGTATTCTAACTCCATTAATGTGCATCAGTAGGGTAAGTGCTGGATAGTGTAGGGGTGTCACTTAGTATTCTAACTCCAGGAAATTGCATCAGTAGGGTAAGTGCTGGATAGTGTAGGGGTGCCACTTACTACTCTAACTCCAGGAAAGTGCATCAGTAGGGTAAGTGCTGGATACTGTAGGGGTGTCACTTACTATTCTAACTCCAGGAAAGTGCATCTGTAGGGTAAGTGCTGGATAGTGTAGGGTAGCAACTTACTATTCTAACTCCAGGAAGGTGCATCTGTAGGTTAAGTGCTGGATAGTATAGGGGTACAACTTACTATTCTAACTCCTGGAAAGTGCATCAGTAAGGTAAGTGCTGGATAGTGTAGAGTTTCCACTTACTATTCTAACTCCAGGTAAGTGCATCATTAGGGTAAGTGCTGGATAGTGTAAGGGTTGCACCTATTATTCTAAATCCAAGAAAGTGCATCAGTAGGTTAATTGATGGCTAGTGTAGGGGTGCCACTGAGTATTCTAATTCCAGGAACATGTGACAGTTGGATAAAATTAAAATAAAACACATTAATTTATTAATTTAGCACACCTTCAAAAACTTCAAAAATGTTAATAATATGAAACATCTAGAATACATTTAAAACATTCTCCAATTGTTTTTCTAGAGCCAAGCCTGAAAAGCAATACTCGAAAGAGCAATCAACAAAGAAGGCCAAACAAAAAGAAATCAGAAGACCAGGAAGAAGACAAAGAAGCAAACTCCAAAAACCAAAGGTAATTTAGAAAAATAAACACATCTAATCCGCAAAACAAAATGCAAAAGTTGGTTAGAAAAATTTATAAAATGCAAAGAAATAGCCTCAGTAGAATAAGTGATGAAAATTTTAGAGGTATCACTTACTATTGTAACTTCAGGAAGGTGCATCAGTAGGGTAAGTGCTGGATAGTGTAGGGGTATCACTTACTATTGTAACTCCAGGAAGGTGCATCGGTAGGTTAAGTGCTGGATAGTGTAAGGTTGCCATTTAGAATTTTAACTCTATGAATGTGCATCAGTAGGGTAAGTGCTGGATAGTGTAGGGCTGTCACTTACTATTCTAACTCCAGGAAAGTGCATCAGTAGGGTAAGTGCTGGATAGTGTAGGGGTATCACTTACTATTGTAACTCCAGGAAGGTGCATCAGTAGGTTAAGTGCTGGATAGTGTAAGGTTACCACTTAGTATTCTAACTCCATTAATGTGCATCAGTAGGGTAAGTGCTGGATAGTGTAGGGGTGTCACTTAGTATTCTAACTCCAGGAAATTGCATCAGTAGGGTAAGTGCTGGATAGTGTAGGGGTGCCACTTACTACTCTAACTCCAGGAAAGTGCATCAGTAGGGTAAGTGCTGGATACTGTAGGGGTGTCACTTACTATTCTAACTCCAGGAAAGTGCATCTGTAGGGTAAGTGCTGGATAGTGTAGGGTAGCAACTTACTATTCTAACTCCAGGAAGGTGCATCTGTAGGTTAAGTGCTGGATAGTATAGGGGTACAACTTACTATTCTAACTCCAGGAAAGTGCATCAGTAGGGTAAGTGCTGGATAGTGTAGAGTTTCCACTTACTATTCTAACTCCAGGTAAGTGCATCATTAGGGTAAGTGCTGGATAGTGTAAGGGTTGCACCTATTATTCTAAATCCAAAAAGTGCATCAGTAGGTTAATTGATGGCTAGTGTAGGGGTGCCACTGAGTATTCTAATTCCAGGAACATGTGACAGTTGGATAAAATTAAAATAAAACACATTAATTTATTAATTTAGCACACCTTCAAAAACTTCAAAAATGTTAATAATATGAAACATCTAGAATACATTTAAAACATTCTCCAATTGTTTTTCTAGAGCCAAGCCTGAAAAGCAATACTCGAAAGAGCAATCAACAAAGAAGGCCAAACAAAAAGAAATCAGAAGACCAGGAAGAAGACAAAGAAGCAAACTCCAAAAACCAAAGGTAATTTAGAAAAATAAACACATCTAATCCGCAAAACAAAATGCAAAAGTTGGTTAGAAAAATTTATAAAATGCAAAGAAATAGCCTCAGTAGAATAAGTGATGAAAATTTTAGAGGTATCACTTACTATTGTAACTTCAGGAAGGTGCATCAGTAGGGTAAGTGCTGGATAGTGTAGGGGTATCACTTACTATTGTAACTCCAGGAAGGTGCATCGGTAGGTTAAGTGCTGGATAGTGTAAGGTTGCCATTTAGAATTTTAACTCTATGAATGTGCATCAGTAGGGTAAGTGCTGGATAGTGTAGGGCTGTCACTTACTATTCTAACTCCAGGAAAGTGCATCAGTAGGGTAAGTGCTGGATACTGTAGGGGTGTCACTTACTATTCTAACTCCAGGAAAGTGCATCTGTAGAGTAAGTGCTGAATAGTGTAGGGTAGCAACTTACTATTCTAACTCCAGGAAAGTGCATCTGTATGGTAAGTGTTGGATAGTGTAGGGTAGCAACTTACCATTCTAACTCCAGGAAAGTGCATAAGTAGGGTAAGTGCTGGATAGTGTAAGGGTGCCACTTACTATTCTAACTCCAGGAAAATGCATCATTAGAGTAACTGCTGGATAGTGTAGGGGTGCAACTTACTATTCTAACTCGAGGAAAGTGCATCAGTAGGGTAAGTGCTGGATAGTGTAAGGGTGCCACTTACTATTCTAACTCCAGGAAAGTGCATCATTAGGGTAAGTGCTGGACAGTGTAGGGGTGCAACTTACTATTCTAACTCCAGGAAAGTGCATCAGTAGGGTAAGTGCTGGATAGTGTAGGGGTGCCACTTACTATTATAACTCCAATAAAGTGCATCAGTAGGATAAGTTCTGGATATTGTAGGGGTGCCACTTACTATTTTAACTCCAGGAATGTGCATCAGTAGGGTAAGTGCTAGATAGTGTAGGGGTGCCACTTACTATTCTAACTCCAGGTAAGTGCATCAGTAGGGTAAGTGCTGGATAGTGTAGGGTGCCACTTACTATTCTAATTCCATGTAAGTGCATCAGTAGGGTAAGTGTTGGATAGTGTAGGGTGCCATTTACTATTCTAACTCCAGGAAAGTGCATCAGTAGGGTAAGTGCTGGATACTGTACGGGTGCCATTTACTATTCTAACTCCAGGAAAGTGCATCAGTAGGGTATGTGCTGGATAGTGTAGGGATGCAACTTACTATTCTTTTTTTTTTTCAGTTTAAGAAAGTTTTTATTTTGTTTAAGAAAAATCACATCTTAATAACAGTATACAAAAAGTCAGAACCAATGTAAAAAGACAATACGAAGGCTTTGAAAAGAAGAGTTGGTTCGGGGAATATGAGAGAAGGAAGAGAGGAAAATAAGATAGTAGGATGAGAGAAGAAAAGAAAGAGAAAAAAAAGATAAAGAAAGAAAAAGAAGGAAAGGTTAGGAAGAGGAGGGGGAAGATAGGAAGGTAGAAAAAGGAAGCCAGGTAAGGTCGGATTTAATTTTTAAAGAAACAGAGGAAGAAGAAGCAATTGCAATTCTATGCTCATCACATATGAAATTCCACCATGTATGAACAGACAGTTTAGTATTATCCTTCCAACACGACAAAATAACTTTAAAAGCAGTTGCAATGAAAAGATCAAATAAGTTAGCATTATATGAATGTAAATCTAAAATCTCAGATTGGGAGCCTAAAAAAACGTGTAACAATGAAAATGGAACATGAAATTGAAAAATACGCATGCAAAAGTCCCAAACTGAGTTCCAAAAAGCAAGAACAAAGGTGCATTCAAAAAGTAGGTGTTTGAGCGTGCCGGGGAGAGAGGAGCAGGACCAACAGAGGGGGGAGGACGCTGAAGAGAATTTTGTTATGCTAACAGGGGTAATAAGAGCTCTATGGTATATAAAAAACAGTGACTGAGTAATGCGAGCTGAAATCGATGTCTTAAACAATTTGCACCATAGGTGATCCCAAACATCAACGGATAATGTGATAGATAGATCATTTTCCCAGGCAATTTCAGTGACAGTTTTAGGTCGAAGCGTAGTATTAGTTAACAAAAGTTTGTAAATTAAAGCAGCTTTAGGTATTTGCTGGGAAAACAAAGGGTATAGAGGAGTGGAAGGAGTGAGGGAAGGAAGGGAGTCAAAAGTAGGAAGAGTAGACAAATGAGATAGAATAGCGGAAGTGATAATGTCATACTCTTTGCTAAAATGAATAGGCAGGTCAAACATGGTTTGCATTACAGGAAATGAAATAATGGATGAGTTAGAAAAAAATTGGTATACAAATACAATGTCCTTTTCTTTCCAATACTTGAAATAAAAAGATTTACCCTTATACTTAAGATATTTGTTATACCACACACTTGATGAGAGAAAACATTGCAAAGGGGATAAATCTTTCGAAAATACAGTATGCAGCAGAGTATGTGAATATTTCAGTACAGGGTGATTAGTCAAAATTGAACAATTTGACATAAAAAGAGACTGTTGGAAAGTAAAATCCTTTAACAAGGATCGTTCAATGGCGATCCATTGGGGCAGAGGGGTGTCATTGAAATTAAAAGCCAAAGAAAAAGATTGCTTTAGTAGGAAGGCAGAGTGGTACGATTTAAAATCAGGAAAGCGAACACCGCCTTCAGATTTAGGGCGTATAAGCTTATGTAAAGCAATATGGGGTCTCTTATTATTCCATAAAAATTTGGAGCAAATGGAGTTCAGCTTGTTAAAATATAAATTAGGGATCTTCATGGGAAGCATTGAGACAGTGTACAAAATATGAGGGGAAATCATCATTTTAATGGTATCTAATCGACCCCACCAGGAGAGGAAAAGGGGGGACCAGGATTGAAGGAGGGATTGAATTTTTTGAGTAAGGGAGGTAAAGGTCAATTTAAGGGTTTCACCCAAAGAGGAGGAAAACCAAATACCCAAGTATTTGATCTTGGAAGGGCACCAGGCAAAATCAGTCGATGCAAACATATATTGGTAACAAGTTGAATTTAAAGGTAAAACCTCCGTCTTGGAAAGATTAAGCTTATAACCAGAGACAGAGGAGTACAAGCGAACTTCTTCCAAAAAGGGAGGGAGGGAAGAGACAGGATTCGCCATATAAACCAGGATGTCATCGGCATAGGCAGAAATTTTCGTTTCAATCGACGACAATTGGAACCCATTAATTAGTGAATTTGAGCGTATTCTGATTAAAAAGGGTTCAAGGCAAAGAATAAATAACAAAGGGGAAAGAGGGCATCCCTGTCTCGTTCCTCTAGTTAAGGGGAAACATTTAGAAAATTGATTATTGACAAAAACGCTGACACGTGGAGCTGAGTACAGGAGTTTAACTAAAGAGATAAAAGAGCGGCCAAAACCAAACCATTGTAGTGATTTAAACATAAAATTCCAATTAATGCGATCAAAATCTTTCTCAGCATCCAAGGATAGGGCTGCTAGGGGGGCCTTAAAGTGTTTACTGTGTGAAATAACATTGACAAAAACACGGGCATTATCAGCAGCAAGTCTACCCTTCACAAAACCGACTTGATCCGTGTTGATTAACTGAGGGATAATGGAATCGAGACGGGCAGCTAGAATTTTGGCAAAAATCTTACAATCATAGTTGATCAGGGAAATGGGGCGAAAGTTTTTACATAAAGAATGATCTTTGCCTGGTTTGGGGATTATGATTATCAGGGCGTCCAAAAAGGAGCCAGAAGCCTTAGCGTTCACAATGAAAGAGTTGAAAAGTTGTAAAAGATGGGGGATAAAAATAGAATGCAAGGAGGAATAAAATTCAATAGGGAGACCATCTGGGCCAGGGGCTTTCGATTTTTTTAGAGAAGTAATTGACTTGAGTATTTCCTGAGATGTAATATCAATTTATAATTGGTGAAACTCAGTAGGGAGGGATGGGGGCGGAGGGAGATCTTTGAAAAAGTTGGATAGGTCGTCATCAGTAGGGTGAGTGTCATCAGTATAGAGGAGTTTGTAGTAGTGATGAAAGACTTCAGCAATATCCTCATCTGAAGTAACGAGTGTGTTGGATACATCATTAAGACTGGGTCCGATGGATTTTCGTTCAGACTTAATTTTGAGGTAATTTGCCAACATTTTACCAGCTTTATTCTGACCCCCATAAAATTTAGATTTGATCTTCAACAGGGTGTTACAGGCTTCAACTGTGGCAATTCGATTCAGTTCAGACTTGGCTTTGATAAGTTGGATGAGAGCATCAAGATTTTTGGAGGAAAAGTAAGAGTGTTCCAGCGTTTTGATAGTGGTGAGTTGGGCAGTATATTTACAGCGATTAAGTTTCTTTTTTTTAGATACATAGGAAATTGTGAAGCCACGTAGGGCAGCTTTAAAAGCATCCCAGTTATTCAAAATCGATGTGTCATGAGGCAAATTGAGGGAGAAGAATTCAGAGATAAAATTCTTAACTTCAGACATAAAAACAGAGTCTGAGAGGAGGAAAGTGTTACATTTCCATCAGTTAAAACATGAGGAAGTTTGGGCTAGGTCAAAAGTGGCATAGACAGGGGCATGATCCGAAAGAAAAATAGAGCCAATTTCGGATTTCTGTATCGCAGGAAGAAGGAATTTGCTGACTAGAATATAGTCGATTCTGGATCGGGTGTGGTGAACATTCGAGTAAAAGGTATATTCTAGGGAGTCCGGATTGCATGTTTTCCAAACATCGTATAGGGGACGGGAGGCAATGGCTGACTGAAAACATTTGTGCGTCTTATCAGGTTGGAATTTGCTGGATGATAACCTATCGGAAAATGGATCTAACCATTGATTTAGGTCACCAGCTATGACAATGTTGGGGCAATCAATGGAGGAGATAAGGATTTTGATGTCAGACCAAAACTTGGGATCAGGACGAACAGGACCATAAATATTCAGGAGTACCATAGTTTTATTTTGTACGATAACCTTGGCCATAACCCATCGACCCACATCATCAGCTTGAGAAGAAAGAATTTGAACATTCAAACCTTTACGAAACAATATAGCAACACCACCCTTTTTATCTACAGCAGGGGAAAATACAACTTGACCTACCCAAGCCCTCTTAAGTTTCAACGATTCAACATCTGTACAATGAGTTTCTTGAAGAAAAACAATCTGGGAATTCAACTTGGATAAATGGGATAGTACCTTTTGACGTTTAACAGGGTTGCCAAGACCACGAACATTCCATGTCACAAAATTACACATGATGGAAGGCAGGAGAAGAGGACAACATCTGGGTCCAACACACTGCAGGGAGACAACTACAAGGGAAGACATTGGAAAACAATACATTACTAGTGAAAATCGAGTAAAATAGACAGATAAAAACAGGGAAAATCATACAAAGAGAGAGAAACAGTGAATGGGCGAACATACCGAGCATACATAGAAGAAACGGGGAGCAAGGAAAAATACGATGAGCAACAACAAGCAAGGCCTGTGAAAAGAACGACAGGAAAAGAAAAATAGAGAAGAGGAGAGGAAGAAAAGAAACAAACAGATCATGGCAAAGGGGCCAGATCTGAGAGAAAAGAGAACACCAAGACATCAGGAGCATGGAAACGCCGGCGAAAACGCCACCCGCAAGAGCGAGGGAAACGCGGGAAAAGCAGAAATAGGAGAAAAAAGAAGAGAAAGGCTTAGGAAAGAGTTACGAAAGAGAGACCAGGACAAGGCCACAACAGTCGTCAAAACATATGCGAAATAAATGCAGGAAGTATAGAAGAATCATTTTCAATCATTGGTGTCCATAGTGGAAGTAGAGACACTTTGAAGATATGCTTGAAGTTTCAAAGGATCGTCAAATGTACGAGAACGACCGTTGTGAGTTATTTTGCAGAGACATGGGTGAAGAATTCCATATTGAATGTTCAAGTCCCTCATATGAGGGCGAAGATTTAGGAACTCCTTGCGTCGTGAATTCGTAGCATTTGATAAGTCTTGGGCAATAAAGATGTTATGACCTGACCAAGTGAGGCGTCGTTTTAGACGTGCAGCTTTAAGTACAGTCATTAATTCAGTGAACTCAAGGAATAGCAGGATAATGCCCCTAGGCTTGGTCGGATTTGACGTGAGACGACCCAAACGGTGAGCACGTTGGATGTTTAGAGGATTGGAGTCTGGTTGAAGTTCCAAAAGATCGTAAAGGAATTTGCGGATGAAGGACACCATGTCAGCCCCCTCAAGGGACTCCGGAACGCCATAAATACGTAGGTTATTCCTCCTGTTTCGATTTTCAAGGTCCTCTGTGTGTAGTTTCAGCTGTTGAATTTCCTTTTCAAGAAGGGGAATTTTGGTGGACAAATCCTGGATGTCACTAACTCGCTGCTCTAGGCCCAAGACCTTGCCTTCCATGACAGCCCACCTCTCTTCTATCTGCTTGAGCTTCTCGTTAGTTGCAGACATAAATGGTTGTAAACCACGAACCTCTTCAAGGATAGAATCCAACACAGGGTTCGAGGATGAACGAATCGGAGACGGAGGGTCATTCTTGAGGCGTTTTGGTTTGGTACCAGTGACGGAAGATTTCACGTGGCCCACGTCCAGAGACATTGTGCCTACAGGGGTGCACACTAGAAAGGACGTAGTGATGGAAGTCACACCAAAACAACCAACAAGCTGAGACCCTATAAGTAAAGTTATGAAGGGCAATAGCAGGCAGATAGTGTAGGGTAGCAACTTACTATTCTAACTCCAGGAAATTGCATCAGTAGGGTAAGTGCTGGATAGTGTAGGGGTGCAACTTACTATTCTAACTCCAGGAAAGTGCATCAGTAGGGTAAGTGCTGGATAGTGTAAGGGTGCCACTTACTATTCTGACTCCAGGAAAGTGCATCATTAGGATAAGTGCTGGATAGTGTAGGGGTGCAATTTACTATTCTAACTCCAGGAAAGTGCATCAGTAGGGTAAGTGTTGGATAGTGTAGGGGTGCCACTTACTATTCTAACTCCAATAAAGTGCATCAGTAGGGTAAGTGCTGGATATTGTAGGGGTGCAACTTACTATTCTAACTCCAGGAAAGTGCATCAGTAGGGTAAGTGCTGGATAGTGTAGGGATGCCACTTACTATTCTAACTCCAGGAAATTGCATCAGTAGGGTAAGGGCTGGATAGTGTAGGGTAGCAACTTACTATTCTAACTCCAGGAAAGTGCATCTGTATGATAAGTGCTGGATAGTGTAAGAGTGCCATTTACTATCCTAACTCCAGGAAGGTGCATCTGTAGGGTAAGTGCTGGATAGTGTAGGGGTGACACTTACTATTCTAACTCCAGGAAAGTACATCAGTAGGTTAAGCGTTGGATAGTGTAGGGTTTCCACTTACTATTCTAACTCCATGAAAGTGCATCAGTAGGGTAAGTGCTGGATAGTGTAAGGTTGCTACTTACTATTCTAACTCTATTAATTTGTATAATTAAGAAAATAATGATACATTTCTAAAAGATAAAACAAACACATAGAAAAACATATTATTTTTTTTTCCCCTTTTCATTTTTTCAACAGATAATGTCAAGCCAGGCCACAGCATCTTACATTAAATCCAGGAAAGGAAACAGACTTCTCAAACATTGTGGTTATATATATTGTAATGAAAGGATAAGTGCACCAAGGAAACATTGGAGGTGTGTGCAATATTATTCTTCCCGTTGTAGCGGCAGAGCGGTTACTGTTGGTGACAACATAATAAAAACAACTGAACATAACCACTCTGCCTCTGCAATGGAGATAGAAATACGTGAAACAATAAACAAAATGAAAGATATTGCATCCACCTCCAATGAAACTCCTGGTAGAATTTTAAGAGAGGTTGCACAGCATGTTCCTGGTCATATTGCTTGTAATATGCCTATTATACCCAATTTGCGTAGAATTATACAACGTAAAAAGCAGGCAAGTAACACTCACACAGTTACCCCTCAAACTTTTGCAGACATAAATATTCCTCATGAACTTACTCTATCTTTCTCTAATGAACCTTTCTTACTCTATGACAACCAAAACCCTCTTAAACGTATTCTAATATTTAGCACTCCCCGCAACCTTTTTAAGTTAGAGAATACTGAAATTTGGATGATGGATGGGACGTTTAAATGTACGCCCCATCCTTTCACCCAAATTTACAGCATTCATGCACAGATTAACAATAATGTAGTTCCCTTAGTGTATAGTTTGCTACCAGATAAGCAATCTGCAACCTACACTGAATTTTTGTCAGTGATTAAAGAGAAAACATCCGGGAAAAGTCCTAGGAAAATCATTATAGATTTTGAATTGAGTATGATCAATGTGATCAACAAAATGTACGTGGATACCCAAATTCAGGGATGTTTTTTTTTCATTTTTCCCAGGCATATTGGCGTAAATTACAAAAAACATCCCTGGTTTCAGATTACTGCTCAGATGGCAAACTACAAGTAGAATTAAAAAAATTAACAGCACTTTGCTTTGTACCTCCTGAAAGTGTAGACGAGTACTACACTGCAATTTCTGAATCAGAATATTATGTCGAAAATGAAGAAAAATTGGCACCCTTGTTAAATTACTTTGAAGACACATGGATTGGGCATCTAAGCCGATCGGGTCGCAGGAGGAAGCCACGTTTCCATGTGGAGTGGTGGAACTGCTACTCAACCTGCTTGGAAGGAGGTGCTAAAACAAACAATGCCATAGAGGGATGGCACAACTCCTTCGGTCATACAATTGGAAAACATCATCCAAATTTTTACTCTTTTTTGAGAACTTTGAAGAAGGAGCAATGTTTTCAAGAAATGAGACTTGCACAAGCATTAACAGGTAGCCTAAATCCACGACCTTCTAAGCAAACTAAGGAGATGTCCGAGAGACTATTGACTGTACTTCAACAATTTTCGTTGAGTGTGGCATTAGACTACCTTGAAAATGTTGCTAACATATTACATTTCTAACCAATTCTCACAAACTTACTTTCCTGCTTTTGCCTAAAAATATTTTTTTCACATTTAATTCAATTGGCATTTTTTTAAAAACATTTTTAAAATTTATTTTCGGCGGGATCCCTTACCTTAAGAAGTTTTCTTGTTTTCTGTTCCTCTATTTTCCAATGTAGACAAATCCATTAGTAATTTTTTCTTAAAAAAACCCTTACAATCCAAAGATAAGTCACTCTTCTCCTTTTTTTTTATTACATTTTTTATCCATTGCATTTAAAATGGATTATATGTATTTTTGAAAAAATTTTAAACGTTCTTTAAAAAATATCCTTTCCTTCCTTATCACTTATTTTTTCCAAAATGATGCTTGTTTAAATTTTATAATAAAAAAAAACTGGTTTTTTGTTAAAGATGTTTTTTTTTAAAGTATTTGGCATATTTTTTTAAAAAGGGAAAAAAAGAACAATGTTGTAATCTCTTAAATTTATACCTCAAAAAATCTGCAAAACTTGTCATAATATTTTTCAATTTACTGTTTATCAAATCGATATTTTTTCAAATGTTAATGTTTAAATCGATAATCTAATGCATTTCCTGAGTAATGCATTCTTCTTTACAAGTAATAAAATAATGTACGTGCCATAAAATACATCCATAATCATAACTTAATTGTTTCATTTTTTTTTCTTTTTTCTGTACTTTTTCAAACAGAAAATTTTCATTATTGAAAACAAATCCGTCTTCGTTGCCCGAATCCTTTTGCATTCTTCTTTTTTCTATAAATCCCTTGCAGCAAAATGTGACTTTCCCAACCTGTAAAGTAATTTATTTTGGTTATGTAACATCACATCCTAACTGGATATTTTCTCACTAACTAAATCATATTGTATTTCATTCCCGTTTCTCCAAAAAAGAACACGCAAAATAAATCCTCAAAATTTCTGGCCTATTAAATATTAAACCAATGCAACCAATCAAACCTCAAAAACGTAAAATACAACAATTTAATGAAGAAGCAACTTCCTTTTTTTTTTTCTCTTGCCATTCAAAAAAACAGTTTAATTTATTACCAATCAAGCCAAAAGCAATCATTTTGCCAAAATAACAAAACTATCCTATTTCTCTTCTACAAAACTTCAATCGCAATACATTTCTATCTCTACACAAAACATTAAACGTTCAAAATCTTTTCTAATAAATAAACACTTAGTTATTTTTCCATCTTTACCCATTACTTTAATCGTAACATGACCCGACGTAGGCATATACAAGTAAAATGTTCGGCGACATGCTGAAAACAAACACTAAGGGGTCGATTCCGATCCGGTAAAATGCGCTCCGAATCGTCGTACGGGGCGTTTTTTCCCCGTACGAATCGTATCCGTAGACGTCCCGTACGTACGATGAAGTACGATCCGTACTAGGTGCCGAACTCCGTACGAGTCGTACAGGACTCTGTACGACTCAAATCTCCGTACGAATCCCGCTGTACGCGACATCGCGGCTAGTTTTTACGACCCAGCAAGTACGATTCGTATCGGGTACGCACCGTACGACCCTTTTCCTACGGGAGCTGAAAACAGTCGTAAACGCACAGTTCGCGCCGAAACAGGTACGGAACGCCCCCCCGGGTACGGCACGTACCCCCCATGATCGCAGGGGTACGCGCCGTACCCCTGCGATCATGCGGGGTACGTGCCGTACACCCAGCGTACATGGGGTACGCATCGTACCCCATGTACGGTGGGTGTACGGCACGTACCCCATGTACGCTGGGTGTACGGCACGTACCCCGCATGATCGCAGGGGTACGCGCCGTACCCCTGCGATCATGGGGGGTGCGTGCCGTATAGAGTGTAGGTGATCGTGCCCTTTTCCGTACGAATCGACGTGTACCGTACAAATCGCGTCCAGGTCGGCCGATCGGGATCGGAATCGTCCGGTCGTACGGCGTCCGGATACGATTCGTACGGACGGGGATTTTACCGGATCGGAATCGACCCCTAAATAACTTTTCTTAACATCCGCAACCTCTCCTTATCCTTTAGTTACAATATATATACCTTTTGTTATTTTTTTTACTTTTAATAAAGTTATTTAAGTTTCCTACCTGAGCGCAGATCAGCTTCCAGCTGCTTCCAGCAATCGATGCTATCCAAGATGGCCGCTAATGTCGACGTTAACGTAACGACGTGATCAAAATCTACCAAGATAAAAAAAGGACTAATATTTAAACATTTATTTTTCTGAAGTTATTATTTATTATAAATATTATTTTTAAACATAAATTGTTACAAAAATATGGAGAATGTTAATAAAAATGTATATAAATTTTTGTCATTTTTTTAATAAAATAAAGCAAACTAAAACATTAACGTCATGGTCTTTGTACTTTTTTATTTTATTATCGTTACTGTAAAAATAATTTTAAGACTACTATAAATTATGTTTATTATCACTTACCAGTATGCTAGTCTTGATTCCATCTTCTCCCTCTTTCTTCTGTTGTTTTTGGACCTTGCTATTCAGTTCCGCGGGTTACTATAGAGTAGTCATTGAAATAAACGAAGGACTAAACCGTCCATTGAAATCAATGTTAAACCGTGGGAAAATTTCTAATAATGTTTCTTAAAATATTTCTATCATTTTTTAAGAGTCCAAAATAATTTAATTAATTAATAAATGTATATAATTAATTATAATTAATTTTATTTTCCTTCTACAAATTATTAATATTTTTAATTAATTTAACATTCAAATATAATCTCTATTTTCTTCTTTAAAATTTACCAGAGTTTTATTTCTTAAAATATTTATGAAAAATAATTTATATTTCTAATATTAAATATTAAATTTTAATAATTTGTTATTGAAAAAATAATTAAAAGTTTTTAATTAAATATACATAAAACATTTATATTTTCATAAAAGATTTATAAATAAAAATATAACTGAGTATTAATTTTTCTATTTAAAATCATTTTTCAAACATTTATTAATATTTATTAATTGAAAATTTTCTAAAAAGATAACTGAGTATTAATTCTTCTAATTAAAATCATTTTTCTAATATTTATTGATATTTATTAATATATTAATTTATATTTTCTAAAAAGATACCTGAGTATTTATTCTTCTAATTAAAATCATTTTTCCAACATACATTAATATTTATTAATGTATTAATGTAATATTTTCAAAAAAGATACCTGAGTATTTATTCTTCTAATTAAAATCATTTTTCCAATATTTATTAATATATTAATTTAATATTTTCAAAAAAGATACCTGAGTATTTATTCTTCTAATTAAAATCCTTTTTTCCAGCATTTATTAATATGTATTAATATATTAATGTAATATTCTCAAAAAAGATACCTGAGTATTAATTCTTCTAATTAAAATCATTTTTCTAACATTTATTAATATTTATTAGTTTATTAATTTTATATTTTCAAAAAAGATACCTGAGTATTAATTCTTTTAATTAAAATCATTTTTCCAAGTTTTATTAATATTTATTAATATATTAATTTAATAGTTTTAAAAAAGATACTTGAGTATTAATTCTATTAATTAAAATCATTTGTTCAATATTTATTAATATTTATTAATTTATTAATTTAATATTTTTAAAAAAGATACCTGAGTATTAATTCTTCTAATTAAAATCATTTTCCCAATTTTTATTAATATTTAATAATATATTAATTTAACATTTTCAAAAAAGATAATTAAAAAAAAACCTTTATATTTTTTACATAAAATTAAATGAAATTAATTTAAATTAAAATACATTTTTAAATATATTTACGATGTAAAAACATGCGTTGTAATAGCACTCGCGTTGTAAAAACATGCGTTGTAAAAACATGCATTGTGATAGAACTTGAGTTGTAATAGTTGCGTTGTAATAGCATTGCGTTGTAATAGTTGCGTTGTAATGGCTGTTCCCCGTTTGCCACTATTCTTAACTTAGGTCTCGTTAGGGTAAGCAGTATTTTATTGCATGTGTTTGGGCGGGGGTTCTAGATTTTTACGACTGGGTGGGGTCTTGTAACACTTGTTGGAATGTCTAATTTTGATTGCAAGTGGTTTGAAGAAAATCCATGGTGGGAAAGGGGGGTTTTGGGCATACTTTCTGAGTGCTTTTTGACACGATTTGAAATTAGGCCTCTGAGAGGTAGCAGCAGTATTCTGCACGTTTTGGGAGGGTAATGTGGGGTGTTCTAGATTTTGGAAATTGTCATCTCTGAAAGTGACAGTATAATTTTTGCACTACACAGCGTGCCTTATATTTTTTTCGCCGAGGTGTCTTTAACACTTACTGTTGTGTTTTTCCATCATCAATTACAGGCAGGCTTTT
Source organism: Lissotriton helveticus (assembly GCF_964261635.1). NCBI lineage: Eukaryota > Metazoa > Chordata > Amphibia > Caudata > Salamandridae > Lissotriton > Lissotriton helveticus. Next base: position 218,554,670 of record NC_136060.1, read on the forward strand.
ACCCTGTGCCATCGATGTACTACTCAGGCTTACAATTAGCGATCCGCAAATCCACTTCAGGCAGTTAGTGGACAGTGTGTCTGGTCACCAAGATTGATCGACGGAGCATCCGATGGAATGAAGGAGTACCGCGAATAAGAGGAATGGCTGGATGCATCAACTTCAAAAATACAATGGGACAACTAAAAAAAACAGTAACAGTATCCAAAATTCTCCTTATCTTTTAAATGATATTCTTGGAACTTGAACTTACTTCTACGAGTGTGACTCTGTGCGTTTGTTTAATCTCTGCTTCAAATTCATCCCTCCAGCTATTTGATTCGTCTTTGCTATGTTTAACACTAATTTAATGTTCTAAGTGTTTATTCTCTCTGAGGGCCGAGAGGCAAGTGAAATTGCGTAATGACTGCAGCCCTGTACTGTCAACTTGTTTCTTCGTAGTTACTAGTAAGTTGCAGTAAGTAGTAGTACTACTTTTCAGTAAGCTAACCATCCATTTAGTAAACAACTTCTGGCATGCAGTAGTGCACTTCCTTTATGTCCCTTTAAAGATTTATCAATATCTTCAAATCCAAAGATTTGTTTCTCTTCATTTGTTGTTTGACTGTCCATGCTGTGTTTTTTTCCTCTCTACCAAACTTTCCCAAAAAACCCCATTTCCATCCAATTTTCAAACCCTAACCCTCTTCCCCCGGGCTGTGTAGTATTTCATTAAGGTGTGACTGACAACAACAATAAATTCCACACACTTGCTGGGGAGGATAAGGTCAAAGCAACCAGAAGTTCATGTGCGCCATCGTGGATTGATAAGAACATCCTCCTCCTACACGACGTGAACAATCATATGCTTAATGCTTACCTTACGTTGGCACTGCTTAGGCTACAATTTAGGGCACTGTTCTGTACCGTACTATCTATTGTACTGTTTCTAATGCTATGCTCAGGCCACTCAATATTTAATTTCCTCTTTTTTTCATATGGTGATACTGCCAGTGTGTACCACTACTGCTCCCACCACAACAATGATATTGCATCCGTCGAGGATTCAAGTCAACAACCAACCTTAATCACCATTTGCAATACAGCCAGCCCTGGGGCTACCCCGATTCTCAAACACGAATCACAGGTAAGATAAGCATTTTGGAGAGGTAGAATAAAGGGCTAGGACTGGGAGGAGAGCAGAGATTGCCAGTACTACTAGTAAAGTACTAGTAGGGCTACTGAATTCACTAACTCGGTTACTGGAACTTTGGTACATTTCAGGACTAGATGTTTCATTCATGCTGGTAAGTTGGAAGAAACCAAACGTCCAATAACCACCGCCCACCCCCACACAAAATAATATGAACGCGTATACTATGTGTTGGTATGAAAAATAATTATTAGGAAATATATTGAGGTAGTCAAAAAATAAAATAAATTAACCCAACTCACCCCCCTGCCTAACCCCAACCAATGTCCAAAAGTCCAAAAGTCCCCTTTCCCAAACACCCAACTCCCACCCCCCCAACAGTCTTTAAAAAAGGGGCAAGGGACAGTCACTTCCTCCGGTGGCGTAGTTTGGCAAGCTGTTGCTTCATGTCCCGCTGCTCTTTGCGGAGGTCCCGGAGCTGGCGCTGATGTTTTTCGGCCAACCGCTCCAGGTAGACCACTCTTTTGCGTAGTCGGCGCACACGAACCATCCAGGATCTGGGGGGGGGGCGCTGATGTTGTTGCTGCTGTGCAGCGGCGGCGGGAGGCTGACGGGCCACGGCTCCGTTTGGCTGGAGGCTTCTGGCTGGTGGACCCGGGGGCAGTGGAGGAGGATGTAGATGTTGATGTCTCCTCATGCTCCCGAGCCCACAATCGCCGATACTTGGCACAACAAACTAACACCCTTTTCATTATATTTTGGAAACCGCCGTCTTCTTATGTTGAATTGCATTCAACAAAACCATTCTTTACAGTCATAAATATTAAGACTCGCTCGTCCTTCGTTTCAACCTTCTTTAACTTTTCATTCTTCACATCCCTAAACTACATCTGATATGACTTGGCTTCACAATAAAAATTTGCCAGCTGAGTTGAAGTGAAATAGAGGGGGCCATTGGTTACCAGAGAAGTACCGCCGCTAATGCTATTAAAGGTCAAGGTTGACTGTCTTCTCCGTGATAGCCCAAAAAGTAGTTCTAAATTAGTAAATGTTCTTGACAGTACAGTGTACTTATACTAGTGTACTGTGTACTACTGTACAGTACATCATACACTCCTTTGCGAGCCTACTCAAAAAAATTTCAATAAGTAAGGAGTATATTAACTTACCACCGTCTGCCGCCGCTGAGTCTTCCCCCCCAGCTCCTCCTGTTGGCGCCGCCGCATCCAGAGTGGACCCCTCCGCACTGCTGTCCCCGGCACTGGTGGTCATCTGTGCCGCATCAGATGTTGTGACGTCTAGAAAAAACATGTCATATTTTCAGATGCCATACACAACCACCTATTTTGTCTCGTAATGGAAGAAAATGTTTCATAACACATTTTTTATTACTGGGATTGAAAAAAAGTAACGGTTTTGGGGAGGGTGTTAGCCTTTTATATGCTTATTCCATTAAATGCTACACTTCTTCTTATGACAACTGATGAATGCTTGCCTAATGTGAACCATTTTTCTCATTACAGAAAGAAGATTCCATTGCCCTTCTGCCAGACAATTCACCAACTACTACTAAGTCATCACCAGCAGTACTTTAAGTACTTTAAAGAAGGTGGGGGCTCCCGCACAGTTATTCTAATAATGTCATGTGTCTGTTAACTATTATTAAGTTTGAGTCATACTAATTTCATTCATGGGAATGTTGTTTAAACTTTAACGTCATCTTCATCCATCAGAATACTACGCTATTAAAAAAAAAGGAAATAATGTTTTCATTTCTTAATTGAAAATAAAACTTTAAAACTAACAAACATTGTGTGTTTTTTGTTTACGAGTGAGTGAGCGGAAAGGTTTGAACTACTGCACTTCGCAGTCATGTTTCAGTGACTCAGATAGGCCCGGACTCGGAGGTAGTCTTCTTCAGTTCTTCTGGGTCGTAAAATCATTGGTCAGACATTCTAGATAGTCGGTCAGGGGATTGGGAGTTCAACTTCTGTTCGGACTGAGGTATGTCGAAAGTCGAACTGCACCTATCATCAACAATGTCCTATTTATCTTGTCCAACACTAGCGGTATGGGATGTGCTCCTCTCAAATCAAAAAGGCAACTGCTACCTTTTACTTGGTATAAACAATGACATTTTGTTGTTGGAAATTGTCAAAGCACTTACATTAAGAAGACTGGGATAAACAGCAAGGGCAACCCAGAGGACTGCACTCAGTGCCTAGAGCTATTGCTGTGTCAGAGTTTTGTTTCACACCGTTTGCCGAATGGGCAAGCTTAGCTACCTACACAGACAGACTCATAATTGTAAATAGTAGTAGCACAGAGAGTGATGGTAGAGGCAGGATAAGAATGTGGAAAGAAGTCTACATTAGAAGAAGATCAAAGACTATTTTGTAAAACATAGAATTATTAGGAACCAGTTTGTAATGAATAGGAGCTGTAAACGTTAGGGAAGTATAAGTATTAATATAACAATAGAACAACTTACTGGGGCCAGCAGAAGAGCCTGCAAGGGAATGAGCCTCTCCACCTTCTGCCACCGGAGTCTCTGTCGCCGCCGGCGCCTTGCCCCTGGGAGGTGCTGGTGATCATGAAATAAAGAAACACAACATGGATGATTGTTTTTTTGGAAATATTTGATTTCTTTGTACTCAATCTAAAATTATGTCGGGGAAACAAATTAACATCAATTGCATCTGATCTGGTCAACTAGGAGGATAGTAGTACAGTATTGCAGGATTTGCAGACCGTCTAATAGGAAAGTTATGTAATTCACTAACTACATCAACAACAAAAAGGTTCTACTACGACTGCCATCACTCAGCAGCACGAGACGTCGCGTGACAGACACAGTCCGTCATCATGATTGCAGACCACTAACAAATGTCCTATAACAAGTGATAAATAATATACTCAACGTATCAATCCACCACTATCTCTTCAAAGTGGCTGCAGCAGGAGTACAAAGAAGGACTAGACTTGAGTCTACTGTCTCTAGCATTACGCAGTAATGCTCTCAAATGACTAAAAAGTTGCAAACAAGTAAGCATAGTAGCAACGCCAATAACCAGGCGAGCACCTGCAATGACAGAAGCTATTTAAACATTAATTTACCTGCAATGTAATCGAATCAGCAGCATTCGTACTCTTCAGGAAAAAAATAGATTAGCAATAAAACAGAGCAGAAGGAAAAAAAGTAGTTATTAATTAGCTACTTACCAAGGCCAGGGATCTCCAATCCTAGCAGGTCGAGCATGTCATGTTCCCGGTCCAAGATGTCACTCCACAGGTGCGTCACTTGCTGGTAGGTGCGCCAGACCCCAGACTCCTTATATATGCGCCGGCACACCTTCTCCCACAGCTGGCGACGCTCTCGGAGGCCGTAACCGGAAGCATTCCGCCCACCTGCTGCCACAGTCTTAGGGAGGTGGACTTGGACGAAAATCATCAAGGCGGCAACCTCCACCGCAGAGAAGATCTCCCTGGCCTGGACTTCCTCCCCCCTCAAACGCCCACAAGGGAGCCGGGTACGGGGTGCTGGGCCCTTCCCCTTGCCCTTGTCGCCTCCCTTAGCCAAGGTCCTGGGCACAAGAAAAAGGAAAGAAGAATAGGTGTGGAAAAAAAATAAGAGAGAGAGCGAAAGAAATAAAGTAGGTAATAAAGTAACAAAAAGTAAAAAAAAACACAAAATATAGATGTAGGAAACTAAAGAGAGATAATAAGCAAAAAAAACAAAAAAAGTTCAGAAAAACATAGGATTACAAAGATGTAGGATGGATAGAAAGGTAGCATGCCCAAAACCATAGCAGTGAATGAAAAACAAGATGGCCGCGCCCATAGAGGACTGCGTGGGTAAGTTCGCGCGATATTTCCCCCGTGAGCACGCAAAAACGCCCATGAATATGTAATCGGGTGCCGCATACGACGCGAGCATGCAACTAGCGCCCAGAAATGGAAACACGTCACGCAAACAAGATGGCTGCGCCCATACACGACTGCATGAGCAACCTCGGGTTGGTGCGCTGCAAGCGGTCCGCGAATAAGCAAAAAACCGCGCGAACACGCAAAAAAAAAGAAATCAGCAAATTCGCACGAATTTGCGTATTTCAAGTTCGATTTCGCACAATTTCGCGCCCCGCGAATCTCGCGAAATGGCAGAAAAACGAATTTTGGAAAACTGAAAGCACTTAGCAGGTGCAAAAGTTCAAGCTAATTTGTAACCATTCCCTGTAGTGCTTCCTGAGGGGCCCCTCCAGAGTTCAGTTGCCTACTTGCAACTATTCTCTGACTCTGCTCTGACCCTCAAAGCAGGGTCAGAGAATAGTTACAAGTATGGCACAATGCTCCTGTAAAAAAAATAACTGCAACAGGAAGCACAGTTGAGGCTGGGCAGGTGTGCTTTCCCCCCATAATCTACAGTGGTGAACAAGAGGGTGGTAGTGGTGAACCAGAGGATGACAGTGATGATCCTGAGGGTGGCAGTGGCAAACCAGAGGATGGCAGTAATGAACCAGAGGGTGGCAGAGGGTGGCAGCAGGGGTGAACCAGAGGGTGCTGTGATGAACCAGAGGATGGCACTGATGAACCAGACAGTGCTGTGATGAACCAGAGGGTGGCAGTGATGAACCAGAGGGGGACAGTGATGAACCAGAGGGTGGTAGTGGTGAACCAGAGGGTGACAGTGGTGAACCAGAGGGTCCTGTGATGAACCAGAGGTGGCAGTGGTGAGTGCTGAACCAGAGGGTGGCAGCAGGGGTGAACTAGAGGGTGCTGTGATGAACCAGAGGGTGGCAGTAGTGAGTGCTGGACCTGAGGGTGGCAGGGGTGAACCAGAGGGTGGCAGTGATGAACCAGAGGGTGGCAGTGGTGAACCAGAGGGTGTCAGTGGTGAACCAGAGGGTGTCAGTGGTGAACCAGAGGGTGCTGTGATGAACCAGAGTGTGGCACTAGTGAGTGCTGAACCTGAGGGTGGCAGGGGTGAACCAGAGGTTGGCAGTGATGAACCAGAGGGTGCTGTGATGAACCAGAGGATGGCAGTGATGAACCAGAAGGTGGCAGTGATGAACCAGAGGGTGGCAGTGGTGAACTAGAGGGTGGCAGTGGTGAACAAGAGGGTGGCAGTGGTGGACCAGAGGGTGGCAGTGGTGAGTGCTGAACCAGAGGGTGGCAGCAGGAGTGAACCAGAGGGTGCTGTAATGAACCAGAGGGTGGAAGGTGGTGAACCACAGGGTGTTGAGATGAACCAGAGGGTGGCAGTGATGAACCAGAGGGTGGCAGTGATGAACCAGAGGTTGGCAGTGGTGAACTAGAGGGGGACAGTGGTGAACTAGAGGGTGGCAGTGATGAACCAGAGGGTGGCAGTGATGATCCTTGCGGGTGGCAGTGGTGAACCAGAGGGTGTCGGTGGTCAACCAGAGGATGGCAGTGATGAACCAGAAGGTGGCAGTGATGAACCAGAGGGTGGCAGTGGTGAACTAGAGGGTGGCAGTGGTGAACAAGAGGGTGGTAGTGGTGAACCAGAGGGTGGCAATGGTGAGTGCTGAACCAGAGGGTGGCAGCAGGAGTGAACCAGAGGGTGCTGTGATGAACCAGAGGGTGGAAGGTGGTGAACCACAGGGTGTTGAGATGAACCAGAGGGTGGCAGTGATGAACCAGAGGGTGGCAGTGATGAACCAGAGGTTGGCAGTGGTGAACTAGAGGGGGACAGTGGTGAACTAGAGGGTGGCAGTGATGAACCAGAGGGTGGCAGTGATGATCCTTGCGGGTGGCAGTGGTGAACCAGAGGGTGGCAGTAATGAACCAGAGGGTGGCTGTGATGAACCAGAGGGAGGCAGTGGTGAACAAGAGGGTGTTAGTGATGAACAGGAGGGTGACAGTGGTGAACCAGAGGGTGCTGTGATGAGCCAGAGAGTGGCAGTGTTGACTGCTGAACCAGAGGGTGGCAGCAGGGATGAACCAGAGGGTGCTGTGATGAACCAGAGGGTGGCAGTAGTGAGTGCTGAACCTGAGGGTGGCAGGGGTGAACTAGAGGGTGGCAGTGATGAACCAGAGGGTGGCAGTAGTGAACCAGAGGGTGTCAGTGGTGAACCAGAGGGTGGCAGTGCTGAACCAGAGGGTGCTGTGACGAACCAGAGGGTGGCAGTGATGAACTAGAGGGTAGCAGTGGTGAACAAGAGGGTGGTAGTGGTGAACCAGATGGTGGCAGTGGTGAGTGCTGAACCAGAGGGTGGCAGCAGGGGTGAACCAGAGGGTGCTGTGATGAACCAGAGGGTGGCAGTGGTGAAGCACAGGGTGTTGAGATGAACCAGAGGGTGGCAGTGGTGAACCAGAGGGTGGCAGTGATGATCCTGAGGGTGGCAGTGGTGAACCAGAGGGTGTCAGTGGTGAACCAGAGGGTGGCAGTGCTGAACCAGAGGGTGCTGTGATGAACCAGAGGGTGGCAGCGATGATTTAGAGGGTAGCAGTGGTGAACAAGAGGGTGGTAGTGGTGAACCAGATGGTGGCAGTGGTGAGTGCTGAACCAGAGGGTGGCAGCAGGGGTGAACCAGAGGGTGCTGTGATGAACCAGAGGGTGGCAGTGGTGAAGCACAGGGTGTTGAGATGAACCAGAGGGTGGCAGTGGTGAACCAGAGGGTGGCAGTGATGAACCAGAGAGTGGCAGTGATGATCCTGAGGGTGGCAGTGGTGAACCAGAGGGTGGCAGTGGTGAACCAGAGGGTGGCAGTGGTGAACCAGAGGGTGCTGTGATGAACCAGAGGGTGGCAGTGATGAACCAGAGGGTGGCACAGATGAACCAGAGGGTGCTGTGCCCATACACGACCGCATGGGTAACTTCGCCATGCAAGCGGCCCGCGAACACGCAAAAAGCCCTGCGAACACGTAAAAAGCCCCGCGAACACGCAAAAAAACTAAAATTCGCAATTTCACGAATTATGCGGATCGCAAATTCGCTTTCACACGATTTCGCGGACTGCGATTTCGCAGATTTCGCCCATGCTTAATGTACATAGTGATGGGGTAGTGGTACACATATGTATAGATAGGTAGGTAGTGATATATTTAAAATACGTATACCAATTCAGGAATACACACATGAAAGTGGAGAGATTTTTGATGAACATAGGCATACAGGTTATAGAATGTGTATTAAGAGGCACAGATATAGAATGAGAGACTCAATAATTACAGTGACTGAAATATTGCTGGAAGGACTGTTACAGGGAGTTTTATACCCATTCGTATACTCATACATACACTCTCACTCCCCCTCAGATACGCATACATTGACTTGTACACCCCTCACATGCCCAAACATTGTCACACCCATTGGCATATCCATACACATATAATTATACCCTTTCACATACATATACAGACCTCGTTTGTTCCCATTCACTTACTTATATGCAGTGTCACACTCATTCACATACCCATACAGAGACTCTCACTCCCTCTCACATACCCATAAAGATATCCTTATTCCCATTCAGATACCCATAGTGAAACTCTCACACCCTCTCATATACTGATACATATAACCTTATACCCATTCTCATATCCATACGAAGACTCTGACATCCTCTCATATACTCATTCAGATCTATTTTAACCTTATTCACATAACCATACAGGCAGTGTGACTTCCATTTACATATTACCTACTGGCGGTCGCCAGTAGGTATATATAGTTAGGATTTTTTCCCTATGGGATTTTTGAAAATTCTATGTCTAATAACTTTGGCGTTTGTGGACGGAATTGGCTGAAATTTTCTGGAAAATTGAACATTTTGTTCCTGAGCAGCCCTTGGAAATTTGGGGGGGTTTTGTCAAGGGGGGGCCGAGAAAAAAGGGGGGTCCCAAAACGTGTTTTTAACATTGAGTTTTCCATAGGGCGGTTGGCCTCACTTTTAGCCCGAACGGCTGAATGGATTTCCATGAAACTTGGCAAAATTGTAGGGACTGGTAGCCCGATGTGCCTTTTCTAGGTCTCAATATATGTGCTCCAGTGGATTTTGAGAAATTAACGTTTAAAAAAAGATATATATCTGTAAGCGCGCTCCGGGCAGCGCTCCGGTCCGCGGACCTTAAGCGTACCGGAACTTCGCGTAGCTAAGCTGATTGGCTCTCCGGTGTCTGTCAACATTCTAAACAGTCCGGAGCGGCCACCATCTTGTCTCTCGGTAGGATTGAGAGACAAGAGGAGGCCAAAACAAAGGCGAAAATGACCATAAGGCGGCATACTAGATCCTCCCTGACCCCCTAGGTTTAATGTGGAGGTTTTAAAAGGGCCCCGCGGGGCAAAAAAAACAAAAACATTTTTTTGTTTTTTTTGCGTGGGGAGCGCCCGGTCCGCGAACCGGGAAGCGTTCTGGGCAGCGTACTGCAATGAAAAATGAATGATAGACTTTTCAAATGCTGTATGTTAATTGATTGTTGTTTTTGTTGATTATTTTTTATTTTCTTTATTTTTTAAGCATTTTTTTTTAATGTGATTGTGTTTCATAATTTATTAAACTTTCTAACATTTCATTGTCAGAAATTTCATAATTATCATGGAATATACATTGTAGTCTCTGAGGGTGTAAAATGTCCTCATTTGCAAGGAGGTTATCTACTGCTTGTACACATTGCAGTAGTTCATTGTCCCAAGTTTCATCGAAAAATTCAATGTCAATTTGATCAATTGTATCAATCAATTCTTGGCTGCTCTCTTGCAGGTCCATTTCAAAAGAAACTTGGTTTTCGCCTTCCATTTTGCCTGAAATTTGGATTAAAAAAATATATATTAGTAGAGATAGGGCAATGTTGGGAATAATTTTAGATAGGCATTTTTTATCAGTGAATTTATCTTTGGGCAGTGTATAGTATCAGAGTGGAAGTAGGAATATAAAAAAGTGTATGTGATTTAACGTAAGTAAATTCATAATTATACAAGAGAAGCCTAACTCCATCCATAACTATAACAGAGAAGTGTCTCTAAATCTATAACTACTACAGAGGGATAGTATATATCTATCAGAAAAAGTTTACCATATTAACTTATAGTGCACAATATACTTCAGTTTTAAAAATAAAAACTTACCTTTAGAAAGAAGTTGAAGGAATTAGTGAAAATACTATTGAAATGTACAGCAAGAAGTAGTAGTCAAAATGGCTGTGTTTTCTTCTCTTCCTTTATATATATTCAGGTATATAACCAATGAAATGTCAGGTAAAAAAAATAGAAAATGAAAGTAACATTTTCATTGGTTGTCAATTCCAACACTTCAGATGTGTTTTGTGAAGTAATTTACCTCAGGGTATTTAGAGAGGTCTACAGGCTAAATGACTAAATGGAATTCCAATCAAATTTGTGAAAATGGTAGGGATTGGTATGTAGTATGAGCTAATCTATATTTGGTGAAATTGTCTCCAGTGGCTTTTCTGTGAACTACTTTCCCACCTTTTTTGATGGTGCGCTTCCCAGAGAGCGACCCGGTACGCGAACCGTTGAGCGCCCCGGTTCGCGAACCTTAAGCGTTCCGGGAGTCCACCATTTTGTGTTTCGGTCGAATTAAGATACAAGATGGAGGGCAAATAATGTTCAGAATGGGTAGAAGGGGGCACGGTAGAGTTATCTTGACCCCCTAGGTTTTCTGAGGGTGGCTGAGGAGGCTTATATGTGCGAAAAAAAAACATTTAAAAAAAAAATTCCGCGAGGTTAGCTCCCGGTTCGCGTACCGGGTAGCGCCCCAGGGAGCGTACTTTGTTGGAAATTAGTGAAAAATGTTAGAGTAAAATAATAATTGTGAGTGATCAGATGTAGGGTAGCTCTGAGAAGAGCTTTTGGGTTTATGGTACATTTAGGTACTTATAAGTAGGTACCAATGCACATTCTTAAATTCAGAGTGAAAACTCTGTTGCCCTCATCTGAGAAGTGAACTCCATCTCCTCTGTAGATATCTTGCATGTAGTAACGCAAGTTATTGTTGTACAGGGAGCCCATTCCATGGTCTCTCATGTAAGCTGAAACAGATTTGTTTACATGCTTCCTCGACTTCTCAATTTGTGGACAAAATTGGTTTGACCACCTCCATTTCTGTCTTTGGCATATATTTGAATATACCAAGGCAGTCTGAGGAAAAAGTGCCATTAATTGCTCAAAGGTGTCCTTTAAAAGCATTTCCAGACCTACACCAGTCAAAGTGCCCAAGTCATTACCTCCACAGTGCACAATTAACAGGTCAGGTTTAGGCAAATGCATAAAGGTTTTCACCAATGGTATCAATTGGTGACATTTTAATCCTCTGTGGCCAAACCACTTAATTTCCACATCTTGTAAATTGAGGTTAGGTAATTTCCTGTTTTCAACGTACCTTTGAGCCCAGTGAATATAACTATGTCCAACAATCCAGACAGAAAACATGGTGAGAGAAGGTTCTCCTGCAGTCAGATGAAGTGTGGCAATGAAATGGCAGTTGAAAAAATGAGAGTTTAAAATGAAAAAAACTGTGGAGTTTCTGTGTTCATGAAGCAGTAACAGTGATTGGTGGATTTTGATTGCTGAAAACAGAAAGTTAGGGTGCACGGATGTGTTCTTTGAAAGATGTATTTTGAATGGTCAATAAAAAATCATTAAATGAAAGAATGCACTGGATATGCAGGTGCACTGAGAGTTCAGAGTTCAATTGCAACAAAGTTGTGTGAACTTGCAAACACCAGAAGTCTTCCAAGAGGTGGTTGCCATGCAGAAAAGACAGAAAGGGCAGAGGGGGGAAGGGTTTTCATTTGAAAAAAAGTGAGGGAAGAGTTTTGATTGGGTGACATGAGAAATATGTGTGAAGAATTACAGCATTTCTGTGCTTTTGATAGCTGCAGACTCTGGAGTGCATACCTTTTGCTCTGCTGAAGACAAATTGGTGTGTTTCTGAGACTGTTTTCAAACTCAAAGTATTTGCTAAGGTGAGAAAATATTTCTTTAATTTAGATAGAGAATAGTGTGCTCTAAGGAGAAAATTATGATTTATGTGGCGCAAATTGCTTGTAAATATGCTCTCACATGTGTATGGAAAATTTTGATTTTGAATGTTTGTGTTACATAGCCATGTTAAAAGTGACCCAACCATGCTGGAAAGGCAATCAAAAAATGCTTTCATGTGTTTTAATGACATTTTAAGTCATTTTCCCATGTGCAGTGTTTTGAAATTATGATTTGAAAATCGTTTTTGGGGAAAAGGAATTGTTTTTAAATTCATGACAAGGACATAATGGTGTATGGTTCTTTATAAGGCAATTGACTGTCCCTGATGTTATTTTTCTCATTTTAGTGTAAGACCTTTCTCTGTGGCGCAAATTGCTTGTAAATATGCTTCCACATGTGCATGGAAAATTTTGATTTTGAATGTTTGTGTTACATAGCCATGTTAAAAGTGACCCAACCATGCTGGAAAGGCAATCAAAAAACGCTTTCATGTGTTTTAATGACATTTTAAGTCATTTTCTCATGTGCAGTGTTTTGAAATTATGATTTGAAAATCGTTTTTGGGGAAAAGGAATTGTTTTTAAATTCATGACAAGGACATAATGGTGTATGGTTCTTTATAAGGCAATTGACTGTCCCTGATGTTATTTTTCTCATTTTAGTGTAAGACATTTCTCTGTGGCGCAAATTGCTTGTAAATATGCTCCCACATGTGCATGGAAAATTTAGATTTTGAATGTTTGTGTTACATAGCCATGTTAAAAGTGACCCTACCATGCAGGAAAGCCAATCAAAAAACGCTTTTATGTGTCTTAAGGACATTTTAAGTAATTTTCCCATGTGTAGTGTTTTGAAGTTATGATTTGAAAATCGTTGTTGAGGTAAAGGAATGTTGTTAAAATTTATGTGCGCCATATGCCCCCAAATTTCTTTTTTAGGGGTGCAGCAGGGTGTTCTTGAGACACCCCTGCACCTTTGGAATAAATTCCTAATTTGTGATGAGCAAATTGTTAATCGCAAATTGCACCTTCATTTATATGAGCCTCCTAGCCCATGGAAATGAATGGGTAAAATAGCAATTAGCAATTTTCTCATCGCAAATTTGGAATGGTAAAGAATCGCTATTTATTCCTTAAAATTCGCTTTTTTGGAAATGCAAAATAGTTATATGATACATATGGCGGTTGATGTCTAACAAGATAAGAAGCTTATGGATTCATTTATGCTGACTGGCGCAATGAAGTAGACATCACTTACTTCATTGGTAGAGCTTTACATGTATTATCTCCTCTGTATTCTTCATCAAGCGTAACTTTAATCTGCAATCCTGAGTAGGCCTCACTTTAAACAAACCTCTGGATAGGCTACATCTTATTGTTATCCTGTATTAATCATTTAAAATGCTAGGGACAGATTTATGATAGGTGTATGCCTCTTTTGCGCCACTTAGAAAACATTGTCCATGGGGAAATGACTTAAAATGTCCTTAAGACACATGAATGTGTTATTTTAAAACGTTTGCAATTTTTTTGGGTCACTTTTAACATGGCTATGTGACTCAAACAGTCAAAATCTAAATTCGCAATGCACAGGTGGGAGCATATTTACAAGGAATGTGCTCCATGGGGAAAGGTCTTATAATGTAATATGGGAAAAATTACATCAGAGACACTGAAATGCCTTATAGAGAAGCATACACCATTATGTCCTTGTCATAAATTTGCAAACCATTACTTTTCCCCAAAAACGATTTTCAAATCATATTTTGAAAACACTGCACATGTGGAAATGACTTAAAATGTCAATAATTCAAAATTTGCGATTCCTTAAATGCAATGTATCAAACAAAAAATATGTAAAAAATGATATTAAGGATTTGGAAACTACCACCAACTTCTAGTTTGTGGTAATTTGCGAATTCTTTTCAAAAAGCATTTTTTTCTAAAAAACAAAAGGTCCCATATGACGCCCATACATGCCCTTAGGGCATGTAGGTGTGCCATATGCTCCCAAATTTCTTTTTCAGGGGTGCAGCAGGGTGTTCTTGAGATACCCCTGCACGCTTGAAAAAAATCCTATTTTGTGATGAGCTAATTGCTAATCACAAATTGCAACCTTCATTCCTATGAGCCTCCTAGCCCATGGAAATGAATGGGTAATTTGCAATTAGCAATTTGCTCATTGCAAATTAGGAATAGTAAAGAATTGCTATTTATTCCTTAAAATTTGCTATTTAGGAAATGCTAAATAGTTTGATGGTACATATGGTGGTTCATCTGTAACAAGATAAGAAGCTTAGGGATACATTTATGATGACTGGCGCAATAAAGTGCACATTACTTACTTCATTGGTAGGCCTTTACATGTATTATCTCCTCTGTATTCTTCATCAAGCGTAACTTTAATCTGCAATCCTGAGTAGGCCTCACCTTAAACAAACCTCTGGATAGGACACACTTTATTGTCATCCTGGATTAATCATTTAAAATGCTAGGGACAGATTTATGATAGGTGTATGCCTCTTTTGTGCCACTGTGCGTCACTTTTATGATGCAGCGGTGGTGCAAAAGATTTGCTATGAGGCGACAACATTACAAATTGATGCATTTAGGCAGATATGTCATGGTGTAAAAAAAATGTACCACATGAAACCGATGCAGCAGTGATGCAAAAGATGCACCATGTCGCTAGACAGGCCTCACTTGGGGCCATATGTATCAAGCTAATTAGCATTTGCAAAGATCAAAATTCTACGAATTTCGGCCTTTGCGAATGTTAATTAGACAAATGGTATGTATCAAACAAGTTTGATGCAAAATAAGGAGTAGCAAAATTTGCTATTCCTTATTTTGCAATTGCACTGAAGGATTTGCAAATTTTGTGACTACTTAAATGCAATGTATCAAACAAAAACTATGTAAAAAATGACATTAAGGATTTGGAAACTATTGTGGTAAATTGGTGGTAATTTGTGAATTCTTTTCAAAAAGCTTTTTTTCAAAAAAACAAAAGGTGCCATATGACGCCAACACATGCCCTTAGGGCATGTATGTGTGCCATATGCCCCCAAATTTGTTTTTCAGGGGTGCAGCAGGGTGTTCTTGAGACACCCCTGCACCCTTGGAAAAATTCCTAATTTGTGATGAGCAAATTGCTAATCGCAAATTAAACCTTCATTCCTATGAGCCTCCTAGCCCATGGAAATGAATGGGTAACTTGCAATTAGCAATTTGCTCATCGCAAATTAGGAATGGTAAAGAATCGCTATTTATTCCTTAAAATTCGCTATTTAGAAAATGTAAAATATTTTGATGATACATATGGCAGTTCATCTGTAACAAGATAAGAAGCTTAGGGATAGATTTATGATGACTGGCGCATCACCAGGGATGTGACAGTCATCCTGCGCCACTGTTCCGCCACCCATGGTGTGCTGCATTTACAATGCGGCGCAGCATGGGGCAAAAACGGCACAGATGCGTGACGCATCTGTGCCGTAAAGGTGGCGCATTGCTGGAGTTGTATCGCAAGTGCGATGCAGCTCCAGCAAGGCTCAGGGGTGCCCCATCTCCACAATGCTGCGTCAAGACCTATGCCAGCTTCAAGCAGGCGCAGGGTTTTGACGCAGCTTTCTCCTATCTGATTGTAAATGCGGCACACCATGGGTGGCAGAGCAGTGGTGCACGTTAACTGGTGCATGCCTGGGGATGTGCCATTTAACATAAATCTGCCCCTTTACATTTAAGTATGTGCAGGGGACACAGAGTCGGTGAGGCTTATCCAAGGTTAAGAAGAGATGAGTCCTGTTCAGTGAAAAATTAGACATAGGCTTCACCTGCTCAGCATTGCTGGACATGGCTAAATAATAGCTGCAAAATGTTAATCTTGTTAAACAATTTTACTATTATAATCTCTGAGATTTGTCTCTTACTCTGCAACATCTCATTGTTGTTATCTTTCTTTAAAGATAAAGACAACCTCAACATGAGCGACAATCTGCAATCAGTTGATTTTGACCTCATCATTGAACTTGTAATTGAAACATCAGTGGATGTTGATCCTTTTGATGATATAAATCCTGAGGATGAAGAAGAGCGTGATGAGGATGCAGATTTGTCCGAATTATATGATATAGGATGGGAAGCTGACCTGCTTGAGCCTTTGGAAATATAAACATTTATTTTTAAAATTTATAATTAATAAAAAGTAAAAAGGTAAACCGTTTAATTTAAAAATAAAGACACCTTCAAAAACAGGTTATGTGTAGTGTCTTCAATAAAATATTAAAATATGCTCATAAAATTAGATCAGATTCACATATAAAATAGCATAGGTAACATAAATATAAATGTCATTTCTTTTCTGGTATTTCTGTATTGTAAAATTGCCAACGACTAAAAAATCTTCAAATTAAAATGTCAAGTAGTGTGTTAAGTTTTTGATCACTGTTACTGATTTACTGTTTGGTAATAATGTTTAATAACATTTTTTATTATATTTTTCCACAGATTCAACTGCAGATCATTTCAAGATTTCACCATGCCTACAATAGAAAGACAGATAAAGGCTGCAAAACGTCAAAGACAGCAGGTGAAAAAAAAACGCAGCAGTCCTCTAACAAAAAGATTTCTCAAGCCACGAAGAAAGCACCGGGTAAGAGCTCTAAATATTTCATAAGAAATATTTGTAGTAAAAAAAATATTACTACAGAAAATGTTTCAGTCCATAAAACGAGAAGGAAATCAAATGGAAAGGAAAGGACAATGAAAAATTTTACTGCTAGAGCAAGAGATAAATCTGTGCATGATAGTAGAAGGAAACAACAGTTTAGGGAGATTCGTAAACGAATGTTCCGGAACAGGATAATTGGCAATTTGTTAAAAAATATTAAGAAAGGTCAACAGAAACTAGTTTTTTATAAGAGAAAAAAAAAAGTTGAGAAAGTTATTGATCAGGCATTTGAAATTAAACGTAAGTTATTTATTTTGATAATCAATAGAATTAGGAAGCTAAACAAGGCAATTTTTGATTTCAAAAGAAATAGTAGATGGAAGAGAATAGTTAATCGTAGTAATTTTTGTGAAGTTTTTTCTGGAGAATGGATGCATAGTTCAAGCTGTGAGGCATTTTTTAATGAGGAGAGTTATTTCCAGGATAATGATTTGGTGCATGCAGTTGACACCAGTGGTCGTGCTTATGAAGTGAAAGATGGTTGTCCAGTTGAAAAAGAAAAACTTGTGACAACAGAGGCAGAAGAGGTGTTAGGTAATGAGGTTTTAGGAAGACGTGCTAAGGGTCCTGTGTACACCTGGAAGTGTAGTAGTATTTGCAGTGTGCGACAGGATTCCATCAATTTGCTTTGTGATTTTGTACGGTCATTTAATAAAAAAAGTTTGAAGCAGAAAATGATGTTGTTGCAAGAATTAGATCCTTGCAGAGTAAGAGAAGTGACAGGTTTGCATGGTCATTCACTGGCTTGTCTTTCCAGGAGAGTATGCCAGAGTGTTTTTCATCATTTCAGGATGCTAGCAGTGCATCATAACAAAGTGAGGAAATTAGTTAGAATGTTGTATTATGCTAAGAGTCCAGCAATTATGCTGAAACAATTATGCGCTGCTCTTTTGCATGGTTCTGAAATAGATGTGAAGAATATATGTGAAGAAATTGAGTTTTGTTACTTTGGAAGTAAAGAGGAGAATGTTGAAATTGAGCAAGAAGAAGAGGGTCATGTGGAAGATAGTGTACAGGTTTCCAGTACAGATAATTTCCAGAGGGAAATTGCGACGTTTGAGGTGAAATCAAGTGAGAGGCCTAATTTCACTTGTGTGTGTTGTCGACGCACTTATTATAAGAATCAGACTAAGTTAGTGGATTTATATGCAAAAAGTGAAAGGGAAAATAATAGTGAATGGAAGGATTTTGCAACATACTTGATGGTAGAAAATTGTTTTGATTTGGGATTGGATCAACGTGTGTGTACTTATTGTTGTAACAAATTAAAACACAACCAGATGCCTGCTAGAGCAGTTCATAATAATCTGGAATTGGTTGAGATTCCTTCTGAATTGAAGGACTTAAATACTTATGAATCTATTTTGATTCAAAGTATCCATCCCTTTCAGGCTATTGTAAGAATGGAGCCAAAGACAGGGAAATTGCCTCCATCAGATTTACAGAGAGGATTAAAGGGAAGAGTTGTTTATTTGCCTCTAGATTTCAAGAAAAACATTAACACAATTGGAGTAGAAAAAGTGGAAGAGGAACCTCTGGTTATCTTAGTTAATGGGGTTCCGACAAAGAATAAGAAAATATGGCAAGATTTAGTAGATGTTAGGAAAGTTAAAAAGGCAACATTGTATTTGAAAAAAAATAATAAATACTATAAGAATGTATATGTTGCAGAAGAGGAAGTAAGTGAGGAAGAGGATAGCGATTTGTGTGCTGGTCAAATTGAGAAAGTAGAACCCTCTACTAGTGAAGAAATATATGAACATTATAGTGTTCATCCTTTGCATTCCAAGGAAGTCATGGGGAATGCTATTGAGTTGTTTCAAATGAAACAAGCCAAAGGGAGTCCCATTAGTGTTTGGGAGGAAAGTTTGGAAGCTCGGTGTTTCCCACAGCTTTTTCCAACAGGTCAGGGAGGAAGATATGATGAGCGACCTCATCAAATTCCTGCTTCTGAATACCGGACTTTGCGATTGTATGCAGGAGATGCTAGGTTTCGACAATGCATTCCTTATTTGTTTCATCTCCTGTTTGAAAGCGATCTGTCTGGACTGTCATATGCAGTGAACCACATCTTGAAAAGTGGTATACACATGCAAAACATCTCGGCAAGTGACTTTATGGATAAAGTCAATGTCCAAGATAGTATTTTGGATTCTCACCTGATTAATCTCATGGCGTGTCAGCGTGGTACTAATGAGTACTGGTACTGTCGTCATGGTGATTTAAAATGTATGCTGAGGAACTTAGGTACTCCCACATGGTTCCTCACTCTGAGCTGTGCCGAGTATGGCTGGGAAGACTTACTTGAATTTCTACGAGAGGCAAATGCTAACGTAGATAACATCGAAGTCAAGACACCTGGAGAACTGTGCTCTTTGGATCCAGTCAATGTATGTAGGTACTTCAATCATAGATTTGAAGCTATGATGTCTTTCATCATGAATAAGAAGAATCCACCTCTTGGAGAGGTGTTGAATTTCTTCTGGAGAAAGGAGTACCAAGCAAGAGGTGCTCCTCATATACATATGTTGCTGTGGATCAAGGATGCACCTAAATTTGGAACGGATCCAGAAGACTCAGTGATGAGTTTCATCCAACAGTATTCTACGTGTGCTGTTCCAAACGCAAAGGAGAAGAAAAGCCTAAGAGAAAAAGTTCTGCGTTTCCAAAGCCATCGATGTGGAAAGTACTGCCGTCGTAAATTCCGAAACAAAGACAAGTTCTACACTAAATGTCGTTTTGGCTTTCCACGACCGGTGATTTCTAAAGGAAGAGTAAACAGTTTGATGTCTTCGTTGCGACACAATGTCATGAAGAAATCACCTAAAAACACTTACAATTTGAAGAGGAACGAAGAGTCCAAGTACATCAACGACTACAACCCGGTGATTTTGTCCATGTGGAATGCTAACATGGATATACAGTTTGTGGCTGATAACTGTATGGCTGTGGCTCGGTATGTGACGTCTTACATCACCAAAAAAGAGAAGACAGAATTGAAGGATATGTGGGAGGACATTTCCCATGAAAAGAGCCTCAGCAAGAAGTTGTACAGTTTCAGTCTGAAGATGTTGTCGCATCGAGAAATCGGAGCGTACGAATGTTCTGACCGGTTGTCTTCAGCAAGTCTCTATGCCAAGTCCAGGAGTATCGTTTGGGCGAGTCTTGGTCTTGCTGCAACGCGTAATCGAGTTCTCAAACCTGTGCGGGAAATTGAGTATTTGGCGGAAAAGGAGCCAAACAGTACCGACATTTTGAAGACAAACATGTTGGATACATATTATCCAAATCGAAGCAGTCACCTCGAGAATGTTTGTCTGTATGAGGTTCTGCAAAATTACATATTCAAGAGGAACATCAAAGAAGATACTGAGAAAGGAGTGTATGCTGTAATAGGAAGTGAGGGATGTCTGGTCAAGCAAAGAAAATGCCACTTGGTAAACCATCGAAAATTGAGTGGCGAATCTCCTGAAAAAAAGGAGTTTTTCTATTTAGCACTTTTGCAACTTTTCAAGCCTTGGCGTGCAGAAGAGGAACTGCTTGGAGATTTTCTCTGTTACGAAGACTCTTTCAATGCCGCCAAGGAGACCATAGAATGTCCTGCTTTTCCCAAATATGTAGAAATGTTGAATGCGGAAATTGAGCAGGAAGCAACGATTGCAGCCGAGATTGCCAGAGACAGTTCTCAGGACAGTCAGAGTTCTGCTTCATTGAGTCAGGATCCACTAGGAGGACCTGTTATCGAAAATGAAGCTGCCACTGCTATGAATGAAGTGGAAAGAGCCATGGCACATGCTCAAGAGGATGCGGTTAACTTAGAAGAGTTGGAAAGACAACTCAACGTTGAGCAGAGGAAAATATATGACGAAGTTACCATGCAAATTGATCATGGATTAAGTCATGATAAGAAAGAGTGCTCATGTACGTCGTTGAAGCCTGTCCGACTGTACGTGAGTGGAGAAGCGGGAACTGGAAAAAGTTTCCTCATTAAAGCAATTTCATGCTATTTGCAGGAAAGGACAGAGTCATCGCTGTCTTGTGTTGTCACTGCTCCAACTGGACTGGCAGCACATAATATTAAAGGGATTACTTTACATCGTTTACTGATGCTGCCAGTGGAGCATGACAACAAATTAGAATATCACAAGCTATCTGGAGATGCTTGTTTTGAAGTTTCAAGAATCTTGAGGAAAATGAAACTTCTTATCATTGACGAAGTAAGCATGGTTTCCAATGTCATGCTTGCCTTTGTGCATTTGAGGATGCAAGAAGTTCTCAAAACAGAGTATGATGTGTTATTTGGTGGCAAACACATCATTGTTTTCGGAGATCTTCTGCAGCTGACACCAGTGAAAGGGCAACCTGTGTTCAAAATGCTCACGCATGAAGATACCAGGAAGTGCCTAGGCAGCATTGGCAACGTCAATATATGGTTAAACTTCAATTATGCTGAACTGCATGAAAATATGCGTCAGGCGAAGGATGAAGTTTACAAGACTATTCTACAAGATGTTAGAATTGGAAAAGTGACCGAGCATGGGAAAGAAGTTTTACATGCACGATTACTGTCAAATTTATATCCAGAACAAGATGTTGTGCCTGAGAATATTTTTCAGAAAATTACTGAGAAGAAATCTGGAATATGTTTGATGCCAACTCTTGCAGAATGTGCCAAATTTAACAACAAAATGTTGCATTTAGAAAAGCAAGAGATTGTGAAACTGGAAGCTATTGATAGAGTAGAGCATATGGGATCAACAATTATTTTGTCTGAGAATCTGAAAACAAAATTGGATTCATTAGAGAAGAGTATATCTAAAACTGCAGGTTTTGAAAAGACTCTGAATGTGTGCTTGAACTGCCGTATAATTTTAAGAAGGAATTTACATGTTGAAAGAGGTCTGGTAAATGGATCAATGGGTAATGTTGTTGATTTTGTGAAATACAGAAATAGAGATGGAATTGAATTTTTAAAAATTAAATTTGATGGCATTGAGGAAGTACAGCTAATTGCTCGTTGTTCTGCTAGATTTTTGCTTGTAAAAGACTTATATGTTCGCCGTAAGCAGTTTCCTGTTTGCTTGGCATATGCGGTGACAATCCATAAATCGCAAGGTTTAAGTGTAGACAGTGCATTGGTGAATATTGGCAGTTCTGTGTTCAAGGAGGGTATGGCATATGTGGCATTGTCACGAGTTAGAACTTTATCGGGATTGTACTTGATTGAGTGTGATGTCACAAACATTTGTGCAGATCTAGATTGTGTTAAGGAATACAATAGGTTAAGAAGAGAGTATGCGCCACATTTGCCTCAGTTTCCTTTGTTTGAGAAACGTGTGGTAGGCCGGAAACGAAGAAATGAGAACAATACTGGGGAGGTTGTAGCAAAAAGACAAAAAGTCAATGAACCTAAAATTACAAGCAGAAACAAAAAGGATTCTGTTGAAGATGTTGTTGGTTTTCAGTTTGAAAACAGTTCTGGTGTCAACTGCTATGCTAATGTAGTGATTAATGTTTTGTTTTCTCTAAAAAATGTAAAAGAAGAGATTGTGGTCAATTCTGATCAAAGATTTTGCAGTTTGTTAAATTCTGTGTTAGAGAAATGTACCACTGATAGAAGAAACATAGAAAGTGTGTCTGAAATTCGAAATCTGTTAGACAGATGTTCAGGCCAAACACAATTCTCTCAAAATATTCAGCAAGATTGTCAGGAGTTTTTAATGTATATGCTTGATGTATTACATGCTGAAGGTGTAGATGTAGATCAGCTGTTTGGGCTTTCTTATCAATGGCAGCATGACTGCGAGAACTGTATGGTATCAAGTACTACTAGTGTAGACTCAGAAAGATTTATATATTTAACTTTGCCAGACAGTAAATCAGTCTCCTTTAATAAGCTAGTAAAAGCAGCTAATCACAACATGGAGTGTAGCCAATGTAAATCTGAAATGATGTCCACATTATTTATACGAACATATGGCCAGTACGTCATTTTAATGTTCCAACGATGTAGGCCTGATGGAACAAAATTGACAACTTTAATAAAAAATGTTGTAGCTTCGCAGTTGTCAATATCAGGAAGAACTTTTGTAACTACAGCAATTATATATCATGACGGCCCTTCAATAACATCAGGACATTACACAGCTTATTTAAAGTCTAGAAATGGCTGGTCATTCTGCAATGATTCTGTTTTCATTTTCAAAAAAAAATTGCTGTATGACCTTAAAAACTCTTACCTGGTGTTTTTAAAACCAAAATTTTAGGGAAATAATCTCGGGATGTGCTCTGTGGAATTTCAAGAAGTTCTAATGGCTCCTACACAATTTGGCCTTGAGGATAAGTGTAGTTCAGAGACATAACTTCTAACCATAGGACTGGACATCATGGAGATATATGTGCACTTTGAATGAGTTCAGAAAAACTGTTTCTTTTTATAAGCTAATTGAAGCAGCCAATCAAAACATGGAGTAGAGGGAATGTAAGTCTGCAATGCTGTCTACTGTTTTACATTGCTTTGTGATTAAAAGAGATGTAGAGAATTAAATAATTGTAGTAGTCATAGAGGTAGTGTAAGTCTGCTTCATAGTAAGCAGTATCAGTGTCATAGGAAATGTAGAACATGACTGAGCAAGAAGGGGAAGATATTACTATTCCAGGATTGTGAAAATGATCTTCAACATTTTAATTCTGAAAGTTGCGGAAATGCCAAATGACGGGATTGGCTTACAAGAAATCCAAGAGTTATAAATGGCTCTGACTAGATTTGGCCTTGTGGAAAATTGTGGTAGAGAGCAAGAAGTCATTTATTGCATGTAACGTGTTTTTAAAAACGATGGAGGTTTTCTTTCAGAAAGTGGTGGGCTGAAAGTAATAACAGCACAAAAGAGTGTAAGCTGTTCATAGGACATCCTTGGACGTCATGGAAAGTAAGTTAACTTTAAGGAGTTCTGAATTTTGATTTCTGATGTTGTATGGGTTTTTTAAACACAATCATTTTGATTGTGTTTTTTTTTCCCCGCTGTTACATGATGAATACCTTCAAGTCACTGTTTTTAGTGAATTTTGATACATTCTGAGAACAGCAAAAATAAACCATTTAACATGTATAATTAATTCTGTACTGTTTGCATTTATGATGTATATGTAGAACTGTGTAGGAGGCATGGAGAAGGTGAGGCTTCTGTAAGTGTCAAAGTTGTTGCATGCAGTGCTGCACTTCTGCGTATTCTTTCATATGCTAGACTACATCTGCACAATGAGATACCTAAGCAAAGGAAACGCAAGTGATGTGATTGAGAAATGAGCAAAATAAATTGCACGTATTTCAATTAGATCACCTATGTTTCCTATCATTACGAATCACATTGTGCAGATCAAGTTTAGGTCTGTCCAGGGAAACATAGGAGGTTTCTACTTTGTTGAAGAGTGCAGTGGACATGACTCACTTCATTGGTAGACTTTCACAGATATTATCTCCTCTGTACACTTCAACAAGTGTAAATCTCATCTTGAACTCTGAGTAGGCCTCACCTCAAACAAACCTCTGGATAGGAGACATGTTATTGGCATCCTGAAGCGACACTTTTCTGAAACAAGAGCAATGCAAAAGATGCACCATGTTTTAAGATAGGCCTCACTTCATCTGCATCAAGATACTGTTAGTTTAAAATGTATATCTTTAGGACTGTGTAGGGGACCTGGAGAAGCAGAAGCTTCTGTCAGTGTCAAAGTTGTTGAAAAACTATTTGTCCTTCAATCTTTTCCCTTGTCTTTTGTAATTTTTAAATACATGTTTTAATATTTTTCAAATGTTGGTTCTCTCTTTCACAGATTGAAAGTATAAAAATAAAAAGTGATTAATTTAACGGCAATTATAAGGTAAATAGTTGTACTCTTTTCGTTACATTTCTATCACATTCACCTACTATTAGATCCACTGCTTCACTTCTTTAACCCTCAGTTTCCTGCCTTTGCTACTTTCCTCATTCCTTTCTCTATTACCTACTTACTCAACTCCTTCCACTCTTTTTCTCAGTCCCTCTGTTCTCATAGTTCCTCAGTCTTGTTCACTCACTCCGTCTCTATTACTCTTAGTGTCTGTGAATTACTTTCCCACCTTTTTTTTTGGACCGCTTCCCGGGAAGTGGCCCGGTTCGCAAACCAGCAGCGTTACGGGAGTCCACCATTTTGTGTTTCGGTCGAATCAAGATACAAGATGGAGGGCAAATAATGTTCAGAATGGGTAGAAGGGGGCACGGTAGATGTATCTTGACCCCCTTGGTTTTCTGAGGGTGGCTGAGGAGGACCATAGTTCTTCACTCTTGTTCACTCTCTCTGTTTCTATTAATGTCACTGTTTATGACTGATCAAAACATTTTTTTTTAAAAAAGAACAGTAACTATAAGGGAAGGAAACAGACAGTTATGTTAAAAGAAAGACAGCTATAGGGAGTAAACTAAGGATACTGTTACCCGCAATCCACTGCTGATGATGTTACTGACCATGTCATGAATGATGTAATATGTGACATCATCAGCAGTGGATTGTAGGTAACAGTATCTCTTGTTTACTCCCTAGAGCTGTCTTTCTTTTCACATAACTGTCTGTTTGCTTACCTTATACTTACTGTTCTTTTTTTTAAAAAATATTTTTTTTGGTTAGCTTCCGGTACGCGTACCGGGTAGCGCTCCGGGGAGCGAACTAAGAGAAATAGAGGTTGGCAGAGTTCCAAATATTCTACCAATTTTTTTATAACGGGGAGGTAGTTCTGAAAAGAACTTTTTTTTATGTTTTTGTTGTTTTATATTTTTTTTAGTATTTTTTAAACATTTTTTTACTTTTTTTGTATTTTCTGAACGTTTTTATATTTTTTTGGGTTTTTTTTTGGGGGGGGAAACAAAAATGATCCATTGTAAAGGGCTCAACAGGAGCAACAAAAAAAAAAGAATTTATTTTTTGGGGCGTTTCGGACAAACATTAACATGATTCTGAATAGCTCTCATAATCAAAATGATGCTACTTTCCCTGTAGCAGATGAAATCGCCGCAGTGCACGCACACTTGCTTCACGTGCCCAAACAACATTTGAATGTTTGGGATCATCTCCCTCGCCTCTGGTCCCGACACCTCTGGAACAACCGATCTTCTTGCCATTGGGAGGGGATTTTGTTGCTCATCACGTAGCTGGGCAGCACTATAATTATTTGGGTGCCACCTACTCATATGCCGATGCATAGTGTGATTGCCGTAACTGTATTTTTTTTCAGTTCCCCTTGACAATCTATCACCGCATATACGGCAAAACACGTAGCGTGCATTCACTTTTTTTTGCCCCTCAGGAATTCTATAGAATTGCCAAATGTAATTCTCTTTTCGATTGTACCTCCTGGGCTCCTCTGGCAAAAACCTTGGCTCTTCCTCCTCTTCCTCCTCTTCCTGTTCTTCCTCTTCTTGCAAAATTACTTCAGCAGGTGGTCCTCTCTTCTTTGGATTTGGTGGAGGTGGTGGGTTAGAACCAGCTGAAGCTACTAATGAAGCCATGTCAAAGTGTAAATAAAGGGTCTTTCTCTCACCAAGATGAAAGTCAGAGTGAGGAAAGAAGGAGGGGTTTTCATCATTTGGGAAAAGCAAAAGTTCTAAACCAATGAAAAGTGTTCATTTTAGATCACATGACCTAGTATTACATCATTAGGAATCCAAAAGTGAAATGAACCAATGAAAAGTGTTATTACCGAGTCACATGACCTGCTGTGTTTACGTTACGCGGTCGGCGCCGCGCCGCGGATCGCTTCCGGTTCGCGTACCGCTGCGCTTCCGGGTACGCTAACGTAGCACGTAATATGACGTATTACGCGAGAACGCGAAACGTCATGCTGACGCGACGCGTCACGATGTTGTTTTCTAACGCGAGAGGTGTGCAAACGGAACGTTTACCGGTTCGCGGACCGGGTCGCGGCTCCGAATTGAGCTAACGGGAAGCTAACCGGTTCGCGTACCGGGAGCGAAACAATAAAAATAATTTAAAAAAAATTGTATTAAAAACATGTAAAAAATATTTTTCGATTTAAAGAAGAATACATTGTAAAGGTTTTGATATTTGCTATTAAAAAACCATTGAAATTCACTGAAAAAACCATAGGTTATAGACCATATATAGTTAGGAATTAGCATTTACAAAACCTTGAAAATTCACTGAAAAAACCATAGGTTATAGACCATATATAGTTAGGGATTAGCATTTACAAAACCTTATTTTACTCACACAAAACCATTGAAATTCCATATATAGTTAGTTGTACTAACTATATATCGCGCACCCGCAATCCACTGCTGATCATGTCACATATTACATCATTCATGACATGGTCAGTGACATCACTGATGACATCACTGATGACATCTCAAATGACATCACTGATGACATCACTGATGACATCTCAAATGTCTTGCATATTGAAGAATGAGTGGATGTATAAGTGTCTGGATGAAGGATTTAGTAGGTGTGTGACTGACTGTATGAGTGAGTGATTAAATGTGTGTCACTGAGTGCATGGGTTAGTCAGTAAACTGTCTTAATTTGTGCATCATTATGTCTGTTGTTCTGTAAACTGCTTCATGTGTTGATCAGTAGCTATATGAGTAAGTATATGGGTTATTGATTAGTTGCCCAAGTATTTGTATGGGAGACTGAGTGTGTGTGTGGGTGGCTGGGAGGTGTATGACTCTGTGCATAGATGTGTAAGCAGGTGATTCACTAGATATATGGATTCAAAAGTGCATGTGGAAACAGGTGTATGGGCGGTTGACTGAGTGCATTGGTGAGTGAATGGATATCTGAGTGCTACATGTCAAAGTAAGAACATATGTAAAACACAGTACATGTGAGAGTTGACATATATAAATAACTGTGCATAAGAGTCCGTGAATGTGTGAGTGGCCGTATTGATCATTGTGAACTTGTATCAGGGATTGTAAAAGAGAGTAAATATGTGTTAGTATATGTTTGAATAAGTAAGGTATGTATAACTGTATAGTTGAGGAAATGGAGGTGTAATTGATTCTTTGCATGACTGAGTAGGTGTGTGAGTAACTCCATGGATGAGTGACAGTCTGTGAGTGTCTGTTTACACTGAGTGTATCTAAGGTTATTTTAGAGTCTGAAGAAGTTCATCGTATTATCACATGAATGATGTCATCAGTGATGTCATCAGTAATGTCAAATGAGATGTCATCAGTGATGTCATCAGTCATGTCATTGAGATGTCATCAGTGATGTCATCAGTGATGTCATTTGAGATGTCATCAGTGATGTCATCAGTGATGTCACTGACCATGTCATGAATGATGTAATATGTGACATGATCAGCAGTGGATTGCGGGTGCGCGATATATAGTTAGTACAACTAACTATATATGGAATTTCAATGGTTTTGTGTGAGTAAAATAAGGTTTTGTAAATGCTAATCCCTAACTATATATGGTCTATAACCTATGGTTTTTTCAGTGAATTTTCAAGGTTTTGTAAATGCTAATTCCTAACTATATATGGTCTATAACCTATGGTTTTTTCAGTGAATATATATATATATGAAATTCCATCGGACCCCCACCCCTGGGAACTTCGGAGTGTAAGGCCATCCAAAACCGAACTGTGTTTGGGCATCACTGGATGTAAGGCGTAACGGAATACTATGTCCGTAGTCTGTTTGGGAGGTGACTAAACTCCGACCTGGATCTTGGAGTGGAGAGGAGGAACGCTGAGGGGGTGGGGCGAAGAGCAACACCAATTAGGAGAGACTCCATAAGACTTTAAATTGGGAGCCCCCACAGCATGTTTCGATATTTGGCAGCGAAACGGGCACTGAAGAGGCCGCAAGGCTGAAACGCGTCTGCCCCTGCGTTTCGCAACTTTGATGAACTGAAGCCCTGTCATTTAAATAAAATAACCTGAGCCAGCCAGCATGTGTCGGTTCCCGTTCTTTTGGATGGGAAGTGGTGTGGAGATAGTAGACGGTTAGCAAGTACCGTCTTACCGGCACGCCTTCCGGTCAGGAGCACCGCGTCAAACTTGCTAAAGAGAGTGGCAGCTCGAATGATAAAGTTTCTAGCAGAGACATCGCGGCGCCCCCTCAAAGCGGTCAGAAGTGCTCACCTGGGATGCTGACTGCGATGGGGAGGAAGCATACGGCGGGCAACACTGGTCCGTTGTGTGTAGCAGGCTCAGGGAATGAAATTCCATCGGACCCCCACCCCTGGGAACTTCGGAGTGTAAGGCCATCCAAAACCGAACTGTGTTTGGGCATCACTGGATGGAAGGCGTAACGGAATACTATGTCCGTAGTCTGTTTGGGAGGTGACTAAACTCCGACCTGGATCTTGGAGTGGAGAGGAGGAACGCTGAGGGGGTGGGGTGAAGAGCAACACCAATTAGGAGAGACTCCATAAGACTTTAAATCGGGAGCCCCCACAGCATGTTTCGATATTTGGCAGCGAAACGGGCACTGAAGAGGCCGCAAGGCTGAAACGCGTCTGCCCCTGCGTTTCGCAACTTTGATGAACTGAAGCCCTGTCATTTAAATAAAATAACCTGAGCCAGCCAGCATGTGTCGGTTCCCGTTCTTTTGGATGGGAAGTGGTAAGGAGATATTAGACGGTTAGCAAGTACCGTCTTACCGGCACGCCTTCCGGTCAGGAGCACCGCGTCAAACTTGCTAAAGAGAGTGGCAGCTCGAATGGTAAAGTTTCTAGCAGAGACATCGCGGCGCCCCCTCAAAGCGGTCAGAAGTGCTCACCTGGGATGCTGACTGCGATGGGGAGGAAGCATACGGCGAGCAACACTGGTCCGTTGTGTGTAGCAGGCTCAGGGAATGAAATTCCATTGGACCCCCACCCCTGGGAACTTCGGAGTGTAAGGCCATCCAAAACCGAACTGTGTTTGGGCATCACTGGATGTAAGGCGTAACGGAATACTACGTCCGTAGTCTGTTTGGGAGGTGACTAAACTCCGACCTGGATCTTGGAGTGGAGAGGAGGAACGCTGAGGGGGTGGGGTGAAGAGCAACACCAATTAGGAGAGACTCCATAAGACTTTAAATCGGGAGCCCCCACAGCATGTTTCGATATTTGGCAGCGAAACGGGCACTGAAGAGGCCGCAAGGCTGAAACGCGTCTGCCCCTGCGTTTCGCAACTTTGATGAACTGAAGCCCTGTCATTTAAATAAAATAACCTGAGCCAGCCAGCATGTGTCGGTTCCCGTTCTTTTGGATGGGAAGTGGTGTGGAGATATTAGACGGTTAGCAAGTACCGTCTTACCGGCACGCCTTCCGGTCAGGAGCACCGCGTCAAACTTGCTAAAGAGAGTGGTAGCTCGAATGGTAAAGTTTCTAGCAGAGACATCGCGGCGCCCCCTCAAATCGGTCAGAAGTGTTCACCTGGGATGCTGACTGCGATGGGGAGGAAGCATACGGCGGGCAACACTGGTCCGTTGTGTGTAGCAGGCTCAGGGAATGAAATTCCATCGGACCCCCACCCCTGGGAACTTCGGAGTGTAAGGCCATCCAAAACCGAACTGTGTTTGGGCATCACTGGATGTAAGGCGTAACGGAATACTATGTCCGTAGTCTGTTTGGGAGGTGACTAAACTCCGACCTGGATCTTGGAGTGGAGAGGAGGAACGCTGAGGGGGTGGGGCGAAGAGCAACACCAATTAGGAGAGACTCCATAAGACTTTAAATCGGGAGCCCCCACAGCATGTTTCGATATTTGGCAGCGAAACGGGCACTGAAGAGGCCGCAAGGCTGAAACGCGTCTGCCCCTGCGTTTCGCAACTTTGATGAACTGAAGCCCTGTCATTTAAATAAAATAACCTGAGCCAGCCAGCATGTGTCGGTTTCCGTTCTTTTGGATGGGAAGTGGTGTGGAGATAGTAGACGGTTAGCAAGTACCGTCTTACCGGCACGCCTTCCGGTCAGGAGCACCGCGTCAAACTTGATAAAGAGAGTGGCAGCTCGAATGGTAAAGTTTCTAGCAGAGACATCGCGGCGCCCCCTCAAAGCGGTCAGAAGTGCTCACCTGGGATGCTGACTGCGATGGGGAGGAAGCATACGGCGGGCAGCACTGGTCCGTTGTGTGTAGCAGGCTCAGGGAATGAAATTCCATCGGACCCCCACCCCTGGGAACTTCGGAGTGTAAGGCCATCCAAAACCGAACTGTGTTTGGGCATCACTGGATGTAAGGCGTAACGGAATACTATGTCCGTAGTCTGTTTGGGAGGTGACTAAACTCCAACCTGGATCTTGGAGTGGAGAGGAGGAACGCTGAGGGGGTGGGGCGAGGAGCAACACCAATTAGGAGAGACTCCATAAGACTTTAAATCGGGAGCCCCCACAGCGTGTTTCGATATTTGGCAGCGAAACGGGCACTGAAGAGGCCGAAAGGCTGAAACGCGTCTGCCCCTGCGTTTCGCAACTTTGATGAACTGAAGCCCTGTCATTTAAATAAAATAACCTGAGCCAGCCAGCATGTGTTGGTTCCCGTTCTTTTGGATGGGAAGTGGTGTGGATATATATATATATATATATATATATATATATATATATTCACTGAAAAAACCATAGGTTATAGACCATATATAGTTAGGAATTAGCATTTACAAAACCTTGAAAATTCACTGAAAAAACCATAGGTTATAGACCATATATAGTTAGGAATTAGCATTTAAAAAACCTTATTTTACTCACACAAAACCATTGAAATTCCATATATAGTTAGTTGCACTAACTATATATCGCGCACCTGCAATCCACTGCTGATGATGTCACATATTACATCATTCATGACATGGTCAGTGACATCACTGATGACATCACTGATGACATCTCAAATGACATCACTGATGACATCACTGATGACATCTCATTTGACATCAATGACCACATCACTGATGATATCATTCATGTGACAATACAATGCATCTCCTCACATTTTAATATAACCTCTGTTTCACCCAGTGTTAAATACAGAATATAATTTTTGAAACCATTGACACACCAATACTAGTTACTACATACGCACTCACTGATTCCTACGTCTACACACACCTTCACTCATTCACCCATACTATCATTCATACATACAATCACTCATCTTTACAACACTATCATATGCACTCATACACCTATACAGACACTCACAGTCTGCCACTCATCCATGGAGTTACTCACACACCTAGTCAGTCCTGTAAAGAATCAATGACACTTCCATTTTCTTGTCTATACAGTTAAACATAGAGCACCTTACATTTTCAAACATATACTAACACATACTTACCTTGTTATACAATCATTGATACAAGTACACATTGATCTGCACAGAGTCACACACCTCCCAGCCAGCCACACACACACTCAGTCTCCCATACAAATACTTGGACAATCAATCAGTAACCCATATAGTTAATCATATAGCTACTGATCAAAACATGCAGCAGTTTACAGAACAACAGACATAATGATGCACAAATTAAGACACTTTAGTCACTAACCCATGCACTCAGTGAGACACATTTAATCACTCACTCATGCATTCAGTCATGCACCTACTAAATCCTTTGTCCAGACACTTATACTTCCACTCATTCTTCAATATGTAAGACACATTTTAACTTTACAGAAACATACAGTCACTGGATGTTGTCATCAGTGATGTCATCAGTGATGTCATTTGAGATGTCATCAGTGATGTCATCAGTGATGTCACTGACCATGTCATGAATGATGTAATATGTGACATCATCAGCAGTGGATTGCAGGTGCGCGATATATAGTTAGTGCAACTAACTATATATGGAATTTCAATGGTTTTGTGTGAGTAAAATAAGGTTTTTTAAATGCTAATTCCTAACTATATATGGTCTATAACCTATGGTTTTTTCAGTGAATTTTCAAGGTTTTGTAAATGCTAATTCCTAACTATATATGGTCTATAACCTATGGTTTTTTCAGTGAATTTCAATGGTTTTTTAATAGCAAATATCATAAGCTGTCGAATGTCAAGTACGTGGTAAGTGAAAACATTTTCGTGTTTATGCACACTGATCTGCTTTGAATGGTGCCCCCCCCCCTCATTTCTATTAGGAGTACTCTCTCTTTGCAGATAGTGAAAGGTAGTTAACGCAGGTCTTTGCCCCCATTGTAATCCGTCGTGCCTGCTTCTCTCTCCATTTGATTCATTGTTATCCAAGTATTTACTGTTTTAGAATTAGTTCTCTTTGGTTCATTCTCTATTTACAAACAAACACAGAGTCGCAATACTCTGTTTAGTCTTTGCAGATAACGAAAAATCGTGTAAAAAAAAAGAAAAGGAATCGAGCAAAATCAGTAGGCCACTAATGGGATCTCTTTTTGACCTCGCTAAAATAGAAACATTAGGAACAACCCCTCATGACAAATACAAAACTAGTGAGATGAACTGAACTCCACACAATGATGGCTGCAAAACAGCTCTGCTCCGCCACCCACCCCGCCCAAAATAACGATAAAGAACGGCTGCCATGATTGGTTGCGGAATGACCACGACGGAGCTACGAAATGGTGCTGCTCTCATGCTAACCCCAGCTTCAGTCTGAAACATCCAGAAACACTGTAGACTACCAATTCGATCAGTTCCGGTAGCGCCCCAATGTAACCCGGTAGAGAAGAACTAGCCCTCCCCTCTTTGACTGATGGTTCTTGTTGCCTGTCCCTTCTGTTGTCATTTAACAGAACTATTTAGCCTGCTGAAAGGGGTTGTGTTCCGACCGCTGGTTGGTGGAGACATTTTGACTATATTCTGTACCTGCGTTGTCGCGTAATGCGTCATATGACGCGCCGCGTTAGCGCATCCGGAAGTCATCCGGGGCGCGCAGCGCGTAACGTAAGCATAACAAGTCATGTGACTTGTTAATAAAACTTTTCATTGGTTCATTTTACTTTTCTTATTGTAATGATGAAAGGCTTGGTCATATGACCTAAAAATTACGCTTTTCATTACTTCCGAACATTATTTTTTCTTAAATATATGTTATAATGTTCCAGGCTAATGTACTTTCCCGGAAATTTTACAACTGTCCTGCAAGTAAAATATATTCTTTTTTCGAGAAAAAGAGCGTTTCTTCGTCCCATGACGGAGCCGTTGAGCAAAAGAGGGTCGACCTGCTGTCTTAGTCGCCGATACGCCTGAATATGAGATTCTTATCGATCACTTTATGTTGCAGGAATAGAAAACACAACAGCCCTTGACCATTTATCTTTACTGCGTTCCTTCGTATTATACCTTTTACCCTTCATGTAATTGGTCTGCTTTATTTCACTTGCCTTTTAATGATTCTAAAACAGTGACTATTATTAAAAACTTTACCAATGTATATACTACTACCATGTTTTCTTTTAAAAACCTTTATTGTGAAAATTTCATTATACAAATACGAGCCTATAACCACGTGGGCCGGCCACGGAGCAAACTGTAATCGTATATGATGAATAGACATTTACACTGTAGAGGAACGTAACGGGCGGGCCATTAGGTTGCAAGAACTAAGGTGTCTAACAGTTACGGAATCGGTGGACGTACATTTTATAATTAAAATACGACAGGGCCAGTTACAATAAAATTATCTAGATATACATTTGCGGGCAAGTACCATGGGTGACGTTAATTCGAACTTTCAACAGTACAGTAATCAATAACACATCAGAACTTAATATCAATAGGGATGTCGAAATATTCAATCAATTCTCGTCCCCGCCCGCCATGTGCTTCAAAACTGCATACGTATCTCGTGATTTCAAGGTTCTGCAACCAGTACACAACAAGGAGTTACGAGTCCCATTTATTCTGGCGCCATTTTGGGCGAGGACGGGCAGGTCCAGGATATAGTCAAAATGTCTCTACCAACCATCGACTATGATGATGTTCATATGCTGTATTTATTAGAGTAACACTCAGATGTCCACATGAAATAAATTTGCCACAATCTAAACATGTCATTTTAATCTTTCCAAAGTTCTTCTAAATATTTGGGACCGTTTCCCTTGCCTCTGAAGCTCTCAGTGCCACTTCTTTGATGAATGTACTAGCAGGTCAGGGGTTCTCCTCCAAATCTCTCTTTTATGCAGCACTATAATTAATTGGTGCCACCTCTCCATATGACGATGCATGGTATAGTTACCACAACTATATTTTTTTTCGGTTCCTCTAGAGAGTTCATCGTGGCAGATGAAGCGTGTAACGTACCGGGCATTTACCTTTTTTTGCATGTACAGGAAAGGAAAAAAAAATCGAGCGTCCGAGTTCTAAGGTGTCCCAGGGCCATTTTAGTGGACCAGGCCCAAATCCAAAGAACAGGCCGCCATTTTGAGAGTCCTGTTGCAGCCGCCTGTCGCTGTAGCATCAAGAGCAGCCGAAACTCAGCTGAATGGCAACTGAAACGGTAAAGGGGCGCCCCACTACAGCAGACGAGCCAGGCCCAAATCCAAAGAACTGCTATCTCACAGGCTAATGGGGCGACCCACGCCGAGTTTCAGCATTGTAGGATGACCACACAAGTACAGCAACTTGCTAGACATCACCTCGGTGCCATCCGGATCTCGGCGCCCCACTGCAGATGAAGTGCCTCAACTATGAAACCACCACGGTGACATCCGGATCTTGGCGCGTTGTGCTGCCTTCGGCCTATTCGCACATCGGTCCGCTACTGACGCCATCTCACAGGCTAATGGGGCGACCCACGCCGAGTTTCAGCATTGTAGGATGACCACACCAGTACAGCAACTTGCTAGACATCACCTCGGTGCCATCCGGATCTCGGCGCCCCACTGCAGATGAAGTGCCTCTCAACTATGAAACCACCACGGTGACATCCGGATCTTGGCGCGTTGTGCTGCCTTCGGCCTATTCGCACATCGGTCCGCTACTGACGCCATCTCACAGGCTAATGGGGCGACCCACGCCGAGTTTCAGCATTGTAGGATGACCACACCAGTACAGCAACTTGCTAGACATCACCTCGGTGCCATCCGGATCTCGGCGCCCCACTGCAGATGAAGTGCCTCTCAACTATGAAACCACCACGGTGACATCCGGATCTTGGCGCGTTGTGCTGCCTTCGGCCTATTCGCACATCGGTCCGCTACTGACGCCATCTCACAGGCTAATGGGGTGACCCACGCCGAGTTTCAGCATTGTAGGATGACCACACCAACTTGCTAGACATCACCTCAGTGCCATCCGAATCTTGGCATCTCAACGCCTAGTGGTATCTTCCATACAAAAAATATTGTTACGCTGCCTTTGGCCCCATTCGCACATCAGTCCGCAACTTAGACATCACCTCGGTGCCATCCGGATCTTGGCATCTCAGCGCCTTGTGGTGTCAGTCAGAAAATATTGTTGTGCTGCCTTCGGCCTATTCGCACATCGGTCCGCTACTGACGCCATCTCACAGGCCAACGGGGCGCCCCACGCTGACTTTCAGCATTGTAGGATGGCCACACCAGTGCGGCAACTTGCTACACACCACCTCGGTGCCATCCGGATCTTGGCATCTCAGCGCCTTGTGGTCTCTTCTACACCGGAAATATAGTAGAAAATATTGTTGCGCTGCCTTTGGCCCCATTCGCACATCGGTCCGCTACTGACGCCATCTCACAGGCCAACGGGGCGCCCCACGCCGACTTTCAACATTGTAGGATGGCCACAGAAGTGCGACAACTTACTAGACACCACCTCGGTGCCATCCGGATCTTGGCGCGTTGTGCTGCCTTCGGCCTATTCGCACATCGGTCCGCTACTGACGCAAACTCACAGGCCAACGGGGCGCCCCACGCCGACTTTCAGCATTGTAGGATGGCCACACCAGTGCGGCAACTTCCTACACACCACCTCGGTGCCATCCGGATCTTGGCGCGTAGTGAAGCTGCAGCAGCTGCAAATAAGCTTCAGACAGTGTTACAACCGCTGCTCAGAACTCTCAACTATGACACCACCTCGATGCCATCCGGATCTTGGCGCGTTGTATTGCCTTCGGCCTATTCGCACATCGGTCCGCTACTGACGCCGCCTCACGTGCCAACGTATTTTCTCCGCATTTTATACCCTATGCCGCATAACAGGTCATGTGACTTGTTTATAAAACTTTTCATTGGTTCATTTTACTTTTGGTTTCCTAATGATGGAAGGCTTGATCATATGACCTAAAAACAACACTTTTCATTGGATGAAAACTTTTTTTTCCCCCCAAACGATGAAAGCCCCACCTTGTTTCTGGATGTTTCAGACTGAAGCTGGCGTCACCATGAGAGCACCACCATCTCGTAGCTCCGTCGTGGTCATTCCGCGAGCAATCATGGCAGCCGCTCCCCACCAGAAGCCTGCAGGAGTCGGGGCCCCCAAAACTTTTGATGAATTCTCAAGGCGGAGGGGACGCTTTCGAGAATGGGGTCCAAGACCTAGCAGACAAGCGTCCGATTTCCAAGGTGTCCCAGGGCCATTTCAGTGGACCAGGCCCAAAAAGGAAACAGCCTGCCGCCATTTTGAGAGTCCTGTGACAGCCGCCTATCGCTGCACCGCAAGAGTGGGCGCAACTCAGCTGAATGGCGGATTTTGACACAGTGGACCAAAAGCGGACGGAATGGCAACTGAAACGGTAAAGGGGCGCCCCACTACAACAGACGAGACTCCACCTGGAGAGGCCCGTTCACGCCGCCTCCCCCGGGGCGCTCCACGCCGTTATTCGGAGCAGCATTGTAGGATACCAAAACCAGTGCGGCAACTTACTGGACATCACCTTGGTGCCATCGTTCTGCTGCCTTGGAACTATTCGCACAACAGTTTGCTACTGATGACCCACCCCCCGCGACGCCCCACGCCGTTATTTGCTGGGTGGCAACTTACTAGACATCACTTTTGTGTCATCTAGATTTCGGCGCGTTCTGCTGCCTTGGAACTATTCGCACAACAGTTTGCTACTGATCACCCACCCCCCGCGACGCCCCACGCCGGAAATCTGGACGTTGTGCTGCGTTGGGACTATTCGCACAGCCGACCGCTACTTCGTTGTTTTTCTCTAAAAATGTTTATATGTTATTACTATTTTTGTTTTCTTGTATATATTTATAAATTATTAAAGTTTTATAATCTTACTACTTTGTCGGAGTGCTATATATTTTTAATGTGACACATAATTGTAAAAACTTTGATGTACAAAGAGTCATCCCTGGAATCTTCCGCTTCACGCTCGGTCCCCTCCCCAATCACAATACAGAATGGTTTTCAGATAATAGCAACGCTTCTGCTGTGACGGATCTCATCGAGTGTGGGCCTTGATCTACTATAACTCCTTTGAAGACGGGTGATTCTTTACAGCTGTGGCCATAAACTACATCTGCAGGGATAGCTGATAGCCTAGGACCGGCCTGGACAATCGGACACAGAGGAAAAGGAGTGTCAGAGGGTGCGGTAGTGAATAGGGCGAAAGGGAGGTGTCGGGCGGGCACAGGGTGTGATTCTCAGGGAAGAACAGCGCAGATGGGGGGAGGTTTATTACCCATGCATAAAACAGAGAGCGGGGGTGACCACTGCCTGGGGGAGATGCTTGCGAGGGTGGGGAGCCATGCTAAGGATCGACAGCGTTCACAGAGTGGATCTGGTCAAGGCATCTAAAATGGCTGCCGTGCACGACAAAAGTGTGGCATTTGAAAAAAGACAAGATGGCGCACACAATGTTTTTCAACAATTCCTGATTTCCTTCGAATCGAACGTTAACAGACGTTGGGGCATATTACCAAAGTTAAGCGATATTTATCCCTAACGATGCATTGCAAAGATTTTTTTACCGTCAGAAATTATCGCAGATAAACCTTGCTATTATCAAGGTTTATCGCAAATACGATAAAAAACGAGCGCAATGCATTAATGTCGCTGAAAACTCCGCGATATTCATGCATTACCGAGCTAATGCTCTTAGCCATGTTATCCACCTCCCATTGGATAACATGGCTAAGAACTGCTCAGGGCAGCTGTTACTTTTTGGAGATATTCGCGCTTATCTCGAATATTTCCAAAAGTTGATAATAGGAGATAGCGATGTTAGCGACTGTTTCCAGTCGCTAACATCTTGGCATGCCCACTTTGCATGTCATTAGTGATAAATATCACTCACATGCAAAGTGGGACCCAAGATGGTCGCTATCTCCTACTAGCCGTCGCTAACTGGTGTTAGCAACAGCTAGGTAATACACATATAATTTTATCTCCGCGAAGCGGAGCGCTGTTACAGATATATATCTTGTTTTTGAACGTTAATTTCTCAAAATGCACTGAAGCACATATATTGAGACATAGCAAAGGCACATCGGGCTACCAGTCCCTAATATTTTACCAAGTTTCGTGCAAATCCATTCAGCCGTTCGATTATTATTATTATTATTTTTTTTTGCCCCGCGGGGCCCTTTTAAAACCTCCACATCAAACCTAGGGGGTCAGCGAGGATCTACTATGCCCCCTTATGGTCATCAGCCGTTCGATTATTATTATTATTATTTTTTTTGCCCCGCGGGGCCCTTTTAAAACCTCCACATCAAACCTAGGGGGTCAGCGAGGATCTACTATGCCCCCTTATGGTCATTTGCCCCTTCGCTTTGGCCTCCTCTTGTCTCTCGATCCTACCGAGAGACAAGATGGCGGCCGCTACGTACTGTTTGGAATGTTTACAGACACCGGAGAGCCAATCAGCTTCGCTTCGCAAAGCTCCGTAACGCGAAAAGTACGCGAAGCGGTGCGCTGTTACAGATATATATCTTTTTTTGAACGTTAATTTCTCAAAATCCACTGAAGCACATATATTGAGACCTAGCAAAGGCACATCGGGCTACCAGTCCCTACAATTTTGCCAAGTTTCGTGCAAATCCATTCAGCCGTTCGATTATTATTATTATTATTTTTTTTTGCCCCGCGGGGCCCTTTTAAAACCTCCACATCAAACCTAGGGGGTCAGCGAGGATCTACTATGCCCCCTTATAGTTATTTCCCCCTTTGTTTTGACCTCCTCTTGTCTCTCGATCCTACCGAGAGACAAGATGGCGGCCGCTACGGACTGTTTGGAATGTTGACAGACGCCGGAGAGCCAATCAGCTTCGCTTCACAAAGCTCCGTTGCGCGAAAAGTCCGCGAACCAGAGCGCTAACCGGTCCGCTGTTACAGATATATATCTTTTTTTAAACGTTAATTTCTCAAAATCCACTGGAGCACATATATTGAGACCTACAAAAGGCACATCGGGCTACCAGTCCCTACAATTTTGCCAAGTTTCGTGCAAATCCATTCAGCCGTTCGGGCTAAAAGTGAGGCCAACCGCCCTATGGAAAACTCAATGTTAAAAACACGTTTTGGGACCCCCCTTTTTTCTCGGCCCCCACTGGACGAACCCCCCCCAAATTTTCAAGGGCTGCTCAGAAACAAAATGTGCCATTTTCCTGAAAATTTCAGCCGATTCCGTCCACAAACGCCAAAGTTATTAGACATAGAATTTTCAAAAAACCCATAGAGAAAAAATCCTAACTATATATACCTACTGGCGACCGCCAGTAGGTAATATATATATATATATATATATATATATATATATATATATATATATATATATATATATATATATATATATATATATATATACAGAGACTCTCACACTCTATTACATACCCATATAGAGACTCTCACACCCTCTCACATACCCATACATAGACCCTTACACCTCGCACACCACACCCATACAAACAGTGTCACACCCATTAACATATCCATACATCTACTATGGCTCTACTTCATATAACTATATAGACCTTCTTTATTTCCATTCACATACTGATATAGAAATGCCTACACCTCTCATATACCAATACATAGACTTTCACACCCCATCACATACCTTTACATGCACCCTTATACCCATCCATCTACCTATACAGACACCCCCACACCCTCTCATATATCCATACAGATACCCTCATACCCTTTCACATAACTATGCAGACTCTGACACCCTCTCACTTATCCTTACAGATGTCCATGGTTTCTATTTACATACACAAAGACAGTGTCACTCCCATTCAAATACCCATACAGAGACTCTTACATTCCCTCCCATACCTATACAAACAGTGCCATACCTATTAAGATACCCATACAGATGCACTCACAGTCTCTCACATACCTATGTACACACCCTCATACTCATTCACATTCCTATACACAGACTCTCACAACCTCTCATACACTCGTACCTAGGTTGTCACAACCTATCACATACCCATACAGAGAGTAGCATACCATTCACATACCTATACAGATACTCTTACACCCTCTCTCATATCTATAGACTCTCACACCCTCTCACATACTCATGTAGACACCCTTATATCCACTCACATACCGATACAGAGAATATAACACTCTCTTACATACACATGTAGACACTCTTATACCCATTCTAATAACTATAGAATGACTCACACTCTCCTCTCTCATATGCCCATGTAGGTACCCTTATACCCAATCATATACCCATAAAGAGGCTCTAACAGCCTCTCGCCTACCCATGCAGACACTCACACACCCTCTCAGATATCAATGTAGACACCCTTATAACCATTCACATACCCATACCAAGACTTTCACATTCTCTCATTTACCCATAAATAGACGGTCACTTCCTCTCATATACCCGTACAGACAGTGTCACAACTATTTATATACCCATACACAGACTCTCACATCCTCTCATACACTCATACATAGATTGTCACACCCTCTCGCATACCCATACAGTGTCCAAACCATTCACATAACACCTTGTACAGTTGGCTATAGGAAAAGCAGATGAGAGTTTGTCAGAATAGAGAAGAGGGAGGCAGAAATCCTTTCAGGACGAGAACCCTCACTCACCGTTAGGTGACATGCTTCATCATATGGGTTCCCTCCTCACACCTAGATTGAAACAATTGAAGGTGTGGGCTACGACTCCCCAACTAGGTTGAACTGAGGAATGAGCTGTGGAAATAAGCGAATTAGGGGCAGAGTGCATAGAAAGTGTGATCTTACATACCTATTCAGGCCTCTTTTATTCCCATTCACATACTTATACAGATAGTTTTATACTCTCACATACCCATGTAGACACCCTTATACCCATTCTGATACCCATACAGAGACTGTCAAACCCGCTCACATAACAATACAGGCACAATTATAAAGATTGACATAATCATGCAGAGACTCTCACATCCTCTCACATAGCCATACATAGACTGTCACACTGTGTCACATACCCATACAGGCACCCTTATACCCATTCACATACCTATACAGATACTCTCTCACCCTCTCACATACCCATACAGACACTCTTATAGCCATTTGCATACCTATACACAGACTCTGACACCCTCTCACATAGAAAAACCAAAGGTGATGATGGACGGAGCGTTGACAATACAAACACGCACCCCCAGTCAACTGATCTGGGTTTAATCCATCACCGTTCTTTAGCTCACTCCGCCACCCCAGTTCAGACATGGCCATATGCAAATCAGTCTGACCCTGTGCCTCATGGGAACAGTCCAGCCCGAACTGCCAAGCCATGTCTTCCCTGGACCGGAATCCAGCTTCCCAGCCCGGTTTCTGGCATTACAGCTGTCTTCAGCCGGGCTTGCTTGATTCCAGTGGCTTTCAAGGAAAGTGTGCAGAAGCACCTTTCATCATTTTATGATATTAGCTGTTCACCACTCCAAAATACGAACTTTGGATAGAAGACTGTTCTATGTAAAAACTCCTGCTTTATGTTTAAGAAAGAAAAATAGATCTTTATTCTGTGGGCCACTAGCAAAGGTAAAGAAATTGTGTGAAGATATTCATTTTTGGTTGTTTGGTCCAGATAAGGAATTTAGGGAAAATGAACGTCTGGTTGTTGGGCTTGTACAAGAACAAGATAAAGAAATTACAGAACATTTTGCTCAAGACATTGCAAAGTTTAACACAGTTTCCTCAGAAAAACCAAACTGTGTTTGTATTTGTTTGTATTTGTTGTCGACACACTCAAGCAAAATCCGAATGTGGTTGAGTACTCTCAAATTGAAAAAGACAACAACGAGAAGAGGCATCTATTTGGTTCATATTCACTTGATGAGGAAGGATCTGATTTGTCAAACAGCAGATAATATGTAAGTACTGCTCTGAAAACCTAGAAAATAATAAAACATTGAATGCTCATGAATCAATTCTTACATAACACATACATCATTTTCAAGCAATAGCTTGTATGGAGCCAAAGACAAGGAAAGTATCTCCAGTTAAGACTAAAAGGATGAGTTTTGTATTTACCTTTAGATATTAAAAAGAATAATACATTTGTTGGGGTCGATAGAGAGATTGAAGAACCGCTTATCATTTTAGTAAATAGGGTCCCAACCAAGAAAAAAAAATCTGACAAGAGTTTATAAAGTTAAAAAAGCAACATTATACCTGGTTGAAAATAATATTTACTATACAAATATTAATGCTGCTGGAAATGAAATGTACATTGTGCATGATACCTTACCACCCTATAGGCAGATTGAAAAAGTGGATGGCTCTAGATCAGAAGAAATGTATGAAAACTATAGCATCCACCCTCTGCATATTAAATTCGTTATTGGTGATGCTATTGAATTGATTCAGATAGAGAAAGCACAAGGAACTCCCTTGAGTGTCTGGGAAAAGCTTAGAGGCTCACTGTTTTCACACCTGCTTTCCACTGGAGTAGGTGGGCGCTATGATAACCGCAATATACAGATACCAGCAGTTGAATACCGCCCAGCACAGATATACTAAGAGGATCCAACATTTTACCAGTGCATTCTATACATATTCCATATTCTGTTTGAGAGTGACTAGTATGTACATTCTTACACTGTGACTCATATAGTGAATACAGGGGTAAATCTTCAAAATCTGTCTGCAATGGAATTTGTTGATAAAGTTTAACAAAAAGATTAATTCTCGCAATATAACATAATGAATTTGATGGCATGCCAACGTGGAACCAACGAGTATTGGTATTGTTATCATGGAGAACTCAAATGCATGTTAAGAAATCTAGGAGCACCTAGTTGTGCTGAATACACGTGGGATGATCT
Source organism: Lissotriton helveticus (assembly GCF_964261635.1). Classification (NCBI taxonomy): domain Eukaryota; kingdom Metazoa; phylum Chordata; class Amphibia; order Caudata; family Salamandridae; genus Lissotriton; species Lissotriton helveticus. Next base: position 218,598,702 of record NC_136060.1, read on the forward strand.
GCTTCACGTTTTGAGAAAGGCAAATCAAATATGTAGGACAGCAGGAAACCTTTGCTCTTTGGATACTGCTAATGTTTGCAGATTTTTTAACAACATGTTCCAGGCCTTACTGTCTTTCATCAGCAACAAAAGTAATTCTCCTCTTGGCGAAGTAACTGTTTTCTTTTGGTGTAAATAGTACAAAGCAGGAGGTGTTCCTCATATTCACATGCTGTTCTGGATAAAAGAAAATTTTGAACAGAGAGTGACAAGTGTGTGCTCTCTTTCATAGATCAGTATATGATGTGCGCTATCTCAAAACCCACTACTGACAACGTTCTGAGACAGGATCTGCGCTCTCAAACACATGGATGTGGGAAATACTGCTGTCGGGAATAAAGATATAAAGGAACAATTTACACATGATGTCATTTTTTATTCCCAAGTCCTGGTATTTCACAAGTCAGAGTGAACAGCTGTTTGTCTGCAGTGAGTCATACAGTGACACAAAATTCACATAAAAACCACATAAAATCTGAGAAGAACAGAGGTGTCGAAATATATTAATGATTACAGCACAGTCATTCTGAAAATGTGGAATGCAAATATGTATATACAATTTGTTGCAGACAACTCTAATTCTGTTGCTTGATATGCCACTTCATACATTACAAAATCGGAGACATTTGGGATGAAAGAGATGTGGTGGGAGATTAGTGCAGAATCGAGTCGAGCAAAAACATTGCACAAATTTAGTTTAAAAATGCTGTCGCATAGGGAGATTGTTTCCTCTGAATGCTAGGATAGGTTGAGCTCACCAGATATGTACTCTAAGTCAAGGGGAAAAGCTTGGTAAGTTTAGGCCATGCAAGTACATGAAATAGAATGTTCAATTATTTAATGGGAATTCAGTATGTAGCAGAGTTTGACAGGGAAAGTACAGACATAATAAAAACAAACATGTTGGCTACATATTACCCAAGAAGAAGTGTTCATTTTGAAAACACCTGCCTATATGATGTTGTTCAGCAGTACAGATACAAAAGCAATGTGAGAGAAAACATAGAAGAAGAGAAATTTGCAGATCCCGGATGTGATAGTTGCTTAGTGAAACTTGCAAAGGAAATCTAATTAACCACAAGAACCGTAGTTGCTAACCCCAAGAGAAAAACGAGCTTTTCTATTTGGTACTTCTTCAACTTTTCGAATCTTGGTATGTAGAATCTGAATTACTTGAAGCCTATGACTTCTATGAAGATTAATTTAATGCAGTGAATGACAGATTCAGTGTTCAGTCTTCCAAAATTATATGAAAATTTTAAGTGTTGGGATTCAAGAAGAAGAAACAATTGCCGCAGAGGAAACTATGGAAAATTCTGAAAGCTATTCATGTTCTTCAGCATTCGGTCAAAAGCCTCTTGATGCACGTATTATTCAAAATGAAGCTGCAACAGCAAATAATGAGGTGGAAACTGCAATGTAACAAGCTAGACAGGAAACTGAAGATCTGGAACAGTTGCTTGCACAAATCAATAAACAGAAAGACATTGATATTTAAGGAAAAGAGAAAGTAGAACATGGATGTCTAATTGCACTTCCTTTAAACCAATACTGTTATACAAAAGTGGTCAAGCAGGTACTGGGAAAAGCTTTTCATCAAAGTGTTGACCGCTTATCTATAGAGGACAACACAATCAAATTTTTCATTTGTATTAATAAAAAAACAACTGAATTGGCTGCACACAATAATAAAGGAGTTACTCTACACCTACTACTAATGCTACCTGTTGAACATGATAATGAACTGGAATACCAAAGTTAGTGTGTCATGAGGTGACAAGAGTTTTGAAGAAAATTAAGCTTTTAAACATAGATGAGGTAAGCATGGTCTCATACTTATTGTTTGCAACACAATATTCTCTTCGGAGGAAAGCATTTAATCGTGTTCGGTTATCTCCGGCACCTAACCACTGTGAAACGACAGCCTGTTTTCAAGACCTTTCTGCATGAACAAACAAGGAAATCATTAGGAAGTATTGAAAATGTGAATATATGGCTGAATTACCAATACAGGGTACTATTGAAAAATATGCATCAAGTATCTGATGAGATATATGGAAATATTCTGAAGGACATTAGTGTTGGAGTACTGACCAATGAAGTTAAGAGTGCGTAGAAAGTCGAATTATCCCAAAACTTTTCTCCTCTAACAAGATACCCGCACAGCTCATTTTCAAAGTAATAAAAGATGGAAAATCAATGCTCTGTTATACTTCAAGAGTGCAGTAGGTTCTGGGAAGAATTACTGAATCTAGGAAAAATTAAATTTTTGAGCTAACAGATATTGACAAAATAGAGCACCGAGGAATAACAATACTGTTGACTGAGAAACGGTAAGCAACATTGGATTCCTTAGTAATGTCTGTATATAAGACTGCTGGATTACAAAAGTCTTTACATGTCTGTAGGAATTGTGGTGACTTTTTTCCAAATAGGAATGAATTTTAATATGTAGATGTAAAATTTAATAGATTGATGTAACAATACAGATTGACTGAAGCGCTGTATGCTTTTTGCTTGTGATAGACTTATATATGAGGTGGCACCAGTCCCCATTCTCTATAGCATATGCTGTAATTATCCATAAATCTCAAGGTTTAAGTGTAGTTGCAGCTTTTATTAATATTGAGATTAGTGTATTCAAAGATGGCATGTCATATGTTGCATTGTTGTGAGTTAGAAGATTGTTTAGTTTGTTTTTAGTTGATTTTGTTGATAAGAAAAGAAGTGCTGATACTGGTTGTATTAGAGAGTATAACCAGTTGAGAAGCGTATATGCTCCTCACTTAGGACAGTATCCTATTTAACAGGAACTGACAATATGTCCAATGTGCAAATTGACAAATCAACCAATGGATGATGTGCAAAAGAAATATAAGGATGAGGATTCAAAGAAGAAAAAACAGCAAAATGAAGGAGATATTGCAGGATTTCAATTGAGAATACAAATTATATCAACGGCTACGCTAATGTAGTTCTGAATGAATGTAACCTTTCATATACCACATCTTGTAAATGCAATTGAGCATAAAGGAGACAGAAGGTTTTACATAATGGTGAGGCTGTACAACATTCTACTCATTTACATCTGCTACTAACATTAGTTCTGAAAGTTTTATCTATTTAACATTTCCAGATTCAAAAACTGTACCATTTGACAAACTGATAAGAAATGCAAACCAGAACATTACCTTCCCAAATAGTAGATCTGATTGTATGTTTACGTTAGAGATACAAAGAAGTGGCAAATACATAATATTGATGCTTGACCGGTGTAGAGTAGATGGATGAAAAATAGTAACAAAAATGTCAAACTTTAGAGAATACCTGATTTCTATTTCTGAAAGTACATATGCTACACTAGCTGCTATTTTTCATGAAGGAGTTCATATAACTTCAGGACACTGCACTTCGTACTTCAAAACTCTAAGTGGATGGGTGGAATGCAACAACATTTAGCTGTCATACCTTTTCTTTTTGCTAACAAAGTTCTAAGGAGGATTTCTCTTTAAAAAGTGGTTGATTGTGTTTGTACTATACTGTATAGATTATCAGTATTTAAGACTTAAAAAGCAGACTCTTACATATGGATATGTGTTACATCTTTTTTCATAAATGGACTACTTGAATATCATACAGTGTTTTTTTCATATGTTTATTTATAGTACTTGAAAAGCTACACATACATTTTTTTAATCTCTTTGTACTGCAAGCATGCATAGTGTCAAATATTCATAGTTTATAATGTGCAAGTCTGTTTTTTCTACAATCTACATGATTCTTTTTTCTGCACTGTTTAATGAAGGAACTTTATATAGTACATTGTTTAAGGTGTACCAGTATTAAAGCTGAGAACAGTGTTTAAGATAAATATGTTATTGATTTAGAGAGTTGCAGCTCTGTAATGTTTCTTTATTAACAAGACTATTTACATTGCAGAATGTTAATCTTTACTATGTAAATGTATACTGTCTAACAGTAACTTATATTTATATTTTCTCTCTTTTATCACAGCTCCAAGGATTGATCTATTGCAGTAATTTAGGTGCCTACTTATATCTTTACCTTTATAACACATCAAAAAACACAAAAAAGCACACATTGGTGTATACACTGAGACACCAAGGCTCACACTGGTACAGATACTAACACACCCAGACACACACATCACAATTTGATATACTGAAACACTCAGGCACACACTGATGCAAACACTGGCGCCACCAGACAAACACTTAAGTATACACAGACATACCCAGGTTCACACTGACACATGCACTAACACACCCAAGCTTATACAAAAATATACACTGACACACCCATGCATACTATCAAGCTCTCACTGAGATACCCAGGTATCCACCCAGTATCTCGGGCCTCTCTTATAGGCCCACGTTGATGAGGTGTCTGTAGGGAAGTGCCTACTGCGTCAGATTTACAGTATGGACCAACAGGTCTTTAAAATGATTCAGAGATGAGACAGAATTAGGTGAGAGGTCACGTCATTATGCAGGACAATATTGTTTATTTTGAACGCATTTAGTTAGAGAGAAAAAGAGAGAAAAAACAACATTAAAAGTGTGAGAGAGAGAACGTAATAGATGGAGCAGGAGAGGTAGTGTTAATACTGGAGAAAATCTTCATAGCTTATCTTTTTACCTCCTTTGTGTGTCCAAGCACGTGCCAGTTCATAGTGCACCCTCAAATTTAGTGATCTGAAAGATAGTATAGAGTTAGTAATAGCAGAGTACATACACATTCAGGATAATGTATTACATCAACTTCCACTGCAAGGAGGTGTCTGTGTGCTCTTTTTCTCCCAGAGTACTATACCCCATGCACTCCTACTGCATAGCGGTGAGTTCTCATTACTGCGTCCCCAGACTGTTGCACCCCATTGACTCCCAGAGTCTGGAGGTAAGGGGCAGATTTACAAGCTCCTTGTGCCAGTTTTGCGTCACTTTTCCCATGTTAAAAGTGATGCAAAAGTGGCGCAAGGGGCTTGTAAATTTGTCCCTCAGACTGTTGCAACATATTTATTCTCACTGCCTGGAGGTAATTGTACAATCCTACGCAGTCAAGCTGCTGCACAGTACCGACTCTCTCCGCACACAGGTGACTTCTGTTTGCTTCGGAAACAAGTTTCTTTGCTCACCTTGTTCCATTAGCGTCATTCAGAGAGGGTGCACCACGTGTCGAAGTGACCTTCTCAGACGTTGTTACGATGGCCACGCATCATCGCAGAATCCTCGAACGTTGAGTTTTGGAGGTGTTGGAGGGACGCCAATTTATGAAACACAACCTGTAAGATAAAAAGGAAGTTAACATTGTACGTCATTTCTTTATCAAGTGAGAGAGTGACTGAAAAGAATATTCGCAGCTCACCTTTCTGTCACCGGTGTGTCTTTCACCACATGCCGGGACATAATGTACCCTGAAGCTTTACATCTAAAAGATTGTAAAAGAAAGAAGTTATGATTGGTAATTGTTACTATCTTAATGTGGAGTAGAATTACATCGCCCTTTCACACACTGTCCCTCCCGCATTTAAAAAACAACTATTTGTACAATTACTATAGTAGTAATGTTTTATATCCGGTTGTGAAAGCAAGTGGTGCGCAGTGATAAACGTGGTTTCGATCATCACAATCGACGGACATTTGACCGATTACAAAAACTATCCTGCTATTTTGAAAAAAAATACAAATGCAATAAGATACGGTATCTACGACTGAATACGCCTAAATTGCTGCCTCGCCTTTTTGTATCCAGTCTGCTGCACCCCATCTACACCCTCTGCTGGGCACCCCGGCCTGACTGCTCACCTTTTTGTGGACAGGGCACCTTCTGCATCATGCAGTCCCGCTCTGCCACCAAGAAGTCTCACATATGGTGCTGAGTCTTGATATCGCTATAGCAAAGGACATACTCGTGCTCCCATCATCATCGCAGGTTGCTCACGTGCTCAGTCCTTGCAGTACCACTAACTCAGTGACCAAAGAGGCCAGGCACGTAGTGGTGGACCCCCTGCTCAGTGGTTCGGGCCTACATGAGGCGTCCAAACCACTAGGACGGGCCATCACAGCGCTTGCGATGGGAGCAACTCTAAAATGGCATAGAGCACGTGCGCCCCGTCTTTTTTATCTGTAGTAACGTATGTGCTGGTTGGGTGTGGGTGTATACCAGCCATGTGTGTGTGTTGTTCTGACACCTAGACCTGGAAGTAAGAAATCACTACAATGGAAATCTGGGCCATGTACGTACCGTTGTTAAGTTTTCCTGGAAGCATTAGCGGAGTGGGCTGGACTGATGTATGCCAGTGCTGCGGGAGGCTGTGAACGATGACTCCAGAGCTATGGGCGTGGTTCCGTCGTGAGCTTTATGAATAATCTATTGTATTTGGGTGTCCGTGTTGTAGTGCTGCCATCACCCGGGTCTTACACGCAAATGTGTCATTATGTCTGTAAAGTCCCACAATATGGCTAACAGGTTTCATGACCCTATATTCATCCATAGATGCACACATAAAAGATGGTGGACATGACGCATTTCTGTGAATATGAATGTTTGTTGTACATTCAGTGAAGTGTTGTAGCTGTAGTAATACAGAGCTGTGAAAGGTTTAGGTTGCAGTTTTTGGTACGTGAAGCACAGATAATATATATACGTATGTGGTCATTCAGGTATACTGTCGAACTTGTTGCTGGAAATCTTTGTTCGAGGGTCGGATTCATGTCCACATCCTGTTATAGTATTGTATTGTAGAGTAATGACGTAATCAATGCGTGCCTGAAAATGTACTATAAATATGGTGGTCATGTAAATTGTTGATATAGTTTTAGATCGACTTTGCGCTATATAAATATGCTACAGAAAAACAAACAAGAAATAGTACACATTTATAAATTGACTTTACAGTTTCTTTGCAGTATTGTAATGATCCACTTTGTATGTTCGTATTTGTAGAATGAGCGAGAGAAAGTTATATAATCTAAGTTTTTGGTATTGGCAGAGGTAAGATGGTTGCATACGCTGTTTACAGCACAATATAATGTGGTAGGGCACAGGAGCAGCATTTAACAAATATAATAAGTACAAAGACACAGATAGATAGTTGAAGTGGGTACGGGCACGTGTGCTCGACTCCATTTTATTACGTTGCTGTTGGTAACAAGTAGAATAGTAATCATGATATCATAAACAGATATTCAATCAGAAACGGTTTATGACTTCTGCTGTACAAAGGTAGGAGCACTATATGTGAAATTATACACAGAAGATTCTATAGTAAAGGGTTCATAAGTTGTGGTACACTGAGGGAGGGGAGGTTTGTGTGGAGCCTACGATGATGGTCGAGCGCACTGGTAAGAATGTCTTTTGGCAACAGAATTTGGCCTTAATAAGGCCACGTGGCAATTATTTATGGTGCACTGAGTTAGTGGTACGTATGGTGCTCAGCGTGTTGCCTACTGGTCTGCATCATTTGTAATCACGATTGAAATATATATTTTCTGGGACATTATATTGCAAGTTGTGACCTGTGGTGTCCGCAGTGTAGACTACCATTGAGTGTGTCTTTGCACTTGCGGGCGATTTTTTTTTTCTAAACCTAGGACTGATATAAAAGAATTTTTGAAGGAAGGCTACTAAAGGGATATTATGTAGGTTTGAGGGACGTTATACTTTGTTTGGTACTGCACTCTATAAATAATGAATGAAGAGTCATTTGAATTCTGCTTGAATGTCATGTGGCGATGAATTATGGTGCACTGAGTTAGTAGTACCTTTGGGACTGAGCGTGTACATAACCTGTGATGATGCGTGGTCCGGGCAGGCCACACTGGGGCTAATGTTTTTTGACTACTGAATTTTGCCTTAATAAAGCCTTGTGGCAATTATTTATGGTATACTGAGTTAGTGGTACGTCTGGTGTTTAGCGTGTGCTCGCCCTGCGATGATGCGTGCTGTGAATGGGATGCACTCAAAGCATTGACTGTTGCATACTGGACTGCATGTATTTTGAGGGGGTAAAAGTACCGTCCATTGTTATCAATTCTTCAGCAACAAAATGATCAGAATCAGATGATTCTTCCAGTGGTGTAGCTGTTTTTGTCTCCAAAAAAGAAATTCAGGTTTCCAATGAAGAACAAGTGAGGTTCAAATTGTGATCTGTGCTGCCAGCATTGTAGATTGCCATTAAGTGTGCTTTTGCACTTGCAGTGTGAATTTTATTATTCAACTAAATCTATAACTGATATTAAAGACGTTTTTGAAGGAAGCATACTAAAGGGATATTGTATAGGTTTGATAGGTGTTATACTTAGTTTGGTATTGTACTCTGAAAATAATGAATCAATAGTCTATTTAATTGTGAGTTCTGATGACCGCAGTGTAGGCAGGAGGCAGCTGTTAGCAAGAGCCCACGGCCACGTGGTGTTAAGTAGAGCTGCACAGTATTGGTAATTTAGTGTGTGTGCAAACAGCAATGATAATTAGTACACAGAGTTAGTGTCACCTGAAGCAACAATGTTAATAAAATCAAGTTTTCTTATAAAGACTTTCTGTCCTTTTACGGGACTAAGTTGCAGTAGATCTCCAAAAACTATGATATGTTTTTCTTTAAATAAGACATCTGAGTCAATCCGGCTATAGTATAGATTCAAAGCTGAATTGAAGTTGTGAACCCTGCTGTCCGCACTATAGATCGAAGGCAGTAGTCAGTAGAGATATCAACAAATGATTTTTGTCACTTATTTTACCACAACCAGAACACATACAGTAAAATTGTCTCTGCCTTAAATAAATCAAGGTTGAATTCCCTACTGTCAGTAGTGTACATGCAAAGCTGAATTCAAGTTGTGAACGCTGATGTTTGCACTGTAGATGGAAAGCAGTAGTCAGCACAGATATCGACGAATGTTTATGGTCACTTATTTTAACAAAATTTAAATACATATAGTACAATTGTCTTTGCCTTAAATAAATCAAGGCTGAATTTCCTACTGTCCGTAGTGTAGATGCAAAGCTAAATTCAAGTTGTGAACCCTGCTGTCCGCAGTGTAGATCGAAGGCAGTAGTTGACACAGACATCTAGGAATGCTTTTTTTTGTCACATACTTTAACAAAATCTGAGGACACAGTACAATTGTCTCTGCCTTAAATGAATCCAGACTGAATTCAATGTTGTCTGTAGTGCTGATGCGCCACTGGTATCAAGTTGTAAACTTTACTGACCGCACTGTAGATCGAAGGCAGTAGTCAGCACAGATATCGACGAAGAATTTTTATCACTTATTTTAACAAAGTCTGAGGACATAGAGTAGAATTGTCTCTGCCTTACATAATTCAAGGATAACTTCAATGCTGTGCGTAGTGTAGATCCAAAGCTGAATTCAAGTTGTGAACCCTGCTGTCCGCAGTGCAGATTGAAGGTAGTAGTCGATACAGACATCAGTCTGCGGTCCTGTGGCGCTGAGTTCGCAATGGGCCTGTATCGATGAGGTACGTAGTATAATGGCAGCAGCCAAGTGGCAGGGTGAGGACCTTCGCTGTGGCAGAGTCTTTTCTCTTTACAGAAGTGAACCACGCCCAAAGCGTAGGCTAAATATTTATACTCTTACGCTGGCTTTGCGTATGTTGGACCAGCCCACTCCACTTCTGCTTGAAAGTGGGGAGACAACACAGCTACATGACCGAGATATTCCTTAGAGTCTGAGATAATATGGTTGCGTCAATTGTGCAGTACACTACAGGTATCAATACTATATTTTCACTTGGAAAAGTTTTTTGTTTCTATGGTGAGTTGTGTATAGCATGTCACCGGTACACTTGGGATTCTGTAAATTATTGTTGATGTGCGAATTTACTCCCTTATACATAGTTGGTTGCCACATCTCTGAACATTCAGCTATTGGGAGTTTGAGAGGATATTGTATCTTGGGAAGGTCCATTGTCCTGTTTTGTGCTGCCTCTGAGGTAGTAGGGGGGAGGGATCCGGGGGGTGGTTGTGACGGTGGTAGCGCTGGGTGGTGTGATTTTGTTGGGTGTCGGAGGTGCATGATTAATACCTCTATCACATATTCGTCTTTAAATATGGGTGTGAATTGGGTGTAATTTACACAGTAGATAGGTGACATCCTTACACCAGTTAAATGTTGATGTTAATTTTTTACTGGTAAGTGGAGCTATCGCCTTTTTTTTAGTGGTTTGTGGCTATTTTTTGGGCAGAAGGAATCAATTGAAGAGTGGTGATATTTGCAGTTTTTACTGGGTTAAGATTGGGATGATAATTGAAAAAGATAGAAAAACATTGATATGCCTAATGAACATTATAATTAAGAATTTTCATTTAAAAAAACCTTTGAAATTCATTGAAAAAAACATAGGTTTCAGGCAGGGTATAGTTAGGAATTATTATTTAAAAAACCTTTGAAATCAACCGAAAAAAACATAGGTTTCAGGCAGGTTATAGTTAGGAATTATCATTTAAATAACCTTAGAAATTAATTGAAACAACCATAGGTTTCATGGGTGTTATAGTTAACTGGACATTTCACTCATACAAAACCATTGAAATTCCTCCGTTACAGTTAATTGTACTAACTGTAACTCACGTGCCCGCACTCCACTGGTGATGATGTCACATATTACATCATTCATGAAATGAAATGAAATGAAATGAAATGAAATGAAATGAAAGCAGGATTTGTATAGCGCATGGCTGCCCGAGAGCGTCCCAGCGCTGAGATTGCATATACAGCTGAGGGGAGGAAGAGGGGGGGGACAAGGGTAAAAGAAGGGAAAGGAGATTATTGTGGGAAGAGGTGCGTTTTGAGTAGTTTTCGGAACTTCATGTAGTTGGGTTCGGCCTGGAGCTGTGTTGGAAGCGCGTTCCAAAGAGTAGCGGCTGTGACCGAGAAGCGGCGTCCTCCAGTGCGGGCTTTCTTTGCTCTGTGGACCGTAGCCAGGTTCCTTTGAGAGGAGCGGAGGGGCCTATTGGGTTTGTAGGGGTAGATCATGGTCTTAAGCATTGGTGGCCCTAGGTTTTGCAGGGCCCTATGGGTGGTGCATAGGGCCTTGAATATGACTCTTTCTCGAATCGGCAGCCAATGGAGTGCCTTAAGTGCTGGTTTGGCAGAGAGTCTCCGGGGTGTTCCTGTCAGAATCCGAGCAGCGGCATTCTGTGTCCTTTGGAGAACATTAAAGGTAGCTTCTGGGGCTGCCAGGAAGAGGGCGTTACTATAATCTAACCTCGATAGTATTAGTCCCTGTATCAGCAGTTTTTGAGATTGTGCGGGGAGCAAAGGGAGAATCTTCCTGGCTGAGCGGAGTAGGCCGACACAAGTGCCGGCAGTTTTTTTGGCCTGTGTCTTCATGGATAAATCCTGTTCTATCCAGAAGCCTAAGCTCTTGAGTTCCGTCTTAGGCTGAGGAAGGGGACCTAGGCAAGAGGGCCACATGGCGGACGGGAGAGGTGATAATTGGTGACCCAGCAACATGAGCTCGGTCTTGGAGCCATTGAGTTTCAGCCTTGATTTAGACATCCACTTGTAGATTCCCTCAAGGCAATCATGGAGGTTTTTTATTTTTTCACCTTCAAGGGAAAAAGACACAACCATTTGGGTGTCGTCGGCGTATGTTACAGCTGTTATCCCAAAGGGAATTACCACATCCTCCAGGGGGGCCATGTAGGTGTTAAATAGTGTGGGGCTCAATGAAGAGCCCTGTGGAACCCCACACTGGAGGTGGAATGGGTCTGATCTTATATTCCCTTCACAGACCTGGAAGGTTCTGTCCTTCAGGAACGATGAAAGCCAGCTGAGTGCCTTGTCTCTCACTCCCAGGTTGAGTAGTCGCTGGATCAAGATCTTATGGTCCACCGTGTCAAATGCAGCGCTTAGATCCAGGAGGATCAGTAACACCGATCCCCCTGAATCCAAGATGCATCTGGCTTCCTCGACTACCTTTACCAGGGCATGACACTGATGAAATCACTGATGACATCTCAAATTACATCACTGATTACATCACTGATGACATCATCCATGTAAAAATCAGATACACCTCATCATACACTACTATAACCTTTCATCACTCACAGTAAAATACAGAGTATTTCAATCCATTGACACAGCAATACAAATATCTAAAAACCCACTCAGTGATTCCTAGATCTACACACATATCTTATCAATTAACTATAGATTCACTCATACATCTTGTCAATGATCAATAGAACACTATCAAATACACGTATACACCTATATTGACATTACACGCCAGCACACATCCAATTCAGTTATGCAGTCATCCTACACACTTTTACAAACAATGTATCTTATTTACGTTTACTCAGCTACACACTTATACAAATAGCACTTTCTTTTTTTATATAGATAGTAACTCATACTTAGTGTGTTATGAAATCACTATTACAAGTGTACAGTTATCTATACAGTCACTCATGCAATCAATGAATTGTATATATACTTATTTATATACAACAACCTTTACATATACTACTTTTTATTTTTTCTACTTTGTTGGACATGTACCGTTGAGAAATATATTTGCTCATCACCACACCCATAAAGACATTAACTCACCCAAACAACTATTATAACATGTAGTCTTAACGTCATATACCTACTGAATTAACTATTCATATATCTTTGGGCAGTCACAGATCCCCCACCAAACCACACACTAGAAACTAGAATCCCAGTTCTGAGGCGGAAGCCGGGAGCTGGTGGTACGCTACGATTGTATTTTAAAATTGTGTGTTTCACTAGCTTTATTGTGATTTTTTTGGTGTTTTTTTTAACAAACAAAGCCTACCTGACCTCATTTAGGGTGGAAACCCACTGCCCGCATACCACTCAGCCGACTTGAACGCAGCAGCGGTAATTGTTTGTTTAGCGGCCGCCATCGCCGGCGTGCTCGCTGACCACGCCCCCTTGAGGCCACGCCCCCGCCCTGTTAAAAGGCGCTGAAATACAAGCGTCCTTAGAAACTAGAATCCCAGTCCTGAGGCGGAAGCCGGGAGCTGGCGGTACGTTATGATTGTATTTTAAAATTGTGTGTTTCACTAGCTTTATTGTTATTGTTTTTTTTTTTTTTTTTTTTTTAACAAACAAAGCCTACCTGACCTCATTTAGGGTGGAAACCCACTGCCCGCATACCACTCAGCCGACTTGAACGCAGCAGCGGTAATTGTTTGTTTAGCGGCCGCCATCGCCGGCGTGCTCGCTGACCACGCCCCCTTGAGGCCACGCCCCCCGCCCTGTTAAAAGGCGCTGAAATACAAGCGTCCTTAGAAACTAGAATCCCAGTCCTGAGGCGGAAGCCGGGAGCTGGCGGTACGCTACGATTGTATTTTAAAATTGTGTGTTTCACTAGCTTTATTGTGATTTTTTGTTGTTGTTTTTTTTAACAAACAAAGCCTACCTGACCTCATTTAGGGTGGAAACCCACTGCCCGCATACCACTCAGCCGACTTGAACGCAGCAGCGGTAATTGTTTGTTTAGCGGCCGCCATCGCCGGCGTGCTCGCTGACCACGCCCCCTTGAGGCCACGCCCCCGCCCTGTTAAAAGACGCTGAAATACAAGCGTCCTTAGAAACTAGAATCCCAGTCCTGAGGCGGAAGCCGGGAGCTGGCGGTACGCTAAGATTGTATTTTAAAATTGTGTGTTTCACTAGCTTTATTGTGATTTATTTATTTTTGTTTTTTTTAACAAACAAAGCCTACCTGACCTCATTTAGGGTGGAAACCCACTGCCCGCATACCACTCAGCCGACTTGAACGCAGCAGCGGTAATTGTTTGTTTAGCAGCCGCCATCGCCGGGGTGCTCGCTGACCATGCCCCCTTGAGGCCACGCCCCCGCCCTGTTAAAAGGCGCTGAAATACAAGCGTCCTTAGAAACTAGAATCCCAGTCCTGAGGCGGAAGCCGGGAGCTGGCGGTACGCTACGATTGTATTTTAAAATTGTGTGTTTCACTAGCTTTATTGTGATTTTTTTAACAAACAAAGCCTACCTGACCTCATTTAGGGTGGAAACCCACTGCCCGCATATCACTCAGCCGACTTGAACGCAGCAGCGGTAATTGTTTGTGTAGCGGCCGCCATCGCCGGCGTGCTCGCTGACCACGCCCCCTTGAGGCCACGCCCCTCTCACTTTTAAATATGTGCATAGGCAGGAAGCGCAGCGGGAGCACCTAAGGCAAGCCCGTCTGCGCCCGTCCGCGCCCCGGCAGCGCACAGGGCCAGGCACCCTGCCGAACCCGCACTGTATGGAGCCATCCCCCCTATCACGTACAACACAGACAAACTGAGAACCTTGAATCACAACCCCTTATGCAACGGCGCCCATTGGAACGTCTTAGACTCCACTTCACGAACCTGTCCGAGATGTCTTTTTAAATTTAATCCCTCTGATCCTTCCTTCCCCCAGTCTAATACAGCGGGTGAGTCACCTATTCAGGCTGCTCTTATCAACGCCTGCTCCCTATCAAAGCATTCAGAGGAAGTACATGAATTTATCATCGACAAGGACCTTGATATCCTATTTATCACGGAGACGTGGCTGAACGAGAGCTGCGCCCCAGTGGTCGAGCTGGCTGTCCCTAGAGGGTTTAAGATCACCAGACTGGACCGTGATAAAGGTAGGGGAGGAGGTTTAGCCGTGATTTATAAGGAGAAGTGGTCACTGAGGAAAGAATGCACAGGGAGGATTGAGGATGGAGAAGCTTTGGAATTCTCCCTAGCACTGTCCCCCCAATTTACCTTAGGGGGTCTGCTGATTTATCGCCCACCGGGTCCTCTAGGCACTTTCATCAAATCCCTGGAGGAGGTCGCCATCCAACGAGCGCTCAGATTCCCACACTTCCTAATGTTGGGAGACTTTAACTTACATATGGATACGAGCCTTGCTCCCGGAGTAAAAGAGTTGAAAGAGATTTGTAGCCTGGCCCAGATGGTTCAACAGGTGCGATCTGCCACTCATGTAGGGGGTCATTGTTTAGATCTGGTATACTCTAACTTTAACATCTCGGTAGATCCAACCTACCCTATCACATGGTCAGACCACTATCCAGTTCACTTTTCTTGGGATATTAACAACACCCGTGTGTTACCCACACCCAAGCCTGGGGAACTCCCTAGAAGAATTAATATTCCAGATTTGGTGGAGGCCCACACCCACTCCACCCCAATGAAAGCACAAAACTTGGATGAAGCCGTAGACAATTTTTCATCCTGGATAGACTCTTCCATTAGGTCACTACCAGAGAGCAAAGGAAAAAACAACCATAGGGCCACCCCCTCATCCCCCTGGTATACTGAACAATTAAAGATTTTAAAAGTAGGATGTAAGGCGCGAGAGCGAGTTTGGAGAAAGAGTTATTGTCCCACTGCTAAATCGGAACTCCGTGCAGCCCAAAAAAGCTACTACACAGCGGTTAAAACAGCTAAGGGGAATTCTACGCGGCTAGAATTCTTAAAGCTAAGAACAACAGCCGAGAAATTTTCTCCATAGTTAAAAGCTTCACAGCCCCGGTAGCAGAGAAGATACCAACCCCGATCTCCACAGACTGGTGTGAACAACTATCCACTTTTTTCATTGAGAAAATACAAAAAATTCAAGATAGTTTGAATACCTACGATCAGCCACCTTCCCCGCAAATCTATCAATTTTTAATTAATCAACCACCCTCACCTTCACTATGCCAAGTAACAAAGGTCAAAGCTGAGTTGACCAAATTTACTTACGTTGAAGAGAGGGATGTGATGACCATATTAAAAACTCTGAAGTCGGGGTCCCCTGCAGATCCTTGCCCCTCGAGGGTCCTGAGTGGAGTAGCTGAAGTAATTACCCCTATGGTCACTGCCCTGGTTAATGAGTCCCTAGCATCAGGAACGGTGCCCTCCAAGTGGAAACAAGCCAAACTCCTCCCTTTGATAAGAAAACCCACCGCAGATCCATTGATTACATCTAACTACAGGCCCATATCCCTTCTCCCAGCCCTTGCCAAAGTTTGCGAGAAGGCCGCATTACGGCAACTGGAAAGGTTCGTGGAATCCTCAGAGGCACTTCACCCAGCCCAATCAGGGTTCCGTACCTCTTTTAGTACAGAGACTGCACTTGTGGAGATGGCAGAGGCCATCAGGGAATGCCTAGACGGAGGCGGCAGAGCGGCCCTAATTTTATTGGACCTCTCTGCCGCGTTCGATACGGTGCCCCACCTCCAGCTTCTATCTAGGCTGGAGGATATCGGCATCTCTGGCACGGCACTAGGATGGATCAGGTCTTTTCTATCTGAACGGTCCCAACAGATCTGGCTACCTCCCTATCACTCTTCTAACCGAAGGGTAGAGACTGGAGTACCACAAGGGTCGACCTTGAGTCCCCTTCTATTCAATGTTTATTTAACACCTCTGATCCGGCTGGCAGAGAACTTGGGAGCAAAGATTATGGCATATGCGGACACACCCAACTTCTCTTCACCTGGAATAAGGAGAACATATGTACTTCAGGTGTCCGCCAATGCCTATCCTCTGTATTTGCTTGGCTAGCTAGAGCATGCCTCAAATGCAACGAGGACAAATCAGAAATCCTGCTTTACGGCCAATTTCCCACTGACTTTAAGGAGTCTATTTGGCCCAGCGAATCAACATGCCCCACGGGAGAGAGTGGGATTGCCAAGAATCTGGGTATCTGGTTTAGAGCCGACTTGTGTTTTCGTGACCAGATCTCGAGACTGGCGGGGACTTGCTTTGAAACCCTGACCACTCTTCGCAGATTCTTTCCCCTTCTCCCCCAAACGGCCAAAGAAACGGTAGCCAGAGCACTGGTGCTCTCCCGTCTGGACTACTCGAACGCCCTTTACATCGGGGCACCTGACTTCCTGATTAGAAAACTACAGGTAGTCCTGAATTCAACGGTGAGACTCATCTATAACATCCCGAGGAGACTCAGCGTTCGCAAACAACTGAAAGAGCTTCACTGGCTTCCAGTGGCCCAAAGAGTGCGCTTTAAAACTCTGGTCCTCGTCAATAAAGCCCTGCATGGACCATGCCCTCCCTACCTTGCCAAAAGATTTACCTTCTACCTTCCGACCCGACAGCTGCGATCTACCTCTAGAAAGCAGGTGGTCGTCCCCAGATTCAAAAGAGTTCGCCTGGGGGGACAATCTCTGACGGTAAAGGGAGCTCAGATGTTGAACGCCCTGCCTGATGCTCTTAGACATGCCCCCAACCTGATCAATTTTAAAAAACTGCTAAAAACTCACCTTTTCATAGATCATGAATAGCTGATTCCCTAATTACTCTGATTCAGTTTCATCCCCGCGCCAGGACAGTCTTGACTAACGGAGCGCGTTATAAATCTATATATAACATAACATAACACACATTCACTCTCTCATACAAATAGTCAGTTAACTAATCAATTACTAATATAGACTTTCACGTAGCTAGTAACCAACCGGTGCAGCAGTTTACACAACAACTGACCAAGTAATACAGATATTCACACAGTTTTGTCACTATCCAATATATTTAGTGAGACACTGTAAATTACTCAAGTAAATAATCAATCACAATACTACTAAATCATCTGTCCAGATATTTATATATCCACTGATTCTTCAATGCAGATTGATGCATATATAATACATATTGAAATAACAAACCAAACCACATTCACTGGATGATGTCATAAGTGATGTCATCAGTGATGTAATATGTGACATCATAACCAGTGGACTGCGGGCGTGAGAGGTACAGTTAGTACAGCTAACTATAACAGAGGAATTTCAATGGTTTTGTATGAGTGAAATGTCCACCTAACTATAAACACTATGAAGAAAAGATACTCACTTGCAGATTCATTATTCCTTTTTAATATCTATGTTCCACTTGGCTCCAAATTTAATATACTCTTGAAACAGGTAGTTTTACTAATGGGTGACTTCTATGCAAAAATCTCTAACACTCTAATAACAGCCCACTGGAACGAAGACCTAGAAGAAATTTGGTATGTACCAACTCCACTCTTCCCTGATTCAATAAAAAAAGACAAATAAGGAAAAATGTTATTAAAATTATCTAATGGAACCAACTGTGTGATCCTGAATGGCAGACTAGAAGGTGATGTTTTAGCAGCTTTTACTAGAATGTAAGCCTATGGTCTGTCTATATTAGAATATGTTATCTATAGTTACAATTTATTTTAGAAATGTCAGTATCTTAGCACTCAATTTACACAAAGCAGCGACCACGCAATACTGTATCTAAAAATAAAATATTAATCTTCCACTTAGATCTTCCTGGTTCCTACTGTGTTGTAGAGGTGATTCTCTTATAGCTCATAAACAGGGTAGAATCATATGGAATACAAACAGGATGAACACATTGAATGCAACAATCATTTTTCAGCAGTTGTCTCAACCCAATAAAGGAGCTAATACAGTCTCAAACTTCAAACAAACTCTTTCCTAAGTAGTTAATTTACTCCAGAAGCTAGATACTCCTAATAATAATCCTTCAATATCAAGAAAATCGATCAGACAAGCGGTCGGCAACTCAAGATGGCTGAATGGATTAGACAGCAATTTATAAGCTTTTCAACCTTCAGGAAGAAAGAAATCTTTACTTTATGAAAAAAAGGATGAGCATTAAGAAGATTAGAAACATAGAAATAATGGAAAAACACTGGGTCAACCTGCAGGCGTCAGTCTTGCAAAGAAACAGCTATTTTGGTGCCTGATCGCTAAAGTAATTATAAGCAGACAATCCCAAAATGTCTTTCCGGTTCACCAAAACAAATGGGAAAAGTATCTTCTTGTGCTCTATAGAGTAAATCCAGTTGAATCTCGCTAAAGAGTACTTTTTAACCTGAGGTTTTTTAATTAAATTGATCAACAGATGACTGCACTCTACTGAGGAACAAATTGAACTGCGTATAAGGAGGGCTAGAGGCTAAGCAGTGATGGCTCCAGATAAGATTCTTGTAAAATGTTCTAGCTTCTCTTTAAATCTACAATTATGATACTGGCCATGTTCCAAATCATGGACAGGAAGCATCGTCATTCCACTCTTAAAAAAAGGCTCCCACCTCTCCCCCAACAATTATAGACAAATTGCTCTTGTGGATGTAAATGCGGAAATCTTTGCAGCAAGTATTTTAGACCATCTGAAAACTGGGCTTTCTCCATGGGAGCCATTACACTGGCTCAAGCAGGCTTTCTTCCTAAGCCTTTAGTGACTTACAACATTGGACTTCTTTAAACAATAATTGAAAAGTATGTTTCACCAAAGTCGCAGGTACCTTATAGTCTGTTTGTAGACTTTTAAACAGCCCCTGATAGGGTCCATATACCTACCCTATTGAGGACATTTATGAAAATATGGATCTCTTTAAGTTTATTGTTGCCTTACATTCTTCAATGGGGTGTCAAGAGCTTTACCAATAAGATCTCCACTTCAAATCGCCTGAAGCAGGGATGCTTATTCGCACCTCTATTATTCTCCTTATTTTTCAGTGATCTACCGGAGTGTTTCCCAAGAATAAAGAACCTACCCCCTAAAATAGCTTCACAAAACATACATATACATTTAATATATGCTGACGATGTGGTCATTTTTGACCTCACACCGATTGGTCTACAATTAACTTAGGTGCTCTCTACGGGTATACTAAAGAATTTTAAACTAAATATCTTCCCAAAAAAAGTGGTACTATTTAGGGGGAGGAAACATCACATCTATTTTGACTGGAAATTGGGTGGGAATCCTGTAGAGGTAGTAGAAGCATATACCTACCTAGGGAGAGTATTTGCACAGACACAAAATAATTCCCATCTCCAGCACTTGCAACTAAAGGCTACAGTGGCTTGAAGAGATTTTATTCTTCCCCCAGTAAGAGACATTTTTATTAGCTCTTCGAAATTTATCATGCAAAAATTCCTCCCACTTATACAAATGCATTAGAATATATTCTCATAAACTTATGGCATGCCCTGAATATGAATGAAGGGAAATAACTCTGAAAAAACCCAACAATGAGTCAACGGTTCAAGCACTCAGTTTACAACTCTCATTAGCTAGTGCAAATACAAGAGCCTCATCCAACGTAATTAGATGGGTATAAAAGGCCAGATGCATTAAAAAATGTTTTGCGATTGTAATTTATATTTAATCTCATTCTTTCAACTGAAGGACATCTTCACACTAGTCAACACCTCCTAGCTGTTAGGTATGCATATATGCATGTGGTATATGTGTAGTGTGAATCTATGTGATAGACAACAAAGCCCTTTTAGAAATGGGATTCCATGTTGACTCTGGTATGCAACGAAGCCAGGAAGCAACCACCATTTTAGTTAGGGTAAGCTGGATACACATTAAAAGATAACCTGTACTCACCTACTGATAGATTGGCTTAGAGCAGTCTGGCTTAGTTAACAAGGAATTAGGTAAAGTATTTGTGCAACACACCCACAGTAACACAATGAATACCCCACAAAAAGCTTAGAACACTAGAGCATAATTACCTGAGCAAAATGAGACCAAAATAACAAAAATTCCAATAAGTAGAAGTTGAGATATGAATTTTAAAAGAATACACCGTCTGTTTCCTGGGGATCCGTTATCGCTTTCATCATTTGAGAGGGATTTACTTCCACTGTAAGACTGCCTACAGAGTCATGCGGCATCAGCTTTTGAACTAATTCGCCGTCACTACTTATGTGAATGTGGCAGCCACCTAACGGGGTGTCAGGTTTTTCACTTCCGGAGCCTCATCTACTGTTTCTGCTAGAAGCTGTTTTCTTTATATACATCAACACGCATATGTGTTCTGGACCCCATTCGAACTTCATCATATTAAATCAAATTGAACGTATTGTATCGTATTTTACCTTTATTCGGTTTCCACCTTCATACCCTGGATCCCTGGAAGGCCCAGTCTACCCCCATCTATCCCAGTTAGGATACCGCTGAGGGCATTTCTCTAGGCCGGCTATATGATTTGCCCTGCAAGCCACTACTGTTATTAGGACACCTACCCAACCTTGGGGTTTTTCTATTTTTAGAGATTGTGCTAAACTTCATTATCTGTGTTTTTGCGCCCTGATGAAGGAAGCTTGTATTGGCACTTTTCCGAAACGCGCGTCGGCGCTTTCTGTGGATGTCTATGTTTGAATGTGATTGCGTGTTGAGGTTTGGGAACGATTTGGGTTGATTGTTTGAGTGAGTGAATTGTGTGCCAATCTTTTATAGATGTTTGTGTCCTTTGGCTGATGTTATATTTATTATACCTTTTGTATATGTGTTTTTGAGAAATGTATATATAAAAAATATAAGAAAGAAATAATTTGTACACTAACTATTTTTGATAGAAACAGTATGTTGTCATGTGCATAAAAAGAAATATTTGTTATCACTTAGATGTTCTGTGGGCATTACTTGGATTGTTGGAGTAATCTCCTCCTGTCCATCATTGGGAACTTCCTTTTCATGTTGTTTGACTATTTTCTTGCCCTGGCGGGTTGTTCCCTCTTTATTTAATTTAGCTTTCAGGGTCCCTCTTTAGTTTTTTGCATTAAACCAAAAATAGTGCCTAGTAGTCACTAGCGGTCAAAAGGTTACTTGAAGTCATGAGGGACCAGGGTAAAACCCGATTTCAGGCCAACCCCGACCAAGGGCTTGCCCCCTTCTAGAATCAGACTGGTCCCAACAACAAAGTACCTTGGATGAAGCAAAGTGTAGACGTTGAAGACTCAAGGCTAGGAGTCAAGGATGCATTGTGTTGAATGCAGGTGAGCATCAGCGCCGATCCGCACCATCGATAGGAGCTTCGGTGTCAAACCCCTTTGCGATGCGGTGCTGCATTTTTCAAAGCTGTGCTGTCCATCAGCGTTGAGCCATGCCCGCTGTAGAATAGCTGTTGTTGAGCAACCGATACATCAGCGTTGAAGGCATCGCATCAGTTCCAATCTGTGCAAAGTCACCACTGTATTACTGTCAATGTGAAAACCTCTCCAAGAACCCACTCTTGTGGCCCAGAACTTGGAGAGGCCAACTCAGGCAAGAGTAGGACTCACAGATGGCAAAGTCTAACAGCACCAGCAGAATTGCAGGAATTCTTTTGTGTCCCTGGGAATTAAACAACACAGGAGACAAGCCAGCAAGCCCTTGGAGATCACGTGATGGAAGGCAGAGTCCAGCGCTCCTTCAGGAGAGTCATGGAGCAGCAGGCAGTAGGACAACAAGCAGAAAAGCCAGCCTTCCAGAAAAGCAGTACTGTTGAGTCCTTTAAGCACCACAGCTGTCCTTCTAACAGAGGTTTAATTCAAGACCCAGAAATGTCCGATTTCAGAGGGTTAGAGACCCAGTACTTATACCCAAAAGTGCCCTTGATGTAGGAGGTGACTTTGAAGGAACTCCCTGAAGTGCACAAGGATTAATTTCACCCTAGTCCTGTTTTCCAGACTAACCATGGGGGTAACTCAGTTCTGCGTGTGTGGACAGGGCACTACCTATTGAAGTGTAACTGTCAACCCTCCCCATTCCTCTCTGCCCTGGAACACCCATCAGAATGTAGATGAATGCAGCTGAGTGCCCACCATGCAGATGACCCATAGCTTCTTCTGTTAGTGACTGTCTAAAGGAAACGCACAAAGTGTAATTGTCACTCAATCAGGTGTGTTTTGGAAATCAGTAGCCACAGAGGAATGTTCACTTTCTAAAAGTGGCATTTCTAAAACAGTAATGGTAAATCTAACCTAACATGTAAGGAGAGTTTATAATTACCATTCCAAACATATAATAATAATAATAATAATAATAATAATAATATTATTAATATTAATAATAATAAAGAGCATTTATAAAGTGCACAAGTACTTCAGCTGAGGTGTCCTGGAGCTAAGCCAGAAGACATTAGAGCACAGCGACCGAGCTGCTAATCCCTATGCCTGAAAAGCCAGGTTTTCAGTGACTTTCTGAACTCCAGCTCCGAGTTCAGCATGCGTAGGTGGTGAGGCAAGTCCTTCCACAGGTTGGTGGTTCCCACCACAAACGATTTACCCCCCGCCTGGTTTTGGAAAAGCAAGGGACAGTGAGGTAACGTCTGTGGTTGGATTTCAAAGACCTCTTCTGCTGGTAAGTGAGGAGTCTCTGCCTCAGGTAGCTAGGACCGCTGCCTTGGTAGGCCCGGATTGCAATGGTAAGGGCCTTGAATTCAATTCTTTTGGAGACTGGGAGCCAATGGAGTTGTTTGAGATGTGGAGAGATATGATGGCGGAGTGAAACCATATGGACCAACCTCACAGCAACATTCTGCACTATTTGCAGCCTTCTGATCAGACATCTGGGCAAGCCCAGGTAAAGGCCGTTGGCATTGTCGAGGTGAGAGGTCACCAGGGCATGCACAATGGTTCTTTTGCTTTCATTCAGCAGAAAGTCAGGAAGTTTTCTGATTGTTCTCATCTTTCAAAAACAGGCCGCCAAGAATTGATGGACTTGGTTCGATAGGGTCAGGTCAGGATTCCATCTGACACCTAGGTTCTTAACCGAATCCTTAGGCACTGGTGGAGAGCCGAGTTATACAGGCCACCAGAGCCCTCTAGTAGGGGGGGAAGCTTGGTTAAAAAATAGAACCTCTGTTTTATCAGTATTGAGCTTTAAGAAGTTACCATTCATCCAGGTAGCAATAATTTTGAGATAGTCTCTGAATAAATCAAAAGTTGACACCGATAGATCTCTAAAAGAAAATATCAGATGGGTGTCATTTGCGTTGGATATCTCCTTGACCCCATTCTTGGCAATGAGAGCAGCCAGTGGTGTCAAATAGATGTTGAAAAGTAGTGGACCCAAGGCCAAGCCCTGAGATACTCCATATCTGAGTGGTTTTGTAGATGAGGAGTAGGGGCGGAAAAAAGCTTGTTGGTCCCGGACGTGGAGGTGGGAGGCAATCTATTCTAATGCCGTCCCCTGGATGCCTATCTGCTTAAGTCTGTCAAGCATGATTGAGTTTGACACAGTATCAAATGCTGCAGACTGATCAAGAAGTACCAGCATGACCAAAGAGCCTCCATCAACCGACAATCGGATGGAACCTGCTACTTCAATCAGAGCCGATTCCGTGCTGTACCCAGTGGGGAAGACGTATTGAGAATCATGTAGCAAACCATTGGCTTCCTCAAAGTCGGCCAGTTGTTGATGGGCCAGTTTCTCTAATATTTTTTCCTGAGCTGAACATAAGGAGATTGGCCTAAAGTTACTAGCTACTTTGGCGTCAGCATTGGGCTTCTTCAGGATAGGTAAAAAAAAAACACGTTTCCAGGCAGAGGGGAAAGTCCCTAACCCGAGTGAGGAATTCCAAATGGAGTTGAGGAACCGGGTTTAGCTAGGAAACGATACTACCATGCTGGCCAGGGGTGCCCTGGCAACCCAGATTTGCATTTCTGTAGTTCGACCAATGACACCTCTGCAGGAATCACAGAAAAGTAAGCGAACACCGGCTGGATTTTGAAAAGACAATGAGTATAACCCGCCACTCTGGGGTCGGGAGACGGGGGTAAGGAGACATAGATATGCAGTATTATGTCTTTGAAAACATTTGAGAGGCTACTGCACAGGTCCAGATGCTGAGTGATCAAGTGCTGTGGGATTGGTGAAGGATTTCACAATCCTGAATACTTCCCTGGAGGAGCTTTTAGCGCTCGCAATGCGAGCGGCCAGGAAGTCCCTTCTTTTGCTGTTGAGCAATTTATGGTATTCTTTCAAGGCATTTCTGTACATGATTTTGGCATCATGTGAGTAGGCCTTTCTCCACTCACGTTCCAGTCTTTTACAATCGCTTTTTTTGCCTTGGAGAACCATGGTGCAGAGGGGGTATCTCTAGTATAGTTAACGGATCTCCATGGGGCGACTTTATCGAAGACCCCCATAACCCAAGTATTCAGGTTCGCAATATTGTTGTCGGGGTTAGCCATGAGAGGGGGACTAAAGTCCTTCAATAACGGGCCTAATGTCTCAGGTGTGACCCTGATCCAGTTCCTCCTGGTTTCCTCAGGAAGGGCTGTGGCCCTAGAAGTGGCCTTCAGGTGGAGTCAGAAAGGGACCAGGTAATGGTCAGACCAGATAACCGGTGTCAGCTTGTCTATCTTTACCTCCTGCATATTATAGCAGATGAGGTCAAGCGTGTGACCAGCTTTGTGGTAGGGGAGGAAACCAGTTGGGTAAGATTAAAGCCAGCAAGCATCGAAAT
Source organism: Lissotriton helveticus (assembly GCF_964261635.1). Taxonomy (NCBI): domain Eukaryota; kingdom Metazoa; phylum Chordata; class Amphibia; order Caudata; family Salamandridae; genus Lissotriton; species Lissotriton helveticus. The sequence continues at coordinate 218,624,015 of NC_136060.1, forward strand.
GAAGTTAACGCTATGAGTACAGAGTGGATCATCAACATGGAGATTAAGGTCACCTAGGACCATAAAGTTAGAATACCGGGTAGAAGCATGAGCAATATAGTCTGGCAAAATTGGCGTGGCACTGTGGCAGCAGCCCTGGGGCCAGTTAAGGAGAAGCCCCAAGAAGAAGAAGGTGGGGGACAGTTTTCTACAGAAAGGGAGTCCTTCTATATTGAATTACAGCTTGAAAGTGCATTAAGGAATTCCCAATGCTGGCCTATGAGAGAGGCAGGCTTCACAGTAGTGAAAAACAAAATAGTCTGTTTGTCACTACCAGGACATGCAAAACATAATAGTACATGACCTAACTTTTACTTACATAGAACCCTGCCATTAGGCGTACCTAAGTCCTACCTCAGTTGATGGCTTGGTAAGCCATTTTAAATGGTAAGTCAAAGTAGCTGTAAATTGCACACACAAGCACTGCAGTGGCAGGCCTGAGACAGGTTTTAAAGGCTACTTCTGTAGATGGCACAATCAGTGCTGCAGCAGACTAGTAGCATTTGAAGTACAGGCCCTGGGTATATGGTATACCACTTTACAAAGGACTAAATCAAATATACCAAACAGGCATAGGGATTTCAAACAATTTTGAATGAGAGGAGGCATTTCACCCTAAAAATAGAACAAAAACGCAAGGACCATGACCAGCATTCGTTTCCATGCATTTCCATTGTTTCTTCGCGCTATTGCTAAATCTTTGCTGTGAATGGCGCATAAACATTTAACATAGCATAGCAGCATAATATCTGCAATTTCACCTAACAAACAAAATGCAAAAATATTATCATTGCACAAGATTATGCCAAAGAGGAAGGCGCCTTGCCAGGCCTAGTCTTAAAGAGCCATTTACTTGTATCTATTCCTCCTTTAGATGAAGTACAATGTACTTGTGTGTCATACAAGTGACCTTTGCCACAGTATTAAAAAGGAATGGTCAGAAAAATACAAAGAAAGTTGGCAGAACAGACATATTTGCATCTCTGTGAACAATCACAAACATTCCCTTCCACACTACAGCGCCTACATCAATGCCCTTGTTTATGTGATTTTGGCGTAGGGCAGGAATTCAACATATTCATGCAATATGGTTCATTCCTGTCCTTTGTCCCAGCACTTGCGCCATTTCAGAAGCCCAGCTCCAAGGTAGGCACCCTTGCACCATGGTGCAAGGGGACCTCCGTTGCATGCAGGTTTATTTTTATGCAGGAAGACATACCGTCCTGCACAAAACAATCCTAAGAGACATTTTTCTCTTTCCGTATGTGCAAAGAGGAAATAACAAGGACAAATAAATATATTTCTCCTAGTTAATCCTCACTTCAGGAGCGTCAAAACACATAGATATTGCATGGGAAACCCCATCGCAATGCATGGAATGATTTGCTTTGCGTTGCCTTACTCAAGATTTATGAGACCACTCAAAGCCATGCGGGATGGCTTTGCGGGGCTTCATACATCGGATTTAGAGCCCTACGGCACCCATGCACTTCTTTACATGGTCAAAAGTCACTCAGGGCTTTCATAAATAAGCCCCCTGGTGCAGGCTTAGGTGGGGCAGAAGTATTGGAAATTTACAACCATAATATCCAGATTTCATAGTTGTCAAAGAAAAAGTAAAACACTAATTACCATTCAGGAATAAATATAAAAAAATAAGTTTTGGAAATCCCATATCTACAATAATATTAGATTGGGGAAGTTCTGCTTTGTGGATGTTGTGCACAAGTAGGGTTAGGAGAAATAGACATTCCTCTCAGTCTTCCTCTTAAGCAACTTTATTATTTTGGGATATGTAACACTCTCTGAAGCAAGATTAACAGGGGTAAGTCTTTAAACAGCGTGAAAATGCATAATTAAATATGTTCTTTATAATCGAAATGTATTTTTCATAATCTGGTCTTTTTTTCAGGAGAGTTATACCTCACTAGAGGAGGGAGCAGCTATATTTGTACTGACTCACTCAGAAATATTGTCACGGCTGGTAGTCCCCAAATTATATGTTAATATTTTAAATTTGATGCGGGTGTCACAAGTGTTTAGTGAAAACGACAACCCTATAAAACCACTGCTGCCCAGAAGCCTATTACAAGAGGGACGCTTTCCCTAGGCGTCCCTTAGTCAACATCTTGGGTTTATAAATAATGAAACAAATAAATAAATAACAGTTCTCAGCTGGAATAAACACCAATGTGGAAATTGTGTCTGAATGGAACTTTGTATTCTGTGTGTTCACATGAATTTCAGTAACTAGATTAAACCTGCACAATGATGGAAGAAGGCATGAACAACACCTCTCTTCCAGTTTTAAGATTTTCGAAAGAAAACACCAATATTTCTAAATATATATTTTAAAATTAATGTAAAAGAAATATCATACCACGAGGTTCACCACCAATCTACACACCCGGAGGCATTTTTCCTGTGACACGGGTACTCAATCTCATACCCCAGTTTCCATTAACCTGGACTGTAACACTCTGCCGTGTTTCTCTTTGGTCAGGTTAAAAGAGACATTAATGGCAAGAGGGAATGAGTCTAAAATGATGAAGGATTGGGTAAACTGAAATAAATCGGTTAAGATATTGGCCTGTCAAAAAAGATGAATCAGGAGACGCTTTTTCTGTTTTCAGCACAAATAATGTCTTTGCTACAGTAGCTCACCCCCTATTGATCTCCCCTGTTGTTAAGGCGGCGTTATGGTACATTAAACCCAAGTAAAAGGGTGAAGCACTGAATGTGTTGATTGAATAAGCTAGACTGAAGCACTGGAATGTTGAACAGCAAATCACATACTCGTCCTAATTACTAAATGAAAATTGGACGTGAGGTAGAGTTTAATACATGCCCAGTTCTAAACCTATTTGTGACATCAGACACCTCACAGAATAACAGTGCTGCCAAATAAGCAATTTCTGTACATGAAATTACACTGATTTTTGAAAAGCAAAGTAAACTGCTTTAAATAAGCACGGAACCTTTAGGTCTGATATGCTAATCCCGGTAGGATTGTTTCAGCCTGGAATCCTTCTAAATTTGATTTTTAAAACATCAGTGCATATGAGATGGAATGTACAATAGAAGTAGGTTTCTAGCACTACATGTTTGTACATATTATATAAAAACAATTTAAATTAAAGTAATGGATACGCCATCCATTACGATAACGCCTCTGTTAAAAATGCTTAAAAGAGAAATATCGTGATTTTTGTCCTACGAGAATAGCATTTTAAAAAGGGTCTTTGCAGTATTTTGCCTGCGAGATTCTATTTAAAATTTAATTTGATGGAATATGCACACACTAAACAAATATTAAATGAATATTGTAATCTTCACCTCTGCGAATATTAAAAAAATCTATCTATCTATCTATCTATCTATCTATCTATCTATCTATCTATCTATCTATCTATCTATCTATCTATCTATCTATCTATCTATCTATCTATCTATCTATCTCTCTTTCTATCTATCTATCAATCTATGTATATATATTAAGAGAGAGACAGGGAGACAGAGAGAGAGAGGGAGAGAGAGAGAGAGAGAGAGCGAGAGAGAGATACAATGGTAAATCTAGTCATACTGCATTGCAACTTCTATCAGGGGTGCATAATTTACTTTACTATATTTACAATAGAATGCAAATGTTGTGAGCTTTTCCCTTGGGATGTCAAAAATAACTGATTACAGAACGGAAAAAAACTATTTTAGAGATAACTTCACTGCTGGGAATAACTGTACCATCAATAACTAAGATTATCATACAGCTGTTTTATGCCACGTAGACAATTTTTCCTTCACCATATTACTTATAATTCAGTGAACTGAGAACTATAAATATATGATTCGTGCCATTGCAGATCTCAAATAAACACATAAATACAATTTCTGTATTCAAAGGCAGCGATGCCAACATAGCAATGCCATGCTTGAAAGACTGCGCTACGTAATATAGGCACTCTTGGGAACTGTACAATTAAAATAACTCCATGTAGGGCTAATTTAAATGCTTGCAGCATACTGTGAACGTCTAGTTATTAAGAGAGAGCAAAAATGTGCTTTGAAATTCTGTTTACTAGTACTCGAGTTAGGTTCATTGCAAAATAAAAAACATTGCAATGATTGAATAATTACACACATACGTTTTTGGAATTGCAGTAAAGGGAGCGTGAGCAAACTGATATCACCATAATAAAATGTGGGACTCATCATTGAGACATTCACATATATACTAGCACTGCGTCGCGCACAGCTGAAATGGATGATCAAAGAACCTACAAACATTTACAATGTAAAGTAAACCCTACGATCATGGAGCAAGACCATAATCTAAGAAAACATCTTTGGTATGCTTGCAGCAATCAGCATCTGCTGACAAGACTGCCCACCACAAGCAGTATAAAATGTGCGTCTTTCCAAGGAACAAGGACATAATACAGTGTTGCACAAAAATATAATTATACTTTCTCTTGAGCTCTTATGCTGCTGTGACAAGGCAAAACTTTGCGGCATATTTATAAGGACATTATGCCACAGGAAAGTCACTTTTCACTACATTCCAGTGGCATAATGCCCTGCTCCATATTTACAAAGTGGGGTTAAGCCACTATTTGTGTCTTTATGCCACTTTGTAAATATGGTACCCTTTCATGCAGGCATCTGCATAAAAGGGGATTACAATGGGTTTTGCTGTGGGAGTTCCACCAAACCATCCATTGCTTTTTGATGCTGTCTTAGATTTACAAGGATGTGAAGAGAAGGAGTTAGATTGGCGAAACAAGAAGAAATAATGTAATTCTCCTCATTTTTGCTTGTGCTTTGTACCCTGCATTATGTAGCACACATAGAACGAGCAGACCCCCATGAGTGATTGTTTATGTGTAGGAAGGTGCCCCTTCTTGCACATAAACAATCATTGAATAATGATGATTTGCTACTTTTATGTGTGCTGCAGGATGCACAATTGACATTATTAATTAGTTATGTGCAGGAAGGGAGACCTTCCCGCACATAAACAACTAGTCCCTGCAATGCAGCCCCCCTTGCACTATGGTGCAAGGGTGCCTGAGCTGGTGCTAGGCAGCTAATTTTAGCTCCAGTGCTAGAGTAAACAGAGAGGTGCACTGCATTGTTGTGAATACAGTGAATCCCTGCATTTTGGAAATGTCAGAGTGCTGTACATCCAACCTTGGCATAGCTCCACACTCTGACATTTCCTTGTACATATCTCCCTTCCAGAATCACCTTAAGGCCCCATAGGAAGCTGGGTTCAGCATCAGATAGAATGCACCAAAGTAGATGAAACGCCCCAGTGGGCCTGCGAATCAAATCAAGAAAGTAACTTTACAGGTTATACATCAATTCCTTATTTCAGCAGGGAATCGGTTAGAAATCAGGAGGTTTCCAATGTAGTGCCCAGTTACCTCCTGTTACATCTGCTTGTCCTGGTGCATGGGAATTCTGCCCAGTGATTTGCCTTAATGCTAGTCGGGCCATCTGGAGACTATAGGGGCATGCCCTTGAATCTTCGTTTTGCTAACTAAGTACACAAGGTTTATGGCTGCTTGTTGGAAAGTGGGTCATTAGTAGTGGTAAACATGCACTCACCACTGGCAAAAAGGTCACTAATAGAGTTTAGGGGTCAGTACAGGTCTCAGTAAATTTCAAATACTCCCATGCTCAACACTGGATAGTTTGGCTGTGAGCAGGCAGGCTTAACCGAGGAGGCATGTATGTAAAGCATTTAATAACACCAAATCAGTAAATAATAAAGACACAACAAACAATAAAAAGCCATCCCCATTTTATAGAAATAGGAACCATATTTATCTTTACAATGACACCAAAACAACAAAAATCCTATGTAGTGAAAAGTAGATATGAATTTTTAAAGATTATATACATTCTAGCACTTAGAAACCTATGGACGCTTTCTGGACCATCTGGATGCACTTGATCGGGACAAAGTCACACTTTCAGGCCAACCTTGATGGAGCCCTGCATGGACACACTGAGCAGAAGGCCCTGTTCAAAGTTTTTCCTTCAGACTTAGAAACTTTTCTGGAGTTTTTTCTTCCAGGGTCACTCGATGTTCTTCACCAGTCAGGATTCAGAGAGGGTTTACCAGCTTGACTTTCAGGGAGCTCCCGGTTAATCTCTGGAAGTTGGACTTCGAAAGCTCTTTAGTGGGAGGAATCTGGAATCTGGGTCGGGGCTGAAGGTGGCCGGCTTGGCTCTCTTGGTCACCTTATGGAGCCTTTTTCCAAAGTTGCTCCAAACTATTCCAAACGTAAGAAACTTCTTCCTGAAGTTCCTCTTGAGGGTCCATAATGTCCGAAACACAATACAGGAGTGTGGAAGCTCCAAGATGGCCCTTGAAAGTTTGAGACCACAATTCCCACAATGCACCTGGATAAAACCCTTACAAGTCTACTGGACACACTCCAGGCAATGGACATTTGGTGGTGATGATGCAGGTGAGCTCTGTTAACCAGTAAATTGCAGGGAGTCCACTCTTTTTTTTCCTTAGAAGCACATCCACAGGACTGTAGTTCCGGATAGTGCAGCAGTGTCAGTCAGTCAGAATGCAGTGCCTGATGGTGCAAATTAAGTTTGCAGCATGACAATCCTTCTTCTCTTAGGTTTAAGCAGCAGATCTGAGAGGCTCTGCACCACTCACATATGTATTCAGTGTTCTCTGGGGTCAAACAGGAGAACACACCTGTACAATGAGGTGCAAGGCAACACCCCAGAGCATGACCAATTCCTCCAGAGTGTGGCATAATCTTCTCCCAGAAACCCTTATTCTTCCAAAATTCAATATGGTTGAAATCTCAGCAGAGCATGAAAAGCTAACTAAACCAACTCTCAGTATGGCTCATTTCTATAGCTCTCCATCCCCTAACATCTGGGGATTCCTTCCTTGCACTTTCCATCTGGCTGGATCAGAGGGGATGGGGATAGATGGACCTGCATTTCCTGCCTGTCCTATTCCTCCTTTGAAGCTTTATGTTTTATGACCCCCTCCCCTCTGCTCTGGAATTCCTGTGTGGCACAGCCCGCTCCAGCCTCTTCCTGGCTGAGCCACTTATCACTTCATCAAAGCAGTCTGGCTAATCCTGTTAAATATTGACCAATCAGGGAAGACTAAAGGAAGGCTGAATTCTGGCTTACAGACAAGAAAATCTTATAACTTCTTTTCTGTACAATTTCGGACAAATTCAACAATAGCATATTGTTGGATTTATCAATACCATTCTCCTAAGTCATATAATAATATTTATTTTAATTTGTAGCAATATTTGTGCATTCATAAACTATTGAAATATCACCCTATGTGGCTGGGGTCCTACAATGGTGAAAATTAAATGTGCAATTTCTCCAACATCAGGGTATATAAAACTTCTTTTATAAGGGTCCGGCTTATAGATACTTGACCCATTATACCTGAGACACCTAGGGGTGACCTTGGAGATTCTGAATATGCGCGCATATTAAAGATCATCACTTTTTAAAAGCCCCTTCCACCAAAGTTGAGTTTGCAGTGAATTTACTTTGAAAAGCAGTGCTGCAACACAGGCATGCTTTTGAAACTACCTCAGGCGCTCAGCAGTGCACACATGCATGTGCAGAAAGGGCTGCAGGCCTCTAAACTGCCATGCCGGATTATGTAGAAGGAACATATATGTAGGTTTAATCCCCGTGCCCGATAATCTACTAGGGACTTATAGGGTAGGTCATGCCAATTATAAGTGCACTCTAATATAAAGTGTACCCTACTGCATGTGGGTGTTTCCACTTCTGTTTTCTTCATAGCACTGGATGCTTTGAGCATAGCACTGGCCATTGGCCTGCCCAGAGCAGAGCCCAGGGCCCTCTCAGAGTTGGAAAACCAGCCTCAAATGGGGCACACTGGAAATAGGTCCTGATTTGGAACACTGTTTTACAAGAATTTGTACACGTGTAATACCACTGCATCTGGAGGCTGAGGTAAGCCTTTGGCCCAGTGCTCTCTAACTGCCTCCTCTTTGTGGTGCCAGATGGGACTACACAGCTGCCATACCTTGGAGAACTGTGGTAATGCATACTCACCATTGAAGATCCTATTGCATGTTTCACCCTGACATTTTGTGTCTGGAACCGCAATGGGCAAGGCTGAGGGCCGTCGGCCCATACTATAATTTGATTCACGTCTTACACTTTGTGCCTCTGAGAGTGGGGAAAAAAAGCATGACGCAGCTGGCCAATCCTCAGATGACACTCCATACTCAGTGGACATGAAAACACTTCTGTTGTGGTTGTGATGCTGCAAAGCTTGCCATCTATCAAGAAAAAAGATGAACAAAATGTGTAACAGAATGAAGGTCATTATGCATAAATTGGAGAAGCATGATGGCCGGTTGCAGGTGGAAATCGACTCTCTATGGTGGAGAACACTGTTTTATCCAGAGAATGTACCTTCCTTAATATGGAAAACTTCTCAAAGTCATAGCTGTGAAGAAAGAAGATCTCGAAGCCTTGTTCTGCTGCAACAATCTTTGTCTCTTGGGTGTGTGTTACCCTGCAAATACAGGTAAAATGGAAGGTTATGTTGAGAAGCTTCTGGTAGCACTTTTCGGCACTGATTCCTTCTCTAAGCTGTTAATATTTGAGCTGGTGCATCTTTCGTTGACGATTAGACCACCTCTAGGTACTGCGTCTCACCCTATTGCCACCCGCCTCCCGAACTACAGGGATCATGATACTACTCTTCAGTTGGACAGAGAAAGGCACTCTCCACAGTTTGATGCCAATGAAATCACGTTGTACCCAGACTTCACAATGGTGGTCTATGAGGCAAGGCGAAAGCTCCTCCCGATAAAGCAGAAGCTCATCAGGTAGACATCCCATATGCAATGCTTTATCCTGCTCGACTTCGCATTTCTTACCAGGACCAAGATCACCAATTTACTAATCCCCAATTAGTAGTGGATTTTCTACACCACCACAGAGTATGGAAGTCTCCTAAAAAATCACCAGCCACTTTGTCACCTGCATCGGACCTGGAATGAATTCCTGTTTCATATTTGCGCTCTGTTCATTTTTTGTCTATCTCACGATGCTCTTAAAACCTGCCCATTGGATGTCCCTCCTACTAAGCCTTACTGACTGGTACGATGGCACAACCACCTCCTTACTATCTTTCAACTGGATGAGTATGCAGTAACTGTCCCTTGGCACTCTCAGTTCAATAAGGATGACTCCAGCTGCTTCTCTGGACACACCCTGCAGGTTACCCCTGTCATTTATTCTTTATTTCGGCTAATTTAGCCATAAAGAGCAATAAAAAAACATGTATTTTACATAACAGATACTTCAAGCAGCTCGGGTACAAGGAATTTTTGGGGGTAGGAATAGTCATACAATTTATATACACATGATCAGTTTACGCCATAAAACCTATCATCAAATATCATAAATATACTAAAAATCTTTAAAAGCCAGATGTTTAAAATATTAAAAAGAGAAGAAATTTTCGTTATAAATGATTCTCTTGTCCTTGCAGACCCAAAGTTCAAAGGATTACTAAAGTTTTAATCCCACCTTTTTCCTGATCAGATACACATTGTATAGAAATCTACTTATACAAAATACCACCAATTGTGAGGTATTAGATTTCAATATACGTTCAGCTTCACTACAAGTCCTCACTCCTAGGTTCCTGCACAAGGGTCTAATCCATCGATCCCGAACAGTTTTGTATGATGGACAAAGGAAGAGTAGATGAACCTCATTTTCCTTTGCCTTCTGCATACAGATAGTACATAAGTTGTTTCCTTTGTTCGAGCCCCCCCATCTAGAGGTATATGCATTAATTTCCAGAATGCCATATCTATATTTTAAAAATAAGGATTTGGCTATCTCATCCAAAAAAGGTTCGAAGGAGCCTTCATCTTTAAATTCAAGGAACTTCTGAGTAAGTGACCCTGTGGAAGAACTGTAAAGTAGTTCGCTGTGCTTGTGGGACCAAAATGTTTGTTTTAAAATCTTTTTACAAGGAGGTATAAGTTTTAAGGGTTCTTCCCAGTAATGGCTTAGACCTAGCTTATTCTCCCAACAAGAGATATGATTTAACCAGGGAATGTTCTTAAACCCATTGATCTGCATAATCTCTATCAGGCAATCTCTATAGCTATTCAGCTCAGGGTTGGTCCATATCCTTATCCAATATAATAAGGGTCTTAGGGCTGCATGATGGTCGGTGCGTTTGATATTGCCATCTAAGAGTACTGGGGTTAGTGGTGTTCTATTTGGGATTTTCAATAAACTCCGTATAAACTTATTTTCCTCCCGTTCAAAGTAGTTTTTGCAAAAGGGCCCCCAGATCTCGGCCCCATACAGTACCGCTGACTGACCCTTAGCTTTAAACACTTCTAAGGCAGGAGAGATAGCCTTGGACTGGCTATCTCCATGCCTTTTCAGTATTGGGAATAAATTTTGACGAAACATTATCCTGTTTTTCTCTAGATGTCCTTTCCAGGATAATTTACTATCTAACGTAATTCCCAAGTAATTAAAACTTCCCACATACTCCAATTTTTGATTATGCAGGACCAGGTTTTTTCTAAAGAATTTTTGAGGATTTATAGACATGTATTTGGTTTCAGTTGAGTTAATTTCTAGACCTTTTTGCATGCAGAATTTATGGAATGCGTTCACTAAATTTTGCAAAGCCTTAGGCGTCTTTGAAATAAGAATAGTGTTGTCAGCAAATATTAATGCTGTGATAGCTTCACCCCCAAGCTTTGGGGAGTCGTGGCTACAATTACCCAGAAAGGACGGGATGTCATTTACACAGAGTGAGAAAAGCGTGGGTGCCAACACGCAACCTTGTCGTTTCACTGGTATGGCTTTAGATGTTTCGCCCCTTGGTCCCCACCGCACTTTCGCATAGTTCCCTACATGTAGTCTTATCAGCTGGACAAGTAATTCACTTGGGACCCCTATATTGTTCAATGTCTCCCATAATAGGGTTCGTGGGACTAAATCGAAGGCAGCCCTCAGATCTATAAAAGCAACATACAGGCTGCCCTTCCTCAAAGTTACATATTTCCAGCAAATACATGTGAACCTGAAAACTTGGTCCGTGGTACTTGTTTTTATGCGGAATCCAGCTTGGTACTTTGATAGGATGTGGTTCTCTTCCATCCAGTCTAAAAGTCTATTTAAAATATGTCTGGCAAATTTTTTTTGTAAAAGGTCAATTAAACTAATTGGGCGATAATTCCCTGGATCATGTCGGCTTCCTTTTTTAAAAATAGTGACAATCTCAGCCCCTTTCCATGAGTCGGGAATTGGTGTGCCTGCTGCTATTGAGTTGCATAAGAAATGTATGTATGGTCCCCATACTTCTAGGTCATGTTTTAGCAGATCGCCAGGAATCTTATCTGGTCCCGGCGCTTTTCCCGCCTTAATGGCTTGTATAGCTTCTATAGTCTCCCCGAGATCGAAATGCAGGACAGATGTCTTTGGCACTACCTCTAATTCATGTTCCACTATTTGTATTTACCCGGTTGTATCTGAATAGAGCTTGGTGAAGTGATCAACCCAGGTTTTTTCATCAAGAAAGATATCTTTTGAGGACCTACCTTTCGTATTTCCTTTGGATATTAAATTCCAAAAGGTAGTCTGGTCTCTAAGTTTTGCTGCAGCAAGTAAGTCAGACCAGATTTCATCATCCCAAGCTCTTTTTGAGATGAAAAGAGTTTTTTTATATGTATACCTCCTCTTCCTCATTTCCTGGGTATCTTTGTTCTTACGGCCTGGATTAAAGAGGTCTTGGCTAAACAACACCATTTGTTGTACCAGGCACCACCTAATGCAGGTTGAGTATCCTTAACTCCCTTATCATCCTTCTAAATTCTACTCAAAAGGGGTAGTAGTGTGTCCACCAATTTAAGGTGCATATCTAATGCGCCACGGTCTCCAAAGGGGAGATCTTCGAAAGGTGCAACAATGTCTGCAAAAGCATGATAAATACTTGTCATTGTTGCATCATTGGACAGGATGTATGGCCATTTTAAGGCTCGTCTATTGTTAGTTATTTGGGTATCAGCATCATTTAAGCTGGTCTCTTCATCCTCTGCTCGGGGAGTTTTAAAAGGCTTTGGTTCTAGTATTAATTGTAACGGGAAGTGATCACTCTCCGTCCTAGAATCAATTTTAAAGTCAATTATTAAATACCACAACCTAATGGAGACCAATGTAAAATCTATGTAACTCTTTGAAGTCCCTCTGCTGAATGTGGGTGCTGATGGGCGATCTAACTGACAGCCGCAGTTACATGCCCTTTTTTTTTTTTGTCCTCATCTCACCTTTCAAGCCTCTGCGGGTCTTATGAAGCCGCCTTCGTAGTCTGTGGGCCCCACGGCTTACCGCACTCGCTTGGGTCGTCCGACCGGTCCCCATCTTTGTAAGGGACCCTGGTGTAATCATTGGACCATTTATATTAAGTTAGACTTAAATTCTTACCCCAGTTCACAAAGGGGTGCCAGATGTTCATTGTCTTGTCCTCCACACCATCATAGTCTAAGCGAGCCATAGAAAATGCAGCCTTGAGCCACTCCTCTCTTTGCGGCGGTAAAGGGTCCCTCCACTTCCTGCACATCTCCCTTCTGGCCAGCAGGATCAAGTAAAGTAATAGCCCTCTGGCCTTCTGGGGGAGGGTTTGACTGAGGCCGCCGTCATCCCCGAAAAACACTAATGTCATGTTAATCACAATATTGATGTTAAAAATATCTCGAATGTTATCCCCCACCTCATTCCAAAATTTTTCAAGAGATGGACACTCAAAAAATATGTGTAGGTCATTTGCGAGAGGTGTTCCACATCTAGGGCATTTGGGAGCTGGATCTGGGGCAAATTTTGCGATTTTCGCTGGGGTATAATAGAGTCTATTGATCACAAAGAAATGATTTTTCTTTAAACAAGCAGGCTTAATATATTTGTAGAGGGTCAATAGGGATGGCTCGTACAATGACTCTATTGACTGTCCGAGGGGGGTTCCCACCCATACCAACGCTGAGGGGGGCATCTCGTGGTCCTCCATCTCCAACATATTTTTATACCAAACAGAGATTTCTTTATTCATTGGGAGGGTGGATTTCCACAAGGCTTCGATCTCTCTATTCCCTCTGATCTCCCCCTTTGCTGCCTCATACCAAGATGTTAGCTGTATATATTTAAATCTTGAGAGCCCTGGCCCGATCTTTGCCCTCAGGTACTCCCATGGATGTATCCCCCCGGAGTCTAACAGTTCAGACCAAACTGTGATGCCTGCCCTTCTTATCGGCAATTCCAAACTGTCCCGTAGGCAGTCTGGCGTTCCCGGTGCATCCCAAACCGGGGCATTGTCAGAATAGTACCCAATGCCCCAGCACCGTCTAAGTCTATACCATAGCTCCAAGGCTGCCCTCAATACCTTCAGGCGCACCCGCTTGAAAAATCTGAGCGAGCCAAATTTGTACAGAAAAGCCTCACCGTCTCCACCCCCTACTACTCGCACCATTTCACCCAGCAGCCTCCCCCAGGCAGACTCACCCGGCTTAACCAGAAGCGTCCGTATGCTTTTAAAATGAAATGCTGCAGCATATAGCCTAACATGATGTAGGGCTAACCCGCCTTTTTTTAACCTGCGTCTTAATTTTTTCCACGCCAGGCGGACTCCCTTATTACCCCAAATGAAGCTCCGATCTTACTCTGAATCTTCATTAAACTTTTGTTATGGAATGTTAAGGGTATAGAGGAGAAAAGGTATGTCAGCTTGGGTAGAATGACCATCTTTACCAGGTTGGTTTTTCCGTAAATAGTCAAGGGGAGGTTCCTCCATCTACTGAAGAGACTATCGATCTCCTTGGCCACCCTGTTTAAATTGAGCTCAGGTATCTTCTCCAATTCCTTTACTACACAGATCCCTAGGTATCTCAGTTCTTTACTTACTCTTCCTGACCACTCTAAATTCCAACACATCACCTCAGTCTTGGTCTTATTGACAAGAAACCCGGATAAGGACCCATACTCACTCATACACTCCTCCACCCTAGGGATTGCAACCTCTGGATCGCTTCTGTACAGTATTACGTCGTCGGCATACAGAGCTAACTTGGAGCTGTATTGTTCTGAACTAAATGGAAGGATTGTATCATCCAGTCTCAACATCTGCGCCAGGGGCTCCACATACAGGTTGAATAGGAGGGGCGAGATCGGGCACCCCTGCCTAGTTCCTCTCTGGATGTTAAAACTCTCCGTGAGGAGCCCGTTTAACAGTATTCGAGCAGAGGCACCCTGATAACAATTCTGCAGGGTATGTATGAAAATTGGACCAAACCCCATAACCCTCAAGACCTCCCAGAGGAACACCCAGCAGACTCTATCAAAGGCCTTGGCCGCGTCCAAAGCGACGACGGCCAAGGGCTCTGCTTTCTGAACGGCCAGATCTATATTTCCTATTAAGAGCTGCGTCTGTTCCTGTATGAACCTCCCTGCGACAAACCCTTTCTGATCCGTGTGTATTAACTTCGGGATCAGTTTTGCCAATCTCCCTGCCAAAATGCCCATGAAGATCTTATAATCAGCATTTAGCAGGGAGATTGGACGATAAGAATCTGCCTTCTTCGGGTCCTTGCCTGGTTTTAAGATCAATACAATTATTGCTTCCTTCCATGTGTTGGGGACCTTTCCATTTAGGCTGTATATTGAGTTGAAAGTGTCCCCCAGGATATCTAATAGCTCCGCATTAAGGAGCTTGTATATTTCACTAGGAAGTGGGTCTGAGCCTGCTGCCTTATTATTTTTTGATTTCTTAATCTGTGCTTCTAACTCCTCCAAGGTAAAGGGGGCCTCTAGCTTGTTTTTACTGTCTTCTGAGAGTACAGGAAGCTGTTTATCCATAATAATTGACTGGACCGTGCTCGGCAGGGGAGCTGAATCTTCTCTATACAGCTCTGAGAAGATGGAGAGAAGACAGGACTGCATATCCTCAACCTTTTTTGAGGTATCGCCATTGGTGTTAATGATAAGTTCCTTTATATCGTTCCTGGCACGGTCAGTCCTGGCTTTCCATGCCAAGAGTGCGCCAGCCTTCTCTCCATATTCATAGTTCTGCATCCTTCTGGTGGTCCACTGTGCCCTACATTTAGCTTCTAAGATTCCTCTATAATCAGCCCTTGTCTCCTCCAGCTTCCTCATAATCTGAGTAAATTGCTCCGGGGCCCCCCTACTGGCACCGTCTCTTTCTCTCTCCAAATCACTTATCCTACCCTCAACCCCCTTCAGTGCCTCAGCTTCAATCCTTTTTTTATAGCATATAATTCCATGTAGTTTTCCCCTTAACCATGCCTTATATGCATCCCAGACTATATCTGATGTTGTGGAATCTGAGTTTAGATAGAATAATTCCTTAGTAGGGGCCTGAATAGCTACAATCACCTCGGGGTCTAGTAACTTAGCCCTATTTAGAGTCCACCTTGGCTTTTTGCCGCTGTGCCTCTTTACTCAAATAAATTGATTGGATAGGAGCATGGTCTGAAAGGTGACTCGGGAGAACTGTTATCTCTACTAGATTGATCATTGACCCTCTATCAATAAAGATATAGTCAATCCTTGAGGAGTGGTGATGCTTTTTACTAAAAAAGGTAAAACCCTGCTGGTCTCCTTTTTTCCCCCTCCATATATCAACTAGATCCAAGTCGGGTATCATGTTGATTAGTGCTCGACGTACCTTTACTGCCCCTTTATAGTGACTCAAATTAGATCTGTCTTTGAGTGGGTCCAGTAAAACATTGAAATCTCCGCCGATCACATATGGTGGAGGTTCCAACATCAACACAGCTTGTACTTTGTGGATATAAGTTGGGTCGTCTATATTTGGGCCGTAAAAAGAGGCACAGAGTATTTCTATGTTTCCAAATGCCAATTGAGCCGTCAGCCACCTACCAGAGGAGTCTGATTGTGTTTTTTTTATATTACAAGGTGTTCCATGTTTAATCAAAATAGCCACCCCCCTATTTTGGGACGTCTGTTTTGAAGCACTAAAGCACTTCACCCAGGGAACCTTCGAGAAAATTAAAGAGCTTCCTTCGTAGCTCAGATGAGTCTCTTGCAGCATACAAACTTGTGCGGTAGAGAGTTCAAGATACTTAAAAATTAACCTCTGCCTCCGGGCACACCTTAACCCGTTGACGTTCCAGGATACAAAGATGGTCCTTCTACCCCCCATAATCACGCCTGTCTCCTCCCCCGATTTCTACCAAAATTAGGCCCCCCTCATGACCCGATGTGGTACCCAAATTGTTGAGATGAGGTCGAATTTATTTTCCTTTTTTCCCACTGCTCCCCACCCATGTGCCCCCCGTCCTCCCCTGACCCCACCCTCCCGTTACATGCCCTTAACTCATGGGCCGCAGTTAGTTGCAAAATTTGGACTGCTGCTACTGTACATTTAATCTCTCCTTTGCTATCTAGAGTAGGAATGTTATTTGCCCCGTCTTGTTCATCAAATATACTATCAAAACCCAGTATTGGTTCAAATTTACAATTAAAATCACCACCAACTACCACTTGAGGACTAGGACCTAAGGTAATGAGATAGGAGTCAAGTTGCTCTATTGTCTGGGATTCCCTATTAAGCGAATTTGGCCTATTATACACGTTTATGAAATAAACGGTATTTTTGTCTTTTGTGATTATTTTTTACGCCCAATAAATCTTGGGATTGGATACAGAGCGGGGTATTATCAATTTCTAAGGTGATCCTAATCCAAATCACCAAGCCCCCAGACGGTCTACCTCTTACTGAGGGGGAGACATTTATATTAAAAGTTTTGTAGTCAATTCTATGCGGTGCCTCCAATGACCAAGTCTCCTGTAATAATATTATATCCCATTCATCTATATAGGTACACCAGGATGCATCTTGGAGATTTTTATTTAACCCTGCTATGTTCCAAGACAGGAATTGTACTCCCAGTACCATGTTTGGTCCTGATAGTTGGTGGTTAATATAAGAGACAGGGCTCCCTATGTTAATATTAACTGCCTTTAAACCTACTATGGGGTTTTGGTTACTAGTATTTATCGGTAGTACCTGATCTATATCAACCCTTTCACTCTGCGTCTTTAATATCTGTTTAGTGTCGGGGAGCTGTGTCTTTTCACTGAAAATGTTCTCTTTCCGTTGAGTGACTGTGAGGATTGGGTCTAAACTTCCATTTGTCAGTCAATCCAGCTCATCCAGTGTGGAAAAACAGTCAAATTGTTTTCCAAGGACACTAGATGAGTCTGATGCCTAAGAGTAGTACCAAAGTGCGGCTTATAGAAGTGACCCAAAGGGAGGACACTAATAGATGTATTTTGGCAGTGAACTTCCTCCCTGTTTTCTAGTATTCTCCTTACTTGATGTGGGCGTCTAAAATTGATAACTACACAGTCACCTTGGATGTTCTTAGGCGATGCGCCCAGCCACCCAACTCTGCGGACCATCAGTATGTTTTCCCTACCAGCTGGGTTAAAGTTTTTTAATTTCCCCAGCCAGTCCACTACTTTGTTATGTAAATTATGCCAGGATTCTTTTTGATCTCTTTTTAGGGAAGGTACCCCTGCTAGCACTAGTACATAGGGTAAAGATGCTGGTGGGAGCTGCAGAACATCAGTACTGGGAATTATATCTGTTCCTTTTGGACTATGCACCATTTTCCTGCTTAAGGTTTTTGTCGGGCTTCCCTGTGATGGTGCTCTATGTATGCTCCCATCACCATGCATGTTTTGTATGTTCCCCTCGGTTTGGATAGCAGACCCCTGCACAGGGGTTGTATGTTTTTTTGGATTCCCCCTTTCCTGACCTTCTGGCCTAGTTTGTTGGGGAGCACTACTCTTGTTCAGGCAGAGGTTTTGTGGGAGCGGAGTGCCGTTCCCTTCTAAATTCTCCAACTTCTTGGACAGAAGCTCTGTGCCTGAAATAACCTGGGAAAGGCTAGCCATCAGGGTTTTTCCTAGCTTGTCCACTGTCTCCTTTATTATGGATTCCAGTGATAGTTTAAGCTTAACTTCAAGGTGTATAATAGACTGCTCATTGAATGGGATGAAGGGTGAGCTTTCATACTCAGTTTGCGTACTTATTGTTTTAGTTTTGGAGCGTTCCATTTTCCCAACCCCCTCTGGATTAGGGACATTCTTTTTTGGTAATCCCCCGGTTTTCTTGGTGTAAATGTTTTTACTATTCCTCTCCGGGGGGTTTGGGATTTTATTCCTCATGCTAGTTCCTTGGCCCCTAGGCCCCAAATCTGGTCTATGGTTATGGAGCCGAGATACGAGGGTCGGACTAGTATTGTGTATATCCTCCTCAGACGAGGAAACCAGGGGGGTCTTTGGGGTATTCGATAAACAGGATGCATTTGGTGAAACCAATATCGGGCTGATGGTTTTTTTTTTGGTCATGTCCAAAGTGGGTGCTATCAAAATAGGAGGTAACTCGATGGGAGCATCAATTATTGTGTTCACAGCAACCGTGTCTACATGGATTGCACTGCCTATCCCTTTCTCCTGCCCCTGTTTATTAACATTGATCAAGGGATATAGATTAACGGCTGGAGATTTAGCTTTGCTAATTGTGCCCAAAGATGACCTCTTATAGCACTCAGATATTTCGACAGATAATCTTTTTTTGCCATGATTATCTACTTCTGGAGGACAGATTCTGCTCTAATTAGAAATGCCTCCATAGACTCCACTACACCTGCTCCCACTCTTTGAACATTTTTCCGACTAGTTGCCTTGATGACCACACAACCAGGAGAACTATTGGATAAAGCTTAAGTCACTAACCAGAGTCTCGTCTTCTCTATGTCCTAGATGAATGAGGGGTGGCCCAGCCCGGACTCACTAGCCTCTGATGGCCACAAACGGTCCCGCCCTTGTCCCAGGCTTCTCCCGCGCGCTCCCGCGACGCGGGGAGTGATGCGAGTTTTTAAGCGCCTCCTGGCACGATTCTCCTGAGTGCGGCTTCCGGCAAGAGGCTGCGGTTCGATTATGAAAACGGCCCTCAGGAAAGCTGGACAAAAACACACAGGTATGCCACTGGTAACAACGAGTCCCCGCTCCACCGGGAGTATTGCGAATTTTTAAGCGCCTCCTGGCGCGATTCTCCCGAGTGCGGCTTCCGGCCGCAAGGGCTGCTGGGGCTTGTGGTCCTCTGTCCCTGGCACTCTCCCCCACTCAGCGGCCGCAACGAGCTTGGGAAATGCGCCGCTGGGGGGTGAGAGAGCAAGCAGCAAGAGGCTGCGGTTCGAATATGAAAACGGCCCCCAGGAAAGCTGGACAAAAACACACAGGTATGCCACTGGTAACAACGAGTTTACCCCTGTCTAAAATTGCTTGCCTCCTGTTTTCATTTCTTTTACTCTAATCTATTATCTTTCCTCTTATTCTCCCATTCTCTATTACTCTCTCCTTTTGGGCCAACTATGCTTGGCTGTGGGCCCGATATTGACCAATTATGTAATGTATATTTGATCAAGTTGCTGGGTGGTCTGATTGGGGAGAGGATTTTGTAAAGAAGTAACACTCCTTGTAGGTAGATAAAAGTATGATTTATTCTTGTAAAAAGGATCCCATCCAGTAGGTTTAAACCCAATGCAGCCAGTCAGCTTCAACTCCAAACCTTTCTAATCATAACATTCTAAGTAGGCTGATGGTACTGATGTAAGAACATTCTAATCTAAAAGGTGTAGCATCAAGATGCCACACATCTCTCTTCTTACAATAAAGTAATATATACACAATAAAACTATTTAATAAAGTCTTTCAGATGTGCTGGTTCACCAGTGGTCCTTGACGACTTGCGAAGACACAGAGATGGTCCACCATGACGAGATGAATCCAAAGATGAATCAGGATTTAAACCAGAAAAGTTACCACCGGAGATAAGATCTTTTCAGATGACCACAACTCTGTTGAGATTCCAAATACGATGATCAGCCGTCTTAATTGCATTTTGGAAAACCTTGATGATCTGAATAGGTTTCATGAACATAGCAGACATCATTTTATTTGTATTAGATGGATTCTTTATGAGAACCCAATCTCCCACCTTGACACAAGTTTTCTTAACACTCTTCCTCGCATCAAAAAGTCTTTTCCTATTTTGTATTCTTTGAGCTTCACGTAATTTCCAGTCAACATGATCATTAGTAGAATCCAACCTGGGTTGTAAATCATTAACCCAGGCTGGTGTTACCAATGTGTTGGCTCTTCTAGATCTAAAAAGCTCAAAAGGAGACTTATTGGTCGTGGCATGTGGAGATAACCTATATACTTTAACCTTTTTAAAGATATCACACCTCCAGTCAGTACCTGAAGATTTAGCCATCCTAACAGTCTCCTTAAGTACCCGGTTGAATCTCTCAACTATGCCATTGGTTTCTGGGTGGTATAAAGATGACTTCTTGTGCTTAATGCCATGTTTAGAAAGAAATAACTCCATCTCCTTTGAGACAAATTGACAACCATTGTCCGTAAGTATAGTGTCAGGAATACCTTCCCAGTCAAATAGTTTTTCAAGGAAATTAATAACATGTTTTGTTTCAATTCCACGCGTAATAGCTATCTCAGGCCACCTTGAGTAAAAATCAATTAAGACTAAAACATACCATTCAGATCCTGATGACGATATAGGTCCTAGAATATCTAATCCCACTTCCTTCCAAGTTGAATCTGGACGATCTCTAATGATCATGGGTTGTGTTTTGGGCTTGGCCACTCTGTCACTTAGAGCACATTGAACACAATCTCTAACTGTCCTTTCTACTTCTAAATCCATCCCTGGCCACCAATAGGAAGATCTTAAAGTTTCTTTAGTCTTAGAAATGCCCATGTGACCAATGTGAGCTAAAGAAATGAGTTCATTTCTTATGGACTGTGGTGGAACTAACCTTGTACCCCTCATTAATAAACCATCATGTTCCGCCAATTGATCTTTGACATGCCAGAACTTTTCTAACATTTCATCTCCTTTATTTCTACACCTCCAACCAGTATTAATTCGTTTTAAGACCTCAACAAGAACTGCATCAACTTCTAAAGCTTTGTCCCATTTCTCTCTGTCAATAGTACTATCTTGTATGGAACACACCAACTCATCTTCTTCATCTAAGTCATCTTTCTCATTAAACTCTCCAGATGGAACAAGGCGAGACAACGCGTCAGCAACCTTCAGTCAAATCTTGATCAAAGTGACAGAACCAAAGTAAGCGCATAAAAGGTCTAAATGAAATTAACAGGGTTAATATTTGGTAAAATTAGATCTTAGTCACAGTGACAGTTGTTGTTTAAGCGCAGAGGTTTAAGATGAAAAACAAAAGCGCTCGTTGAATTTCAGATTTAATTAAAGCTGTAAACTGTAGTAGTAAGAGAAACATTTTTTTTTGAAAGACAAGTTTCTAACTTTTGCATTTTAAGACAGTACCTTGAGGCGTTTTGAAGTCTTGTAATCCAGTAAAGGGAATGCCAAGTTAGAAGTCTTGTAAAGTAGCAACTTGTTAGGAAAAACTTGTATTCTCCTTCTTTTTTTAAAAAAAAAAAATTTTTTGTAGATGTTGAGATCCTTTCTTCTATTCTTCTACTTTATCCCGTCCTCGTCGCCAAGTGTAAAGAAGTAACACTCCTTGTAGGTAGATAAAAGTATGATTTATTCTTGTAAAAAGGATCCCATCCAGTAGGTTACAAACCCAATGCAGCCAGTCAGCTTTAACTCCAAACCTTTCTAATCATAACATTCTAAGTAGGCTGCTGGTACTGATGTACGAACATTCTAATCTAAAAGGTGTAGCATCAAGATGCCACAGATTTCTAATGGGTTTGGCCCATCAATGTAAGAGTGGGATACTGGGAAATGTTTGTTATTTTGTACTGTGCCGGCCAAATAGCAAAGGTTCTAGTACAGTGTTGCGGTACTAGTTACTGGTTTCTCCACACTTTCATTGTTTACCCTTCCTTCCCACCTTAAATGCCCAACTTGGGTAGTGCTGCTGTCCTCCCTCCACAAGTGCCCCTTTGATGTTTAATGTTAGGAAAAACCCTTTCCTATCTCAACTGACATGGCATTCACATCACTTTATTACAAGAAACACACATGAGAGGCGCTACTGGCCCACCTTTTGCTGAACAATGGGATTCATACAGGCAATACCATGCATACCTGCAGGTTCAAACAATGACACAAAGGGCCAATACACGATAATAAGGGAAAAATCTTGTACTATCTCATGCGGCTACCATTGTGAACTGCTATGGGCGCCATATGGATGCCCCTGCATTGTTTGACTGCCTTTTGGCCCACATTACTGCTATAGGCCCATACCTGCTATTGTGGGCCAGATGCTTCAACTTAACCCTGATTGAAGACTTGGACCCCCCATGCGTCTCACCTTCATATTGCAGCAAAGCTGCTTGTCATTCCCAAGTCATTATAGAGGAACATGACCTGTTTGACATGTGACGAACGTATCACCTAGCAGGTGTACTTTTTTCTCTGGGGTCCGAGGGAGTTGGTCTAGATTAGACTCCTCCTGAGGAGTGGGGGCCTAGACGTGGGAAACATTCTACCTCTCAGGCATGTATTCTGACCATTCCTCAGTCCTACTTGTCTTGTCCATTGAATTTGAATTTGAAGGGTTTTGTATAGCGCTCGTACACCTGGCGGTTTCTTGGCGCTCACTGGTAACAGCTACTCAGTTGGTCGGAAGAGGGGGGGACGGTAAAGAGAATCAGGATGAAAAGGCTTGGGTAAAGAGAAAAGTCTTGAGATCTCTGCGGAAAAGGGGGTATTGAGTGCAGGATCTGAGGGACAGTGGGAGAGAGTTCCAAAAAGCTGGGCCCGTGGTAGCGAACCTGGAACCACCCCATTTCTTCCGTTTGAAACGGGGAACCACGAGAAGGTGGTGAGAGGAGGATCGAAGGTCTCGTGATGGAGTATAGGGTTGAATAGCTGAGTTGATGAAGGAGGGGGCGGATCCTGTCCTGGCTTTAAAGATAGTGCAGCCGAGCTTGAATAAGACGCGCTGCCGGACAGGGAGCCAATGGAGGGAGATAAGAAGAGGGGTAACATGGTGTGATTTAGAAAGGTTAAAAACCAGCCGAGCGGCCTGGTTTTGAACCAGCTGGAGGCGCCTCATGAGGTAGTCAGGCATGCCATGGTAGAGGACATTGCCATAATCTAGGCGAGATGTCACCATGGCCAGTAGAATTAGTTTGAGCGCGTCTGGGGCGAAAAATCGTGAGACTCTGCGGATAGTTCTGAGTGAGAGAAAGGCTGATGACACCACGACAGAGACTTGGGAGTGTAAGGAGAGTTGGTTATTGATTTTGAAACCAAGGGTTTTGACAGAGGATACAGGAGTGGGTGGGGGACCTAGTGATGGGGGCCAGAAGGAGGAGGACCAGGGACTGGAGCAACCACCTGTCAACACCAACTCCGTCTTATCGGGGTTGAGTTTCAGGTGGTTGAAATTCATCCAGTCCTGGATAAAGGTCATGATGGACTGAACCTTGGACATGGACTCTGGGGCAGAGGAAAGGTGGAAGATGAGCTGGAGATCATCTGCATATTTGTACGCAGAGACCTCCAGCTGCTGCAAAGCAAAAATGAGGGGGGCGATGTAGAGATTAAATAAAAGGGGGGATAATGAGGAACCCTGGGGTACACCATACTGGATGGGTAACGATTCCGCAGAGAACTCTCCCAGACGAACCGCCTGAGTCCGACCGCTCAAGAAGGAGGACAGCCATAGTAGGGCTGTTCCTCGGATTCCCGCCGCCTCGACCCGTGAAAGTAAGATGGTATGGTCCACGGTGTCGAATGCGGCGGAAAGGTCTAAGAGGATCAGGGCCTGATGTTGATCGGTGTCCATTCCTTGTCGGAGGTTATCCAGGACTGATGTTATGACGGACTCAGTTGAGTGGGCTGGGCGGAAGCCAGCCTGTCTTGGGGCCAAGGCCCCATGACTTTCCACGAAGTCACTCAGTGTTTTGACCACGTGTCGTTCCAATACCTTTGCGAGGAAAGGCAAGAGGGAGATCGGACGAAAGTTAGCAGGGTCGGAAGGGTCTGCTCCAGGTTTTTTGAGGATCGGTACGATCACTGCCGATTTAAGTGCTGGGGTAACGACGCCCTGAGCCAGTGAGCTATTGAGGAGCGCTA
Source organism: Lissotriton helveticus (assembly GCF_964261635.1). Taxonomy (NCBI): domain Eukaryota; kingdom Metazoa; phylum Chordata; class Amphibia; order Caudata; family Salamandridae; genus Lissotriton; species Lissotriton helveticus. The sequence continues at coordinate 218,648,283 of NC_136060.1, forward strand.
AAGGTGGTGAGGGGCAGAAGGTGTAGATCTGCTTTAAGATGTAAGCAGGGCAAGGGTCCAGCGGGGAGCCGGACTTGACCAACGGAAGAATTGAGAGAAATGAGTCGGTCGATAGGGGAGGAATTTAGTCCAGATTAGCAGTGGCTGGAGGACGTCGGTGATCAGTGAAGATCGGGGATGGGGGGGGAATTTTAATTTTAATTTTCCTGATTTTATCTAAGAAGAAGTGATTAAGGGAGTCACATAGTGATTGAGAGGGTGATGGTTTGAGTGAAGCTCTGTCGGAGAAGGCGAGGTCTTGGATGACAGAAAAGATTTCTCTCGGCCTGTTCTCCGCTAGTTGGATTTTAGAGGAGAAATAATTTTTCTTTGTGTCTAGTATGGCTTTCTTGTACTGAGTGAGGAGTTCAGTATACCTAGTTTTAGCAATGGGGCAGTAGTTTCGTCTCCATTGTCGTTCGGCTTGGCGGAGAACGAGTTTTTGGTTCTTTAGATCGTCTGAGAACCAGCGGTTTGCGTCTTTAGAGCGCTTGGTTGCGATACGTTTTAGAGGGGCTACAGTGTCGCACCCGGCTCGTAGCCAGTCGGTGATGGCGTCTACCTGGCCAGAGGAGGGTAGCGCAGTCAGGTCGGGGCTGGAAGAGGAGAGGAGGGTCGATAATGCTTCGATGTCGACACGATTCCATGAGCGCGCCCAGACATTCCTCGCAGGAATGGGCTTAGCTGGTGGGACGGGGGCTAGGGATAGGGTGATCAGTGAGTGATCCGACCATGGACATGGGGAGATTGAAAGAGAACTGATCGGGCAGTCGCGTTGCCAGATTTGGTCTAGGATATGACCCAACCTGTGCGTGGGAGTATTGGCGCATTCCGCAGGGTCGGAGGGCCAGAAATTAAAGTCTCCCAGTACAATGATGGAAGAGTGGTTGACAACCAAAGTCGCCATTAGGTCTTGAAAACAGGGGAGGAACGTTTGGGGGGAAGACGGGGGTCGGTACACCAGGACACAGGTCAGAGGGGGAGTAAAGGAAAGGGATCGAACCACTAAACAGTCTGAGGTACCCATGGAGGGGGAGGCCAGGGGGTGGAAAGTGAGCTCCTTACGTGCGATCAAGGCTACCCCACCGCCAGGCCTGGCCGAGGGGCGGTCGGCTCGAATGGCATAGTAGGTGGGGGGGAGTATCGCCAGCAGGGAGGGAAGAGAACTGTCTGAGAACCAGGTCTCAGTGAGAAATAATAAATCCGGTTGATGGGATTCCAGTAGAGTGAAGAGATCAAGCTGGTGTTTTACTGCTGATCGTGTGTTTAGATACATAGCCGTTATTGCTGGAGGGGGGAGGGCGTCTAGAGGCGGGTTCGAGGAAGTGGTCTTTAGGGGCGTGAACGGGATGTTAGAGTGGACTGACTTGTGTATAGTTAGTAGTCCCAGGTCAGAAATACAAGCTAAGGCAGCGGCAGGTAGAGTCCCCCTACCTTGCTGAGCAATAAGTTGCGAATGGGAGTATTGAATGCGAGGAGCAGGGTATGTGGCCTCGGGTCTCGGTCGGTCGCGGACGGGCGCAGACGGGCTTTCCTTAGGCGCGCCTTCGGCGCGCAAACGGCGCGCCCGCTGCGCTCGTCCGCTGCGCTTCCTGTAGAGGCACATACTTATAGGATAGTAAGTGGATGGGCGGTGGGCGTGGCCTCCGAAGGGGGCGTGGCCTGTCAGTCGGCCGTGGCGCTGGCAATCGCTTTGCGCGCCGGATTTACAACAGCGGAGGGTCCGCTTCTGTGTAGCATAGGCTCTGGGTAAGAGTGCACGTTTTAAAAGCAGAGAAATTCACAATAGACAGTTTTAAAAAAATGCGAGCGCTCTCCCGGCTTTCCGCCTCAGGAGCAGCGTGTCAACAGTAAGGGACGCTCGTGATCAGCGTCGCTTTTGTTCTGTGGGCGGTGGGCGTGGCCTCCGAAGGGGGCGTGGCCTGTCAGTCGGCCGTGGCGCTGGCAATCGCTTTGCGCGCCGGATTTACAACAGCGGAGGGTCCGCTTCTGTGTAGCATAGGCTCTGGGTAAGAGTGCACGTTTTAAAAGCAGAGAAATTCACAATAGACAGTTTTAAAAAAATGCGAGCGCTCTCCCGGCTTTCCGCCTCAGGAGCAGCGTGTCAACAGTAAGGGACGCTCGTGATCAGCGTCGCTTTTGTTCTGTGGGCGGTGGGCGTGGCCTCCGAAGGGGGCGTGGCCTGTCAGTCGGCCGTGGCGCTGGCAATCGCTTTGCGCGCCGGATTTACAACAGCGGAGGGTCCGCTTCTGTGTAGCATAGGCTCTGGGTAAGAGTGCACGTTTTAAAAGCAGAGAAATTCACAATAGACAGTTTTAAAAAACATGCGAGCGCTCTCCCGGCTTTCCGCCTCAGGAGCAGCGTGTCAACAGTAAGGGACGCTCGTGATCAGCGTCGCTTTTGTTCTGTGGGCGGTGGGCGTGGCCTCCGAAGGGGGCGTGGCCTGTCAGTCGGCCGTGGCGCTGGCAATCGCTTTGCGCGCCGGATTTACAACAGCGGAGGGTGCGCTTCTGTGTAGCATAGGCTCTGGGTAAGAGTGCACGTTTTAAAAGCAGAGAAATTCACAATAGACAGTTTTAAAAAAATGCGAGCGCTCTCCCGGCTTTCCGCCTCAGGAGCAGCGTGTCAACAGTAAGGGACGCTCGTGATCAGCGTCGCTTTTGTTCTGTGGGCGGTGGGCGTGGCCTCCGAAGGGGGCGTGGCCTGTCAGTCGGCCGTGGCGCTGGCAATCGCTTTGCGCGCCGGATTTACAACAGCGGAGGGTCCGCTTCTGTGTAGCATAGGCTCTGGGTAAGAGTGCACGTTTTAAAAGCAGAGAAATTCACAATAGACAGTTTTAAAAAAATGCGAGCGCTCTCCCGGCTTTCCGCCTCAGGAGCAGCGTGTCCATTGCAACTCAGACTCCCTTTAGTACAAATTGGCGATCGCTGTTGGATCAACAGTTCCAGGAGGAACTTTGGCATGAAATCTCAGATTTTTTTCCAGAAACTCAAATGAAATGCTAATAATAAAAACAATCTAGAAGGCATTAAAAGTCACTGTTAGGGGCATGTGACTTGCCAAATGCAGTGGGGTCCTCATTTTACCCCTTGTAAAGGTGACCTTAAACAGCTAGAAGCTCAATTAGGGGAAGATGATGATACCAGGCTGACCCAACAAATCAGGAATGTGATGTCTGAATTTCAGGAAGTTGCGTACAGAGATTGCCTATTTCCGGGTAAATATGCAACAGCCAGGGCCCATGGTGAGCAACCAGGACATACTTTGACCATGATGATTAGATGACCGTTAAAAAGGTAATATTATTCTAAGTGTCCATGATACCCATGGGCAATTGCAAATAGATACACAAGGTATCCTTCAAACCTTCACATCCTTTTGTAATTTCCTATACATGTCCGAAAAGATGGCTCCTATTAAAGCAGATACATCTGGAAGATGTATCTTTGGGATGGGTGAGTACTGCACTTAGTACATGACCTTAATACCGATGAGATCAGAGAAGCTATGCAGCAATTACAGGCTAGTAAGTCACCTGGCCCTGACAGGATACCAGCAAACTTCTATAAGACATATGTGGACATTGTAGTGCCTGTACTGTTCTCAGTATTTCAGGATGTGAAACTGGAAGGCCAATTAACTCACTCTATGCGGGAGGCACTGATTATCACATTACTTAAACCTGGTAAACCCCTGAATGTTGTAAGTTCTATAGACCATTGTCCCTTATTAATTGTGATGGTAAAATATTAGCTATGGTGTACTTCAATCGTGTATCCTTTTTAATTACTTTTTTAGTTCTGTCAGATCAATCAGGCTTTATACCTGGATGCTCAATAACCCATAATCTCTGAACCTTATTGGCTGTTATGCAGTAAATTGATCGTAACTTGGCTTCCCTGCCAATTTTCTAGATGCCTATAAGGATTATGTTTCTCTTGATTGGAGCTTCTTAATGGCTCTGCAGTGCATGGGTATGCCATGCTTATTTTTGTTCTGGATAGCACTTTCATACTTCAACCCAATCAAAATGGTTTGTGTTAATGGGGCTACATCTTCACCATTTGAGATAATAGGAAGCACTGCTTTTTGCTTTAGTGGTGGATCCACTTGCCGTTAGGTTGTAACAGCATGATAGCATGTAAACACTTTGCTACCCTACCAAACACATCTTGATTTTGCTGCAAGTGAATGACATGACTCTTTATTAAGGCGACCCTTACCTCAGCTTGAATGATGTCCTTCAGGAGCTCATTCAATTTGGTGCTCTATCAGGTGTGCTGATTAACTGGGAAAAATCACAACTCTTCCCACTCACTAAAGTCACTAGCTCATTTGCTCTGGACTACCCCTTACAGTGGTGTCAAGCAGATTTCAAATATTTGGGGATTGTGATCTCTTGTAATCCGGAGGACGTGATATGTGCTATTTATGGTAGGGCACTGTCAACATTCTCTGACAGCATTACCAGCTGGATCTCACTCCCTCTATCATTGTCAGGCTGCACTGCCCTAATGAAAATGGTGATATTGCCCAAATTGTAATACTTTTTGCTTAATGTACCTTTTCCACTAAACCGGTTATTCTTTCAAACTTTGAAAACACAGATTGGCATGGGCAGGAAAGCAACCTCGCTTACTGTAGGATACTCTGACATTAACATTACCATTTTCTAGGGGAGGGTTTGAAGCCCCTGACATGTAATTATATTATCTTAGTGCTCAGGCTTATCATGCTAATCACTGGTATAAACACACTCCATTCCATCCTCCCTTGGCAGTTGAAAGGGATATATGGTGCCAATCCCCCATCTTCCTTTTTATGTACTTCCTCTAGTGCTCCTTCACCCACCGATTCTATGGTGACTTGTACATCGAAGGCCTGGCATAGATTGGCAGGTAAGTCGGGTAAGGCCATACTATATTCTCCTTTGCCTCCACTTGCATTCCATCCTTTGTTGCCTGTTATTATTATCATTATTATTAAGGCACTTATAATGAGCACAGCTACTCCAAGGAGTGTCCCTGCACAGTACGGTTAGGCAGGGGACATGCACAGTTTATTTAAAGAACCAAGTCTTCAACTTCTTTTTAAATAAACCTGGATAACTTACAGAGCGTAACTCCAGTGGGCAAGCATTCTACCGCCAGCTCTCTGTCTATGAATCCTGGGCGTACAGACCAGCAGTTTATTCAAGGATCACAGTTGCCTCGGCGGGTTGTAGAAGTAGAATCTAGAGCTCAAATCATCGGTACCTTTGTTATACAAGGTAGGGAGGTTAAGCAGCAGCAGAGACGCTACATTGTGGATAACCTGGAGTTTGTCAAGGAGATATCTTGGAAGGCCTGCATTCAACTCATTGCCATAGTCAATGCAGGACATGATAAGTGCTTGAATAGCCATTTTCTTAGCATGAAAGGGTAAGAGCAGCAGACATTTCTTCAGCGCTCTCAAAATCCCAAAGCAGGTTTCGACCAGCCTTTTGATTTGGGTCTCAAAAGACAACCTGTCAGCAGACCAGATTCCCAAGTTTTTTACCAGCCCACCACGGGAGCCGGCAGGGATACATCAGCCTTCGAGAATGAAAGCCAAAACTGCTGTGGGAAATCCCCGAAGAGGAAAATATCCGTTATGTCCTCATTGCATTTCAGTTGCGCTTTTGCCAGCCAGAGGAAGACTGAAGTGAGACAGCATTTTACATGAGAGCAATTTGCCTCTATACCCTTATTACTGGAAAAAAGATGCTGTGTATCATCCATATAGGAGATAACATGCTCCAAATGTATCTGCTAACTGGATTAAAGGGGTAAGATAAATATTGCCACTGGATACAAGCTAGCCTGGCTGATGAGGAGTGTTACCCCGAAACCGGTCCCAGGATGCCTGTTTTCAGTCCAAGGGAGACTTGACTTGGCAGTTCAGGCTGGACTGTTCCCATGAGGCAAAGGGTCAAGACTAATTTGAATATAGCTGGGTCTCAACTGGGGTGGCGAAGTGAGCTAAACAACTATGATGGATTCAAACCAGATCTGGTACTGGAGGTGAGTGTCTGAAAAGTTTCAGTGCTCCGTAAATCATCTCTTTGTGTTTGCTTTGTTTGCCCTAAGTTGGCAGGGTATGGCCAGACGTGGGTCGCTTGCTCACTTTGCACTGAATTCAAGCTAGCCTGGCTGATGAGGGGAATTACCCCAAAACCGGTCCCAGCATGCTTGTTTCTGGTCCAGGAAAGACCTGGCTTGGCAGTTCAGGCTGGACTGTTCCTATAAGGCACAGGGTCAAGTCTGATTTGCATATAGCTGGGTCTGACCCGAGGTGACGAAGTGAGCTAAAGAACTATGATGGATTCAACCCAGATCTGTGACTGGGGGTGAGTGTCTGAAATGTTTCAGAGCTCCATACATCATCTACTTGTGTTTGCTTTGTTCGCCCTAAGTTGGCAGGGTATGCCCAGACATGGGTCCCTTGCTCACTTTACCACTGGATTCAAGCTAGCCTGGCTGATGAGGGGTCTTTCCCTGAAACTGGTCCCAGGATGCTTGTTTCTGGTCCAGGGAAGACCTCGCTTGGCAGTTTGGGCTGGACTGTATCCATGAGGCACAGGGTCAAGGCTGATTTGCATATTGCTGGGTCTGAACTGGGCTTGCGAAGTGAGCTAAAGAACTATGATGGATTCAACCCAGATCCGTGACTGTGGATGACTGTCTGAAAAATGTCAGTGATCCGTCCATCATCTCTTTGTGTAAGATAAATATTGAACAGCATTGGGGTCAGTGCAGAACCCTCAGAAACCCGGGTGTCCACTTTTTGTGAAGCAGCTTAAAAGGGGGATTCTTATTTCTTGGCTTCTGTCCTCCAGGAAAATGTTAGCCAATTCTATGCTGATCCTGTCACTCCTATCTCCAGCAGACGATCTAGTAGAAGGGCATGCAGCACTGTGTCAAATGACGCAGACAAGTTAATAATACCAGTACCGCCCCACCCCCTGTATCCAGGGTGCCTATGATAGCTTCTGCTACCTCAACTAGCGCAGTTTCAGTATAATGCAAGGCCCTGAAACCTGATGTACCTGAATGAAGGAATTTGGGCCCAGATCTTTGGACTGGGGTGAATGTGTGACATTGATCCACATTCTGTCCATCATTGTTGTGTTTGCAGTTACCGCTCTAAGTGTACTGGGGATGCTCAGACGTGAGTCCCAGGCACTCCACACCACTGGAATCAAGCTAGCCGGGCTGATGAGAGGTGTTACCTCGAAACCGGGCCGGTCCTCGGATGCTTGTTTCCATTCTGGGAAGGACATGGCTTTTGTAGTTCGGACTGGACTGTTCCCATGGGGCACAGGGTCAGCGCTGATTTGCATATCGCCATTGTCTAACCCAGGGTGGTGTGGAGTGGAAAAACGATGGATTTGGGCCCAGATCTTTGGACTGGGGTGAATGTGTGACATTGATCCACATTCTGTCCATCATTGTTGTGTTTGCAGTTACCGCTCTAAGTGTACTGGGGATGCTCAGACGTGAGTCCCAGGCACTCCACACCACTGGAATCAAGCTAGCCGGGCTGATGAGAGGTGTTACCTCGAAACCGGGCCGGTCCTCGGATGCTTGTTTCCGTTCTGGGAAGGACATGGCTTTTGTAGTTCGGACTGGACTGTTCCCATGGGGCACAGGGTCAGCGCTGATTTGCATATCGCCATTATCTAACCCAGGGTGGTGTGGAGTGGAAAAACGATGGATTTGGGCCCAGATCTTTGGACTGGGGTGAATGTGTGACATTGATCCACATTCTGTCCATCATTGTTGTGTTTGCAGTTACCGCTCTAAGTGTACTGGGGATGCTCAGACGTGAGTCCCAGGCACTCCACACCACTGGAATCAAGCTAGCCGGGCTGATGAGAGGTGTTACCTCGAAACCGGGCCGGTCCTCGGATGCTTGTTTCCGTTCTGGGAAGGACATGGCTTTTGTAGTTCGGACTGGACTGTTCCCATGGGGCACAGGGTCAGCGCTGATTTGCATATCGCCATTGTCTAACCCAGGGTGGTGTGGAGTGGAAAAACGATGGATTTGGGCCCAGATCTTTGGACTGGGGTGAATGTGTGACATTGATCCACATTCTGTCCATCATTGTTGTGTTTGCAGTTACCGCTCTAAGTGTACTGGGGATGCTCAGACGTGAGTCCCAGGCACTCCACACCACTGGAATCAAGCTAGCCGGGCTGATGAGAGGTGTTACCTCGAAACCGGGCCGGTCCTCGGATGCTTGTTTCCGTTCTGGGAAGGACATGGCTTTTGTAGTTCGGACTGGACTGTTCCCATGGGGCACAGGGTCAGCGCTGATTTGCATATCGCCATTGTCTAACCCAGGGTGGTGTGGAGTGGAAAAACGATGGATTTGGGCCCAGATCTTTGGACTGGGGTGAATGTGTGACATTGATCCACATTCTGTCCATCATTGTTGTGTTTGCAGTTACCGCTCTAAGTGTACTGGGGATGCTCAGACGTGAGTCCCAGGCACTCCACACCACTGGAATCAAGCTAGCCGGGCTGATGAGAGGTGTTACCTCGAAACCGGGCCGGTCCTCGGATGCTTGTTTCCGTTCTGGGAAGGACATGGCTTTTGTAGTTCAAACTGGACTGTTCCCATGGGGCACAGGGTCAGCGCTGATTTGCATATCGCCATTGTCTAACCCAGGGTGGTGTGGAGTGGAAAAACGATGGATTTGGGCCCAGATCTTTGGACTGGGGTGAATGTGTGACATTGATCCACATTCTGTCCATCATTTTTGTGTTTGCAGTTACCGCTCTAAGTGTACTGGGGATGCTCAGACGTGAGTCCCAGGCACTCCACACCACTGGAATCAAGCTAGCCGGGCTGATGAGAGGTGTTACCTCGAAACCGGGCCGGTCCTCGGATGCTTGTTTCCGTTCTGGGAAGGACATGGCTTTTGTAGTTCGGACTGGACTGTTCCCATGGGGCACAGGGTCAGCGCTGATTTGCATATCGCCATTGTCTAACCCAGGGTGGTGTGGAGTGGAAAAACGATGGATTTGGGCCCAGATCTTTGGACTGGGGTGAATGTGTGACATTGATCCACATTCTGTCCATCATTGTTGTGTTTGCAGTTACCGCTCTAAGTGTACTGGGGATGCTCAGACGTGAGTCCCAGGCACTCCACACCACTGGAATCAAGCTAGCCGGGCTGATGAGAGGTGTTACCTCGAAACCGGGCCGGTCCTCGGATGCTTGTTTCCGTTCTGGGAAGGACATGGCTTTTGTAGTTCGGACTGGACTGTTCCCATGGGGCACAGGGTCAGCGCTGATTTGCATATCGCCATTGTCTAACCCAGGGTGGTGTGGAGTGGAAAAACGATGGATTTGGGCCCAGATCTTTGGACTGGGGTGAATGTGTGACATTGATCCACATTCTGTCCATCATTGTTGTGTTTGCAGTTACCGCTCTAAGTGTACTGGGGATGCTCAGACGTGAGTCCCAGGCACTCCACACCACTGGAATCAAGCTAGCCGGGCTGATGAGAGGTGTTACCTCGAAACCGGGCCGGTCCTCGGATGCTTGTTTCCGTTCTGGGAAGGACATGGCTTTTGTAGTTCGGACTGGTCTGTTCCCATGGGGCACAGGGTCAGCGCTGATTTGCATATCGCCATTGTCTAACCCAGGGTGGTGTGGAGTGGAAAAACGATGGATTTGGGCCCAGATCTTTGGACTGGGGTGAATGTGTGACATTGATCCACATTCTGTCCATCATTGTTGTGTTTGCAGTTACCGCTCTAAGTGTACTGGGGATGCTCAGACGTGAGTCCCAGGCACTCCACACCACTGGAATCAAGATAGCCGGGCTGATGAGAGGTGTTACCTCGAAACCGGGCCGGTCCTCGGATGCTTGTTTCCGTTCTGGGAAGGACATGGCTTTTGTAGTTCGGACTGGACTGTTCCCATGGGGCACAGGGTCAGCGCTGATTTGCATATCGCCATTGTCTAACCCAGGGTGGTGTGGAGTGGAAAAACGATGGATTTGGGCCCAGATCTTTGGACTGGGGTGAATGTGTGACATTGATCCACATTCTGTCCATCATTGTTGTGTTTGCAGTTACCGCTCTAAGTGTACTGGGGATGCTCAGACGTGAGTCCCAGGCACTCCACACCACTGGAATCAAGCTAGCCGGGCTGATGAGAGGTGTTACCTCGAAACCGGGCCGGTCCTCGGATGCTTGTTTCCGTTCTGGGAAGGACATAGCTTTTGTAGTTCGGACTGGACTGTTCCCATGGGGCACAGGGTCAGCGCTGATTTGCATATCGCCATTGTCTAACCCAGGGTGGTGTGGAGTGGAAAAACGATGGATTTGGGCCCAGATCTTTGGACTGGGGTGAATGTGTGACATTGATCCACATTCTGTCCATCATTGTTGTGTTTGCAGTTACCGCTCTAAGTGTACTGGGGATGCTCAGACGTGAGTCCCAGGCACTCCACACCACTGGAATCAAGCTAGCCGGGCTGATGAGAGGTGTTACCTCGAAACCGGGCCGGTCCTCGGATGCTTGTTTCCGTTCTGGGAAGGACATGGCTTTTGTAGTTCGGACTGGACTGTTCCCATGGGGCACAGGGTCAGCGCTGATTTGCATATCGCCATTGTCTAACCCAGGGTGGTGTGGAGTGGAAAAACGATGGATTTGGGCCCAGATCTTTGGACTGGGGTGAATGTGTGACATTGATCCACATTCTGTCCATCATTGTTGTGTTTGCAGTTACCGCTCTAAGTGTACTGGGGATGCTCAGACGTGAGTCCCAGGCACTCCACACCACTGGAATCAAGCTAGCCGGGCTGATGAGAGGTGTTACCTCGAAACCGGGCCGGTCCTCGGATGCTTGTTTCCGTTCTGGGAAGGACATGGCTTTTGTAGTTCGGACTGGACTGTTCCCATGGGGCACAGGGTCAGCGCTGATTTGCATATCGCCATTGTCTAACCCAGGGTGGTGTGGAGTGGAAAAACGATGGATTTGGGCCCAGATCTTTGGACTGGGGTGAATGTGTGACATTGATCCACATTCTGTCCATCATTGTTGTGTTTGCAGTTACCGCTCTAAGTGTACTGGGGATGCTCAGACGTGAGTCCCAGGCACTCCACACCACTGGAATCAAGCTAGCCGGGCTGATGAGAGGTGTTACCTCGAAACCGGGCCGGTCCTCGGATGCTTGTTTCCGTTCTGGGAAGGACATGGCTTTTGTAGTTCAAACTGGACTGTTCCCATGGGGCACAGGGTCAGCGCTGATTTGCATATCGCCATTGTCTAACCCAGGGTGGTGTGGAGTGGAAAAACGATGGATTTGGGCCCAGATCTTTGGACTGGGGTGAATGTGTGACATTGATCCACATTCTGTCCATCATTGTTGTGTTTGCAGTTACCGCTCTAAGTGTACTGGGGATGCTCAGACGTGAGTCCCAGGCACTCCACACCACTGGAATCAAGCTAGCCGGGCTGATGAGAGGTGTTACCTCGAAACCGGGCCGGTCCTCGGATGCTTGTTTCCGTTCTGGGAAGGACATGGCTTTTGTAGTTCGGACTGGACTGTTCCCATGGGGCACAGGGTCAGCGCTGATTTGCATATCGCCATTGTCTAACCCAGGGTGGTGTGGAGTGGAAAAACGATGGATTTGGGCCCAGATCTTTGGACTGGGGTGAATGTGTGACATTGATCCACATTCTGTCCATCATTGTTGTGTTTGCAGTTACCGCTCTAAGTGTACTGGGGATGCTCAGACGTGAGTCCCAGGCACTCCACACCACTGGAATCAAGCTAGCCGGGCTGATGAGAGGTGTTACCTCGAAACCGGGCCGGTCCTCGGATGCTTGTTTCCGTTCTGGGAAGGACATGGCTTTTGTAGTTCGGACTGGACTGTTCCCATGGGGCACAGGGTCAGCGCTGATTTGCATATCGCCATTGTCTAACCCAGGGTGGTGTGGAGTGGAAAAACGATGGATTTGGGCCCAGATCTTTGGACTGGGGTGAATGTGTGACATTGATCCACATTCTGTCCATCATTGTTGTGTTTGCAGTTACCGCTCTAAGTGTACTGGGGATGCTCAGACGTGAGTCCCAGGCACTCCACACCACTGGAATCAAGCTAGCCGGGCTGATGAGAGGTGTTACCTCGAAACCGGGCCGGTCCTCGGATGCTTGTTTCCGTTCTGGGAAGGACATGGCTTTTGTAGTTCGGACTGGACTGTTCCCATGGGGCACAGGGTCAGCGCTGATTTGCATATCGCCATTGTCTAACCCAGGGTGGTGTGGAGTGGAAAAACGATGGATTTGGGCCCAGATCTTTGGACTGGGGTGAATGTGTGACATTGATCCACATTCTGTCCATCATTGTTGTGTTTGCAGTTACCGCTCTAAGTGTACTGGGGATGCTCAGACGTGAGTCCCAGGCACTCCACACCACTGGAATCAAGATAGCCGGGCTGATGAGAGGTGTTACCTCGAAACCGGGCCGGTCCTCGGATGCTTGTTTCCGTTCTGGGAAGGACATGGCTTTTGTAGTTCGGACTGGACTGTTCCCATGGGGCACAGGGTCAGCGCTGATTTGCATATCGCCATTGTCTAACCCAGGGTGGTGTGGAGTGGAAAAACGATGGATTTGGGCCCAGATCTTTGGACTGGGGTGAATGTGTGACATTGATCCACATTCTGTCCATCATTGTTGTGTTTGCAGTTACCACTCTAAGTGTACTGGGGATGCTCAGACGTGAGTCCCAGGCACTCCACACCACTGGAATCAAGCTAGCCGGGCTGATGAGAGGTGTTACCTCGAAACCGGGCCGGTCCTCGGATGCTTGTTTCCGTTCTGGGAAGGACATAGCTTTTGTAGTTCGGACTGGACTGTTCCCATGGGGCACAGGGTCAGCGCTGATTTGCATATCGCCATTGTCTAACCCAGGGTGGTGTGGAGTGGAAAAACGATGGATTTGGGCCCAGATCTTTGGACTGGGGTGAATGTGTGACATTGATCCACATTCTGTCCATCATTGTTGTGTTTGCAGTTACCGCTCTAAGTGTACTGGGGATGCTCAGACGTGAGTCCCAGGCACTCCACACCACTGGAATCAAGCTAGCCGGGCTGATGAGAGGTGTTACCTCGAAACCGGGCCGGTCCTCGGATGCTTGTTTCCGTTCTGGGAAGGACATGGCTTTTGTAGTTCGGACTGGACTGTTCCCATGGGGCACAGGGTCAGCGCTGATTTGCATATCGCCATTGTCTAACCCAGGGTGGTGTGGAGTGGAAAAACGATGGATTTGGGCCCAGATCTTTGGACTGGGGTGAATGTGTGACATTGATCCACATTCTGTCCATCATTGTTGTGTTTGCAGTTACCGCTCTAAGTGTACTGGGGATGCTCAGACGTGAGTCCCAGGCACTCCACACCACTGGAATCAAGCTAGCCGGGCTGATGAGAGGTGTTACCTCGAAACCGGGCCGGTCCTCGGATGCTTGTTTCCGTTCTGGGAAGGACATGGCTTTTGTAGTTCGGACTGGACTGTTCCCATGGGGCACAGGGTCAGCGCTGATTTGCATATCGCCATTGTCTAACCCAGGGTGGTGTGGAGTGGAAAAACGATGGATTTGGGCCCAGATCTTTGGACTGGGGTGAATGTGTGACATTGATCCACATTCTGTCCATCATTGTTGTGTTTGCAGTTACCGCTCTAAGTGTACTGGGGATGCTCAGACGTGAGTCCCAGGCACTCCACACCACTGGAATCAAGCTAGCCGGGCTGATGAGAGGTGTTACCTCGAAACCGGGCCGGTCCTCGGATGCTTGTTTCCGTTCTGGGAAGGACATGGCTTTTGTAGTTCGGACTGGACTGTTCCCATGGGGCACTGGGTCAGCGCTGATTTGCATATCGCCATTGTCTAACCCAGGGTGGTGTGGAGTGGAAAAACGATGGATTTGGGCCCAGATCTTTGGACTGGGGTGAATGTGTGACATTGATCCACATTCTGTCCATCATTGTTGTGTTTGCAGTTACCGCTCTAAGTGTACTGGGGATGCTCAGACGTGAGTCCCAGGCACTCCACACCACTGGAATCAAGCTAGCCGGGCTGATGAGAGGTGTTACCTCGAAACCGGGCCGGTCCTCGGATGCTTGTTTCCGTTCTGGGAAGGACATGGCTTTTGTAGTTCGGACTGGACTGTTCCCATGGGGCACTGGGTCAGCGCTGATTTGCATATCGCCATTGTCTAACCCAGGGTGGTGTGGAGTGGAAAAACGATGGATTTGGGCCCAGATCTTTGGACTGGGGTGAATGTGTGACATTGATCCACATTCTGTCCATCATTGTTGTGTTTGCAGTTACCGCTCTAAGTGTACTGGGGATGCTCAGACGTGAGTCCCAGGCACTCCACACCACTGGAATCAAGCTAGCCGGGCTGATGAGAGGTGTTACCTCGAAACCGGGCGGGTCCTCGGATGCTTGTTTCCGTTCTGGGAAGGACATGGCCTTTGTAGTTCGGACTGGACTGTTCCCATGGGGCACAGGGTCAGCGCTGATTTGCATATCGCCATTGTCTAACCCAGGGTGGTGTGGAGTGGAAAAACGATGGATTTGGGCCCAGATCTTTGGACTGGGGTGAATGTGTGACATTGATCCACATTCTGTCCATCATTGTTGTGTTTGCAGTTACCGCTCTAAGTGTACTGGGGATGCTCAGACGTGAGTCCCAGGCACTCCACACCACTGGAATCAAGCTAGCCGGGCTGATGAGAGGTGTTACCTCGAAACCGGGCCGGTCCTCGGATGCTTGTTTCCGTTCTGGGAAGGACATGGCTTTTGTAGTTCGGACTGGACTGTTCCCATGGGGCACAGGGTCAGCGCTGATTTGCATATCGCCATTGTCTAACCCAGGGTGGTGTGGAGTGGAAAAACGATGGATTTGGGCCCAGATCTTTGGACTGGGGTGAATGTGTGACATTGATCCACATTCTGTCCATCATTGTTGTGTTTGCAGTTACCGCTCTAAGTGTACTGGGGATGCTCAGACGTGAGTCCCAGGCACTCCACACCACTGGAATCAAGCTAGCCGGGCTGATGAGAGGTGTTACCTCGAAACCGGGCCGGTCCTCGGATGCTTGTTTCCGTTCTGGGAAGGACATGGCTTTTGTAGTTCGGACTGGACTGTTCCCATGGGGCACAGGGTCAGCGCTGATTTGCATATCGCCATTGTCTAACCCAGGGTGGTGTGGAGTGGAAAAACGATGGATTTGGGCCCAGATCTTTGGACTGGGGTGAATGTGTGACATTGATCCACATTCTGTCCATCATTGTTGTGTTTGCAGTTACCGCTCTAAGTGTACTGGGGATGCTCAGACGTGAGTCCCAGGCACTCCACACCACTGGAATCAAGCTAGCCGGGCTGATGAGAGGTGTTACCTCGAAACCGGGCCGGTCCTCGGATGCTTGTTTCCGTTCTGGGAAGGACATGGCTTTTGTAGTTCGGACTGGACTGTTCCCATGGGGCACAGGGTCAGCGCTGATTTGCATATCGCCATTGTCTAACCCAGGGTGGTGTGGAGTGGAAAAACGATGGATTTGGGCCCAGATCTTTGGACTGGGGTGAATGTGTGACATTGATCCACATTCTGTCCATCATTGTTGTGTTTGCAGTTACCGCTCTAAGTGTACTGGGGATGCTCAGACGTGAGTCCCAGGCACTCCACACCACTGGAATCAAGCTAGCCGGGCTGATGAGAGGTGTTACCTCGAAACCGGGCCGGTCCTCGGATGCTTGTTTCCGTTCTGGGAAGGACATGGCTTTTGTAGTTCGGACTGGACTGTTCCCATGGGGCACAGGGTCAGCGCTGATTTGCATATCGCCATTGTCTAACCCAGGGTGGTGTGGAGTGGAAAAACGATGGATTTAGGCCCAGATCTTTGGACTGGGGTGAATGTGTGACATTGATCCACATTCTGTCCATCATTGTTGTGTTTGCAGTTACCGCTCTAAGTGTACTGGGGATGCTCAGACGTGAGTCCCATGCACTCCACACCACTGGAATCAAGCTAGCCGGGCTGATGAGAGGTGTTACCTCGAAACCGGGCCGGTCCTCGGATGCTTGTTTCCGTTCTGGGAAGGACATGGCTTTTGTAGTTCGGACTGGACTGTTCCCATGGGGCAAAGGGTCAGCGCTGATTTGCATATCGCCATTGTCTAACCCAGGGTGGTGTGGAGTGGAAAAACGATGGATTTGGGCCCAGATCTTTGGACTGGGGTGAATGTGTGACATTGATCCACATTCTGTCCATCATTGTTGTGTTTGCAGTTACCGCTCTAAGTGTACTGGGGATGCTCAGACGTGAGTCCCAGGCACTCCACACCACTGGAATCAAGCTAGCCGGGCTGATGAGAGGTGTTACCTCGAAACCGGGCCGGTCCTCGGATGCTTGTTTCCGTTCTGGGAAGGACATGGCTTTTGTAGTTCGGACTGGACTGTTCCCATGGGGCACAGGGTCAGCGCTGATTTGCATATCGCCATTGTCTAACCCAGGGTGGTGTGGAGTGGAAAAACGATGGATTTGGGCCCAGATCTTTGGACTGGGGTGAATGTGTGACATTGATCCACATTCTGTCCATCATTGTTGTGTTTGCAGTTACCGCTCTAAGTGTACTGGGGATGCTCAGACGTGAGTCCCAGGCACTCCACACCACTGGAATCAAGCTAGCCGGGCTGATGAGAGGTGTTACCTCGAAACCGGGCCGGTCCTCGGATGCTTGTTACCGTTCTGGGAAGGACATGGCTTTTGTAGTTCGGACTGGACTGTTCCCATGGGGCACAGGGTCAGCGCTGATTTGCATATCGCCATTGTCTAACCCAGGGTGGTGTGGAGTGGAAAAACGATGGATTTGGGCCCAGATCTTTGGACTGGGGTGAATGTGTGACATTGATCCACATTCTGTCCATCATTGTTGTGTTTGCAGTTACCGCTCTAAGTGTACTGGGGATGCTCAGACGTGAGTCCCAGGCACTCCACACCACTGGAATCAAGCTAGCCGGGCTGATGAGAGGTGTTACCTCGAAACCGGGCCGGTCCTCGTATGCTTGTTTCCGTTCTGGGAAGGACATGGCTTTTGTAGTTCGGACTGGACTGTTCCCATGGGGCACACGGTCAGCGCTGATTTGCATATCGCCATTGTCTAACCCAGGGTGGTGTGGAGTGGAAAAACGATGGATTTGGGCCCAGATCTTTGGACTGGGGTGAATGTGTGACATTGATCCACATTCTGTCCATCATTGTTGTGTTTGCAGTTACCGCTCTAAGTGTACTGGGGATGCTCAGACGTGAGTCCCAGGCACTCCACACCACTGGAATCAAGCTAGCCGGGCTGATGAGAGGTGTTACCTCGAAACCGGGCCAGTCCTCGGATGCTTGTTTCCGTTCTGGGAAGGACATGGCTTTTGTAGTTCGGACTGGACTGTTCCCATGGGGCACAGGGTCAGCGCTGATTTGCATATCGCCATTGTCTAACCCAGGGTGGTGTGGAGTGGAAAAACGATGGATTTGGGCCCAGATCTTTGGACTGGGGTGAATGTGTGACATTGATCCACATTCTGTCCATCATTGTTGTGTTTGCAGTTACCGCTCTAAGTGTACTGGGGATGCTCAGACGTGAGTCCCAGGCACTCCACACCACTGGAATCAAGCTAGCCGGGCTGATGAGAGGTGTTACCTCGAAACCGGGCCGGTCCTCGGATGCTTGTTTCCGTTCTGGGAAGGACATGGCTTTTGTAGTTCGGACTGGACTGTTCCCATGGGGCACAGGGTCAGCGCTGATTTGCATATCGCCATTGTCTAACCCAGGGTGGTGTGGAGTGGAAAAACGATGGATTTGGGCCCAGATCTTTGGACTGGGGTGAATGTGTGACATTGATCCACATTCTGTCCATCATTGTTGTGTTTGCAGTTACCGCTCTAAGTGTACTGGGGATGCTCAGACGTGAGTCCCAGGCACTCCACACCACTGGAATCAAGCTAGCCGGGCTGATGAGAGGTGTTACCTCGAAACCGGGCCGGTCCTCGGATGCTTGTTTCCGTTCTGGGAAGGACATGGCTTTTGTAGTTCGGACTGGACTGTTCCCATGGGGCAAAGGGTCAGCGCTGATTTGCATATCGCCATTGTCTAACCCAGGGTGGTGTGGAGTGGAAAAACGATGGATTTGGGCCCAGATCTTTGGACTGGGGTGAATGTGTGACATTGATCCACATTCTGTCCATCATTGTTGTGTTTGCAGTTACCGCTCTAAGTGTACTGGGGATGCTCAGACGTGAGTCCCAGGCACTCCACACCACTGGAATCAAGCTAGCCGGGCTGATGAGAGGTGTTACCTCGAAACCGGGCCGGTCCTCGGATGCTTGTTTCCGTTCTGGGAAGGACATGGCTTTTGTAGTTCGGACTGGACTGTTCCCATGGGGCACAGGGTCAGCGCTGATTTGCATATCGCCATTGTCTAACCCAGGGTGGTGTGGAGTGGAAAAACGATGGATTTGGGCCCAGATCTTTGGACTGGGGTGAATGTGTGACATTGATCCACATTCTGTCCATCATTGTTGTGTTTGCAGTTACCGCTCTAAGTGTACTGGGGATGCTCAGACGTGAGTCCCAGGCACTCCACACCACTGGAATCAAGCTAGCCGGGCTGATGAGAGGTGTTACCTCGAAACCGGGCCGGTCCTCGGATGCTTGTTACCGTTCTGGGAAGGACATGGCTTTTGTAGTTCGGACTGGACTGTTCCCATGGGGCACAGGGTCAGCGCTGATTTGCATATCGCCATTGTCTAACCCAGGGTGGTGTGGAGTGGAAAAACGATGGATTTGGGCCCAGATCTTTGGACTGGGGTGAATGTGTGACATTGATCCACATTCTGTCCATCATTGTTGTGTTTGCAGTTACCGCTCTAAGTGTACTGGGGATGCTCAGACGTGAGTCCCAGGCACTCCACACCACTGGAATCAAGCTAGCCGGGCTGATGAGAGGTGTTACCTCGAAACCGGGCCGGTCCTCGGATGCTTGTTTCCGTTCTGGGAAGGACATGGCTTTTGTAGTTCGGACTGGACTGTTCCCATGGGGCACAGGGTCAGCGCTGATTTGCATATCGCCATTGTCTAACCCAGGGTGGTGTGGAGTGGAAAAACGATGGATTTGGGCCCAGATCTTTGGACTGGGGTGAATGTGTGACATTGATCCACATTCTGTCCATCATTGTTGTGTTTGCAGTTACCGCTCTAAGTGTACTGGGGATGCTCAGACGTGAGTCCCAGGCACTCCACACCACTGGAATCAAGCTAGCCGGGCTGATGAGAGGTGTTACCTCGAAACCGGGCCGGTCCTCGTATGCTTGTTTCCGTTCTGGGAAGGACATGGCTTTTGTAGTTCGGACTGGACTGTTCCCATGGGGCACACGGTCAGCGCTGATTTGCATATCGCCATTGTCTAACCCAGGGTGGTGTGGAGTGGAAAAACGATGGATTTGGGCCCAGATCTTTGGACTGGGGTGAATGTGTGACATTGATCCACATTCTGTCCATCATTGTTGTGTTTGCAGTTACCGCTCTAAGTGTACTGGAGATGCTCAGACGTGAGTCCCAGGCACTCCACACCACTGGAATCAAGCTAGCCGGGCTGATGAGAGGTGTTACCTCGAAACCGGGCCAGTCCTCGGATGCTTGTTTCCGTTCTGGGAAGGACATGGCTTTTGTAGTTCGGACTGGACTGTTCCCATGGGGCACAGGGTCAGCGCTGATTTGCATATCGCCATTGTCTAACCCAGGGTGGTGTGGAGTGGAAAAACGATGGATTTGGGCCCAGATCTTTGGACTGGGGTGAATGTGTGACATTGATCCACATTCTGTCCATCATTGTTGTGTTTGCAGTTACCGCTCTAAGTGTACTGGGGATGCTCAGACGTGAGTCCCAGGCACTCCACACCACTGGAATCAAGCTAGCCGGGCTGATGAGAGGTGTTACCTCGAAACCGGGCCGGTCCTCGGATGCTTGTTTCCGTTCTGGGAAGGACATGGCTTTTGTAGTTCGGACTGGACTGTTCCCATGGGGCACAGGGTCAGCGCTGATTTGCATATCGCCATTGTCTAACCCAGGGTGGTGTGGAGTGGAAAAACGATGGATTTGGGCCCAGATCTTTGGACTGGGGTGAATGTGTGACATTGATCCACATTCTGTCCATCATTGTTGTGTTTGCAGTTACCGCTCTAAGTGTACTGGGGATGCTCAGACGTGAGTCCCAGGCACTCCACACCACTGGAATCAAGCTAGCCGGGCTGATGAGAGGTGTTACCTCGAAACCGGGCCGGTCCTCGGATGCTTGTTTCCGTTCTGGGAAGGACATGGCTTTTGTAGTTCGGACTGGACTGTTCCCATGGGGCAAAGGGTCAGCGCTGATTTGCATATCGCCATTGTCTAACCCAGGGTGGTGTGGAGTGGAAAAACGATGGATTTGGGCCCAGATCTTTGGACTGGGGTGAATGTGTGACATTGATCCACATTCTGTCCATCATTGTTGTGTTTGCAGTTACCGCTCTAAGTGTACTGGGGATGCTCAGACGTGAGTCCCAGGCACTCCACACCACTGGAATCAAGCTAGCCGGGCTGATGAGAGGTGTTACCTCGAAACCGGGCCGGTCCTCGGATGCTTGTTTCCGTTCTGGGAAGGACATGGCTTTTGTAGTTCGGACTGGACTGTTCCCATGGGGCACAGGGTCAGCGCTGATTTGCATATCGCCATTGTCTAACCCAGGGTGGTGTGGAGTGGAAAAACGATGGATTTGGGCCCAGATCTTTGGACTGGGGTGAATGTGTGACATTGATCCACATTCTGTCCATCATTGTTGTGTTTGCAGTTACCGCTCTAAGTGTACTGGGGATGCTCAGACGTGAGTCCCAGGCACTCCACACCACTGGAATCAAGCTAGCCGGGCTGATGAGAGGTGTTACCTCGAAACCGGGCCGGTCCTCGGATGCTTGTTACCGTTCTGGGAAGGACATGGCTTTTGTAGTTCGGACTGGACTGTTCCCATGGGGCACAGGGTCAGCGCTGATTTGCATATCGCCATTGTCTAACCCAGGGTGGTGTGGAGTGGAAAAACGATGGATTTGGGCCCAGATCTTTGGACTGGGGTGAATGTGTGACATTGATCCACATTCTGTCCATCATTGTTGTGTTTGCAGTTACCGCTCTAAGTGTACTGGGGATGCTCAGACGTGAGTCCCAGGCACTCCACACCACTGGAATCAAGCTAGCCGGGCTGATGAGAGGTGTTACCTCGAAACCGGGCCGGTCCTCGGATGCTTGTTTCCGTTCTGGGAAGGACATGGCTTTTGTAGTTCGGACTGGACTGTTCCCATGGGGCACAGGGTCAGCGCTGATTTGCATATCGCCATTGTCTAACCCAGGGTGGTGTGGAGTGGAAAAACGATGGATTTGGGCCCAGATCTTTGGACTGGGGTGAATGTGTGACATTGATCCACATTCTGTCCATCATTGTTGTGTTTGCAGTTACCGCTCTAAGTGTACTGGGGATGCTCAGACGTGAGTCCCAGGCACTCCACACCACTGGAATCAAGCTAGCCGGGCTGATGAGAGGTGTTACCTCGAAACCGGGCCAGTCCTCGGATGCTTGTTTCCGTTCTGGGAAGGACATGGCTTTTGTAGTTCGGACTGGACTGTTCCCATGGGGCACAGGGTCAGCGCTGATTTGCATATCGCCATTGTCTAACCCAGGGTGGTGTGGAGTGGAAAAACGATGGATTTGGGCCCAGATCTTTGGACTGGGGTGAATGTGTGACATTGATCCACATTCTGTCCATCATTGTTGTGTTTGCAGTTACCGCTCTAAGTGTACTGGGGATGCTCAGACGTGAGTCCCAGGCACTCCACACCACTGGAATCAAGCTAGCCGGGCTGATGAGAGGTGTTACCTCGAAACCGGGCCGGTCCTCGGATGCTTGTTTCCGTTCTGGGAAGGACATGGCTTTTGTAGTTCGGACTGGACTGTTCCCATGGGGCACAGGGTCAGCGCTGATTTGCATATCGCCATTGTCTAACCCAGGGTGGTGTGGAGTGGAAAAACGATGGATTTGGGCCCAGATCTTTGGACTGGGGTGAATGTGTGACATTGATCCACATTCTGTCCATCATTGTTGTGTTTGCAGTTACCGCTCTAAGTGTACTGGGGATGCTCAGACGTGAGTCCCAGGCACTCCACACCACTGGAATCAAGCTAGCCGGGCTGATGAGAGGTGTTACCTCGAAACCGGGCCAGTCCTCGGATGCTTGTTTCCGTTCTGGGAAGGACATGGCTTTTGTAGTTCGGACTGGACTGTTCCCATGGGGCACAGGGTCAGCGCTGATTTGCATATCGCCATTGTCTAACCCAGGGTGGTGTGGAGTGGAAAAACGATGGATTTGGGCCCAGATCTTTGGACTGGGGTGAATGTGTGACATTGATCCACATTCTGTCCATCATTGTTGTGTTTGCAGTTACCGCTCTAAGTGTACTGGGGATGCTCAGACGTGAGTCCCAGGCACTCCACACCACTGGAATCAAGCTAGCCGGGCTGATGAGAGGTGTTACCTCGAAACCGGGCCGGTCCTCGGATGCTTGTTTCCGTTCTGGGAAGGACATGGCTTTTGTAGTTCGGACTGGACTGTTCCCATGGGGCACAGGGTCAGCGCTGATTTGCATATCGCCATTGTCTAACCCAGGGTGGTGTGGAGTGGAAAAACGATGGATTTGGGCCCAGATCTTTGGACTGGGGTGAATGTGTGACATTGATCCACATTCTGTCCATCATTGTTGTGTTTGCAGTTACCGCTCTAAGTGTACTGGGGATGCTCAGACGTGAGTCCCAGGCACTCCACACCACTGGAATCAAGCTAGCCGGGCTGATGAGAGGTGTTACCTCGAAACCGGGCCGGTCCTCGGATGCTTGTTTCCGTTCTGGGAAGGACATGGCTTTTGTAGTTCGGACTGGACTGTTCCCATGGGGCACAGGGTCAGAGCTGATTTGCATATCGCCATTGTCTAACCCAGGGTGGTGTGGAGTGGAAAAACGATGGATTTGGGCCCAGACCTTTGGACTGGGGTGAATGTGTGACATTGATCCACATTCTGTCCATCATTGTTGTGTTTGCAGTTACCGCTCTAAGTGTACTGGGGTTGCTCAGACGTGAGTCCCAGGCACTCCACACCACTGGAATCAAGCTAGCCGGGCTGATGAGAGGTGTTACCTCGAAACCGGGCCGGTCCTCGGATGCTTGTTTCCGTTCTGGGAAGGACATGGCTTTTGTAGTTCGGACTGGACTGTTCCCATGGGGCACAGGGTCAGCGCTGATTTGCATATCGCCATTGTCTAACCCAGGGTGGTGTGGAGTGGAAAAACTATGGATTTGGGCCCAGATCTTTGGACTGGGGTGAATGTGTGACATTGATCCACATTCTGTCCATCATTGTTGTGTTTGCAGTTACCGCTATAAGTGTACTGGGGATGCTCAGACGTGAGTCCCAGGCACTCCACACCACTGGAATCAAGCTAGCCGGGCTGATGAGAGGTGTTACCTCGAAACCGGGCCGGTCCTCGGATGCTTGTTTCCGTTCTGGGAAGGACATGGCTTTTGTAGTTCGGACTGGACTGTTCCCATGGGGCACAGGGTCAGCGCTGATTTGCATATCGCCATTGTCTAACCCAGGGTGGTGTGGAGTGGAAAAACGATGGATTTGGGCCCAGATCTTTGGACTGGGGTGAATGTGTGACATTGATCCACATTCTGTCCATCATTGTTGTGTTTGCAGTTACCGCTCTAAGTGTACTGGGGATGCTCAGACGTGAGTCCCAGGCACTCCACACCACTGGAATCAAGCTAGCCGGGCTGATGAGAGGTGTTACCTCGAAACCGGGCCGGTCCTCGGATGCTTGTTTCCGTTCTGGGAAGGACATGGCTTTTGTAGTTCGGACTGGACTGTTCCCATGGGGCACAGGGTCAGCGCTGATTTGCATATCGCCATTGTCTAACCCAGGGTGGTGTGGAGTGGAAAAACGATGGATTTGGGCCCAGATCTTTGGACTGGGGTGAATGTGTGACATTGATCCACATTCTGTCCATCATTGTTGTGTTTGCAGTTACCGCTCTAAGTGTACTGGGGATGCTCAGACGTGAGTCCCAAGCACTCCACACCACTGGAATCAAGCTAGCCGGGCTGATGAGAGGTGTTACCTCGAAACCGGGCCGGTCCTCGGATGCTTGTTTCCGTTCTGGGAAGGACATGGCTTTTGTAGTTCGGACTGGACTGTTCCCATGGGGCACAGGGTCAGCGCTGATTTGCATATCGCCATTGTCTAACCCAGGGTGGTGTGGAGTGGAAAAACGATGGATTTGGGCCCAGATCTTTGGACTGGGGTGAATGTGTGACATTGATCCACATTCTGTCCATCATTGTTGTGTTTGCAGTTACCGCTCTAAGTGTACTGGGGATGCTCAGACGTGAGTCCCAGGCACTCCACACCACTGGAATCAAGCTAGCCGGGCTGATGAGAGGTGTTACCTCGAAACCGGGCCGGTCCTCGGATGCTTGTTTCCGTTCTGGGAAGGACATGGCTTTTGTAGTTCGGACTGGACTGTTCCCATGGGGCACAGGGTCAGCGCTGATTTGCATATCGCCATTGTCTAACCCAGGGTGGTGTGGAGTGGAAAAACGATGGATTTGGGCCCAGATCTTTGGACTGGGGTGAATGTGTGACATTGATCCACATTCTGTCCATCATTGTTGTGTTTGCAGTTACCGCTCTAAGTGTACTGGGGATGCTCAGACGTGAGTCCCAGGCACTCCACACCACTGGAATCAAGCTAGCCGGGCTGATGAGAGGTGTTACCTCGAAACCGGGCCGGTCCTCGGATGCTTGTTTCCGTTCTGGGAAGGACATGGCTTTTGTAGTTCGGACTGGACTGTTCCCATGGGGCACAGGGTCAGCGCTGATTTGCATATCGCCATTGTCTAACCCAGGGTGGTGTGGAGTGGAAAAACGATGGATTTGGGCCCAGACCTTTGGACTGGGGTGAATGTGTGACATTGATCCACATTCTGTCCATCATTGTTGTGTTTGCAGTTACCGCTCTAAGTGTACTGGGGTTGCTCAGACGTGAGTCCCAGGCACTCCACACCACTGGAATCAAGCTAGCCGGGCTGATGAGAGGTGTTACCTCGAAACCGGGCCGGTCCTCGGATGCTTGTTTCCGTTCTGGGAAGGACATGGCTTTTGTAGTTCGGACTGGACTGTTCCCATGGGGCACAGGGTCAGCGCTGATTTGCATATCGCCATTGTCTAACCCAGGGTGGTGTGGAGTGGAAAAACGATGGATTTGGGCCCAGATCTTTGGACTGGGGTGAATGTGTGACATTGATCCACATTCTGTCCATCATTGTTGTGTTTGCAGTTACCGCTCTAAGTGTACTGGGGATGCTCAGACGTGAGTCCCAGGCACTCCACACCACTGGAATCAAGCTAGCCGGGCTGATGAGAGGTGTTACCTCGAAACCGGGCCGGTCCTCGGATGCTTGTTTCCGTTCTGGGAAGGACATGGCTTTTGTAGTTCGGACTGGACTGTTCCCATGGGGCACAGGGTCAGCGCTGATTTGCATATCGCCATTGTCTAACCCAGGGTGGTGTGGAGTGGAAAAACGATGGATTTGGGCCCAGATCTTTGGACTGGGGTGAATGTGTGACATTGATCCACATTCTGTCCATCATTGTTGTGTTTGCAGTTACCGCTCTAAGTGTACTAGGGATGCTCAGACGTGAGTCCCAGGCACTCCACACCACTGGAATCAAGCTAGCCGGGCTGATGAGAGGTGTTACCTCGAAACCGGGCCGGTCCTCGGATGCTTGTTTCCGTTCTGGGAAGGACATGGCTTTTGTAGTTCGGACTGGACTGTTCCCATGGGGCACAGGGTCAGCGCTGATTTGCATATCGCCATTGTCTAACCCAGGGTGGTGTGGAGTGGAAAAACGATGGATTTGGGCCCAGATCTTTGGACTGGGGTGAATGTGTGACATTGATCCACATTCTGTCCATCATTGTTGTGTTTGCAGTTACCGCTCTAAGTGTACTGGGGATGCTCAGACGTGAGTCCTAGGCACTCCACACCACTGGAATCAAGCTAGCCGGGCTGATGAGAGGTGTTACCTCGAAACTGGGCCGGTCCTCGGATGCTTGTTTCCGTTCTGGGAAGGACATGGCTTTTGTAGTTCGGACTGGACTGTTCCCATGGGGCACAGGGTCAGCGCTGATTTGCATATCGCCATTGTCTAACCCAGGGTGGTGTGGAGTGGAAAAACGATGGATTTGGGCCCAGATCTTTGGACTGGGGTGAATGTGTGACATTGATCCACATTCTGTCCATCATTGTTGTGTTTGCAGTTACCGCTCTAAGTGTACTGGGGATGCTCAGACGTGAGTCCCAGGCACTCCACACCACTGGAATCAAGCTAGCCGGGCTGATGAGAGGTGTTACCTCGAAACCGGGCCGGTCCTCGGATGCTTGTTTCCGTTCTGGGAAGGACATGGCTTTTGTAGTTCGGACTGGACTGTTCCCATGGGGCACAGGGTCAGCGCTGATTTGCATATCGCCATTGTCTAACCCAGGGTGGTGTGGAGTGGAAAAACGATGGATTTGGGCCCAGATCTTTGGACTGGGGTGAATGTGTGACATTGATCCACATTCTGTCCATCATTGTTGTGTTTGCAGTTACCGCTCTAAGTGCACTGGGGATGCTCAGATGTGAGTCCCAGGCACTCCACACCACTGGAATCAAGCTAGCCGGGCTGATGAGAGGTGTTACCTCGAAACCGGGCCGGTCCTCGGATGCTTGTTTCCGTTCTGGGAAGGACATGGCTTTTGTAGTTCGGACTGGACTGTTCCCATGGGGCACAGGGTCAGCGCTGATTTGCATATCGCCATTGTCTTACCCAGGGTGGTGTGGAGTGGAAAAACGATGGATTTGGGCCCAGATCTTTGGACTGGGGTGAATGTGTGACATTGATCCACATTCTGTCCATCATTGTTGTGTTTGCAGTTACCGCTCTAAGTGTACTGGGGATGCTCAGACGTGAGTCCCAGGCACTCCACACCACTGGAATCAAGCTAGCCGGGCTGATGAGAGGAGTTACCTCGAAACCGGGCCGGTCCTCGGATGCTTGTTTCCGTTCTGGGAAGGACATGGCTTTTGTAGTTCGGACTGGACTGTTCCCATGGGGCACAGGGTCAGCGCTGATTTGCATATCGCCATTGTCTAACCCAGGGTGGTGGGGAGTGGAAAAACGATGGATTTGGGCCCAGATCTTTGGACTGGGGTGAATGTGTGACATTGATCCACATTCTGTCCATCATTGTTGTGTTTGCAGTTACCGCTCTAAGTGTACTGGGGATGCTCAGACGTGAGTCCCAGGCACTCCACACCACTGGAATCAAGCTAGCCGGGCTGATGAGAGGTGTTACCTCGAAACCGGGCCGGTCCTCGGATGCTTGTTTCCGTTCTGGGAAGGACATGGCTTTTGTAGTTCGGACTGGACTGTTCCCATGGGGCACAGGGTCAGCGCTGATTTGCATATCGCCATTGTCTAACCCAGGGTGGTGTGGAGTGGAAAAACGATGGATTTGGGCCCAGATCTTTGGACTGGGGTGAATGTGTGACATTGATCCACATTCTGTCCATCATTGTTGTGTTTGCAGTTACCGCCCTGAATGAAGGAACCCATTATGCTCTACGAACCTTGATAGCTGTCTGTTCACCTGCTTCTGCTGCAAGTAATGTAATAGGCTCATATTTGGCTGGGAAGTGGGCTCCGCTGAAGTTTTTTAAACAGGGAAAATATCATACCCTGTTTCCAACCTCTGGCCACCTTAGCAGCTGATTCGGATAAATTAAGCACCTTATTAGCAAGAGGTTAAATATTCTCTGCCCCTGTTGCTAGCAATTTTGGGGGGCAAGGGTCGATTGGGGAGCCTAACTTTAATGTCTTAAGAAAGGTGAGGAAGTCCTCTAGAGAAATGGCTTCAAAGGCGTCCAATTTAGGAAGAAAAGCGGAATTCCTTATAATAGGGATTTCATCCACTGAATCTTGTCTTCTGCTAGTGCCTAGACTTGCCTGAATAATTTGGACGTTTGCGGCAAAAATGCCAGCCAATTCTTCACACCACTCCTTGGAACTTCCTTGGAGTGAACACAGACAGCAGAAATCAAAAAACTCTTGACTATCTAAAAAAATCGCTTTACAATTATTACGAGACCAGACAATGCATTCTTCATAGTAGAGGTGTTTAGCTCTTAACATTGCCACAGAATAGTGCTTTTGTGCCTTTTTAAAGGTTTCTTTGTCCACTAAATTATATTCCTTCCTCCATTTCCGTTCTAAATTCTTACTGTGTTGTTTTTCCAATTTCAGGGAACCAGAGAACCAAGGTATAGAAGGGGCGCTTTTTCCTCCTCTATGCTGGAAGGTGGGAGCCAACTCTTAAGCAATTTTATTAATCCAGTTGCAGTTTGATGCATCATCCTCAATTTCGCCTGAAAGCTCAGGGGTGCACAATGCTAGCCCCTTCGGGAATTGAAGGGAGTCTATCTTATTAAAGGCTTTCACCCTCTGTGTCTTTCCATTAGGGACCTGGTTTATTCAGCATCTGCCTGGCAAACTTAAGAAGTGATCCGATCAGATCACGGTCAGAGGGTCATCCATTAGTATCGCCCCATTGGAGCAAACTTGATCTAAGATGTGCACCCCCAGATGTGTAGGGTTCACCACAAATTTCTTGACGTTTACCTCATTCAAATATTTCATAAACTCAGAGGCCTCCCCATCCTCAGGTTTATCTAAGTGTAGATTAAAATCACCGAGGACCATGAAGCAGGAGTATCGCAAGGCCAGGTGAGTGATTTGATTGTCCAAAGATTTTAAGAAGGTACTGGCTGGACCCAGTGGTCTATATAGCAAGACTCTTGCTACTGCATGCTGGGGAGAGAAGTAGATACAGACGCTCAATTCTTCAGCCCCCAATGCTTCAGCCCCCATCAACTCCATGAACTCATTCCACTGGCAGCCCCATTGTTCCTTTAACATGATTGCTAAACCCCCTCCCATCTTTCTGGTCCAACCTGATTTTCTTGAAGCCCTTGGGAATAGCCATCACAATGACCCTATTTGAGGTTTCAGTCAGTCAAGTTTTTGTAATGAAGAGTAAGTTGAGAACCTCCCCATTTAACAAGTTTCTCACAGGTCTTTTGTAGGCAGTAGCTCCAATGCCAGGGCTTCACACAGAGGGGAAATTTACATCAAGATGTATTTATTAATTTTATTTATTTATTTGAAAAATTTTATATAGTGCTGGCTAGACCAAGGAGGTATCAGAGCGCTTAACATGAGGACAAGCATTGTTTCATAGCATAGTTACAAGTTACAACCTTGCAAGATACACAGTTTCAGAGCATAGATACCAGTTGATGGAGTGCATTTGAATGCGTTAAAAACGAGTACTTAAGGGAAAAAGCAGGCAAGGAGGAGATTCTGGGGAGAGAGGATAGGAGCAGGAGAGGGAGACCAAGAATGAAAGAGGGAAAGAGGTGGACGAGGGAGAAGGCAACTTAACCGGGAGACACAGACAAACAGTGTCCAACGTCCGGTGTGCATTGATCCCAGCGGAAAAGGTGTTGTTCACACACCTTCGCTGTGTGTGTACTCCCTTGCTACTTGGCACGAGGCTAACAATTGTTACAAGATACACAGTTTCAGAGAATAGTGACCAGTAGCTGGGCTCGCAGTTGCATGCATTAAGAACGAGGCAAGGAGAGAGTTTCAGGTAAGGGAGGATAGGAGCCGGGGAGGAAGACAAAGAATGAAAGAGGGAAAGTTTGGAGAGTTTTATAAATCGCTGGCTAGACCCGAAGGTTTTAGAGCGCTTTACATGAGATAGGACATTGCATCAGAAACATTGGTACATGGTTACATCAGTTACTTATTAACGTGTACACCTGTCTTATGGGGGGGTGGAAAGTTAGAGGGGAGAAGGCGAACAGCGGTAAGGAATGCAAGTAGTAAACACAATGGGGAGGCGAGGAGAACAATGTCCGATGTCTGGCTGGGTAGGTGCCGGCCAAGGTGTGAACCATTGCCCAACTCCTCTTTAGTTGCAAGAGACAGCTCCACCGATCATCAGCCAAGGTTGCTTGGGCACCGTGGAAAATAAACACAAATTCTGGTTTCCGCCCAGGAGGCATCGTCAAAAATTCCATCAAAAGTATCGGTTAAGGTGTTGGTGGGGGGTAAATGTCTGAACTGGAGATTTCGTTAGGGTTCATTGCCTTGGAATAGTGGTTTTGTTTCTGTCCCTCAGTTGCAGGTCATCCTCATTAAGGTCAGGCAGCAATGGAGATAAGGACATCGAGCGACAAGTGAACTGAAGGTGATTTAACAATTAGGTCACAAAGGCACCTGCTCCTGAATGTCAGCAATTAAGTACAGAAGCAAGGTCTGGCTTGTTCACAGAGCTGTGTCTCCAGAGGTTGTGTAGCCAGGCCAGGTGTGGACAATAGGTACTACGACACTATTACAGGGCTTGATGTAGCCACATTCCAGTTTCTGGTCTGTCCTGTTTACAGCCGGTTTCAATTCTGCATTAAAGGCTCCCGCCTCAGCCTCAGCCCCATGCAGAAGCCATCGCCTACTGCTGACTGCTCGCCTCTGTCTCACTTACTTCAGCCCATTCACAGCTCTGTTCTATATTTGTGGCCTCTTCTTCCAGGCCGGATATCAAGTCACCGCTCCTATTCAGTGCTGCGGGGACCGCACGGTGCACACAGCAGCCGCAAGCGTTTCCGTACTGCCGTAGCCGCTACCCCAGGTGTCGTAGAGCAGCGCAGGTGGAAGCCACAGCATGCGCTCACTCACCCGACCTCCGGCAGTGAGCCCTGTAGTTAACTGTGTCCTCCAGCACACCCTCTTGTCAGAGCTAGATGTCCTCACAAGCGTCAGCACACTCGGTGCTTCAGCTCTACAAATTTAATCCAGCCTCACTACATGCCGGAGGCAAAAGCCACCACTTTCATCCGATGCCGGGGGTGACTACACAAAGCATAAATCCACTGCAGGTGTTGTCACATCACCGCAGCCCACCGCAGCTACCCTGGTGTCATAGGGCCACGTAGGCGGGAGCCGCAGCAGACACCCACTCACCTGACTCAGCAGCAAGTCTTGCAGGCAGTCTCCAGTGCACCCACACGCCAGGTCCGGGTGCCTTCACGAGTTGCAGTATTCTCGCCGCTGGATGTCCACAACCGCGATTCAGCCTTGCCTGACACCGGGACCCAGTTGCAGCAATCCTGGTGAGTCCGCTTTAGATTCTGCACTGAATTCTACATTTTCAGAGTCCTGATGGATAGTTTACAGCCAGATACTTGGCGGAAGATGTAGTCGGCCGGCGGAGCCACTTAGTAAGCAGCCATTTTGCAGCATACCACGCCCCGTCAGCCAGATGGCATGTTCCTATCTGAAGCTTAATTTTTGAGTGGAAAGTCATAATCCTAGATGGATGTTTTCATATATATTTGCTTGTGCCTTAACATTAAGTCGGCTACACCTGATTTTCCGATGTAACATCCCACCTTTATCACACTGCACACTTTGTTTTAATTAGGCACTCCACGACATATAGTCTCTCTTCCATACTGAAATGTTCAGGCTGAGTGTTCAGGAGAGGTGGATCTTGATTCTTCCCAGTGATGATCCGTGGTGATAATGCTGTGCCCAAACGGAACAGATTGCTATTTGTAGTAGGCTTTGCCTCATTCATTATCAACTCATACAAAGGATGTTTTATACTCTGGCTAAATTATATTGTCATCGGCTCTCTCCGAAAGATGTGTGGGAAAGATACATGATGGCTCGGGCTGATGTCACTTGGCCTGGTCCTGTAGGTTGGTGTAGGCCTTTTGGTGTTAAGTGGGCGATAGCTGGAGTGTCACAATTGG
Organism: Lissotriton helveticus; assembly: GCF_964261635.1. Classification (NCBI taxonomy): domain Eukaryota; kingdom Metazoa; phylum Chordata; class Amphibia; order Caudata; family Salamandridae; genus Lissotriton; species Lissotriton helveticus. The sequence continues at coordinate 218,680,429 of NC_136060.1, forward strand.
GTAAGGTCTAACACTCATCCCGCTTGCACTCTAGGCTACAGGAAATATGTGACATTGGCTCTGTTCCTGGCTACAAGGAAAGTTGCCTGCTATTGGAGGAGGGTAAAGGCACAGAAATTCAAGGAATGGCTGAAGCATTTCATGTATTGAAATTATCTATTGTCCCTTTATTCTGAATTGCAGCCCTCACATTTAGTTTGCAAGTCATTTGAGATTCACTACATACTTACCTTCTTTTTTACGCATCTCCATTGGACTATGGGGATACGGTTGCTGCGGAGGACTGATGTGATGCCCTCTAGGATATTGAGGGTCCAGATTGCTTCTCGTTTTTACCTTTTTTCTTTCCCCTTGGTGCTTTTGCAACTCAGATATGCAATATTCTAATTGGCCAATGTAGAACTGATTAAAGAAATAGCACACCCATATAGACAATGGTGTAACATTTTTCACTTATTCAGTTAGTGACTCAATTTGTTTTATTTCCAATTATTATTGATCAATCCAGAAGAATAAGCCACATCTTATTTTCCTAAACCATGAATAATCCCTTTTCATATGCCACCATAAAATTTCTTGAACACAGGTATACATTTTCTACTATTTTCTAACCAACTCCAGTCTTTTTAGGTGGAAATATACTTGCAGGTGGAGTGAGTAGCTTGCTGGGAAATTGTGAACATGTAAAAATCAAGAGAGGGAAGAAGAGGAAAACAGAGATCATGACTCACTCTCCTCATATATAGTGTCACATTCAAGAGAGAGTCAATCTCGAGTCCTCTATAGTGGACCCACAGGATAAACGGTAAAGACCTTAACCTTAAAGGAACTCTCGCTCACTGAATGTTATCTAGTGACATACTTCATCATCGAGCTTCTCCCAACCCTCTGAGGGGCAGAGCATACGGCAAAGTCTTTCTTTACAAGGGAGCACTTTTTAAGGAAAAAGGATGTGGGATTTCTATGAGATAATGAGATAATAACATTAGTATTTATTCACAGCTCGATCTGACAAGGTTTAAAACTGGAGAATATTGGCTAGTTAGAGTATATCCTTCGCCGATAGTTGTGATCAACTAGTTTCTGCCACAAGCACCAATCCAGTGGGTATCAGAAGGATTAGTATGTCCCTATTATTATCCTTTTGGGAAAGGGTAGCTGGTAATTTATTAAATCATTCATACCATGCCACACATATACATGGTACACTACTGTAATAACCTTTCTTACAAGAGGGTCCACTTTTTTAGCGGCTACCAGGTGCCCCATTGGATCTCTGAAGGATAGTGTGCCCATTAGTCACAAGTCATCATGTGTTCCCACTCGGCCCAAGACCTATTTACCTCTTCCAGAGGAGGTGAATAGATATTGGGCCACATGGGGTAATGCCCCATTTATGTTTGTGACATGGTATGGTATATATTGTCTTCCTGTGCTTAGCTACCTTATGCATGAGACACATATAAACAAAGAGCCGCCCTCACTCCTATTCAGCCTTTTTATTATGTAAGTCATACAATTTACTGTAGCAAACTGAGACAGTTACTATTTACCTCAGTTTGATGGTACAAGATGCATTGTAGTAAAAATATCCTTTTTGGATTTATTTTGTAGGGCAGAGAGGTCACAAATACTTTTTGCCATGCTGTAATCGTATTTAATCCATGGCAACTAATTAAATACTCTCTCATTCAGTAAGCGTATTGTACCTATTCACATGATTTCATGGTGCTTCCACATGAGTCAGATTGCATAAAGTATCCTGTATTTGTGTTATTTTGCAGCAATGAGCATTATATGTGGAGGGCCTAAACCAAAACATAACTTACTTACTTATTGTTTTACAGGACATAAAAGACAAACCACTGCATCTTGCTTGGGTAAATGGTTTTGATGCTTGTTAATGGGTTATGTTTACATGACAATTTCATTAATTTGAAAACACAAGACTCATTTTTGGACTTCATTACAGTGAAATACTGATGTATTAGCCTTTAAAAGTCACTGGTTCCTCCCTCTCAGTTGGATCATGCATGCCTGTATATGTTTATACAACTAATAACATATACATTGATTGCCTGTATTCACATCTCAAGTACCATACTAAGGACCCTCTTTTAATATCCAGATGGCTCTGGATAGTCCCAATAGGACCTGGTAAGTAGGTATTTTGCGGAAACGGTGACAACATACCCTTGCCTACATATCCATTTCCTCTATATGTAAGATAAAAAAGCATTTGAAGGGTTTTTGATGTATAAAACATTTTTTGAAAACCCTTAATAAAGTACGAAAACCGATTCTCATATAAAATCTGTGAATATAACGCTGGTATATATGCTGTAAATCATTTTCAGTAAGAGTGATTCTATAAATATGGTATCATAACAAATTAGGAACGTTTTATATTTTTCAGTAAGGTGTGGCATATGTTTTTCTACCTCTTCAGAAGCTTATGGAAAGCATGTTCTATTCCTCTTCACTTCAGGTTAAGTCAGAAGCACCATCTTCTTCTCAAATGCTGGCAATATAAGTAAATTGAAAATACACCAAAAAGAACTCTTCTTTTTTTGTATTATGTTGCCTCCTTAAAATGAGGAATGCACTGCTGCTGCTTCTCCATGCTTCTAGCATTAAAAAATGAATGGTCTGATCGGCTGCCAATGTACAGGAGCGTTAAAATAAAATAGAAAAAAGAAAGGAATAAAAACTGAAATAAAAAAGAAGGCGAGAAAAAACACTAGCATAAACTAACAAAGCTATTTCTATAAATACCCCCCATATCACAAAAACTGCCATAACACTGAAACCCCACATTTTTAATAGTGGAAAAGAGTGACTGCTAAATAAACGTAAAAAAGACCGAAATCTCATAATGCGAAATAAAAACATGATTTCTTATGATTTTATTTTATTATACATACATATTCTAAAAAACCACATTTTAAATATACAAAACATGTTAATGTGTATTACAAAGAACTGCACATTAAAACATTTAAAATAACAGAATCGATTTTTAATGTATACAAAATATTTTTGAATATACCGTGTGTACAATAATCTGTCTATGAAGACACAATACATTATATTTGTGAATAGTGTTACAAAATATATAAATTGAAAGAAACTTAATATGTCATGTTTAATATATGCTAAACACTGTATTAGAAAACCAAAATAAATACATATTTTAAAAGGTTCATGCTGATAAACAAATGCATGCACATGACAAGTATGTTGAAAAAATGCATGATAATGTGAGTTGAAATACAATTAAATATAAATTGTTTAGAAACATAAGAATTACACATTTGTATTATGTTGGTAAAATGAGTACATGTAAGAAATAAAACTAACCTTACACAAAGCATATATAATTCTTACATGCTCAATTGATATCTTAAAATGTAAATCCAAACATTCCAAAAAATGCATATTTACAGATAAACACTACTTTCATCTACAAAATCTATAAAAACAAACTAAAAATACAACAATTCTTGAAAAAAACAATATTTAATTCTAACGAATGTTAATCACAATACACCACTCCCAGATTACGTTGTCTGGCAAACTTCCGTCTGCCTGACAGCGTTGCGGGAAAGGAACCGCCTAACAATGGGTCGGCAGTTCAGCAATCCCAATTAGGTTGCGACCGTACATAGTATATTTAGAAACATCCATTTTTCAATGGGAGCTTGTGCGGTGGGCTGCAATTGCCCACAGCACGAGCTTCCATCGAAAAATGGATGTTTGACGCATCCCTGCACTGTGTGGCAGGCACCTCACATGAGATGCCTGCCACTGGGCGCAGGGATGTTGAGATGCCCCTCAGGGCAGTATGTGGAGGGCCAGGGGGCTGTTAGACATGACATCTTTTGCCATTTTCCCAAACTTTTTGCTTTTGTGCCTCCTGTTTTCAGTGCTAGTTTGAACTTTGCTTTGCTTATTTAGTGCCTCTGCACACTTTCTCACCACTGATCAGTGTTTAAGTGCAAGTGCTCCTACTCTAAATTGTGTTTATGGATTGGCGTTTCCAAATTTGGCTTATTTGATTTTGTACCAAGTCCCTAGTCTAGTGCACTGTCTGTACCCAGGGTCTGTGAATCAAATGCTGCTTATGGGCCTGCAGGACTGATTTTGCTACCCACACAATCAGCCTTTCAAACATGTCTCGCTTCTGCCACTGCAATGTTCCGCATGCAGTTTTTACTGCCATGTCGACCTGGAAAGTGCCCCTACTTTCCAGGCCCTAACCTTCCCCTTTCTCACATGCAAGGCATCTCTTAGGTATTGGGGTCACAGTGGGGTAGCACATGATACAGCACTAGATTTTTCTTGTTTCACATGTTTTCACTGATTTCATTTTTTTGGTCTTGAAAGTTATCAATGATGATGATAAAGATGTGAGCATACTGGTGAGTACCTACCAGCAGCTCCATTGGTGGTGCTTATGTGAGGTACTTCCAGACCTTCACACACCTTTTTCCAATGTGCACTTACATATGGGGATTCAAGTGGGGCTGATAGACAAACTTTTCTTAAAATTAGACGGTAAAACTCGGTTCAGAGTAGCATTTTTTGAAGCTATTAACCAGTACGACAGTTGAGTACCTTAGCTGTGTTTTTTTTTAAATATTGGTCGAAAATCAGAGCAGGTCCTTGTTGATATATTATACCCTAGGTAGGCCCAAGGTGCCCCAATGGGCAAGATGCAGTTTATGTGAAAGGTAGGACATGTCCTGATAATGAAATACTGCCAATATATTTTTTCACTATTGACAGGCTATCTGTCCCATAGGCTAACATGGGAGTTGCTTTGTAACATTTTACAAGCCTAACTTTCCATTGGGACAAAATAGGGAAATAGAGTTGAGTATGCCCAAAGTCAAGATTTAAAAATACATCTTCTAGTAAAGATGATTTTTATATTATGTGTTTAAAAATACCACTTGTAGTAAGTGGGTAGTTCCTTGTCTAACCATTCTGTGTGCCTCTGCTATTTGCGTATTGACTGTCTGATTTTAGAGTGACAGAGGCTGGGGATGTGCATTCACTTTAGATAGCCACTATGGGGTTGTGGTGTGTCCTGGGTGATTCATAGTTGGGATGAAAAGGCCTGGTCTGCAGCTAGAGTGGTGGGAGGAGCTTTCAATAACAACTGAATAGGCAGTGTCTCCTCTGTACAGTGTTATCTCCACCTTCTTTAGTGAAGCTGGGCCAGAGAGGGCAGCACTGGTTTGGAATGTTTCAGAGACCATTGCCACAAAGAGAACAAACAGTAAATGTGGCATACATATTGGGGCCCTGACCCCAGGAATTTAGAACTTCTCCGGTTCTAGGAACATGCCTAGAAGAAGTGCTGGAAAAGCTGTGAGTTGGAACAACCACGTTGATGTGTGCTTTGCTGTGTTGGCCTATAGTGGCTGCTTCTGTCTTGGGCGGAGAAAGGACTGGACTGAACTTTCTGTTTCTTCTTTGTTTGAGATTATCCAAGGGGTTAAAGTAGGGTTTGCCCCATTTTAAGAACTCTCACAGACAGACTTCAAGTTCAACTGCTGTAAGCACTGGGAACTGTGTGTTTTGTGGTGCAACAGAAGAAAAAGCAACAGATGCTTTCAATGACGCTGCTGCAAGCTCTCTCTCCAGAAGGCACTGCAGAGATAACCACCGCACTTCACACTGCAACCCTGGTCATACCCACACCAACAACACTACCACAAACCGATGCTTGCACAGTGACCGGTGGGCAAGGCGCTTCGCACCACCGTCACTTCATACCGCCGCCCTGGTTCCCTGAAGATAATGCCACTGCTTGAACTGTGTCTTTAGGGTGCAGCTCATAAGTTACACAATGCACTGCCCTGTCCAACACCGCAGCCTTGGCCTATCGATGCCGGTGCCATTGACTCCGGATCGGCAGCATATGACACTGCTTCAGAAACTACAATGACGCTGCTAGCTACATGACCTACTAGCACCACAACGAGTACCACCCCACTTCGTACCGCAGCCCTGGTCCCACCGATGACCCATGTCACCATCACCAAGCCACTGTGTGCACTGCGACCTAAGGGCACCACACATCACACCACTAAACTTCACACCACAGACCCGATGCAACCCATTGCCAGTGCTCCTGACTTCAATGGCTCGGAGTTTGATCTGCAACGCATGTGACTTCAAGTGCCCGATGACTCCTGCATCAACCTCCGGAGCAGATGTTTGCCGACTCCAGCTCTTCGGAGGTCACCGCAAGGTCTTCAACTCTCTGCATTTCCAAAGGTACTGTTTCCTGACATCGTAGCTGGTCTGTGACACCGCAGTCAGCCAGAACTATCTGGGTTTGTTGTTCACTTAGCCGTGATAGCCCAGGATGAAACTATCGACTTAAAGGAACTGAGATTAAGGGCCAGATGTAGGTGGCCATTTACCGGCTGGTAACGGCCGATTTTGGCCGTTACTGACCGGTAAATGGGTAATTGGGATGTAGGGGGCCAATTTTACAGATTCAGTAAATTTACCGAATCGGTAAATTTACAGATTTGGTAAAATACCGAATCGGTATTTTTACCGATTCGGTAACTTCTAGATGTAGGTGGGACTCTTCTAAATCCCAAAGGCCTTTCAGATTCGGTATTTTACCACCCAATCCAATTGGGTGGTAAAATACCGAATCCAGGTGTGCATGCACACCTATGCCATGTGACAGACAGACATGCCATTAGGGCATGTCTGTGTGCCACATGGCACACATGCCTGTATTTGGGGTGCTATAGGGTGTCAAAGTGACACGCCCTGCACCCTTGCTGGAATCGGTATTTACCGAATCGGTAAATACTGATTCGGTAATGCCCATTGATTCCTATGGGCTTCAATGCCCATAGCAATCAATGGGCATTACCGAATCGGAATTTAGAGAATCGGTAAATACCGAATCTTAACGATTCGGTATTTACCGATTCTGTAATATCTACATTCCCCCCCCTCTATTTTACCACTTCTTAAATACCGAATCGGTAAAATTCGGTATTTAAGAAGTGGTCAAATGAAATTACCTACATCTAGGCCTAAGTTTTTTTTTGCTTATTTATATTGCTAAAAACTGTACGGTGGATTTTTATTGATTTTGGTCTTGTTTTGTACTAATAAAATATTGGATATTTTTCTAATACTGGTGTGGTGTCCTTTTGTAATGCTTTCACTGTATTACAGCTGGTTATGTGCTAATGCTTAACACACAGCCCCAAGATAATCCTGACTGATGGTGCCAAGCTACCAAGGGGGTGAGCAGGGGTTATTTTAGAAGTTTATCCCCCTTACCCTGACAAGGAAGAAGGGTCCCTACTTGGACAGGGTAACAACTTGCCAACTAGAGACCCCCATTTGTAACAAGCGCCCTGCTTGGGGCCACTAATGTTGCTTTCCAAGAGCCTTTTCATGTCAGAAAGGCCGACATGGAATGGCTGTGGGAAACCGATATCATAATCCCAACAGCGGAAACGCCATCCTTAAGGGATGATGTGCCTTTCCAAACTGAACCACGTCAGATTCCCCAGAAGATTTAAACTCTGACCACCGTCATCCTAATACAGCGGTCGAACTTTAAACCTACCATGTCGGGCGGAAAGCCATCGACCTCTGGTCGGAAGCTTTCCTCCAGACATTGTTATTGGGCCCAAAGTATTCAAATTACAAGGTTGTAAATTAAATAGTCAAGTTTTAATGAAAATGAGTTTTAGTAAATGTCAAGTATTAAAGGGTGTAGAATTACTTTTCCCACTCCAATCTAAGCTACATTGTGGAAAGCATTGGAATTTCATGGGGGTTGATTTACTATTCCTGCTCCAAATCATATTTATGAAATATCTAAATTATATAAAATGTAAATAAAATATAACCAATCCAACACAATACATGTCTATAAAAATACTGGTTTATAAAAAAAAATCTAACTATACCAAAAAACAATATAACTCAAGGGGGAAGGGAGCACACTGCCTCTCTACCCAGCGCGGTTCACCTCATTCCATTCTGGTAAATGCAGTACGGTTATTTAAAGGTTGCTGTAGTTTTTCATCAAAGTTGGTGCAGGTAGTGCTATTATCTCTAAATATATGTTTCTGGGTTTAGTCATTAATCGGTAAAGAGCATAAGTATTAGAGAGCAAAGAAAATAGATCTGTGGGGTTGCTAACAATATAACTCAAGTGGGGAGGGAGCACACTGCCTCTCTACCCAGCGCGGTTCACCTCATTCCATTCTGGTACAGGCAGTACGGTTACTTCAAAGTTGCTGTAGTTTTCACTCGACAGGCACACAGGTGCATCCCAGGTGATCTTTTCATGTCGTTGGCTAAAGGAAGCCTTTTTAACACAAGAAGGGGGAGCACACTGCCTCTCATGCCAGCACAGTTCACCCCATTGCATTCTGGTAAATACTTACTTCAAAGTTGCTGTAGTTTTTCATCAAACTTGGTGCTGTTAGTACTGTTATCTTGAGACACGTGTTTCTGCCTTAAGGACTTAATCAGTATGGAACAGAAGTAGTAGAGAGCAGGGAAAAGTAATCTAGGGTTGCTGAAATGCTGCCCAAGTCTTCACTGGTCACACCCCCACTTAACAGGCACACAGGTACATCCAAGGTGAGCTTACAATATAAACATGTAATATTACAAAATGAAAGCATATACATTAATGATTTAAAATAAAATATTTAAACATCATTTTCAATACTTTAAAATAATGAATCCATTACTAACAAAAATAATTAGCAATTTACAAAAACACATAAAAAGAAAGCAAAATATTTGCTTTACAAATAAATGCAAATACAATGAATATTTTCAATATTTTTTATATTAAAATACATACTAATTCTAACAATTTCTAAATTTGCCTTACATTTTAGAAAAAAAGCACAAAAAACATTTTACATAACCTGAAATAAAAATATCATTATGTTTTTTTTAAAACATAAATATTTAACCAATAACATTTGTTTTAGGTAGGGAGGTGCATTGTGGGATTATGTGAGGTAGGGACATAGCAAATGCTGCGAATATGGTTAGGTTATCTCAGTGAACCTTTCTCTATTGATTAGGGAGGTGCTAGCAGTCACCCCCACACACACATTTTTTCCAGTCCTGAATGTGCACCCATCGGCACCCTCTTGAAAACACTCCTGCACTTATGGAAAATAGAAGAAGAACTACACCTGCTGTTGGAGCCAGTAAGGAGTTCCGAAAAGGTGAACCTGCTCCCACTTGTACCAGGGACAAGGAAGTGGAATACCAGGGTCAGTTTACTGACATTCATTTAAGCTACAGGGACACAACAAGCTAGTGGAAGAGTCTGGCTGACCAGTTCCAACTCAACCTGCTCTAGACACTGCTGATGGCATCTGCAGGATTTGGTCCTGACACGCAAGTTCTGTTTCTGATGTCCTGGAACCCTTGGTTGTGTCAAAGTTTACTCCTTCTAACATCTCAAAAAACATATCAAGTCAACTTGACAAAGGAGCTCTGCTGCTGAGCCAAAGATTTAGGGTCCTGTTACTTGAAGTTTGTATTGTTCAACTGTAGAAATTATTAAAGTAAACCGGTGAAACCACTGAAACTTTAGCATGATGAGAAATGAAGCACGCAAAACCTCAGGCAACCCTAAGTAAACATAGAATGTTTGACCATGAGCCACATTTCATACACACATAAGAAAACTAGTTTGGTAGAATGCACTTTGTAGTGTACTATTATTAATTATTTATATGCATAAAAACAATAATGCATCTATATCTGCTCTCTCTATGACTAAATCAAAGGAAACTATGAAATTTGTATTCATAATGTATAGTTAGCCTTCAGACTTGCGGGCAACCATAGGGTGAAGAACATGTCGAATATAACCTGAGAACACCTTAACTTGCCACAAGACAACATCAACCAGAATAATTATTCCTCCAACCTTACTTATCTATTGCACTTTGTTCTAGCTTTCACAAATGTTACATATATCTGTACTGAATATAGGAAATGTTTGAATCGTTGTACTTAGCAACCTAAGAAGCATATATCTTCCACAAAGAAGCAATAATCCCATTTTAGAATAAAACCCACAATTCTTAACAATGGATGCCAAATACCAAGGGCAGTAAGAGAAGTAAAATGGATTTCTTTACGCTGATTACAGCATTGCAGTTATTGAATTAGGATTTAATGGGACAAGACAGCATATTATATAATGTATGCCAGTGCTTAACCTGTTGTCCTGGTTACCACTGGGTGTCTGCGAAACTTACTAAAGGTGTATGAGACTTCTTAGAAAATTAAATACTTTTAACAGATTAATAAGGTGTATATAGATACAAAATAAAAGGGAGAATTGAAAATTATAAAACGATCTGTAAATGTGAAGGAATTTTAAATTGAACGCTAAAACGTAAGTTGGTATGCTCATATTGATATGTGGGAGCAGGGCAGGAGAATCAAACAGAATATATTATGGACACTGGGTGTCCAGAACTGAATTATAAAAAGTTCCAACTTTTTTAAAAATGTTTGATTTCTTTATATTCGTTAATAAATTAAATTAAATGTTTGTGTATTTGTCCAATGAATACTTGGTTGAGTATTTATATTCATTTCTTTGTGGTTCAAATAATTGAAATTACTTAGCCCGGGGTCTCAGTATTCAAATAAGGACTCAGTTGAGTTTCCAGTAATGATTCAGTGTGAGTCCCAGAATCCCTGTAATTATTGAGTGGCGGTTGACAGCAGGAAAAAGGTTAAGAACCTTTGCTTTATGCTCTTGCCAAACAACATCAGTCAGTGAAAGAAGGCGTGTCATAATCTTCGACCTGTTAGCATGTTTGTTTAACTTTTCATCAATCTACATGTAATATGCTTATCATGTTTGTGCTGTTATGTATTCCCCGTTGACCTGTTGTGTCACTGTTTCCCCAGCTTTGCACCTGAATTTTAATTTCTTCTTGCACCAGTACATTTCACACTGTTGCAATTGCTGCTCAATCTTCTAATAAACAAGCTTGAAACACTATTAGTATTGCCTTGATTCAGTACAGTGGCTATTGCATCATAATCACTTTCAATAACGCAACTATCACCAATATCTGGAACTCAAATGTAGCTTTTCAGGTTTGCCATTAAGGATACACATGTTGATGTGATCTCAAATAATTCTTTTTTTTTGCCTTCTTGGCTTATCCTGCAAACGTTAATCCGTAAGGTATGCTGTTTGCAAAATACAAATTTGAATTCAAGGTGTATGTGTTTCCAATCACAGTATAAGAGGCACCACATCAGACACCAAGGCATATCGCTGTTCTGATGTTAACAGGTAATGCTAATAGGATTTGTTTGCAAACTTTATGATAACACTTATTTATGTCTCGAATACTGAGGCATATTCACAAGACCCTATCACCCCACAATGTCACTTTTCATTTAACATGGCTTCACGCTACCTTGTAAATAAGGCACCCTTTCACGCTTAACTTAGCGTGAAAGAGGAGGGCTATGGGTGTTGCTGTGGTCGTTCTACTACAACACCCATTAATGTTGACGCTGCCCCATATTTACAAGGTTGGCGTAAATATGGAGCAGCACCAAAATTAAGACCAGGGAAAACCTGGTCTTACCCTGGTGAAACGAGGAGGAATGTTTAATTTCTCCTAGTTTTTGCTGTTTACATGTGTGCTGCATAATGAAGCACATATTGAAACAGCAATATGTCAAGGATTGCTTATATGTAGTAAAATGTCCCTTTGAGCAGCACACATAGAAGTTACGTGATGCCATTTAAAGATTGTTTATGTGCAGAAAGGGACACCTTCCTGCACATACACAATCTTCCCCTGCAATGTTGCAAGGGTGCAAGGGTGCCTGCATTGGCGGTAGGCAGCTAAATTTAGAGCCAGCACAGGGGGAAATGCTTGTAAATATGGTGAAGCCCTGTGTTTCTAAAGTGACGGATTGTGTTAGCCTTCTTCCAGATTCCGACCAAACCGCTTAAGTAACAAGAAACAAACAACCCGACATCATTGGCATGAGTCTCCTTCCATTTTGACAGATTGCCTCCTCTGTTTTGATATGTTTTTGCTGGTTATATGCTTTGGGCACTGTGCCACTGCTATTCAGTGCCACAGTGCAAGTGCTCCCTATGTTAAATTGATGTACTAATTGGTGATTCCATGATTGGGTTATTTGATTTACCTGTCAGCCCCTAGTACAGTGCACCATGTGTGCCCAGGGCTTGTAAATCAAATGCTGCTGGTGGGCTTGCAGCACTGGTTGTGCCACCCACAGAAGCAGCTTGTAAAGTGTGTCTCAGGCCTGCCATTGCAAGTCCTGTGTGCTGTCGAGCACTGCCATGTCGACTTGGCCAAGTGCACCCACTTGGCAGTCCCTAAACCTTCCCCTTGCTTGATATTAGACACCCCTATGGTAGGCCACAGGGCAAGGTGCATGGTAAGTATAAGGTAGCACATGCTCTGATGTGTGTAGCATGTCCTAGTAGTTAACTACAGACATTTTTGTTGTTCACTATTCAAGGCTACCTGTTCTCAATAGGCTAGAAAGGGCAGTTAGATTATTACATTCTTATAATCCTAACTGACTCAGGGAACATGGTAGAAATTCAAATTTAGTATGCCCGAACTTAGAATAATAAAATCTTTTAATAAAGTTGTTTTTAATATTCTGAGTTTGAGAATACCACTTTTAGAAAGTAGGTATTTTCTTGCCTAGCTGTCCAGGCCTGCCTCTGCTAGGTCGTGTATTCCTTGTCTGGGTTTGTGAGGGACACGGCTGGGGGATTCCAGGAGACAGGCTGGGGCAGCCCAGTGGTGAATAAAGAGATCTGCATCTAGATGGGAGGGAGGAGTTGCACCTGGAACCTGAATAGGGCTGGGCCTTCCCTCTACAATGGTGGCTCCACCTCCTGTGGCTTGTCTGATGTCTCTGCCCTGCACTGAGAAAGGAGAGAATGAATCATGTCAACAAAGTGCTCCAGAGCTGTATCTTCCCTCCCCTGTGCTGGCTCCACCTCCTGTGGGGCGGCTGATGTCTCTGCCCTGCACAGTGAAAGGAAGAAGAGAGTCATGTAAACAGAGTGCTCAGGAACTGGTTTGGACTAGGCAGAGGCCACTCTGCCTTAAGAGAACAAAGGATTTTGGGGTATAGATATTGGGACCTTGATCCCTAGAAAGTAGATCACTTTTGGAACAAGAAACCTTCTTCCAAGGAGAAGAACCAAGGAAGCTGCAGGAGTTTGACTGCCCCTCTGCCAGTGTGCTGTTTGCTGGGTTGGCCTGCAGTGGTTGCTTTATTGCCAAGGAAAGGATAAGGACATTTTTAAGGACTTTCATCATCTTCAGAATATTCTCCAAGGGCTTGTACTGTGCTTGCCTCCTGCTGAAGTCTCAGGGACAAAAGACTTCATCTCCAGTTCCCCACTGAATTTCCTTGCTGGGAATTCTCAACTCCAGACATTTGCATGTCGCTGGGAGCTGGAAGTGCGACGAATCAAGAAGAAGCGTGTCGCCGCCGCAGCTGAAATCATCGCATCGTCCGAGAAGCGAGCCTTCGCTGCATCTCCCTGGAAGCGTATGTTCATCGAAGCTGCCTGCTGTTGCATCACCAGAGAAGCGTGATGCCATCGTGAGAGTCGCCATCGCATCACCGGAGAAGAGTGGCGCGGCTCCAAAGTACAGAGTCGTCGCAAGGCTGCCAGGGTGTCTACTCATCGTCATCGTATGCCGCATCAAGGGTGCCATTTTCTCGCATAGCAACCGGATCATCGCATCACATTAAGGTGCCATCTTGCGCACCACAACGGGCCCCCAGGCCGAGAATCTACGCATCACCTCCACAACGGTAAGATTACGATGTATCTCCTACTCTGCGCAAGCATTCAGGCACGAGGTATCATTTCCCCCGGATCACGGAACCAACGCATCTCCCCTTTTGCGAGTAATCTTAAGTGTAGTATTGTGGATTTTTGTTGTTTGTGGTCTTGTGTTTAAGTCTATATAGAGAATAACTATTTTTATAAAACCTGTGTTGTGTCCATCTGTAGTGTTTTCAATGTATTACTGTGTATATTCACAAATGCTTAACACACTGCCCCTCAGATAAGCCTGTCTGCTCGTGCCAAGCTACCCAGAGGGTGAGCAGGGGTTATTAAGGAGTGTGGTCCCCTTATCCTGACCTAGAAGTAAGGGTAACTATTTGGACAAAGGTGAATACCATTGCCAACTAGAGACCATAATAGAGATTGAGTTGTATTATTAAATCTCTGGGTTTATTTAACATTTCTATGAGGGCACTGTTAAAGTGAGTAATCTATATGGGAAAGGAAAGTCTTACTAAACTTTATAAATGGGACCCTTACCAACTTAATAAACACACCTTGCTTAGATCTCAATAAAAGGCTCAGGGAAACCCTGCTCAATCACTGGTAGCAGCATGAAATCCCAGAGAAATGCTGATAGTTCAATATTCACCAACTAGTTCAAAGTCAATAAGCAACACAATAAAATTTCTAAACTAATTTAAAACACAAAAGAAAAGAGCAGTACAGAAAAATACACCAAAAGCAATACAATTGCATAAGGGAGATAGGAGATGTAAATTTTTAAATTGTTGAGGCAAAAAAACAACTAGGAAAAGTAAAGCACCAATGTAAAGACTTGTTCCACAGTGATCAGAACCTCAGTGTGATTTCAGTCTTACAGTCATAGGGTTGAGATAGGATACATTTAAGAAATGTTGTTAGTGGCTGAAGAGAGTTAAACCGAACTTAAGAAGAAACCTCAATCCTTCTCAGGGTGATGTCACAAGCCAACTCCAAATTAACCTAAGCACAACCCTCTAGTAGCTTTGCATTAAGCAGTGAAGATTAATTTAGAGGAAAAGTCTAAATTATTTCCTCAAAAGACACACAACTGATGGACGGAATGCAGAACAAATCAAATCATTCAGCCCCAGTCAAGAGATCTGGGTTAAATCCATCATTCTTTTCCTCACCATGCCACCCCAGGTTAGACCTGGCCATATGCAAATCAGTCTTGACCCTGTGCCTCATGGGAACAGTCCAGCCTGAATTGCGAAGCCAGGTTCCCCCTGGACCGGAAACAAGCACCCTAGGACTGGTTTCGGGGTTTCACCCCTCATCAGCCAGGATAGCATGAATCCAGTGGCACAGTGGAACCCAAGTGTAGGAATACCCGGCCCACTTAGGGCGAGGAAGCAAAAGACACACAACTGATGGACGGAATGCAGAACAAATCAAAACATTCATCCCCATCAAGGGATCTGGGTTTAATCCATCATTTGTTTGCTCACCATGCCACCCCAGTTTAGACCAGGCCATATGCAAATCAATCTTGACCCTGTGCCTCATGGGAACAGTCCAACCCAAACTGCCAAGCCAGGTCCTCCCTGGACCCAAAATAAGCACCCTAGGACTGGGTTCGTGACTTCACCCCTCATCAGCCAGAGTTGCTTAAATCCGGTTGCACAGAGAGCCCGGGACCCACATCTGGGCATACCCCGCGCACGTAGGGCGCGGAAGCAAAAGACACACAACTGATGGACGGAATGCAGAACAAGTCAAAACATTCACCATCAGCCAAGTTATCTGGGTTAAATCCATCATTCATTTGGTCACCACGCCACCCCAGTTTAGACCAGGCCATATGCAAATCAGTCTTGACCCTGTGCCTCATGGGAACAGTCCAGCCCGAACTGCCACACCAGATCCTCCCTGGTCAGGAAACAAGCTCCCCAGGACTTGTTTTGGGGTTTCACCCCTCATCAGCCAGGATAGCTTGAATCCAGTGGCACACTGAGCCTGGGACCCACGTCTGGGCGTACCCGGCACACTTAGGGCGAGGAAGCAAAAGACACACTTATTTTATGCACCCAGCTTTGTGGGCTTACAAGCCATACCTTAGGAAAGACTCAATATTGTAAAAAAGTAGGTGCTTGTACAATGCAAAGACACTTTTACTTTCCAAGTGTCTCTGGAGTGCTTTTTAACGGTAGCAGAGCCGCAGTACAGTGGTACTCACTGCAGCCATATATTTGTTGCATATATGTAGATCATATAAAAACACACTTCAAGCAATGTATGACATTTAACTCTTGTGCCATTCGTGCATTTTATGTGCTCTCTATCATGTCCTTACCGGAAACTTGAATATACTGATTAGAAAAATCCAATACACACATCATGATTTATGGGGGAAATGGAGTTATGAAAAAAGGAGCTGGATTCGAAGCCACCATTTAAAAAAAAAATATCTTAGAGGTGCAAATGTGTTTATTGTCTTCTTTATTGCCAAAGTTATTCACAATAGGCTAGATTTCCCAGTATTAGAGTCACAGAACTCGCAATGGTTTTATCTTTTTGACCTTTGAGTATAATGACAATATATTTGCTTGCAAGGATCTCACATCCCTTAATGCCAACTTGCCTCAAGTCAGGGGTAGTTCAATCACAAAATCCAGGAAGACCTGCCTTGTACAAGACTAATCAGTTGTGAAATTTATTCTAGATGATTTGTGCATGAATTATTTGATATATGTGCAAATAAAACGGATTTTTATTTCCAGTGATATCTTTTAGTTGCAGAAACTGACTGACTCTTTAGTCCACTTCATGCCATATTAAATAGAGAAATCAGACCTCTCCAATGTTCCTTAATTATAGGCTATATTTCACATTTGAAATAGACTCACCATTGGTTTCTACCCTACACACTGCCACCAGGCAAACCGGATTTCCAACTATCACAACCTTTCTCACCAGGTTGTGGGTAGATATCCAGCCCAATCACTTCACTGGGAAGCTAGCAGATCATGCCCCTTCTATGTTATTTCAAGCCCTGACACCAACACAGCCAGTGGCTTTAAATGAATAGGAACATCTGCACTCCTCACACAGTGCTCAACTGGAACTGCTGTAAGTAAAGGAACCTCTGAAACAAAAGGGGCAGCCGAGTGACCCAGGGACCTGGGCTGGATACTTTTTAACAAAAAGGTGATCCCTATGGGTGAATTGTAGCTCTTGACTTCCATGGCAAAATGTCAAGAAGGGGATACAAACACCTCTAACACAAATAACTTAGCATTACATATTTATCTTTTATTTTATTTTAGCATTTTTTCCCCCTGATTGTTGACAGTGAGAAGTAACATTTATATGTAATCTATCGAACACAAGGTGCTCCAAAAAAAGGAGGTGACAGCGTAGTGAAAGTGACTATAAGTGCATAAAGTGCATATGTGCCATGTACAAAAATATATACATGTGGCTGATTTGGATAATAGAGTGTTTGAGATCAACCCCCGCTAAGCAAGTGTTGATAGCCACCATCAGTTTCTTGAAAAACAGTCCACATATAATGTTTTTGTCGATGTTTCAACACCTG
Organism: Lissotriton helveticus; assembly: GCF_964261635.1. Taxonomy (NCBI): domain Eukaryota; kingdom Metazoa; phylum Chordata; class Amphibia; order Caudata; family Salamandridae; genus Lissotriton; species Lissotriton helveticus. The sequence goes on from NC_136060.1 coordinate 218,697,882, forward strand.
GACTTAGATTATTTAAAATGGGGTCATCATTAGGACACAGAAATATATAGGAGACGCCTATAAGTAAGCAAACACATAAGTGTCTAATGTAATTTGTTTGCTTACTTATAGGTGTCTCCAATATAGTCCAGTCAGAATTACGAAACAGGAAAATCCCAAACCATTTTAGAAAAATAGAGTCAATTTGAAAGAATAAAATGATACCAAGGCAACAAAAATCAAATCAGTAGAACTGGAGTGATTAATTTTTATAATGCAAGGTTCAGAATAGCACTAAAAAGCATTAAGGACCAACCCCAGTCATTTGGATTTGGTGATGGGTAGGGTTTAAGACCGATCACAATGAAGCATGAGTCGGATGCAGGAACCAGGTTCATTCCAATAAAAACTTCACCTTCGTAGTTGGAATGGAAGTCAAAAATTCTCAGAGTAGTGAGGCAGCAGTCTGTTACAAAAACACGGCTCCATGTCATCGGATAGATTCTGGACGATGTCTTGGTTGAAGCCACTGACATTTGGCAGGAAAGCTCTGAGCAGGAGAAATTAGATTTTTGTGCCCACAGTCGGTCCCTTGCTGGCCAGAATCTTTTTGCTCCTTTGCTTGGGGATGGTTTCTCTTTTTGGAGATCAGATTTTTTCAGCTGGGCAAGGTGGTAGAATATCCAAAGTGGGCTCCATGAAACCAGATACCTTTTTGATGAGGTCCTGCTGAATCAGATTTGCTGCTGCAGAGAAGAATGTAGTGAGAGCGACTAGAATCTTACGCCTAGTGGCAATGCACCTTCGTTGGCAGATTGGTCCAGGTCCTCCATCTCTTCTTAGAGGAAAACGTTTTTAAGTACCAGGCTTAAGGATTTCTTAGGAGATGTACAATTTGATACCAACCTAGGTTCCTACAGTGACCCTCTCTCTCTAAATCCAACCTAGAAGAAACTGTGTTCCCCTGTTTAGGTCTCCTGTGCCGACTCTGGAGGTGTGACCACTCAAAACAAGTTCTGGGGATACTGTCATTGCAGCCTGGCTGGCTTGGAAGACAAAAGGGAGACAAGGCCTAGTTGTTAGCTACATTTGCCAGTGATAAGGCAGGCAACAGGAGATATGCAAGGGGCTGGGAGCAGTACCCAGGTCATCCTAGCAAGGGAAGACAAACCTCACTCCACATCCAAGGCCTTTTTTCTTAGCTTTGGGAGTCAATTCAATGCTCATCAAAAAGTTAGTCAGCTTATGAATGGCAGCTAAAAGTTTAGGCTAATGTAAATCTACAAGATTTAGGAAGGTTAAAAGGGAATTTTTGAAAGTAACGTTTGTAAAATCTATAAGAGAAATCCGACTTTATTTATTGATTTATTTGAGTTTTATACAGCATTGGCTAGACCCGGAGGTATTAGAGCGCTTTATATGAGGAACTGTGTGTTACAAGTTACATCTGTTACAAGAGCATAGATTAAACATAGGACAGCAAAGCAATGTTACAGTAGTTCATAGGTGGGAAGGGGAGACATAAACATGGAGACAGGGAGAAACTTTGTCCAATGATTGGCTGGGTAGGTGACGGCAGAGGGGTGAATTAGGGCCGATCTCCTCTTTAGCTGTTGAGGCAGCTCCACCTTGCATCAGCCAAATTGCTCGGACTCCACTGTCAGGATAGCCATCAGGGTTCATCTGAAAAATTAAAAACCACACTTTATGATGGAGGGAATGTTGCACAATGGCTAAACATTCACCCCCAGTCATAACATTGTTCTACATTCTGTCCATCAACTGTGTTTTTTGCAATTTTCACCCCGAGTGGGCTGGGTATGCTTAGACGTGAGTCCCAGGCTCTCCACACCACTGGAGTCAAGCTATCCAGGCTGATGAAGGCTGATAGCCAGAAACCGGTCCTTAGATGCTTGATTCCAGTCTGGGAAAGACATGGCTTGGTAGTTCGGACTGGACTGTTCCCATGAGGCACAGGGTCAGAGCTGATTTGCATATAGCCAGTGTCTAACCCAGGGTGGTGTGGAGTGCAAAAAAACGATGGATTTAGGCCAAGATCTCTGTACTGGGGTGAATGTATGACATTGTTCTACATTCTGTCCATCAACTGTGTTTTTTGCAATTTTCATCTGAAAAAGGTCAAGTTCATATGGGCAGTAGGAGAGATGAGAGCCGCAGTCTGATCAGAACCCAGGCGTGGATGTAGGTTTATGTTTTGATGTTATCAAGGCGCAGTCCAACTTGGGGCTCGATGTCCGGTAGTGGCAGCCGCCAGAGAACCGGCAAGGCTGGGGGCAGAACGGCATTAAAAGGCGAAAGCACCATCTTAAGGTCAGGCATTGTCCAGGCCCGTACTTGCTGATGATACCCTGGTCACAAAAAGCCCCTAGAATAGAGCGCCATCAACAAGGGGGTAGCAGCTGGAGAGCCCCTACTGCAAGGTTTGGGAGTTTACCAAAGCCTCAGGAGACCTCCGCGGTGGTAATCAGGGCTGGCCCCAGCCACCATCTTGAGGTCAGGTACTGCCCTGAGAGCATTTCTCGGTGAGAAAATCAGCCTCTAACACAGTCATATGGGATTCCCCATACAGCCCTCGTTGCTCCAGAACAGAGGAGCTCCGGAGCCACACTCACCTCCTGCTCCTGCTGGCAGTGCTGGGGCCGTGTCAATCACTGTGGCGGTAGTCCCCCTGGGGCATTCATCACGTCTGAGCCTCATGCGGGGGCCCAGAGGGAGAAGTCTTTACTAATGATTTCTATTTATAACACATGTTTTAAAATGTCCAAGAATTAAATTTGCATCTGGTTCCTAGGCAGAGATAACCTTCCTAGGGACCAACTAACTCTGCCACAATGAAAATAGCTTTTAGGGCATTATCACTAAAATGATATGTTTAACATTAGGCTTTTGCATGTCCTACTTTGAAATATTATGCACCCTTCCATATGGGCATTTAAGGCCTATTTAGGTTGTGATTTATTAATGTATAAATGATGTGTTTAGGTCTGTCAAAAAGGGTTATTTTGACTGACTGAACTTAGAGTTTAAAGCTACACAGCCAGGTCACTGGTGACAAGTCTGCAGTCAAGATTGAATTGCCACTTTAGTGGAAGCACAATATGTGCTGCATTGCACTAGCATTTAACTCACCATCCCAGGGTACACTAGAGTTTAACTCCCCAGTGCTGGGCACACTTTGTAGAATATACAAGGGACAGTAAATATATGAATTAGGTGTATTCCAATTCAACACGCTTTTAGGGGTCAGAATACATTCACTGGGCACTGGACAGCAGTGTCCCACTGGGCAGTGCCAACAACTAATTCCTGCAACAACAAAAAAACGGGGATAGCCACACAAAAAGGGGCACTTTCCTACATGTTCTTACTGTGAAAGGACACTACAACAGGCAAAGTACACCAGGGGTCCAGATTCACCAAAGACATTGCTGAGCTCACTTGGCCTCACATCCAAGAAAGAGAAGACTGTGCATTTCAGGTTCGCAGCTCCATGCCTGGTGAGGATCATTTTATATTCTGCCCTGCTAGCATTGGCGTTTCCACAGCTGTAGCTAACCGCAGAGTTCATCTGTGTGGAGTGATGGTTGAAACTGCCATTCTCCTGGAGCATTGGCTGTGACTAGTCTAAAATCTATTACTTTTTCTAGGTTGTTGCATTCACAGTGTTTGTTGCCAGAAACTCCCTATGCAAACTGTCCCATACTCTGACTAAAAAAACGGGAAGATAAAGGGAGATTTTCAGATGGGAGACAAATCAATTTGACTGCATACCTTTCCCCTTTACCCGTTTCATGTTGTACATGTATATTCTTATGCCTAACAAATTGTACCAAAATAAAAGGGTTTCGGACATAAATGAAAAATGCACTCAAATCTTTAGTCATGTTGAAAGCTCTCTGCAGGGATACATATGTCTCTGAACTGTTAGGCTCTGAAACTTTCTTGTATGTACCAACAAGATTTCCTTGCCCGTTTTAATCAGCAAGGAGTGTGTTGATATATGTCAGTAGCAGCTTTTTTTAGCTCTTTGCATTTAGCGTGTATGCACCATAGTTCTAACAATACTGTACAAGATCACAATTTCGAAATTTCTTTATGCTTTGGATAGCACACGTACAAGACGATACCATGGTATAAAAAACTTTGTTTAATAACAGTGGACCTTTTCTAAAAAATCAGATTAGAATTGAAGGAAGCATTTCTGCTCACGGTAGAGAGACGTCACACCGCAAACTCACAACATTCCTGAATAGAACCCATGCATTGGCGATACACCCTATTTAAAGTGCAGGGTAGACTCCATATTTTCTCAAAGCTGAGAATGTCTTACTTTCAATTCCTGACCTAATTCAAAGACATGATTGCAGTTCTAACTAACTGCATCTCATCAGAATACTGCAGAGATATTTGCCTCTCGCTGGCTCCATAAATCATGGATTCCTATTTTTTACACACTGAGGCATGCGCGTGAATAGAATTAAACATATTTTTCTTCAAATAATGTCCCATCAGTTCATCATCTAGCGCAGCAGTTTTACTGACTAACAAGGATCTCAGAATGTTAATTAATTAAGTTGTCTTAACTCCGACAGAAATGTGAAACTGCAGCCAAATGTGGCCCTGCCAGAGGATCAGAAAGTAGCTTCAGATACTTTCGTTCTGCCCTTCTGCACCCCCCAAGGCAGACTTATCTATTTAAATTAAATGCATGTCTTTCTGCATTGGTTTAAATCTCCCTATAACAGGGAATATATATATATTTATTTTTATGCATCCTTAAAAACACAAAAAAAGAAGCATTGTCAAAGCCAATAGATTTGGGTCAATTTCAATCGAACGTGTTCTTTGAACGAAAGGCTCTGTATTTCGTGGAAAAAAATGGTGGTTTATATCGAAATGCTAATTGCAGATACTACCTAGCTGTTGCTGCTGAGTGTGATGCCACAAGGAAATAGGCTGCTGAAATCTCATTACCCATAAACATAATGCTGAACACTGCCTAATGGTTCTCCAAATAAGACAGCAGCGTAAAGGCCGGACACCGTTGTGAATTATTCTCAACTAATTCTATCGCCAGATAAACTGAAATTAGCATTTGCTTTAAAGATTACAAACACGAAAGTTTCCGGATTGGCCATTAAGCAGCCATCCATGAACATTAATGCCTTACATATTCATGCAGGTCTGAAAGGAGAGCTGGCAGTGTATGAGGTAATGTAAAATTAAAATGTTCTGGATACATTTGTCACCGTAAAGCAACACTTCTAACCGATTTCACAAAACTTGAAAGTTGAAGGACTTTCTTCGAGTGTAACGAGTTATTCACCCATGTGCCACTGAACACAGCAATAGATTCTCTTTGGGGCTCTTTATTAAGGATAATTTGCAATTACCGTGAAGTCCATTTAAAATCCCAAGGTGATGGCAGCATCCCACGTATTCAAAAGCTCAGTTTGGAGTTTTGAAGCAGTGTACCAGTACAGAGCCATATTAGCTTTCTATGGTGGTAAGCTTTCTCAGTACCTTCCAGAATAATGTCTGGGACAAATCGCCTGAGTCTTTACTTACAGCTATCTCAGCATCCCCGTGAACGTTTAAACCCCAGTCCAGGATCTTTTTCCATAACTGAAGACATCTTTCGCTTGACTGGTCTAGATGTTCTAAGTGATCACTGGTCAATAGTGTTCTAATCCAGGCTGGACCGTACATAACCACTTATTTGGTCTCCGAAACTCTTTACAGCCTGCTGAGCAGTAGTTTTCCCCATGATAGCCACTATTGCAAACTCCACAATTAACATTAGAGGAAACAATAACTCAAACTCATCTTGGGAAAACTCCCACCACTCTAAGGTAATATCTTACAAGCAACAATCATGGTCACTCCATTGATAACTTGTAAAACTGCTATTGATTTTCAATACCGGTACTTCTTTCGAACACCCAGCTATTCAAGTCATTGCCCTCAAGATATTGCCACACAAGTCATCACTGATACAGAAGCCAGCCTTCCTACCATTAAGATCAAGCTAGTCCTGATGATGGGAAGGATGAATGCAGTGATTTAAAACTCATAAGCCAGTTACAGGCATATTTGGACATTATAGGGGTCCCAAGGTAGACATTAGCATCTTCCTCCAACCATCCCTGGCAGGCTATTCGGACGTGTAAGAAATTGGGTTATTAGTTGAGAGGGGTGGAAGTAACACTCAAATAATAAACACAATCCTTGTCAGGGTGATCTACAAGAGTCACTAAATACAACTATGCTTAACACTCTGGTAGCTTGGCACAAAAGCTGTTAGGCTCAACTTATAGACAATGTGTAATTTATTTTTGAAGTACTCAAAGTCATAAATTGTAAACACAACACAAGAAAAATCTCAAACCAATAACAAAAAATGTAGATAATTTTAATAGATAAAATGACACTGAAACAACCAACCTCCACTCGGTAAATCCCGCAATATGACTTTTTAAAGGTTATATTCAAAATAGTGCCAAGAAGCAACAAGCATTGGCATAACCAATAGGTCACGGCTTTGGGACCTTATAAGTGTTTAGCCAGAGCTATAGGCTTTCCAATGTTTTAAGCTATGCTGTAGGGCATTGTGGCCATTGTGCATCATGTTGAGAAGTTATAATAAAAAAGTGTAATAAGCATTTTTATCACCTTATGTTTAACAAAGAAGACAATATGTTTAACTGAACAACCCAATTAAAAAAGAATGAATATAAATATGTATTGTAGTTTTTTTCCTTGCAATGATAGGGGAAACAGCCATCACAACTAGGTTTTTAACATGCATTGCTATTACATCGCATGCGTTACAACGCATGCGATGTTACAACGCATGGTAAAAACCACGCATACCAACACATTGCATGCGCTTTTACAACGCATGTGATGTAATGTGTAATGGCAGCGGCGGCTATCCAAGTCGTTGTGAGGAAACTTAGGCTGTTTCCTCACAACGACGAGCACCAAGCAGGAAGGAGGAAGTAGGAACGCGGAGCGGAGAAGGAAACGCTGGAGAGGAGAGAGGTAAGGGGGTTTGAGCTTGGGCTGGGGGTTTCTTTTGTAGGGTTTAGGGTAGTGTGAAAGTAGTGTTCTAAAGTTTGTGTTTATTTTTTTACGTTTTAGTGTGGTTTTTTTTTAAGCGTAGTGTTGTAGTGTGTGTTAAATCTAGTGTATTAGGGTTTAGGGTACTGTTGTAGTGATTTAGGTTTTAGAGTAGTGTAGTAGTGGTTGTGTAGTGTAGTGATTTATGTTTTAGGGTAGTGTAGTAGTTTTTGTGTATTGTTGTGTTTTAGGGTTTAGAGTAGTGTAGTGTTTTAGGGTTTAGGGTAGTGTAGTTGTGTTTGTGAAGTGTAGTGTTTTAGGGTTTAGGGTAGTGTAGTGTTTTAGGTTTTAGGGTAGTGTAGTAGTGTTTGTGTAGTGTAGTGATTTAGGTTTTAGGATAGTGTAGTAGTGTTTGTGTAGTGTAGTGTTTTAGGGTTTGGGGTATTGTAGTGTTTTAGGGTTTAGGATAGTGTAGTAGTATTTGTGTAGTGTTCAGTTGTAGGGTTTAGTGTAGTGTTTTAGGGTTTAGGGTAGTGTAGTAGTGTTTGAGTAGTGTAGTGTTTTAGGGTTTAGAGTAGTCTAGTGTTTTAGGGTTTAGGGTAGTGTAGTTGTGTTTGTGTAGAGTAGTGTTTTATGGTTTACGGTAGTGTAGTGTTTTAGGATTTAGGGTAGTGTAGTAGTGTTTGTGTAGTGTAGTGTTTTCTGGTTTAGGGTAGTGTAGTGTTTTGGGGTTTAGTGTAGTATAGTTGTGTTTGTGTAGTGTTTTAGGGTAGTGTAGTAGTGTTTGTGTAGTGTTATAGGGTTTAGGGTAGTGTAGTAGTGTTTGTGTACTGTGGAGTTTTAGGGTTTAGGGTAGTGTAGTGTTTTAGCTTTTAGTGTATTAAAGTAGTGTTTGTGTAGTGAAGTGTTTTAGTGTTTAGTGTTGTAGGGGTGGGAGTAGTGTGGGCAGTGTTGTAGTGTAGTAGTGTTTTAGGGTTTAGGGTAGTGTAGTGTTTTAGCGTTGAGTGTAGTGTAGTAGTGTTTGTGTAGTGTAGTGTTTTAGGGTTTTGGGTAGTGTTGCAGTGTTTGTGTAGGGTAGGGTTTTAGGGTTTAGGGTAGAGTAGTGTTTTAGGGTTCAGTTTAGTATAGTAGTGTTTGTGTAGTGTTTTAGGGTAGTGTAGTAGTGTTTGTGTAGTGTTTTAGGGTTTAGGGAAGTGTAGTAGTGTTTGTGTACTGTGGAGTTTTGGGGTTTAGAGTAGTGTAGTGTTTTAGCTCTAAGTGTAGTATAGTAGTGTTTGTGTAGTGAAGTGTTTTAGTGTTTAGTTTTGTAGTGTTTTAGGATTTAGTGTAGTGTAGGGTTGGGAGTAGTGTGGGTAGTGTTGTAGTGTTTTAGGGTTTAGGGTAGTGTAGTAGTGTTTGTGTACTGTAGTGTTTTAGGGTTTAGGGTACTGTAGTGTTTTAGGTTTTAGTGTAGTATAGTAGTGTTTGTGTAGTGAAGTGTTTTAGTGTTTAATGTAGTGTAGTAGTGTTTTAGGGTTTAGGATAATGTAGGGGTGGGATTAGTGTGGGTAGTGTTGTAGTGTAGGTGTGTTTTAGGGTTTAGGGTAGTGTAGGGGTGGTAGTAGTGTGGGTAGTGTAGTAGTGTTTTAGGGTTTCGGGTAGTGTAGGGATGGGAGTAGAGTTGGTAGTGTTTTACGGTTAGGGGTAGTGTAGGGGTGGGGTAGTGTGGGTAGTGTTGTAGTGTAGTAGTGTTTTAGAGTTAGGGGTAGTGTAGGTCTGGGAGTAGTGTGTTGTGTAGGTGTAGGGTTGACACTTACCTTGCAAACTTTAACTACGAGTATAGCTTTCCCAGGCATGCCTTGTCGTTGTAATGGCATGCGTGGTAAAGGTATACTTGTGGTAAAAGTATGCGATGTAATGGCATGTCGTTGAAATTAACATAGCGTAGTAATACCCATGTTGTAATGGCACGTATTGTATTTCTATGCGATGTAACGTCATACAACCCAATGCTAGAAACGTGTTCCTGCCAGTTCTAATGCCAAGGTCGTGCTGAGTGATGTTGTCCTGGTGCTGACTGACACTGTGGTGGTGTTTAGGTGGTGGTAAGGTGATGGTCTTTTCAGATGGTGTTGTGTTGAGGTGAAGCTTGTTTGATACTGAGGTGATGTTGCGCTGTAGGATATATCTTTTTAAGAGATTGTAGGAATTACACAATACATCATTTAAGCGACGAAAGGCAAGCTCAAAAGAAAGCATGTCCTCCTCCTAAACCCTTTGTATTGCAGAAAAACAGAAATGATTCTGAAAAGCCTTAAAACGAACTTACTTGCAAAACACCTATTTTTTTTACTGAAGGTCATCAACCCATAAACATGTGATTTAAGCATGCTCGCACAAAACAGACAGCATATTATTACAGAAATAACAGGACGACTGTAGCTCTCTTCTTACTGTGAAAGACTTCTATTCTATGCACCTATTCCATGCTCCCCCGCCAAAAACAATTGTATGGTGTTTTCCAGTGCTTTTTCTGACAGCTTAGACAAGAACGCCATTTCTTGTACAATGGGTTTTTGTTGGATGCCCCATGCTACTCTGTGGTGGGGGGAAGTCTCTTCATACATTGGTCTGCAGTGTTTCATTCACATTTAAATGTGAATGAAACACTGCAGACCAATGTATGAAGAGACTGGGCTGAAAGAGCCAATTACACTAATTAAAATCAAAAGGTTTGGTTAATGCCAGACCTAAAAATGGGGTGGGGAAGATGGCTGTCCATTTCTAATTGCATGCTCAATAGTCGTTAACATTAAAGAAGGACTACTCGAGGCAACCGTTAGTGCTATTGCTGCGTGCAATGAAGGCCAACAAGTATCTCCTGTTGAAAGATAATGACAGAGCAGCAGCTGCTTTAATGGCAAAAAAGGGCCACCATTAAACAAAATGGATGTTTCCTTCCACTGCAAGGGTAACATTATTTTGGCAAAACACTTATCTTTTGATGTATACAGCTACTATCTTCCACAAATGTTTGGGGAGATACACTTCAATCGTTTGGCTTACAAGGTGCTAAAGACCTAATATACAAAAAGGTTTATGAATACAAAAAATCCTGAACATACTTCCTCCTATTGATATCAGACTGGTTTGTAAACTATGGATATCAAGTAAGGATCTTTTAGTTTATCCCTTGTACTTCTGAGGACAGTATGAAGCACTATTTTCCACTCAAACATTCCGATTGAACAAGAAGCCAAGCTGCCTAATACACTCCTATATCTTTCACTTAATGCCACAAGTAAGCTGTTGTTTGCTTATTATATCAAAATGTGGGAATGTGACTTCTCAACCCAGGGGAAATTGTGAGGCACTTCAGCCAATGAACTATGGAATGACATTTGTCAAACAAGGATAGTTATTGAAATTAGAAGTTTGTTAAATGAAGCTGCACAAAGCACATTTAAACACCACCAAATGCTAGTTTTCGTCTGCCTCTAAGGAGTGAGCATAGCTGAGGGAATTGAAAGATGATGCTAGACATCTCAGTGACACATTAAGCTAATTTTGCGCAACGGTTTTTAAACTCTACTTGTAAAGGTTTTTTTTTAGTTCTGACTGAAAAAAGTCAATATATTACAAAGCTATGGTTATTTTATTAACAACGAACACCTCGCTGCACCTAAAAATACTACTAAACTGAAAACAAGCTTGCAAATGCAACAAAACATTTTAAAGTACACTCAGATGTAATTTTTCAGGCAAACTACGGAGTGTATAATTGTATAACCATGTGGGAAATCAATGAGACACCCCTGCCTGACAAGACTTCTAAAAGTTTCACTTTTCTCTGCCACTGCCATGCCATGACTGCAAGAAGAACAACATTCCTTATGTATGACATGACTTTGAGCGAAATTGTAAATTGTGTACAATTTTAAAATAATATATAAGTTTCCTTACTGTAAATCAGAAATCCTTGCATGCCAACTCAAAGTAAAGACTTGCTTTTTTCATCTGTCCTTTTCCATGAAATGATTGAAAAAATAATGCATCTTACAAAAGTATTAACACACTTCACATATGTGGCGGGAATTGTGAATGATGAATTATAGTACCTTCTTCAGTTAGGTTCTTGAGGGTAAACTGATGGTGATTGAAGATGGAGCACCGACATCATATAGCTTCACTGTTTTCCAGCATATGTGCACTTTCACCAAGACACTATGCACCGAGTTGGCAACCATTCCCACAAGAGACCTGCAAGATGAACAGACATGTCTCTGCGATCCCAGCTGTGCCTTTGGTAGAAGCACAGGTACACCCAGGTTGACGCCAAATCCATAGGCTACCAGCAGATTGCTCTCAATCAATGTAGTTAAGTGCAAGATAGCCAGTATCAACCGCAGGAGCATTGGAACTACTTTCCTGCAAACTTGTGGGGCCTTCAGGGCGATGGTACCACCCATGGTTTGTTTGAGAGCCAACATGACCCCTGCAAAAAAAACCAGGACAATATGGATTTGGATATTAAACAGGTATGCCAGATTGAAAGTGGCTACCTATGTTAGAAGGTAAAAACAAAAGCGCCCAACTACACTTACCTAGCCAGTACAGTCAGAAAGTGCTGCTGAGCAACTGGGAGATATCGTTTCTTTATTTTTTTTCTTAAAAATCAATGTACAAAAAAGGGAAAATGTTCTTTGCTACAGCTAGTTTGGAAACTCATAAAAAGTTCTAACAGACGCAGTTAGGATTTCTGATGTTTTATCCTCTCCAAGGATTATTACCCTGATAATACCGCATTCTTATCTTATCTTTTATTTTACCATACCAATTTATAAGAATCCTCGATCAACTGGATCTTTGTTATCGGCTAAGAAGTGTAAAGGGGAAAAACCATTCCATTGATAATTTCTCAAATGACCAGGACAATTCAAAATCAAAGGACCACTGACTACGAAATAAAGTTTTGGGAATTTATTACAAAGCCAAAAATAACTGAACAAACAAGCACCTCAGCACGAGGTTAAGTAGATATATGGGCACTATTACAAACATAATCCTACGCAGGAGTCTCATCTGACACAGAATAAGAAGAATAGTTAGTTCTAGAAGCATCAGGCATATTTATTACAAGAGAGACAAAATCCATCATCCTTTCATGTGCAGCACATTTTACCACAGCAATTTCCCTTGGGGGCTGCAAGGCTTCCAATAGTAGCATCACAAACTCCCTGTTCCTAAAAGGTGATCCAGATGATGTCATGTAACCCCTCTGTGCACACAATGGGAAATAAAATTCCCAGGTAATCTTAACCATATGTAAATTGGGAAATGAGTTCAAGGAGTTAAAAAACAATGAGTTTTAATTATTTAGCGAATAAATGTATACATTAAAATCATCATCAATGACTTTTTGGGTACATATCATCAATTCACTAGTTAATAAATACAAATTAAACAATTTTAAGTGGTAAAGATGGTGTCTTCGACGCACGTTTCGGCACTGGGGGGTGCCTACGTCAGGAAATTACCACCAAATAATCTAAAATTGACATATAACATAACTGACTAATACATCCCCCTGTCCTGCAAAGGAGAGACAAAGCCTAGACTTTTTTCATAATAAACAAAGAATAAATATCATAATACGTTAAAATAGAAATTAGATAAGTAGAAGGAAAGTTAGATAAGAAAAAGCAAAAGGGATAGATTGCTTTCATTGTATCTCTGTATGTGTTGCTTAGCTTGGGGGAAGGAAAAAGTGGAAAAAGGGGGAGAGGAGTGATCAATCTGTTTGTACCATTCAACTGGCTTCTCCCTCAGCTTAGGGAAGTCAATTGTGAACGCTGTCAAAATCACCTCTACTCCAAGGCACATGCACATACTTTCCACTAGCTACCTCTCGTAAAGGGTAATTCTCTACTCCCGGCATCCCCTCTCCTGGAGGGTCTCTCCTACACTCTTTTTGGCAGTCTTCTTTTTGGACCATCTTTCTTTCCATTCTAAAGGTACCATAACGGGGAAATGCTAATTCTTCAATCCTTCTGTCATTTTACATCAATTCTAGAGCCAAAGTATACTATGCAATCCTACATAAGTAGCCATGTGATGCAATGAGCTGGGGTATCCTCGGGCAGAACTTCTTCTCCTCTTTGAGTAACCACCCTTTTATCTCCTCTACACACATCTAGTAAAACTTAAAACATGTCATGCTTAAATCACGTTCCACCTTTCACAGTGCACTTTTACTTCCTGATGACTATCCACCAATACCAGCGCGGCTTCACACCAACCGACCTATTGCAGTGTGACACCCTCTGACATCACTTTTTCTCCGCTCGCAGCAGTTCCCCTCCTTTACAATTTTCTCGAAATCACTCACACATCCTTTCCAGACTCTGAAATAACCGTTTGTCCACAGAATGACCAAACAAGTTACTTCTCTGACTGTCCGTCCACAGTCTCGTGTAATTGTCTACCTCAATCAGGCAACCGTCTGTCCGACCAGACAATCACCTCAACTGATACAGCAGCCCACATCCAGCGTCGGTTACTCACGCACTCACACATTTGCTCCCACTATGTCGGGTCTGGGTAATCGATAACGTCTCACGACTCCTCAATCAATGATGGACAATTACTCTCTCAGTGTCTTCTACACCACAATCTCTCAGGCTACTCATCGAGCCCAAGTTCTCCCGGACAGCGCGCGCTCACAGCCTGATCTCACAGTCACTCAACACTCACTCCAACTCTGCATGACATCACACCATCAAACAACACCACAATATAACAACACATGACCCTGTTCATACTCACTCTCCCACGAACTGCTGCTTTCGCTGCACCGTCACTCTCCGTCAGTTTCCATCAAATGGCATTGTCCTCCACTGACGATCCACCGGACAACCATCACTTGCATTCTATGGGGCTCAGGAATCTCTTATCCTAAATTAGATCTCCCCTTACTCAAGAGATAACCATCCTCTGCTACCTACTGATGACACCGGATTCTTATCTTATCTTCTATTTTACCTTATCAATTTATAAGAATCCTCGGTCGACTGGATGTTTGTTATCTGCTAGGAAGTGTAAAGGGGAAAAACCATTCCATTAATAATTTCTCAAAAGACCAGGACAATTCAAATTCAAAGGACCACTGACTACGAAATAAAGTTTTGGGAATTTATTACAAAGACAAAAATAACTGAACATAAAAGCACCTCAGCACAAGGTTAAGTAGATATATGGGCACTAATACATACATATTCCTATGCAGGAGTCACATCCGACTCAGAATAAGAAGAATAGTTAGTTCTAGAAGCATCAGGCATCCAATGATTGCTCTGAATCTCTATTTTAGTTTTCATTAGCCTAGTAAAGAAAAGCAATTCATCAATCCCTACACTGCCGCTAAAACGACATCCCTACTTAGCATCAGCCCCAGATAAGAGAGAAAAAGGTGTCAGTAGTGAGAACTTCCTTAGAAGTACACACATTTTGCAAAGGTAAGTAGCAAAAGCTACAGAGCTTGTTCTAAGATACTCCTTTTAGCTTCCCCTCTAGTTCTCATCTCCTCCTTCTCCTGATCTCTCCTTCTCTCGTTCTGACTCATTTCCCTTGGGGCACTATCCCTAATACAAAATCACAAATCAGTAGAACACACCCTTTACATACCCCTTCAGACAGGTCTTCTTTCCTGTACTTTTCCATCGAAACTCTGTGTTCATACAAAAACCGTTGGTGTGTCCTTGGGTTCCAGGCACCTTCTCCCCTGAAAGTATCATATATGCATTCCTGTACACTCCCATGGCAGCTTCTCCTACTATCCTAACTCCTAAAACAAAAGGGTTATTCTGCCTAATGAGATGTATGTCCTTGCACCTGCAACGAGAAGCATATGAGCGAAGCAACCTTGCATTCACAAAAAATCTGCTATCTACCTTCGACTGAAAGCCTTCCCAAGGAAAATACATGTCAGGCCAGCAATATTCAGCTAACATAAGAGATAACAAACAGGCCTTCTCTTGAAGGTATGTGCGACTAGGCCTTTACACATTTAGATCACACATTAATAGCATCTCATCCATAAACATTTAATGCATTACATTTTCTTAAATGAATAAGCAAACCTACATGTGCAGACTTTAATATGGTGCACGTTTAAATGTAATGCATCACTTTATTCGTGAACTAATTCAACATGCATCATCTAGAGTACATTTTCAAATAAACACTACATTGAACTTCATAAATGACATGAAAACATTTCTATTCGCACTAATACATGCTGCATTAATACTACATTTCTAATGGCTACCCGTTAATACATTCCTTTAGATATGTGGATGCTGACTATCAGTGATTATGTTGCACCCCTACAATGTTCAGAATAACATGATGCTTTATCAATCCCAATCCACGTTTTTGTATTACCCCACAATGAGATTGTGTCTTCAGCTAGCAACACACCTTCTCGGTCAAGTAACACTGATTCTGTTCGGTGCACTGTGGTTCTTCTTTCTAAGTAGTTCTCCTGAGGACATCGTTACCTCGACATCTGTGACTTGACACCTTCAGTTTTAAATGCACTGCAACAGCCCAGTCTTGTTATTATCTGTATTGGGCAGCATTTGAGGATTAACTTCTTTCTGACACAAGTGCTTACGCTTTTTCCTTCATGCAATAGTGGGTGCTGCTGGACTCACAGATGGAGATTTTTTATTTAGGTTGTGTGTAAAGGAACTCCTGTCCAGTTCAGCAGGTTAAACCTTGTTACTGGGTTCGTCAGCAAGAATGGGTGCCTGTAAGGATGAGATACCATCACGCATGAGAAAGATAAGGAGCTGTGAGGAAATATATGTAGTATCCTGGGAGGGCGTCAACTATGTGTGGAATGTCAGACGGAATACCTAACAGTTTAGCAAGGGTGAAGTGAAAACGTACGGGGCAGGTTACGGAAGGGCAGGTATTCGGATACATTTGAGGAGTTGGACTCTACAGCGAGGAATGCTCAATGCCTGGGAGTAGTACTTGTGAGAAATGAATGCATACTTTGAAGAGGTGTGGAAATGTCTGAGTGAAGTGGTAATAAACACCTCTGAACAAAAGTCAATGGAGCTAAAGGTTAGGGCAAGGGCCATTTATAAGATCAGCTGAAGCAGCTCAATGTGCTACAGGGAAGTGCCAATTAGAGCCTGATGGGGGGTGGGGTGCGTGAAGCTCTTCTACCACTGCCCTCCCAGATAGAGATGGGAGGCTCAGAGTAGTCGCAATCCTCCCTCTTGGTAGGATGCACAGCCTATGCCCCAGTCCTTGGTGTCACCTACCTTGAGAGCGCTAGCTGGGGTAGGCTGCACACTGAAGAGGAGCTTGTGAGGAGTAGCACTAACTACCACAGGGGCCACAAAACACCCTGCAGCAAACCAGCAAACTATCACCCAGTTCCAACCATCCTGAGGGGTTGGGCCAGCCATTCCCGTGGATGGAAAGGATGCGTCTCTGTTGTGCAGCTGCATGTTCAGCACACACAGAGAGGACCTTTCTTTTCCCAATCTGGCCACCCCGCTGCAGCCTTATCTTGGTGCATTCTGCTCTCTAACCAAACACATTTGGAGAGAACCAGAGGGATCCCTGAGGCTGGAATGCCCGTACAGGAGGCGGGCCATTGCATGCTATGTCAGCAGCTGAACTCATTTATCTAAAAATAATGTGAGCACACAAAGGCAAGCTGAATACGAGGCTCCATGAAAAATATTTGCAATGCTATTGGTCTCGCATTTAAATCAAGACCTATGGCATTGCAAACATACAGCCACCAATGTCCAGGCTGCTTTGAAAGTGAAAGAGTGCATGGTGCCCTGAATGCAAGCAAAGCATGTCGTCGTGCCTACTAAGATACAACAGCCACCATCCCCGGGGCCTAAGGGACAACCTACCGGTAGGCTAATTCCTTCGAGTACGCCGAAATTGTACCATGAGAGATGATTACTTCAAAGAATCTGAGGATCTGAGTGCAAGACTCCTGGAGCGGGGGTTATCCACGACGACTTATCAAAAAAGCGCAGAAGAGGGCATGGTACAGTCCCTGTGAAACAATTCTTATGGTACAGGAGAAGAATGATGGAAGTATGGAGAGAATGATTTGCGTAACAACATACCGCACATAGAGTAATGCCATCCGCAAGATTGTGAATAAACATTGGGCATTGATTGCTGATGACATTGACTAACGGTCTCCCCCCATGCATTCCTTTAAAAAGGCAAAAAGTATTAGGGACCATGTGGTCAGCTCCTTCCTGGACAGTCCTGAATCACCAACAATACAAACCTTGTGGAACTTGCCTGTGACAATAGGACACTTTAGATGCGGACAGTGTAAGGCATGCAAAATGACTGTACAAACCAAGCAATTCACACACAGACAACATAACCTAGGTCTCAAATCATTCACAAATTGCAATACCAGTAACGTAATTTATTGTAGTACATGTCTGTGTGGGCTCATTTACGTAGGACAAACTCAACAAAAGATTAAGGCACGAATCCTGCAACACTGCAGTAGAATAAGGTGTGAGGTCCAGGGAGAACCACTGGTCGAGCACTTTAAAGCACCCAATCATGCACCTGATGACTTACAGTGGGTCGTCCTTGAGAAAGTGTCCTTGGGCCCAAGGGGAGGTAATATAGGATCCATTTTGAATGTCAGGGAAAGCAAATGGATGACCCGTTTTGACTCAATCCAAACAGTTTGAACAAACAAGATGCCAGTTATGCCCAGTTAGCATGTCTCAGGTAAATGGGGTCCTAGAACGGGCCAACACTGCACATGTAGTAATGAGTACACTGTTATGTCTGTATACTGTCGTCCCCTTTTACAGGTATTCAACAGATGAGACGACAAACATCTACAATGTTATGACTATTTCCATTCTGTACGTGTCTTAAATGTAAATGTTGTATGCAGTCAATTTTCCTTCCAAATACTGATGGTATTACTGTACGTCATTCATTTGACTACCCTACACTGATATTTTGGGCACATTTATTTTGCCTTTTAGGATGTTTACTGTATACTCAGTATATACAATACATTATCATACTTTATACGGGGAGACTACTGTGTGTATTTGTAATACCAGTATCATAAATGTTCACTACGTCAAGTATTCCATCTCGAATGTTTTGAAATATACTGAACTCAATGTTACTATTAAGGACTATTGCACCCCCCTTTTTTAAACTGTTCAATGCCCCACACTGACTCTTAATTCGTTTTTTTGCTAACATAACCTTGCATAGAACACTGCTCATTTTGATTTGGCACTCGTAACATATCTACATTAGGGGCTGATTACCTCTATTTAGCAAATACGATCTAACTTCGCCCAACCTGTTCCGAGCACTTTGCCCTATTCATTTTTATACACAGGGATGACGGCTGGTTTTTGTATATTCAATCAAGGTTTATTATCCCTGATTTTGCTGCAAAGATCGAGTAGCGCTCTTTTAATATTATACTGCTCACACAAGTTACTGCTTGAAGATTCCGAGTTGTAGTCTCTTTTCACTTTTCCTAAAACCGGGACGCAGTGATGCCGTGCCCTGTCAACATTTAGCGACTGCAGGTACACACGCTGAACGTACACGCGTATAAAAGCTATCCTTGATGGCCCGCTTGCACTCTCCTTGACCGACTCTGGAGGGCTGACATCTGGTCCCGCGGTAAGCCTTGTGATATTTTTCTTGGCCATGATACATGATGCTAGTTGTCCAGCTGCATTTTCCAAGTAGTGAATATGCTCTCTCACTAAATCTTTACAGATTGAGGCACAGGCTGTTTTTCATGGATCGTTTGTGCCACCCTTCAATTCAACAGTTCCAAAACCGAGGTGCTACATTGCTCCTCCGACCGTGCCCCTAGGCCTCTCCCACAGGAGTTCTGGCCGCCTGACTTTCTAGGTACCAGTGTGCCTGCCGAATCCGTTCAAAACCTGGGGGTGATGTTCAGCTCCAGCCTGCAGCTGGATGCATCAGTGAATAAAACGGTGGCCACCTGTATGGCACTACTCTGCTCGCTTCGGAAGATCTTACCCATGCTCCTTGTACAGGCTAGACCAGAAGCAGTGAGGAGCATAATTTTAAGTAGGCTCGACTACTGTAACGCGCTACTTCTGGGGGCGCCGGCTACTTTGGTGAGAAAGTTGCAGCGTGTACAGAATTTTGCAGCCAAACTAGCACTCTCGCGCCGACGCTTGGACTCCTCTGCCACGGCACTTAGGGACCTTCACTGGCTGCCAGTCCCTCAGCGCATTGACTTTAAAGCTTTGTGTCTGGTATTTAGGGCTCTTCACGGACAAGGTCCGTCCCCTTTGCAGGATCTATTCTCTTGGTATAACCCGTCTAGATCACTCCGTTCGGCCTCAGCCTACTTGGTAGTAGTGCCCAAGATTCTGAGATCCCGGATGGGTGGTCGATCTTTTAGGTTTACTGCAGCAAGACTGTGAAATTCACTTCCGCTAGGTTTGAGGGGCTTGGGAGACCTTTCTTCCTTTAAGAAGGCCTTAAAAACACATTTGTTCCCTAGGATACTGTAATTGCTTCTGCTGCTGGAAACATCATGTATGTGTCATAACAGTCTAAGCGCCAGGATGCCCGTTGGGTGACAGTTATGCGCTATAAAAGTATGCCTATACATACATACATACATACATCTCTAGTCTTCACCTAAATAATTGTGTATACCGTTGATCAGGTATTTATTTTAACGAAGTTTGTGTATCTAGCGCTTTGCGCTTTGGTTATTTTAGTACCCCCACTGATTAATATACTCCTGCTTATTTTTTATGTTTTGGACAATCATGTCGAATCAGTCTCAGTTCTAGAAACTCTGTGGTGTTCAATATGGCAACAATTCGATACCTTTGATAAGGCTCTTTATTTTTAACTTTGTGTATCTAGTGCCTTGCGCTCTGGCCAATTTAGCATGTCCACTGATTAAAATAGCCTTGTTTATTTTTTATTTATTTTTGATGTGTGTGAATAATCATGTTGAATCGGTTTTAATAACAAGAAACCGTGTGTTCCTCATCATGGCAACTATTGGTTAGTTCACAACATGACTATATAGCATGCCTCCTTGTGGCCTTGTTGTATGTAGAATTTATACATTATGAGGCCACTCATGTTGATACCTTAATTTCCAGGTGTTAACTCGCTCCCTGACAATAGGAGCCCCCAGGCTCAACTTTCCTTTATTTGACTCAGCCCCACACATAAGGCGGCTTTCTGGTAACTATACTTTCCATTTATGCCATATCCCTAACTAGATGGATCTTCGCTAGTTTACTTTATTTTTTATCAACCCTAGGTGCCCCTCCCCAGCCCACTTTGCGTTCGAGTCCTGAGGACGACCCCATAGTAAGGTGGAACTCAACCTACATCATCTGGGGGTCGAAACTTTGACTTTTACATCTTCACCTACCCATGAACACCTCCTTCCCCACTACTCTATGAGCACATTGTTAATTTACGTTGAATACGTGTTTGCATATATATATGCGTGAATGAGGATGTGAATAAATAACATCTCTTATTAAATTGTGTAATCATTTTCACGTAGAACTGTATAAAGAATTTTCTGTGTTCTCCAAAAGTGCACGTACTGGGACTCCTTTTTCCCTGCAACATGCAGTAGGAAAAGCACAATAAAGAAAAAACTACAGGTACCGTGTAACAGCCAAGTAAATGGGACAGTAGTCATGGGAGGTTACAGGGGAACACATGGCTGTACTAAGCAGGGAATAACAAGCCCATTTAGGAATCAGAAGACAGCATTTCAGAAGGACAAAGACCCAAGACAATGAAAAATATTGGGGGGCTTCTCTCCCTTACTGAACTAAAACAGATCATCAATGGAACAGTGCTTGAGTGCTGGCTCAGGCTCGACCCAAAAAGCGGCAAATGTGGTATCTGGTAGCACTGTACTAGATAAAAAACACAACTTCAAGAGAACCGCAATGGAGCATGGACCTAATAGAGGGACCAGGATTGTCCCGCTTAAGATTTTACCTTCTCTGAATCCAAAGTCTGTGTTGTTGCTGTGGAACTCAGAGCTGGTGAAAAGAGCAGGTAATCTCTGGAGATTCGGGTTGTTGGGTGTCATGGATGGTCATCAGGTGCCATGAAGAGTGCGTTCACGCTTGTGAAGAACCCAAAAACATTTGTATTCTCATCTGGTCCTTAGGACTTGTTGTTTGGAGGAGTACACTCTGATATCAGCCAGAGTCAAGAACCTCCAGGGTCATGTCTTGATAATCGGGGTTCACTCCAGCAGAGACCAGCAGCAAGGCTCAGGCAGGTCCAGTTGGTACTGGCCAGCTGGGCAGTTACAGGGAGCTCTCTGGAAGTGCATTGTGACACTTTAGCTCAAGCAGGAAGTTAGCCAATTGGCCTTTGGAGTCTCTTCTGGGGACCCTAGGTTCAAGGAAAGCTGGTAAAATATTCCTTCTTCAGACATCAAGGCAGTCCTTCTTTTGAACCCTACATGCATCCAGTAGCTTTCTGGTAAGAGATTGTGAAGATGCCAGAGCTAGTCTATGGGTGGGGGTGCCACTTTGTCTAACTGTTCCCCTTTTCTGGGTTTGGCTCCAATCTGTCTTGGGTAGCAAAGGGCAAGCAGGCCAAAGTTGGAGCTACATTTATCAGTGGCATGGCAGACAACCCTTAGAAGTCAGGGAGGGATGTGCAAAGCCCTGAGTTAATCTTTTGAAGCTCATGAAGGCTAAGAGCAGTCCCCCAGGACATCCTGCGCAGGAGAGGAACACTCTGCCCCAAACCCAAGACCCCTTTGTCCCCATGTCTGGAAGGAATACACATCACACAACAGGAGAGCTATTGAAAGCCATGTGACTCTAGCTATGAGACACATTTGTAATAGGCAGAAAATGACAGCTAGGACGCAAAGTCTTAGACAGAGTGTGGACTACTCATGCGCTCAAAAAAGCGTTACACCAGAGTTCATCTTTTAATAACAAGGTTACTCTGCTTACATATAATCTAACACACCATGTACATGACTTTAATGTGAATGTAATAATCCAACAAATGTTCGTTTTTTCTTTAATTCATTGCTTCATGAATCTTGATTTATTCACTTGAATTTATTCATAACAAAGTTCCTTTCAAAGAACAATATTGGTTAATGGGCATGAATCACTCAATCCCAATGCATTTCGGGTGCTGTGTACACCCTTCCTCAGGGGATTCTAAGAACAAATAATAACCCCAATCATCAAGTATCATAGTACAATCTCATAAATATACTTCGAATAAGGGCCTGCATTGACGTGAGGTATACTGTAAGAAAAACAGTATGAAAATGTGAAGTGTGTCCGTGTTTAATCAAATGTATGCAGTAGAAACAAGAGGTTCAGAGACAAACCAAAGGTTCAAAGTCTGACACAGTGTATTGTCAGAAAGTGATGCCCCACATGTTCATGTCACGTTACTTTATGCATGCTCTCCCCAGTGCAAAACTGCAGTTCACACTGACTGTGATTACAGTAAGGAAGTGCAGGAAAAAGAAAGAATCAGTGAAAGAACTTGCTCTTTACAGAAACAACCCAATACTCATGCTCAATAGTACTGACGCATGCTTGTGGAATACGAGCATTCCTCCATACCTCCATGCCCACTTTCTATGGGTAAACCAAATGAAAAGCGAATTGCAAAGGCACTCCCGATAAGGATCCCTTGACGCTGTTACATAAACAAATAACGGTACTGACTGATTGGCTTAAATGGTGACTTTTATCCCAAGCATTGTTGTCTGTACGCTACTGAGAATAAAAACAACCATAAGCCACTGACAAGACAAACTCAGTATAACACCCACTATCCATGTGTTGGTAACTCACCAGAATTTCAATGTGTCTGCCGTTGTGTCCGTGCCTATTATGAGAAACCATTGTGAAGAGACCAATGGTCCTGTATATCGTAAACTGCAAAAAATCAAATTGAAACCGACCCAACTTAAAAGAAATTCTAATAGAACAAAAGACACAAAAAACAACCCACCACTTCTAAGATGCCGCTTACTTCTAAAAAGATCCTGAGAATGCTCCCATGCAGTTATGCGATAAAGATGCAGGTTGTGCAAGAGGAAGTGCCCCGCTGTCAACTGCAAAACAGGGAACGGACCGAAGTTAACGAGTTTCCGATCCACAAACCATGAACCAACCCATAAACCCCTTTCCTGAAAAGGTCTTCTTACTTCACGAGAGTCCTGGAAATGCTTCTGTAATTGCCGTCCTAGTAACCCCAGCTTTACCCGGCGCAAAAGTGAACCACCGCATTTAAATTACCCTCCTCCTTCCTGAGCGACCTTTGTGACGCGACGCTTAGTTAGGACTTTGTCTTAAGTTAAGATTATGTCTTAAATTAGGATATTGTCTTAATTTAGGATTTCGCCTTAAATTAGGATTTTGTCTTAAGACCAAAACTTAAGGCAAACTTAAGTTTAACATAAGACAAAATCCTAATTTAAGACAAAATCCTAACTTAAGACAAAATCCTAACTTAAGACAAAATCCTAACTTTACTACTACTAAATGCCTTCTGTGAATACCAAAAGTTGTAAATTTGGGATTTTGTCTCAGATTAGTTCTGTGAATTGGCCCTTGAGATCTTGCACTTTTTTCCTGCACATATTTTGCCAGACATTTCATTACTTATAATGCCAAATCAGACGCAAAAACGCTTGTCCATCAAGTTGGCATTCTTAGACAAATAGGAATTTTTGCCTCAGTCTTTCAATGGAGGTCAAAAGACAGCACAAAAAAAAGAAAAATATTTGGAAGATCTTCTAGGACCTTCCAAGCCCCATGTGCAAAGGGAATTTGCATTCAGAAACCCTTGATTTTGGTAAATCAGAGGGTTTGTGAATCCTAAAACCTTTTGTAAATGTGCTAAACCAATTTAGTTTTGTACCGATGCACCTGAAACTATCCCACATTTTTTCTTTGTATGTCGCGCTTATAATAAACCTAGGTCAAAATGGTTAAAACCTGTATGCCGCCTGCTTGAGACCAAGAATCACTCTTCTGCCCTCAGAATTTTGCAGACAGATCCTAACACCACCCTAGCTTGTGGGGTGGCCAAATTCCTTAGCTGGGCCTGGGTGATCAGACTGAAAGACTTACTTTAATTTTACAAGGCGACTATCTTTTAACTCTGTTCAAAGCTGTAATTGGTTTAATGATTTCTTATTGTTGTATCCTGTTTAAGTTTTTTTAATGACTTTTATAAATCAATTGTATTTTTAACTGCAAATGTGCTTTTTAAGATATTTCATATCGAAATAAAGCGTTGTATTACATATTACATTACATATCAATTTAGCAATTTGAAAAGATTTGCCAAACCATGAAATGGGGATAGAAAATATTAAGGAATTGCTAGTTGGAAGGAGAATTTTAAGGGCTTCTGTTAGAAAGTGGATTAGTAGTAGTGATAAGTAGGCCACAAACACAAGCAGAGGATCGTTCAAGGTCTCAAAAAATGATTCCCTTGCTCAAACCTTGGTAACTGGTAACAAGCAAGCAGGCTTAAATAAAGAAGACAGGTGTTTAAAGCACTTAACAACACCAACACACTAAATACGTAAGACCCAACACACAATAAGAATCCAACTCCAATTTATAAAAATATATGTTCATGAACAAATAGACCCTAAACAACAAAAATCCAATCTAGGGAACCAGAGATATGGACTGTTAAAGAATAAACACTTTTTAGTGCTTAAAAGCATATATCATCACTTTGGGACATCTGATCTTGCTTGATTGAAGCAAATTCAAAGTTTGAGACCAACCGCAATGTAGCTTTGGTCCGACCTACTATGCGGGAGGCTTCAGTCAACATTTTACCTTCAAAACCTTTCTGGAGAATTTTCTCTCAACGTCAAGCTGTCCCCTCCAGCAGACGGATTTTGATTCAAGATCATTAGATTGCTTCTCCATGAGGCCTCAGACAAAGTCTAGAGCTCTGGAGCTTTCTTCATGACAATCCGAAAATCCAGATCGGGTCGCGGTTGAAGATAGACTGCTCGACTCTCGATATTAAGTTGGTCACCTTACGGAGAGTTTTTGAAAAAAAGTTCCCAAACTTCTAGAACTTATTCCTGAAGTTCCTCTTGAGGGTTCAAAGTGTTCAAAACACAAATACAAGGACCTGTAATCTCCTAGATGGTCCTATGGATGTCTGAATTACAATTCCCAAAATGCACTTGGCAAATTCCTCAAAGGTCCACAGGATGCACTCTAGGATGGGGACTCTTGGGGTAGATGATGCAGGTGGGCTCTTTTATCCTGTAGCTTGCAGGGAGTCCCCTTCCTAATCCTTCTTAAAGCAACACAAAATCCGTAGGGCGGTAGTACCAGGTTGTGCAGCAGGTGTAGTCCTTCAGAGTGCACTCCTTTGGGTTGCAATCCAGATTCCAGCAGGGCAGTCCTTTTTATCCTTGTAGTTTTAGGCAGCAGATCTGAGGAGCTATGCAGCTTTCCCATATTTATTCCCAGTTTCTGGGCGTCAAGGAGGGGGCACCCCTGACCAATGGAATGTGGGTGCCTATTTAAAACTGTGCCATAAGTTAAGGCTGACCAGAGCTGGGTCCTGTGAGTCACTGTTGTAGTCAGGCATTAGCCTTAGTAATCTAGGTGGATCCTATAGTCAGTTCATCCATGAATGCATACAGCAATTATCAGTAAGCGATCTTTCGAATCTTAACCTTTGTAATATAATCTTTAAAACAAGTATCAAGAAGCGCATACGTATGTGGTCTCATAATACCGACAAAGCTCTTTTCGCTAATGCAAGCATGCATGGGCAGTAATAAACTCTTACCAGCTGGCTTTTCTTCCACCATACCTGCCCTGCACTTACCCCCTGTACTTAAAATTGCGGTGTATGGCACTTAGAATGGGGGAATGGCATTTCCTGAAACATTTACCTCTTTGGCGTTGTACATCAGATGATCTACAGTGCAGGGGCTGCGGGGACCTGGTGGAGTGCTTGGAGCATGTTGTATGCCTCTACCCTGCATTGTTGGCCCAGCACAGACTAAAACTGAGGCCAGAGTGGAACAGATTGGGAGTCTGGTCCTGTAGGCAGGCAATTATTGTGGCATTGAACCCAGAGAACACTGCTTTAAACATAAGGCTCACAATCTTTATTCACCGTGCATATCGCAAACTCAACCAGCAAATTGCAGGCCTGGTACCAACCTCAAGGATTGTGCACAGGTGACTAAAACAATACCCATGAAGCACTTATCCAGAAAAACCTGTATACTCTGCCCCTGCAATACTATGGAACGCGATCCAGATGACTCAATACTGACTATCGGCAATTGACAGCTGCTCCACCGAACTGTTCTTATCTTTTGGGTCACTCTACAACTCAGTGTCTTACTTGTATTTAGCAGCTACATTTATTTTCTTTTTATATTATTAATTGTTTTTAAGGATTTTCTGCTGCTATGTAAGTGATAGTTACTTTGCATTAGAAGAAACCCTATATCAATCAATTTACAACTTGAAGATAATCAATGTTTGTTTTGTGTTTTTCACCTCTATATGCGATGAGGAGCCTATTTTTCCTTAATCAAAGGTTCCACTAAACAAGCCCCACTATCACCCAGGCCCTCAGCTCAGTCCACTCTTCCTGCTACCTCCAATCGATTCCAGTCTAATCCAATGTTATTCTTACTTTCAATCAATCTGTTATCAAGGATTGTTTAGGTTGCAAGCAGTGTCTAAAAATCCCCTGGTTGCCTAACATTAAAGATGTTTTATAGGTCCTGGGGAAAGCTAGTCCATTCACAGTCCTAGTTAATATTTGTAAATAGGTTATGTATAATTTAAGGACCCAGTTCTTGAACAATATATACCATGAAAATGAAGATGTGGACCTACTCAAACCACTCTTTAGACTTTCTGCAGTTATGCTTAAGAACTGAATCTGATTCATCGATGGTGGCTGGGTGTGTGAATGGGTCACTCCATACTTATTGTCGGACTGGTATTATTCATTCCCAGACCTGCTTCCCAATGGGTCGGAATTATCAATTTGCATGTTTGTTACTGTGAATGGGTCTCCATCCAGGTATTTGTACTTTTCGACTCTTTCAGAAAATTGTATTGTATTCACTCAAAATGCTTTTTAACTCTCACATTGAAAAGATATAACTTTGTTCAGCATAGAATAGCTATTTGCTTTCTATCCTTATTAAAGGGGGATGTTGTTTGGTTTGCTGTAAGCCTCTTTCAAAACCTCTTGTGACATGCCGAAAGATAATGTGGTTTTAAAAATCACAGTCATCACATTTTGGTCATTTTAATCTTTCAGTTTTGGATATGTATGGAATGTATGTTTTGCTTTTTTGATTATTTTTTTAATCAAATAACGTACCAATATTACTATGGGATGCAGGTTGCCACCCAGGTGTATGAGCATTTCCTCCAAAGTGTGGCATAATCTCGTCCCAGAAAGCACTATTCTTTCAAACTCCAACATAGAGAAAGTTGCTCCTTTAGGGTTAGATCTGACTAAGCCAACCCACTGGTGAGGCTAAGTTTCATTCCCACACCCCTTCCAACACCCTTCACTATATAATTATTGAGGCTCCTGTGTGGCTGTGTTTGCATCATGTGGGGGTCAGCCTGTGCTGGTCCCAAACTGTCATTCTCCCATCGAAGACCAGTTTTGCCCCCCACCCTCTTCCTGCCTTTTAGCTTCTGCAGCTAAAGTTCTCCACTCACAGGAAATATATTGTCTACTAGGTATTATAAATCTAACAGTCACAAGATTTTGAATTTATCTTATTAATTAGATACATTGCAGTATATTTTTAGGTGGCTCCTATCAATATTTATTATTTAAATAAAATATCTCAATGTTAGCCTTTTAAGCTATTTACTAGAAAGGGGAAAACAGAATTGGCAGTTTTTGCCTCACCAGTGCTTATAAAACGTCTGGTATATTGTCCCTGCCTATAGTTACAAGGCACCCTACCCTTAGGGCACCTAGGGCAGACATTAAGAGTGATTTATATGTGCAAATAAGGTACTTTGAGACTTTTGACGTATTTTTAAATCCAAAATCGACTTTGCATATAAATATCAAGATATAGGCAGCCTGAAAGGCAGCGCTACCTTTAAAATGACAGTAGCCACCACAGTAGTGCTCACTTAAGTGTATTAAGTCCATTGGGCCTCTAAACCTACACGCCATATTATATATTAGGACTTACAGTTAGGCTGTCAGTACCAATTATTATTGCATTTAATTTGCATATCCTTATAATCAGAGCACTAGCCCTGGGCATGGCAAGCAGAACTCAGGGCGCAGTCTGTCAGTTATCACTAGTACCAAGCAAAAAAAATGGTGGATGATCAAAGCAAAAAAGATGACTTTGTCACAGTTTCCCTTTCAAATTCCGATTCCTTAAGGCATGCGTTAATGTTTTGCAGTTGAATGTTTACGATTGACTGGTTTCATGTGAAACATACATTTTTTACCACAAACTTAATGGAGGTGTCAATCATAAAATGACCTTTTAATACATGGATTGGTCCTTAACCCATTGGCTGTTTCCGCGATTTCGCGGCAGTGCGGCCGTTTTAAAAAACGGGCAGGCCATTGGCCGACGGCAGCACCAGCAAGGTAATGCTGCCGCCGGCCAATGGCCGACGGCAGCATGGAAGGGTTTAAAAGCGAGAATGCATTTGGTTACATTTGGTGTGCAAATTACGACCCCTTTTAACATAATGCATTCTTCGTACATAGGCCCCTTTTTTTGTATTTGGATGACCCTACCGAACTAGGGTTGCTGGATCTTAGTAAATGTAAGTGTAAACGGTCTCACTGAGACCTACATCACAATACATTTATTTGCATAACCAAAAGTAGACACCCTACACAAATGGCTATTTCTCTACAGTGCTAATTTCATCATTGCATGCAAATCTTTAGCTAACTCATTCATATGCAAGGTATACTTTAAAGGATTAAAGTATCTTGTAAGTTCTGTCTCAATTCAAAACCATATTTTGAAAATATAACTTCTGTTTGTGTTAATCAATATGAACTCTTTCATTATGAGTGTTGTATACCGAGCAGTTAATATTAAAATGGGGCCCTTCTATTCATCACTTCAGTAAGCTAGAAAGATACTATATGCAGGAATAGCTGCAGTGCAATGAATCATGGTTAAATTACATTTCAATTCATTAGTCAGCCATTTTTTATATTTTATAGAGTATAGCATGACTTCTCAGGATACAGAGCTGATGGATTACGGTAACACAATATGTATCATGTTTTCATTGAAGCACAGTGGAGAAATCGTATCATGAATTTAGTATTGTGTACCGTGTAATGTGTATTCAATGTTAACTGCTTTTAATATGAGCTATCGTGTATTTCTGAACAATACCAACACTACTGTGCTGCACTTAAACAAAAAAAAACATAGAATTTCCTTTCACACTGCACATGAAATAGCCTTTATGCGAGCAAGTGGCGCAGTATCCTTTGTGACCTTCTGGGCGAGACATGCACACAGCACATGGATTCATTTTTCATGATCAAAAGGAACTCCAATTAAAGAAGTTCTAGAGGGTGCTCGGATAATGGATTACAACATCATGTGCCCACGGTGTATTTCCCATTATAATAAAGGCAGCGAATTTTGAAGAATTAGCTGTCTGTCTGGTAAATCACAACTCTTTAGAGATTACGCTACGGACTTCATTCCCAGCCTTAGTCTGTTACGGTAAATCGTTGCTACAGTATGCTAGAAGTAGCTCTTAAGTCAATTTAAGTGTACAATTTACAGTCCGTTATTAGGAATAAATGTGTTTGATAAATATATTTCGGCTACTTCGCTGCATGCTTGGATACAAATCGTGTGTGAATATGTATGTGTTGTATACTGATAAATATAAAATACAGCTGAATATATTTTGCTCTAATTTTCCTAATCTATGCCTTTCACCTAGTCGCTTAATGCAAAATGAATGCCCCCTCTGCAGAATGTGACTGGAGGCCCCCTAGCCTCCACTACCTTACAAATAGTGATAGGCTTTTGGCTGAATGGGGACCCGTGAAGGGTTGGGGCCCCCCACGCCGTTTGGGCTGCAAGGGCCTGTGTTACACCCCTGCCAACACCTATACAGCACCTAGATATCGAAATTATACACATAAGCCAGGTAAACACAAAAGACTTGGGGCCAGATGTAGCTCGCCAATTACCGGTCGGTAACGGCCGATTTCGGCCGTTACCGACCGGTATTTGGGAATGGACATGTAGGGGGCATTTTATTTACAGAATCGGTATATTTACCGATTCCGTAAATTTACAGAATCGGTAAAATACCGAATCGGTAAATTTACAGATTCTGTAAATCAATATGTAGGTGGCACTGTAATCAGTGCCACAGACCCTTACCGAATCGTTATTTACCATGGAATACTATTCCATGGTAAATAACGAATTCCAGTGTACATGCACATCTGTGCATGTACACCGGTGCCATGTGGCACACAGACATGCCCTAAGGGCATGTCTGTGTGTCACATGGCACACAAGCCCGAAACAGGGGTGCAACAGGGTGTCAAAGTGACACCCTGTCCCCCCTTGTAAAATCGGTAATTTTACCGAATCGGTAATTACCGAATCGGTATTTCATATTGAATCCTATTGGCTTCAAGGCCCATAGGAATCAATGGCAAATACCGATTCGGTAATTACCGAATCGGTAATTACCGAATCTTACAGATTCGGTATTTTTACCAAATTATTTACCTACATAGCAATTACCGAATTGTAAATACTGAATCGGTAAAATTTGGTATTTACCATTCGGTAAATTGCTATTACCTACATCTGGGCCCTAGACGTCATGAATTATGTGGACTTGTTTTGAATCATGGATAGTCAGTTCATTGACCGGATGTACTAGACTAGGTAAGTACAAAGACTCCATCATGGACTGGGTAAGAAATTGTTTGGTAAAGAGCTAGAAGCCAGATCGTGAAAAATTGAATTGCTGGTTGAGTGGGTGTTAACCCTGCGCAAGCAACAACCACAAACCCTATCAGGGTGAACCACAAATGTCACTAAATTACCCTGTGCTTAACCCGCTGGTAGCTTGTCACAAATGCAGTAAGGCTTAATTTAGCAGCAATTTGTAAAGTATTTATGCAGCACCTAACAGTCAATCAATCAATCAATCAATCATTTAATTTGTAAAGCGCACTCCTTACCCGTAAGGGTTTCAAGGCACTGGGAGGGGGGTGCTGCTGCTACTGGTCGAAGAGCCAGGTCTTGAGTTGTGTCCTGAAAGTCAGCAGGTCTTTGGTTTGTCGTAGGTAGAGGGGGAGGGTGTTCCAGGTCTTGGCAGCGCGGTGGGAGAAGAATCTGCCTCCGGAAGTGGTTCTGCGGATGCGCGGAACCGTGGCCAGGGCGTGGTCAGCAGAGCGGAGTTTCCTGTTGGGTACGTAGAAGGAGAGTCGACTGTTGAGATAGGCTCGTCCGGTCTTGTGGAGTGCCTTGTGTGCATGGATCAGGAGTTTGAAGGAGATTCTCCTATCGACGGGGAGCCAGTGCAGGTTCCTCAGGTGGGGGGTGATGTGGTCATGGCGCGGGACGTCGAGGATCAGGCGTGCAGAGGCATTATGGATTCTCTGCAGTCTGTTGATGAGCTTGGACGTGGTTCCGGCGTAGAGGGCGTTACCGTAGTCGAGTCTGCTGCTGACTAGGGCCTGGGTGACTGTTTTCCTCGTGTTTGACTGATCCATCTGTAGATCTTGCGGAGCATGCAGAGGGTGTTGAAGCAGGTGGAGGAGACTGCGTTGACTTGTTTGGTCATGGTGAGCTTTGAGTCGAGGATGGTTCCCAGGTTGTGTGCATGGTTGGTGGGGGCTGGGGGGGGTCCCCAATGATGCGGGCCACCATGAGTCGTCCCATGCTGAGGGGTTGGACCTGAGGATGAGGATCTCCGTCTTGTCTGAGTTCAGCTTAAGTTGTCTTTCCTTCATCCAGTCGGCGACTGCCTTCATTCCCTGGTGGAGGTTGGATTTGGCTGTGAGAGGGTTCTTGGTGAGGGAGAGGATCAGCTGCGTGTCATCGGCTTTGGAGATTATGGTAAGGTCGTACTGTCGGGCGATGCGTGCTAGTGATGCCATGTCGACTGCCTTCATTCCCTGGTGGAGGTTGGATTTGGCTGTGAGAGGGTCCTTGGTGAGGGAGAGGATCAGCTGCGTGTCATCGGCTTTGGAGATTATGGTAAGGTCGTACTGTCGGGCGATGCGTGCTAGTGATGCCATGTCGATATTGAACAGCGTCGGGTTGAGGGAAGATCCTTGTGGGACGCCGCAGATGATCTCGGAGGGTTCGGACCAGAACGGGGGAGGCGGACTCTCTGAGTTCTGCCGGAGAGGAAGGAGGTCGTCCAGTCCAAGGCCTTTTCCCGGCTGCCTGCGTCTTGGAGTCGTGTGCATAGTGTGCGGTGGCAGACGGTGTCGAAGGCGGGGGAGACGTCCAGGAGGATGAGGGCCGCCGTCTCTCCGTTGTCTAGAAGGATCCTGATGTCGTCTCTGGCGGCGATGAGGGCGGTCTCGGTGCTGTTGTTGCTGCGGAATCCTGATTGGGAGGGGTCCAGGATGTTGTTGTCTTCGAGGTGACGGGTGAGCTCGGTGTTAACTATCTTCTCTATGACCTTTGCTGGGAACGGAAGCAGGGAGATGGGTCAGAAGTTCTTGAGTTCGCTCGGATCCACCTTGGCTTTCTTCAGTAGGGCGTTGGTCTCTGCGTGCTTCCATTTCTCTCGAAGGAGAGGTTGATGATTTTGTGCAGGTGGGGTGCAATGGAATGGCTGGCTTTGTTGAAGATGTGGTGTGGGAG
Source organism: Lissotriton helveticus (assembly GCF_964261635.1). Classification (NCBI taxonomy): domain Eukaryota; kingdom Metazoa; phylum Chordata; class Amphibia; order Caudata; family Salamandridae; genus Lissotriton; species Lissotriton helveticus. The sequence goes on from NC_136060.1 coordinate 218,730,895, forward strand.
AGGGTTAGACGGGGATCCGGGGTGGATTGTGCCCATGGTCTTGATTGTGGCCTCGATGCCCACATTGGCCCAGGTTGTCAGGGTGTCGTGGGCGATGGGGTGCGGTGGGTCTGGTGCGGTGAGGTTTGCAGTGGTCGTCCGAGGTTTGAAACTGTCATGGATGTCGGTGATTTTCCGATGAAAGAAGGTGGCGAGGAAGTGGCACAGGGCTTGCGATGGTGGGATGTCGTTGGTGCTGGAGCTGGGTTTGGAGAGTTCCTTCACGATGGTGAAGAGTTCCTTGCTGTTGTGTGCGTTGTTGTCAAGGCTGTCTGAGAAGGAGGTCCTTTTGATGAGGTGGTGGTGGTAGTTGCGGATGGCGTCTTTGTGGGCAGCGCGGCTGTCCAACGTCTTGTCGGTGTGCCATATGTTCTCCAATTTCCGCCAGGTGCGCTTTGAGTCGAGGAGTTCTGGGGTGAACTAGCTGACTCTTTTGCTGGTGTCTCTGTTGATGGTTTTTTTCAGAGGGGCTACGGTGTTGGCACAGTCGTTCATCCAGCGTTCGAGGGTGAGTGCACCATCATTGGGGTTGGTGGGGTTGGTTGGAGGGTTGAGTGCGAGCCTTGTCTGTAGTTGTTCTTCAGTGACTTTGTCCCAGCAGCGGTGGGGGGTCTGTAGGGTCCGATGGTGTGTGAGGGAGTTTCGGAAGGAGAAGTGGATGCAGTGGTGGTCTGAAGGCTGAAGGTGACGTGGGTGCTTGAGGAGAAGATGGCATCTATAGTGTGACCGGCGATGTGGGTTGGCGTAGTGACGAGGTTGGCGAGGTTGGCGAGGTTGTCGATCAGGGTGGTGGAGTTGTTGTCATTGTTGTTCTCCAGATGATAATTCAGGTCTCCAAGGAGGATGTAGTCGGTGGAGGTCAGCGCGTGCGTGCTGATGAGGTCGGCGATGGAGTCGCAGAATTAAGGCCAGGGTCCTGGCGGTCTGTAGACTAGGGTGCCTCTTAGGGTGGTCTTGGGGTCCGAGTGGATCTGGAAGTACATGTGTTCGGCGGCGCTGAGGCCGTCGTTGGTGTTTGTTGAGACCCTGATGGTTTTTTTGTGGATGATGGAGATTCCTCCTCCGGCCCTGTTGGTGCGTTCTCTGCGAGTGATATTGTACCGTCTGGGATGGCTATGGTGATGTCTGGCGAGGAGGCTTCATTCATCCAGGTCTCGGTCAGTAAGGCGACGTCCGGTGATGCGGTGTTGAGTAGGTCCCATAGTTCGATGGCATGTTTGTGTGCGGAGTGGGTGTTGATCAGGATGCATCTAAGCTGGTTGTGTTCCGTCGTGGCGTGCGTCTCGGCGCTTACGAGGTAGGAGAAGCTGCAGTTCAGGCAGGTGAAGGGAGAGTGGGTGCGCTTCGGGGTGGCCTTGCAGCAGGTGTGGATCCTTCCTGGGTTGAGAGCGACGAGGGTGTTGGCGTCGTAGCGGCGGCGGTCCTCGTGGCTGCTGCGGGGGGCAGGGGTTCTGGCGCTGGGCGCGGTCCAGGCACGGATGGGCTTGCCTTAGGCTCGCCGTGGGGAGGGAGGAGCAGCTGGGAGGTGGTAGGCAAGGGTCGGGAGGAGACTTCTGTGCCCCCTTGATTTTGTACCCCTTGTACTGACTTCTGTGCCCCCTTCCCGAGTCCGTGCCCCGCGCCTGTCTCCTTTCCCCCTCCACGCCCATACACCTGTAGTTTAGCAACCAGAGTCTCATTAGCTGCAACCAGTAGAGCATTCCCATGGTATAGCCTACTTACTACCAGGGCTTGGACTAAAGTTCTTCTGGCAGAAATCAGAAGATAAGGAAATATTCTCCTTAAAAGGCACATATTGTGCTAGCAAACCCCTTTGGTGGTCACAATATGATCTTTCATGGAGAGAGTCTGGTCTATTTTTACGCCAAGCTTATTCATCATTAGTTTAGGCTATGGGGCAGATCCTGGTTGACCACAGAGAGGTAGCCTTGCCAAACGGTAGGATCTCTGTCTTATCTGTGTTCAATTAAAGACAATTGGAGTCATCCAACATGAAATGGTTAGCATTCCCTATGCAAAGTGATCTTTTATTAACGCTAGATCAGAATCAAAAGTAAAGGTCAGGTAAGTATCATCAGCGTAAAATATTGTTCCAAAGCCAAAAGGCTCAATAATTTTGGCAAGGAATGTCATATATATATATATTAATCAAAGTGGGGCTCAAGCATGAGCCCTGTGATACCCCTTTGTCCAGACAAATCTTGTGAGAGGTGTAAGGGTCGAAAGTGATTGTTTGGAATCTGCCATCCAAGAAGATGTATAGTCATTTGAGAGTGGTCTCCTGAATGCCTATTTTGTGCAGACTCTTCCTTAGCCAAGCATGGGAAACAGTGTCAAACTGAACAGAGAAATCCAGCAGCACTAGCATAGAGGGACAACCTGCATCTGGAGAGAGTCTCAATGAATCAGTGACTGCCAGTAGGTCTGTTTCCATGCTATGGGCAGGTCTAAAACCGGTCTGCAAAGAGTCCAGAAGTAGATGTTTTTCAAGGTAGGCTGTTAATTGGTTGTTAATTAGACCTTCTAGCAGTTTGCCTAAACGGAGCAACAGAGATATCAGATGGTAATTAGATAGAATGATAGGATCCGTACTTGCTTTCTTTAGGATCGGTAGGACTTGCCCTGCTTTCCATTCAGAGGGAATTGTGCCCATTTCCACCGAACATTTCAATATAGCTTGAATGGCCAGAGTAAGATGTTTAGAAAATGAAGCCATGACTTTGAGTGGGCAGGTGTCAAGGAGGAGCTTGATTTTGCTGAACGTAGGGACCTCTGGACCTCTTCCAAAGAGAATGGTTGAAACCGGATTGTGAGGGTGTCCCAGCTCCATCCGTGTTTGTCGTATTACTGGTGACACAAGGGTCAATCATAGACAGGGTATGAAAATTTAAATAAATCTGTGAGATTTTCTCTTGAAGAAAATTGGCGAGAGAGTCACACAATTCCTGTGACACTAAGGAGAGCTGTGCGCACGTTTTGGGCTTGTAAACGTATGAACAATCTTAAAAAGTGCTTTTGGTACATTGCCCGCCTGTTCAATTTGGTTAGTAATAAAATGCTTGGTTCAGATCTAATATTAGAATAATATCTAGACAGGGCAAGTTTATAAGATCCTGGTTCTGTTGATTTTTTGTTCTACGCCATTTTCTCTCTAGATTTTTACAAGGCGATTTTTCAGTTTTTAGCTCTATCGTATTTCAAGGATCAGAGACATGTGGATTAGAAGTACGCAACTTTTTTAAAGGTAACTTTTTGTCCAAAGCCTCCATTAGGGCTGTTTTAAAATTACCTATCAAAGCATTGACAACTGCTTGAAGGAACAGAAAGCTGAAATGATTTCCCGAAGGAGTCTGGGAGAGTGAGTACCACGGCCGTCTCAGCTTTTTTGATACATTGGTTGGTAATGAAGATTGAATTTGAAAAGGGATTATATAATGATCCATCCAAATTAAAGGACTGGGTGATTCGCAAGTAACAACCTCATTATTGGTGAATAGCAGATCCAGTGAATGGCCCACTTGGTGAGTAGGGGCAATGACTAATTTGTGCAGACCTAGGGTTTCCATATCTGCCATATGCTGTACCACTCTAGGGTTGACTAAATGTTCTCTGTGGTAGTTAAAGTCACCCAGGAGAGAAAAGGTATTTGGAGCCAAAACCTGGGGGGGCTATTGTTTATACCAAAAGTAAGCTAATCCATGAGACTTTAAGTGATTAAAAAAAAATATATAGCGATACCCCCTACAATTTTCAGGTCTCTCTCAAGCCTAATTAGTTGATAATCAGAGATGGCTAAAGTAATCACTGGTACGTTGTTGGCATTCAGTCATGTTTCTGTAAGAAAACATATGGTGGGGATAAAGAGGTGATTATATCCCTTTCTTCAGTGGAATGTTTAGCTAACATTATAGAGAAAGCTTTTTATGGTAGTTTTAATATGGTTAGCGTGGGGGATATGAGATGGTGTATTAGTAGGCACCATGGAAGATGGAACAGTCGGGTAGTACACCCTACATGTTAAATGAATATATGACGGAATTAGTGTCATGACCTGTGTAGCATCAAGATGTATAGTTACTTTGGAAATGGCAATAAAGGCAAGCCATAGGGCCCTCCAAAATTTCACGAAAGCTAGTTATACAGAGCTGATGGTGAGAGTCACATGTTTTATTCCCATGTATGGTGAAGCAAGCGAGTAGGAAATTTGGCTGAGAGGGTCACCTGGTTTCTCCGGCGGACCAGTGGTCCTGGCTCCTAGCGACGTCCAGGCACGGATGGGTGCAAACTGGCTCAGAAGGGTTTGCCTTAAGTGCGACTGCTGTGCCTGCTTGTGTCCGTCAGTTTCATGAGTCGGCTGCGCATCTAGATTGGCATTGTCCTTTATAGCCATGAAAGCTGGAACGCTAACAAGGTGGTGGAGCCGGGAAACCAGAATTAAATTAGCCGAAGAATCGCTGCTGTCTCCTCCAAAACAGTCAAAGTCTGGGGCAGATCAGAAAGCAGTGGCGCAAGAATAAGTGAGTGTGGTACTAAATTTAATGTACCCAAAAGGAATCACAAATATGCAAGAAGTGCCTCCTAATTAAAAAGTTAAACAATCAGGGCTGTTTGCTCTATGCTATACTGGACAAGGCTAGTTAATCGCTTCCTCAGTCAAGGCTTCCTCCCTGCTACCCTCAAAACAGGACAGGTTACCCCTCTTCTAAAAAAAAACCTCTGCAGATGCGAACGACCTCAACAACTTCCTCCCATCACCAACCTCCCTTTTCTTTCTAAAATCATAGAAAAATATGTTGCAAAACAACTTTTGCTACATATTATGGACAATAATGTCCTTGATGTGTTACTGTCTGGCTTCATTAAAAAATGCAGCACTGAAACAGCCCTGCTGCAAGTGATGGATGATGCACTGCATATATTTGATTCTGGGGAATAGTGCCTTCTGATTCTTCTTGACCTCTCTACAGCCTTTGACACTGTTAATCACAACACCCACATTAACACTCTTCAACTGAGAATGGCCGTGGAAGGCACAGTGCTTAAATGGTTTGCCTCATTCCTCTCGGACAGATCCCAAATGATCAAGATAACGAACAGTCTTTTGTCTCCATTGGTGGTAAGTCAAGGCATCCCTCAAGGTTCTCTCCTTGCACTCACTTTGTTTAATCTCTATCTGGAACCATTAGGGAACCTCCTAAGTAAATCTGGGATCCACTACCATCTCTATGCGGATGACACTCAAATCTTCCTCAAGGTGTCTTCCACACATGATCTCTCACTACTCAACTCTACTCTCAACTCCCTCTAAAACTGAATTCCTCCTACTATCTTCCTCTCTCTCCCCTCCTCCTGTTCAATCGTGGATGGATGAGCTGAATTTACTCAACAATAAACCCATCATTGTCGACAGCGCTAAATCCCTAGGTGTCATACTTGACAAAAGACTCAACCTAATCCCCCACATCAACTCCATTGCTAAAAACGCACATTACAAGCTGCGCCTTCTGTGGGGGATTTGTCGGTTCTTCCTGGATAGAGACCTAAAAACATTAGTCCAATCGCTAGTTCTCTCTAGACTGGATTACTGCAATTCTCTTCTGACTAGCCTACCCAAATCTCACCTCTCCCTCCTCAAATCCGTCCTCCATTCAGCAGCTTGCCTTTTTTTAGGGTCCAAACGAATTGACCACATCACTCCTATCCTGTCTTCCCTGCGATGGCTTCCCATTGAGGCAAGAACTATTTCCAAAACTGCCTTCATCACCCACAAAGCTTTGCACACTTCCTCCCCTCATTACCTGGCGAATAAACTGAAAATGTCTGGAGGCTTGAGACCTTCTGGGAATGCGGAAACGTTTATGCTTGAGCCCCCCTCCTTCAAAAGGGAAAGACCGATGGCTCAATCATTCTTAGGTAATGCGGTGAGAATCTGGAACTTGCTTCCGCCATTGCTCCATGCCTGTACGAGGACCAGACCAGCCTCTTAGTCCGCCTAGCGCTCTCAGCTGCTTTTCACACTGTAAACTATGACATCCTCCTAAACAGTCTTTGACATCATGCTGGCATCAATGGGACTGTCCTACAATGGTTCACTTCCTTTTTTAAGCCAGCACTAAAGCTTATCAAGCTCAACAGATCAACCTTAAACACAACTCCAGTCTCACAAGGGGTCCATTAAGGGCCAATCTTGTATACCACCTTATCCAACCTTTATATGGAACCCTTTGCAATGATCCTGAAGCAAGTCAAAATAGCTTACCATCTGTATGCTGGCAGCACTCAACTTTACATGAAAATCTTGTCAGTCAAACTACATCCAACACATAAATAACACTCTCAATACAGTTCAAGCCTGGCTGACAAACAACCACCTCACACTCAACCCCTGCAAAACAGAACTCCTTCTCATCTATCCCAAAGGAAAACCCTTTATGTACAAAACTGGCTTGACAACCTCACTGCATTAAACTGCAAATTGACTATCTCCAATTCTGTCAAATCCCTGGGGAGTACCCTTGACTGCCACCTAAGCATGAAAGGCCATATCAATGCCTCTGCAAAAAGCATTTTCTACAGGCTGAAAAACCTTGCAAAAAGTTAAACCCTTCATCCCCATCTAAGACTTAAAGACAACGGTGCAATCACTAGTCCTATCAAGGTGGACTGTGGAAACGCAATGATCGCAGACACCCCAAATTCTTACCTAACCCTGTTGAAAGCCATTTCAAAAAATGCCTGCATACCTCACAAAGTGGCCTACACTGAACAGCCAATCTTCCTCACAAACAAATTGTCAAAAGCGGGTCAGAAGAGACACCAATGAACCAGTATACTCCTGATCCCACCAAAATTTAAGAGAGAGAAACCCTGCAACCGCTCTGTTTCCGGGAATGCTCTAGGAATCTGAAACTCCCTGCCCCAGGTCCTGCGGGAAAACTAATCCTGTCCGTATTTCAAGAAGAGACTGAGGCTCTTACTCTCTAACAAATACCTAAATTCACTCCCTTGAACACCTGACTAACCTGCAGGCATTACTGCGGGCTCAAAACAAGTCAAAAGGTAAGTCACAGTTGCAATTTTAAAGAAAAAGGACCCTTCCCAGTGGATCCTGAGGAAACCCTGTGGAAGACAGAAGGTTGGAGAGCCACCCCATCCGGGATACCCTAGGAACCAGAATACCTACACCAGGGAAGCCGGGTGCATAGCTGTGAAGTGGCATCAGAAACCACCGTAGAACACAATGGAGAACTTCAGGAAGATGCTGCTGCTGTAGAAGGTGAAAGTGTCCAGTGTAACCCAAAGGTGGATTCAAGATGAGAAGCACCTGCAAGCAGACAGGACAGAGTCTATGCCACTCAGAAGTAATCAGGAGGCACAGAAAATGAATGCTCACCAATGTTGGGTGCTGCAGGATAGTTGACAATGAACTTGGAGCTGCAGCTGTGCAGACCAGGCGATGCTGTGGAAGACCAAGAGCCATTCACGAGCTGTCCCACATCAGATATTGAGAGTTGAGAAGACGGTGTCCATCGGGAGCACCAACAAGCCTTGCTAACTGCAAATGATGTTGAAAGCGAAGAAGGTGCAGTGTCCAGAACAGCAAGTTCCAGCTAACTCACCACACGCAGGTGAGTCAGGGCAGGCCCCAGCATTAAGAAGAACCCACTGAAATCAAATAAGACCCTCAAGAAACACTGAGGGCCTCCCGGAGGAGCTTGGAACCATACTTCCCACTCAGTTCATGGTGTGGGGTATAATTCCAACATGTTTGATACCAAACATGACATGGTTCATTTCGGCCAGTGTAGAGATTGCCACCGCATATTGACGCATGGGCACTCTATGTATCATAATGGCTGATGCACTTACAACCCGGGAGAATGGCCTCTGAAGTTTGTAGGGGTGTCCTGCTCATGCAGGTGCACCCTCACTTTTAGAGCACCCTGCTTTCAGGATTGAAAGGCCTGCTTTAGGTGTGACTTATAGGTTTTAAGTGTAGTGCCCTTAGATATAGGGTAACCAATATCTGTCATAAGTGGTGCTAGCACTAGCTTACATAGGCTACAATGGCAGTCCTGTAGTTACAGTTTGAGTGGTGTCCCGTGGGTGGCATAATACATGCTTCAGCCCATGGGGGACCCCTGGTGTACCTATGCCCTGGGTACTTCAGTACCATATCCTAGGAACTAATAAGGTTACACCAGTATCCAATCTGGGATGTACCTAAGTACTATCATAACCAATTTAGAGGAAAAACACATAGACTGTGGTCCTGATTAGCAGTATGCCAGTCAGACTAGTCAGAAATCAGACAACACCAGGCAACAAGTGGGGGTAACCATGCAAAAGGATCCTACATTCCTATAACACATGATTCAGTATCAATAGAAATAATTGATATAGCAGTGAGCCAGCGGGAGGGGTCTGGGCAATGTTTCACAAAGCCCAAAGGACAGAGCAGCGGGTCGGGGTGACGGGTGTAGCGGTGATCTCAGTGATGGCAGTGCACACATCGCGCCAATATGCCGAGACCTTTCGACATAGCCAGTCTAGATGGGAGAATTCAGCAGTGGGGGCAGTGCAATGTAGACACCTATCGCTGGGAGCGAGGCCCATTTTGTGCAGCTGAACAGGGGAACGGTACAGTCTAAGCAGATATTTGAAATGTATGAGGCGCAGGCAGTAGTTAGGGGACAACCGTTTGGTCTGCTTGCAACAGTGCAACCAGTCCTCCTGCAAAAGGTCCGCTCCCAAGACCTCACTCCAAGCCACGCGGGCACGGTCAGTGGAGAACTAGGATACTGTCAGCGTGAGGCCATAAAGTCTGGAGACGAGTTTGCGTAAGGGGGTGGACGTGTACGCAAAGTCGAGGGCTGCCAATGGAGGGGGCTGAGGAGAAAATCCAGCAGGCACCTTTCACCTATGAACCCAAGTGCACCATCTGCGGATTCCCCAAGGGATCCTCCCTGAGCCTTGGCCTTTTTAATGTCTATATGACTCCACTGGCCATCATCGTCCGCACATACAGACTCAACATCATCTCATATGCTGAAGACACTCAACTAATCCTATCTCTTATGGAAGAAATCTCCACAACCAAAGTCAATTTCCGGAACGCCATGACCAACTGGATGAGATACAACTACCTGAAGCTGAACCCAGAGAAGACTAAAGTGCTCCTTTTCAGGAAGAGCAGCTCCCCATGGGATGACACAAGTTGGCGCATGGCCTCAGACCATCACCCACACCTACGAGTCACTCTCACAACCTCAGCATCATCCTGGAAAACAATCTCTTCATTAAGCTGCAAGTCAATGCAGTAGCCTCCTCCTGCTTTCACACCCTCCACATGCTTTGTAAGATATTCAGATGGATCCCTGTCAACACCAGGAAAATGGTGACTCAAGCCCTCGCCACCTGTCCACTGGACTATGGAATGCACTTTGCGCCAGAACAACTTTTAATCTTATCAGATGACTACAAAGTTATAGAGAACACTGCAGCCAGACTCATCCTCAACCTCCCAAATGGACCAGCATCACCCCCACCTGAGAAACATCCACTTGCTCCTCGTCAAGAAGAGATGTCAGGTCAAACTACTGACCCACGCATACAAGGCTCTCCACAATGCCAGACCCTCCTTTCTCAACCACCACCTAACTTTCCACCAGCAACCAGACAAATCCAATCTACCTCCCTCACCCTCGCATACCTCCCCCACATCCGGAAGAGCTGCAGCAGAGCTCACTACTCCTTGCACCAAGTACCGGAACCTCTCCCTCTCTCACTGACTTCAGAAAGCGACTCAAGACCTGGCTCTTTGACTAAGGCTCCCCTCTCCTCAGCGCCTCAATACCCTCTGGGGCAGTAAGCTGGGTTATACAAAAATAGATTGATTGATTGAGCCAAAAATATTGATTGGTTGAAGATAAAACAAACTTCACAAGAAGTAAAAGAGAGAGAGCATGCCTAGTATGAGCATTTGCTACAGATGTTTAAGCAAGATAGTGGACAACAAAATCCTGAGAAAAGTGACGAGGTTGACTCACGTAGGTTTTCAGAATCAATCATTTGCAGGAAAACTGAGTGGGATGCAAGGTGTCGGTTTGCAAACTGAACTTCAAGATGTTCAAGCATTTTGCGTTTCAGTTCTGACAATTCGCAATGATGGTGCCTGAGGGGGAGGAAGATTGCATTATGGGTTCAGTTTTGGAGGCAGTCCAGAGTGGACCATTTGTAGAAGGAGAAGTTAAAGGCCACCAAGTGTCATTTTTGATCAACACCTCAACTACGCGTACCACTTTTAGAACAGCGGGAGTCTCAGACCTACTCCTCTCTGTAAGGAAGGTCCAAGTTGATGGAGTTACTAATAAACTGAACCAGCCCAGTTTCAGAAAAATGGCCCATTATGAATAGGTTAATTTGAGAAAAGCCATCAATTTGTGGTCTGAGAGTCCAGTCCTGTCAATCTGTCAGGGAGTGATTTATTGTGCAAGGTAAATTGTACCATTTATGGTACACAGCAGGGTGTTAAATTCCAAACACATAATGAAGATGTTGAATTTAAAATGGCCCATCAAGAAACAGCAGTAGGATTCTATCCAGTGAGAGCATTAAATGACTTGCCTCATGATTTAGAAGAGACCATGGATCCAAAGGTCTGGGACATTACAGGGAGATATATTGGACTAATTAAAGGTGTATTACCAGTCAGAATCACAGTAAAACCTAATGCTGTATATACGAGAAGAACACCATACAATTTGACCCCAGAGACAGTTGCAGGAGTAATGCCTATAATTGAAGTCATGCTTTGGAAAGGGATCATCAAAAAGAAATGATTGGAAGCCTTTACAGCGCTCCGATCATGGGTTTGCAGAACACCAATGGTAAGTATCAGATTGTGCAAGACCTTTGAGAGATTAGCAGCATGGTTGCCCATGCTGTCCTGTGGTATCAAATCTAGCTCACATATTTTTCCAAATGAGGTTGTTTCCTGCCGCAGGCACTAGGCCTACCCATACAAGTGAGGTACCATTTGTATCACAATACTTGGTGGAATGCTGGGTGGGTGGAAGCTTGTGGCTCCCCACAGATTCCAGAACATTCTATCACAGAAATGTGAGGAATTTTTTTTTTACAGAGTTTGAGGTTTGCAAGGAATTCTGGGTAACAGAACCTGGCGAGAGCCACTTAAAGCACGCCAACCTGCATTCCTGTGGGTGTCTAGCTTTAAAAAGTTTGCTAGATTTCCATAGGTGCCGGCTGAGCTAGGGTCCAACGTCCACAGATAGGCACATTGCAAAAAAAGGGTCAGTTTTCACTGGAAAAACCAGATGTGTTCATGTTGTGTTTTGGTCTTTTGGGCCATTTTCTGTCGCAGACAATAGCAGGTTTTCTTTTCTATACAGCTGGACAAGGACTGCCAGTTCTTGTTCTCATTTGTGTTTCAAAATAGAGTATTGGCTTGGAGCTGAGTTCAACAAGGGTCATCAGAAAGCCCATCAGTTTTCAGTTAGATTCTGAAACAGAATTGTGTGCCACTACAGATGCCTTACAGATCAGTTCTCGTGCAGTATATTGATGACCTGCTTGTGTCATCAGATAAACTAGAAGCTTGCAGACAGGAAACAATTACATTGTTGAATCAACAGCAGAAAACAGACATAAAGTGACTCAGAGCCAACTGCGAAACTGTTAGAAAGTAGTTCAGTATTTGGGACACAAAATTGAGATGGGAACAAGAAAAGTGTTCCAAGAAAGCGTGGAGAGAAGTAAGGATGTTTTTGGTTGGGTACTGTAGAAAGAGGATAACAAACTTTTCTCTAGGGGCCAAGCTTTACTGAAGCTGACACACAAGTATGTGTCCAATCTACTTCCATGGGACAACAATTGCTTGGTAGTGCTCCTAGAGCTAAGAAAAGGTCTCTGTAATCCCTCAGCACTAGGAATCCATGATTACAGTAAAATATTCAGAACATTTTGCAGTAGGCGGGAGGGCTGCACTCTCTCAGTGCTTATTATGCATATTTTTCATCTAATCTTGACTCTGTAGCAGCAGGATTGCTCGGCTGCCTTAAATCGGTTGCTGCGGTTGGTGTCAGCATTGAGAGGTGGGAAAACATAGTGATGGGACATCCTTTAATTATTATTGTCTCTAACTTTGTTGAGGTATTGCTAACCAAAACGAAACCTCAGTACACAACAAACATCAGACTTACATGAGTATGATTATGAGCAACAGATTCTTGCAGCTGAGACTATCACTCTCATACTCTCAAATCCATTCACATTATTACCTTTAAATGGAAGTTCTAGTGATGACTGTCTAAATGTCACAGTCTTATGCGCCAGCTCATGGTCAGATATAAAAGATGAACCTTTGGAAGATTTTGATTATGTAATTTGTTTGACTGGCTCATGCCTGACAAACAATGAAGGTACCACGAGAGAAGCTTATGCTATCTGTACAACTCAACAAGTTGTGGAAGCTTCTTGGTTTCAAGGTGCTAACTAAGCACAAGAAGAAGAATTGATTGCCCTGACAGGAGCTTGTAATCTATCAGCACAATTAAGAGTGACTGTATTTACAGATAGTCTTTATGGCGTTTGTGTGGTTCATGATTTTGGATAGTACTGGTCATGGAGAGGTTTCTTGACCTCATCTGGATCACCTATAAGAAATGATGAACATGTAATGCTGCTTGATGCCTTACAAATGCCCACAGAGTTTGCAGGGTCAAATGTGCCACTCACAAGAATGGCAATGATATTAGAATTGGAGACAGATTTGTTAATGAAGGTGCAGAATAGTGTGCCCTTGTAGCCTGTACATTCAATGGAGCGTATACAAATGAATCTGGAGAGGATATTTCATTTTCAATGTTGTCAATATTTGATACCTGTGAAGAATTAAAGAGTTTGCAAGAAAAAGTCTCAGAAACAGAGCAGCAGGGTTGGATTACAGCAGGATGTGGCAAAAGTACAAAACACATATGGATTTCACCAGAAGGAAGACCAGTTTTGCCAGATTGTTTATTGTTCCCCATGACTCAACTTTTTTGTTGCCCCACACATCTCGGAAGAGGCGCAATGATCGGATTATTCAGGCAGAATTGGTTTACTCCCACATTTAGGATGCTTGCAGAAGAACTGTGCTGTTGATGTTTGAGAGATGAACGTGGGAAAAAGTACACCAGTAAAATTAAGTCACAAGGAAGATCAGATGGTCCCTTCAAAAGAATACAGACGGACCATATTGAGATGCCTGTTTGTAGGGTACATTTTCTCTCAATGGGTGGAAGCCAACCCAATACGGAGAAATTACAGTCTTACTGTAGCAAAATTTGTGTTGCATGAGTTGATACCCAGGTTCAGATTATCGGTTTCTCTGAAGTCAGATCACAGGACTCATTTCAATTAGATTGCAGCTCTACAGATGGAGCAGAGATTACACAGTAGTTATCATCCAGAGGCTTATAGAAATAGTCAACAGCTCAATGGAACCATAAAATCTTGACTAGCAAAGGTTTGTGCTTCCTCATCAATGAAATGGTCAGTTGTTTTTCCTTTGTTTCTGATGAGCATTCAAAGCAGTCCTGGCAGGCAGACAATATTATCACCACATTATACCTTGATGGGGCATACAGTGAGACTGCCTGCTGTTCCTACAAATGCACTTTTGAACATCACAGATGAAATTATACTTGATTAACCCAAAGGATTGGCTGTTGTGGTACGTTCTGTCTCTCACCAGTTTGAAGCTACTGTCTCCAATCAGCACCAGGAACAGTGCCCCAACCTAAGTCGGGGTAAGTGGGTTTTGATAAAGAAGGACACACAAAAATCATGCCTGGAACCAAGATGGAAGGGCCCATTCAATGTTACCTTAATAACAAACACTACTGCTGTTAAATGCACTGGAGTGCCGAATTGGGTACATGAGTCAGACAGAAAGTAAGGTGTTCGTATGAGCCGCACAGAGGGCATCTGTGATAACACCACCACAAAGAACACAACCGCAGAGGGAGACAAAGAATCTCACACTGTTGCACCTATCCAAGTTCCTGGCATATCCTAAAGTGGACTGGAAGCTCCTGAAGAAGAAGAGATGAGAGTTCAACATGAAGCAGTGATTGCTACATCAAGTATGTCAGTTGTTCACGTACTGCTAACTATTGCTGAAGAGATGGATTTGAGTGGTGTAAGTGACACAGAAGAAGATCCGCAGGCACCAAGAAGATCAGATAGAGCGAGAGTGCCTTGTCAAAGGTATTCTGTAGCTGAAGGGTCTATTCAAAATTACAATTCGCCCAGAAACAAATTGTGAAAAATTGTGTTTACAGACAAAGAAACCAATTTAGGAAAAGACCTGCAAGGATTAGTATGTCTGAACACATCTTTAATTATGGGAGGTTTATGGCAAATTTTACTAGGAGAAGAAACAGTCATTTCTGTAGTTTATTTCATTTGTGGATACTATGCCTATTTTGGAGTGAGAGCAGACAGAGAGGGTTTTTGCTATTAGCTTTGCTGTTTCCAAAGATGTCTCATCTAATTAGTATAGAATATTTAAAAATGATATCATCACACAGACATACACGAAGTATGAGTGATGGAACACAATTAAATGAGCAGTTGCGTAAAAATTGGCAAAAAGTACTTTCGGAGCTTTACTAGTTGTAAATACAGAATTAGAGGCTGTTATATTAATCATTTTGCAAAATTGTTTAGCATTAGATATTTTAACCACATACAAATATAGAGTCTGCATGATGCTGAAAGCTCAGCATTACTGCTCAAATATACTAGATAAGATTAAGAAAATTCTAGAATTTACAAAGAACATCTCAGACTTGAAACCGGCATTAGAATCTTTAGAGACACCTTGGCCCTCATCCCTATATCTTTCGGAGTTGCCTCCGGCCAACACCGTTGCGGTTTGGGAATCGATAAACCTCAGGTTGGCAGTTCCGAACGCATTATTTGGATGTGACTGCACATGGTGCGGTCGCAAACTTCAATCTTTCAATGGGAGCTTCTGCGGAGGGCTGAAACTGCCCGCAGCTTAAGCTCTTATTGAAAAATGGAAGATTTTAAACAACCCTGCACTGTGTGGCAGGCACCTCATGGTGCCTACCATATGGTGCAGGTATGTTGAGGGGGACACCATAGGTGCACCCCAGGGCCAAAGGCGGAGGGCCAGCGGGGAAGGGGCTACGCTAGGGATCCCTAAAGTCAGTTTCCGACAGCCAATCAACGTCAGAAAAGCAGACATAGATTTGCTGTCGGAAACCGACATCATAATTCTGACAACAGAAATGCCATCCATAAAAAATTAGGGCTTTCCTACTGGCCGACAAGCTCCTTGAGCCTGTCAGAACAGTATTGCATTCCCCAGCTTGTTTAAATTCCAACCGCCGTCATCATAATACGGAGGTTGGGCTTTAAACATACAATGTCAGTCGGAATGCCTGCGACCAGCGGTTGAAGGCTTTCCGAAGGATATTGTAATTAGACCCCAAGTGTTGTAGAAAATGTAGAAAAAAAGTTTCTGCTATTGGCAATTGGTTTGCAACTATATTTGTGCCAGTATTAATAGTAGGGTTTTGTTTATTGGTCTTATTTGATTTTTACAAAGGTTGTAGATATTATTTGAATAAGAAAAAGAAAAGAGAAAGAAAAAACCAGATTGCTAAAGAGTTAGAATTAGAAGAATAAAGAATATGAAAGATTGAAAGGATCTGTAACTTTAAAAAGAAAAAGATCTGACTGAGCTGAGGATGACAGTGAACTCTATGATATTCATTTGTGGAGAAAATGTGATGGTTAGACAACCATCAGAATTGTGGAAGCTTTTAAAAATATAGAGAAATAATGTTAATTATTGTGCTAAGCTAATAAGACTTTAACACAACATTTCCTGCAAAATTGATCTAAGCAATCATACTTAAGTCTGCTAGGCTTAAAGTATGGAGATGCTGCCATATTAATGTTAGTATAAACAACAAACATCCAGTCTGTAGTCAATTGCATAAATAACCAAGAAAATGTCAAGGTCAAATGAAGAAATGATCAATAACACACAGGAAGAAAGAAAAAACAATCAAGGAAAGTCAAATTTTCGCAACAATGCATTTTTTTGGTTTATTTTACCAACGGTATATGAATAAATCTATGCACAATGGATGAAAGGTTGCTCCAATAAGTGGGAACAAAGTGACACAAGTGCTTGTGTGGAGTGAACATATGAGGGATAAAGTGACTGTACATGAAAAATGCTACAGGAGCCTGCAATCTGACAGCCCATAACAAAATTAAAGCATGTTCATCCAGGAGAAATACTAGACGTTTCTCAGATTTCAAAGAGGGATTATGTCTTTGGTGTAGGCAATGGATATTGTTGATTTTTCGATCCAGAAATTAGTGTCAGTTTGACAGCATCTCAGAGGGTCTTCATCAGGACATGGGAATGGGGCAACCAGTGTGGTAAGGACATAGTGTGTTCAATTACCCGTGTGTATTTTATGTGGGAACTCACCTTAAGTCGCATGATAAATGGCCTTCCGTGGAGTTCATATGGAGGGGGAAAAGACGGCAACCCAGCTCGTCTTTACGGCGCTCTAAATGAAATACATTGCACAAATCAATCCGTATCCAACAAGGGTGACCGAACAGAGAAGTGACCTAATGAATAGGAGCTCACCAGGAACAATAATTCAATATTATGACCTTGATTTAAGCCCTTCAAAACACTGAATGCAAGGGAATGGACTGTAGAGGCAATAATGGGAAAGCTAATGGTGTGCTTCATATGAGAGAATCAAAATGAACTCTCATTCATGAATACAATGTATTATTAGTCCAAGAGTGACTTTCTTAATGGAGGATGAATCAGTCCTTTTAAAAGGTTTTATGGAACTATGGGGTCTATTAGTATGTTGGGCGGATCGCCACCGCCCGTATGCAGTGGCGATCCGCCCTACATTTTCCTCCACCCGCATCCCATTTCCCCCGCCATATTATGATGGCGGGGAGAACCCCGGCGGACGGAAAGACCGTCCCCGGGTTTTCCGCTGGTCGACGAGTCCACCGGGTGGAAAAGGGGCTGTATATGGTGGCGGTGTCTGCAAGACACCGCCATCCATATTACGAATCAAGCGGAGATGTGCATTTCCATGACAACGTTGCCGCCATGGAAAGGCATGAGGTCTCTGAATGTGGGGGCCCATTGCGGGCCCCCAGGGTAATGGGGGGTGCACATGGGGGGTACCAGATGCATGACGTGGCAGGCACCGCACGGTGCCTGTCATGTTGTGCATGCAACTGCACAAGGTGCAGCCATAGCATTGTGGCAGGTGGTGCTGTGTGCACTGCCCGCCACAATGTTGTGCATGGGGATGCCACCGTGGTGGTGGCATCCTAATTGCCCGTCCCTGCACCGCTAGGGTGGTGGGTAGACAAAAGTCCGCCCGCCATCCTAATAGGCCCCTTTCTCTCAAAAACAAAGACCACATGGAATTGCAGGTATTGCTGAAAATGAAGCTGGCCGGGAAACCCTTGTGAATGCTTACCACTGCCCAGGCTGGTCTGGTGCTTCATTTGCGAGCAACCAGACTCCATCCAGCAGATAAGGAGACCCATCTGTGCTGCTTGAGCGTGCAGGCTCGCGAGTAGAGCCTACTACCAATATAGACTTCGGAAGTGTAGGCGGTCTGCTCCTGATTGGCATCCGTTATCTACAGGGATTAGAGAGCACATCAGTACTGCTCACGGAAACTTGCACATGTCTGACATTCGCACTGGAGAGCACATTGGTGTTAATAAATGTACAGTGCCGCTTCAAGGTTTGAAGTAAATACAACACAATAAAGTGCTGATATTTGCAAAGGGTTCCAAAGTGAACAAAACAAACGTAAAGTTTCAGCCAAATGATCAAATAATCTCTACATTAACCTAACACATTCATATTAGAGTGCAAATCAGTGCTAATTATATGGACAGTACCGCTCTGTCTAATACAGTACAATATGGATCTTCTATTTCCAAAAGATTACATAGGAGTTCATAGTAAAACCATCAAATTGAAGTAGTCACTTAAAATTAGCAGAGCTGTGAAACTGTGATTTCAGTGTTTAATTTAATCTTGACCTTTCAGATCACTTGTTTTCAATTTATAGTTGCTGTGGAGAATGATTTTTTTTGTTTTTTTTGTTATAAAGATGTTTCAATTTCCAAAAAGATCATTAGATACTGAATTACCGTATAATTTAGAAGGTTAGAAAAGATGTTTCACACATGGGAATGTAAACTTGAATGGTGAATGAGTCATGAAAAACTTAAGAAATGACAAAACGTAATTGCTGTCTGAAGAATATTGTGTTCCTGTGAGAAGACAGGGAGTGAACATGTTCCCATGGGCACATCGGAAACAGACAAAAAAAGTTGCATGAAGATTAAAACAGAATATTTTGGCTTTCTATAATAGTGTTTGTTCCTAAAAAAATAGCACAAGAAATCTGTTCCCCACTTTCCAAATCTACCCATTCCATGCTGCTCTAAGACTCTGCTGAGTTTCTTGAACCTCTCTTCATGAGAAATTCTGCTTAGTTTGATTCTTGATTTATTGAGCTGACTGTTAATGCCAAATCTGTATGCTTTATGATTTCTCTTGATATCAGTACTCTTCATGGGTCTCTGGGATTGACTGTTTTCCTTCTCATTCTTAGAAAAGGGACATTTCCTTTATGGAATGCACTTAATGCATTTTAATACAATTCACTGGTTGACTCATTTTGGTTATCAATTTCAGTTAATATTTAATGACTGTAATAACTTGGAACTTCAAATAAAGATGACTTAATAAAAATTTGAAAAGTAGTAACCATTAACTCATGAACAAGCTCTCTTTATTTAGAACTGTAGAGATGTTGTGCTTGATCTGCTGTAAAATAACGGCAAAGCTCCATTGGCCCGTAGACAGCAGGATTTGCCCTGATAATTGTAAACCAAGACTTTTGATTAAAAAAATCCTCGCTCTAGCAAGTACAAGGATGTATCATGATTAGGTGTCATAAGAATAGTGAGTTAGTACTCTGAACCCTGTTATGATCTGTACAAATCACAAGGAGAGATGCCAAGGGGAGGTGCAGCAGTACATTTACATTGAACTCTGGTCTGGTGGATAGCCAAAGGAAAACCTTTAGCATCCAAGAGATGTGATCTAAATTTCCATTTTGAAAATATCAGTTGAGCTTTAGCATGGGTAAATGCATATTTAAACCCAAAAACAGTGGTTCCTTAAGGTTTCATCAATAGAGTCTTTTTCAGTGATCATATGCATGATTATTGACTAAAAATCCATAGCAGTGATCAAGTGGGCAAATATTTGCACAACCTACCTGTTTCTTATATTCATTGGAATGTTTGAAATATGATAACAATATAGAATGTAACTTGTTCTAACTGTTAGCATTGAAGCAGTTAACAGATAAAAAACTAATATTTCAACATTTTAACCCCTGGGAGTAATTTATTGCTTGGTCATTGTCAGGACTGTGCCCAATACAATTAGAGATAGCATCCCTATAAATAAATGTAAGAAAGTGAATAATTATTTTAGGTGGATGGAAGTCCAGCACCATTAATAAAGTCACTAACCGGTGAGGTACAATCAGAGCTTTCAGGAATTTATGTATGCGCTCAACTGTTTGTAGCATTGCACAGAGCCAACACACTTAACTTAAAAAATAAGCAGGGACATTTTAAAAGATGTTTTGTATGCCCTGGTGATGGAATATGTTCGTTTTTCTCCATTGTAGCTTTTAGCTCCGTAGGCGAACATGGGGATACTGTAATACAGTGTAACTATTGATAGGAGAGATCTAAAATAATATTTCAAGTACTTGGAAGATTTTTACTGACAAATCCAACAACTTGCCACTGCTAAATGTATGATAACTAATACAGAAGAGATGTTTTAGAACTTACTTTTCTGAAAGCCAAAATATAGCCTTCTTGCGGCCTCTCCTGATTGGCCAGTCTTAACAGGCTTAGCCAAACTACTTTGATGAGTGGCCTGCACAGAGTCAGGCATTATCTGATGGGGGGAGCACTGCAGCTGCAGAGACCAGGCCAAAAGGAGGGCTGGGTAAATCCAACCATACAGTAAGAAATGCCAGCCAGGCCTACCACATTTCCTTCAACCCCAGCCAGATGGCAGCCTCCAGAATGGATTTTGCAGAAAATCTGGAAAGAGAGTGCTAAGGGAAATGAGCCACACCCGTGGGTTGGTTTAACCAGCTTTAACTCTCAAGGAGAGAAAATCTCCATCTTGAATTTTAAAGTAGAGTGCTTTGTTGGCCAAGAATATGCCACATTTTGAAGGAAGCTGTCATATTTTAGAGTGGCACCCTGTATCCCAATGGCCACGGGTGCACCCCTGCTTGTTACCCAAGAACATTGAATAAATATGTGAGAACTCCATAGCATCTCAGATCTGTTGCCTGAAACCACAAGAGGAGGAAGGACTTCACCAAGAGGATCACATTCTGAAATACTGCTCCTGCTGAAAACTAAGGAACTGCAGCCGAAAGGACCTTACCTTGCTTTAAAAAGAGAAGAGGTGGACTCCATGGAGGCAGCAGGTTAAAAGAGCTCCCGCCTGCATCATCTCCAGCAAGTAGAACCCAATTGACCACTTTCAGCTGAAGGATTTGGCAGGTGCATTATGGAAACTGTAGTCCAAACTTCAGAGGAACAACTCAGAGACTCTGGAACCTTGGTTTTGTGTTGTGAATGCTTTGAACCCTCAAGAGGACCTTTGGGAAGAAGCTACAGAAGTTTGAAGCAGGACCTAATCACAATATTGGGAGATGGTGCATGGGTCGGAAAAACCAACTAGGTTTTGTCCTTGTGGAGATTATACCTTGGTCATTGGTCTCTGAAGTGGAAGTCAAAACCCTCCAGTAGAGAAAGGCTGCAAGCTGTACTTAAGGAAGTTTCTCAAAATAGGACAGCTGTTGCATGAGGTCCCACTGAAGCTGTGGCCCCACTGAATATGTTGGGTTTTTTTTTTTTTTTTTTTTTAAAACCTTTATTGAGATACATGTATCAGTACAAGCGCAGGCCTACAACCACAGGGGCCGGCCGCAAAATCAGGAGAGCCAAAAAGGAGCAACATCAACGTGTACGGCAAAATGAATACAGCATAGACGTGGAATAACGTCGCTACACAGTAAGCGCCAGGATAAGAAAGGTTCCATTTTATGCTTTATAGAGGAGGCAGTAGCCATATCTACCAGGGCGTCATGCAACATACACAGATAAAAGGGGGGGGGGACGGGAGGGATATAGCCCCCCACGCAATCAGGTAACCATAGTAGGGCAAGGCCCAACGACATCCCATGCCCATCAAAGGGTCAAAAATAAAGGACAAGTTATAGCAGACAATTGAATAGGACGCCACATAGACAGCCCACCCGCCCCGAAAAAGGAGAAAGTGCAGACACCTGCGAATCGAAGGAGAAAGAACAAAGGGACATAGCCCACCCCCTAGAAAGGAAGCAAAAAGGGACCATAGAACAAAATAAGCTAAAACAACAAACACCCCCCCACCCTACATCACTGTAATGGCTATGGCCTACCCCACTAAACAGCGTGCCTGTCGCCCCAGAGTTACCCGAAATATAGAAGAGAGAGAAAGGGAGAAATAACGGAGAAAGAAAAAGGTGAAAAAGAGAGAAGAAGAGGAAAAAGGAGAGAGAGAGGAGAGGAGCCGGCGATCGAAATACAGAACACCTCCCCACCCGCAACAAAGGATCAATAAACGAGGTCAAAGAGGATACTGAGAAAAGCCTACACGAAGGATGGAAGCAGGAACTGTCCAAATAACGAGGCCCGGAGATGCCATTAACAAAACGAAAGTCCCGCAGGCACCCAGGCACAATCACCCCTGTCCACTTCTATGAAGCGTAGAACTGCCAGACCCCGGCATGGCCAAGAAACAATACGATATAGTGGGATCATACCAGTCAGGGAAAGCAAGTGGAATCTTCACGGAACACCGTCCCGGGCACCAAGAAGCAACCAGGAAAACTCGGCAGCAGTCAGAATGCAAAAGTACACTGAATATCCATGTGGCCAAGCACAAAATCTGGGCTGTCCAGCACGAAGCAAAGAAATCAGGATGTAGGAGACACTGCAGCATCGGCACCGGGTCCACTTGATCCCATAGAATCGAACACCCATCTGTAGATCCCAGCACAGCAGCTGGAGGAGTCTCAACAATACCAACTCGGGGAGACGACACAGCGTCACAAAATGGCGGAGCAACCATGGCGGCGATCCGCAACTCCAAGGCCCGGCATTTCAAGGACAGGTCGATCCGCAGAGCAGCCAGGGCAAGCGAGACATCACTTCGTGTAGGGGCCGCCCAAAGCAAACGAGGTCCGGGGAGAGCAAATGCAGCAACGTCCCTGACTCCAGGAGGAAGACACTCCGAGGGGCCATCCGCCATCTTGAACAAATCGCCCGCCGCCATTGTCTCGTCCGCCACCAAGTCCACCATGAGTGCCGGAGGCCCCAAGACACACAGCCGAGCCGGGGCGGATGGCGCCTGGCGGAGAAAGGAGAGTCACCAGAAGAACAGGCGTGCTCCCCACAACTCTCGGGGAGCCCTGCACCGGATCCCAGGCGGGACAATCAACAGGAGTGGGCGTCACACCCGATGGGTGTCGGACAACGCGGCTCCTCTCTCTGGTCCGGCAGGCGATCGGGCATGTGGGGCGGCCCACTATCGGGGGTGGGCCCGCTCCAGCGCCACCGGCTCGCGGCTCTCAGGCTCCCACCATCGGGTCTCTCCACCGGTTCCGGACCGTCGGCACTCCGAACACCTCCGGGCAGGCACTGCACTCGAGGCCCCGGCGCCAGGGCCGGGAAGGCCGGCAAGACAACAAGGGCAGAACTCAAAAGCCACTGCACGCCGGAGCCCCGGAAACAGACGGTAAGTGAAGGCTCTTCCTTAGTAACCGAATTCGGAACGCCCCGAACAGGATTAAAGACAGGATAGGTGGCGGGGAGGAAGGGATCTCGGAGCGAGGCGTTTATGCGACCGGTCCGATCGCCATCTTGGCTCCTCCCCGAATATGTTGGTTTTGATTCAAAAAGCTGTGAGGTAACAAAGTTCAAATGTTTTGCCCAGGTATGAATTCCTGTCTGTTGCATACTTTATGCAGGATAGACCACCAGCAGGTTCCAATCCAGGTCCATTTGCAACTGGTCAGGTGGGTGCATTGTTGTGTCCCTGTAGTCACACAAGAGGTTTTAAGTTTGTGGATTTTGCAGTGGGTAAGTTAGCTAAAAGTGCACTGTAAGGGTCTCTTGCTCCGGAAGGAGAACCAACTAAAGTAAAAGTAGGTTTGGCTCATTTGTATTGGAATATCTAGCACAAAGTGAAAAACAAGGGTAATTGTGACAAAGCCCTGTAATGGATCCGCTCTTTCCTCATCAGTCGAACAGAGAGAGTCAGACTACCTCCGAACAACTCTGAACCCACAGAGATCAGCTGCAGAGTGCCTAAGAGTGCTTCCGTGAGCCCCACTCTCTTCAACATCTACATGTCCTCACTTACAGTCAACGTCAGGAACCATGGCTTTAACATCATCTCCTAAGCCGATGATGCCCAGCCAATCCTCCCCCTCACCAACAACAAACTCACAGTCGCCAAGAACAACTTGATGAAGGCTGTTGCTACCAGGATGAAGGACATCTGCCTCAAGCTCAACTCCAAGAAGACAGAAGTCCTCATCCTGGGCTCAACCCCCTCAGCCTGGGATGACTCCTGGTTGCCCGCAGATCTTGGATCACCCTCACAGCCACAGACCAAGCACGAAACCTTGGAATCATCCTGGACTCTGCGCTCACCATGAGCCCCCAGATCAATGTTGTCTCATCATCCTACTTCCATGCGCTACACCTGCTCCAAATGATCTTCAAGTGGATCCCCAGAGAGTCCAAAAAGACAGTCAGCCACGCACTCCTCAGCAGCAGACTCGACTATAGCAACGCACTCTATGCTGGCATCACCCAGAAACTCCTGAAGAAACTACAGAACATTCAGGTTGCCTCCGCCAGACTCATCCTTAATATCCCTTGCATCAGCCACATCACCAGCCACCTGAAAGACCTCTAATGGCTCCCAGTCAACAAAAGAATCACTTTCAAGCTCCTCCCACATGCCTATAATGCCCTACACTATTCGAGACCTGCATACCTTAACCACAGCCTCTCATTCCACGCACCCACCAGAGACCTCCTGTAATGTAGTTCCTATATTCCTAATAGGCTCTGCGCATTGGAATAATATATCCCATAGTTGTGACGTAGGACTTATGTTTACTAGGTCGCTATCGAATATATTAGACTTAATTGTGAATGCCAGCTAGCTCTTTGGTCACTAGAAACTTTCTCGAATTCACAAGAAGGGATTTAGTTTCTGACAACCGCACAAACATGACAACTTTGTTTCCCCAAGACAAAACTGATCTTCAGAGTCGTGGAAACAATAGATAGATATTTTACTCATTCGTGCAAGCTTCGTTTCACCAGAGGTGCAGAGAACTAGAGAGACAGGCATTTTCAATAAAAGTATTTATTGAACAGTCTTCTTTCTCATGCAGAAGAAATGAACTGCTACAATCATAAGACTTGTTGCAAAGTATAATGCGTACAGTAAGATGAGTAGGATAAAAAAAATACTGTAAAATCATTGTATGGTTCCTAGACCATAGATAAATACATACATAAATAACAAAGGCTAAAAAGTACTCAACTGGTGCTTCTAAAATACACCTACCCCAATGTACCTAACCTATGTCTAGTACGAGGGAAAAAGTAAGTAAGGTGTAGCATAAATTTAGAATTCTTTTTGCGTCTGCTGGAGGGTTGGCTTCCATCGGCACTTGCTGTAGCAGGATGCGTCGGGCAAGTAGATAGTAGAACTGCTCCAAACCACCGTGTGTTTGCTAAGGCAATTGTGGGCATATTTATACCTTGAAGGTGCCGAGATTGACGAAAAGGTGGACATAATAACGTCATCAAAGAGTCTAAGTTCTTTGAAAACTCCATGAGTTCTTAGATAAATCAATATTCTTTTTTTTTTTTTTTTTTTAAGAATCTTTATTCGGTGATTAAAAAACACCATAAAAGCACAAACATACATACATTGATAAAAAGTTATTAAACATTAGTCAAGATCCTTATACAAAGTCAGCGTGGGTAAAAAGATATCAATATACAAATCCATAAGCATACAATAAAGAGTCCAAGTCTTTCATACCTAACCCCTGGTCATCCTTAATCGGACTGCAACCTTAATAAAATTCATGATACAACACAGGGTAAGGGGATCGGAAGCTTTTTGCAAAAAGACTAGTGCATCCCTGGCATGTTCCTGATGGGCATTTTTTAAAATATTTACAAGAAAACTGCGCCTGGGCATAGAAAAGTAGGGACAGAGCAAAACAAAATGAAGGGAGTCCTGCGGAGACCTATTGTCGCAGCCGCAGGGTCCCTTCTGCTCAATTGATGTGGAAAAACCTACTGGGGAAGCCAACATAAAGGGAAGTAAATTCAGTCTAAAACGGCACATAAGAAATCTATCCTGTGCATTGTGCATGAGATACAGATAAGGCTCCATACCCTCCACACTCTTCACCAGATTATGCGCCCTCACAGTCTTTTTGAGTGTTTCTGCCTCAGCTCTGTAATGGATTTTCCGCTCTAGGAAAATTTCCCCTACTTGTTTCTTATGCTGGGCTAAAATTGTTGTGGGGTTCCTGAAGAGGTTTCCAAAACCTAAGTCTTCGAGGGTATTTTTCACATATTTGAGCCAAGGGATACGCATGCAATTGGTCCTATCTAAGCAGTCCAATAACATTTCTCTGCTTAGATGCGCCTCTGGGTTAGCCCATATTTTTAACCAGGCCACAATTGGCCTAAATTTTAACAGGTCATCCAGGTATGGCCTCCCTAGCTCCCTGTGAGCTATAAATCCAGCGGTGCTAGTTGGTACCCTCAGGATAGATTTCAAATATTTGTTTTCTTCCTGTTGGATTCTAGTAGTGTTCACAAAGCCCCATACTTCTGCCCCGTAGATTACTTTGGAGCATGATATGGAGCAATACAAATTCACCACCTGTTCCAGGCTCCATCTACCTAGCCTCCTGCCGTATCCTGCTATTGCCCCATTTGAGGCAATCATTTTGCTACAACGTTCCGTCACCAAGGAGTTAAACTGTAAAGCGCCATCGAAAGTCACTCCGAGATAAGTGAACGTTTTGACCTCCTCTAAGATATGGGTACCTATTGTATAAATAAATTTAGAGGAAGGTTTTTTGCCGGCCAGGAGCACATAAGATTTACCCAGGTTGACAGATAGATCCAGGGTGCTCATGAAGTTAACGAACCCATCAATCAAGATTTGTAGGCTACGCGGGGTGCGCGCGAGCAGAACCGCGTCATCCGCGTAAAGCAAGACAGGGATATGCCTCTGCCCGACCCTGGGGGAATCTGCCTTTAAACCCAAAAGAAACTGCTCCAAGTTGTTAATGTAAAGGGAAAACAGAAAAGGGGCAAGGATGCAACCTTGTCTTACTCCGCTCTTGCATGGAAAGCAGTCAGACAAACCTCCCTCCCTGTTAAATCGGACCCTGGCTGTAGTGTCGCTATGTAATTCCCTTAGTATGGTGATTAAACCACTCTCGATCCCCATACTTGACATCATGTCCCATAGCTTCCCTCTATTGACGTGGTCAAATGCTGCTGCCAAATCCATGAAACCCATATAAATAGGTTCATCACTAGCCAAAGTGTATTTGGCAGTCAGCATGTAAAGGTTCAGGCATTGGTCGCTGGTAGACCTCCCTGTCCTGAACCCGTATTGAGTGTCCGAGAAGATGTTATTCTCATCGGTCCACTCGGACAGTCTGTTAAGGATTGCCCTACCCAAGAGTTTGGCCGATACGTCAATCAGGGAAATCAGCCGATAGCACTTAGGGTCGTCCCTGTTGCCCTTCTTAAAAATTGGCACAATAATTGCTTTTGACCAGGATGGAGGCAGGTCACAAGAGATGGCAGTATTTATGACCCTGGTCATCAAAGGGGCCCATAAATCTATATTACTGAGAAATAGGTCAGGGGGGATCCCATCCGGGCCCGGAGCTTTATTTTTAGTCAGACCCTCCATCCCTACAGTGATCTCTTTGAGAGTAAATACCACCGGAGAAACCTGACTTAGGGTTACCGGTGGCTCAACAGAGGTACCGGACTCATAATTATATAAACCTCTGAAATGTGAGATCCACTGTTCCGGTAGGATGTTAGCCCCTATGTCCGGGGAATCATTTTCTTGAAAAGTCGGACTATTAATAATTCTCCAAAAGCCCGCAAGATCCTTTCTTTCCCCTGCCTCTCTTAAGTCTGCCCAAGCTTCTGCCTGCAGGGCAAGTTTCCTCCTTTTGGTCTCTTTATTATATTTCTCTCTGCACGCCCTAATTTTTTGGGGGTCCCTCGGTTTTAGCTTTAGGCAGCATTTCAACTCCCTTAGTGCCTTAGAGCAGTCTTTGTCAAACCACCGAGGATTGACCAGGTTACGAGGGGGCGCACTGGACTTAAGTAGGCCATCGATCAGGTTAGCAATCTGCTCAAATGCTTCCAGTAACCTTGATCCCTGAACTTCTAAGTCTAGACAATCGTTAATGGCCGGTAGGCCCTTATCACCCAGGGTTTTGAAAAACTTTGCCCCATCTATTTTGGAAAATTTCAGTCGCCTACCTTGGTCTGTGACCCTCTCCTCAATTATACCACGGGGTCTAGTTCCAGCACCCACCCTATATGAGAGCACCAAAACGAGAGGGTTGTGGTCGCTAAAGCTGCTCCATTCTATCCCTGCCCTGACTATTTTGTTTATCAGGGATCTCGAAGCCAAAATATAATCTATAATGGATGAGCAGCCCCTGCCCTTAAAAGTTGGAGGAAGTGTACCATCCAACTGTGGGTCAATCATGGTAATGGTGTGTTCTAAGTCATACTTCAGCCGAAGTAGACCAAGAGCCGACCCAGTGGGTGTGTGAGAGAAATGCGGCCCCTTTTCCAATGGGCATTGTGACCAATCTGAATTTGCCGTGACCAATGCCGGACAGAGATGGCAATTAAAATCTCCCATTAATAGCAGCCCGTAAGACTGCCCCTTATTTTGGGATGTTATTTCTTGTTCCAGCCTCTGGTCTAATTCAGCTAGTAGCGGGGTATGGTTGTTTGCTGACTCAGTGTTATATATGTTAAAGATAGAGAGTCTTAGCCCCTTTCCAAGGAACCGAGCTACCTGGATCCCATATGAGTTCCAATCTGGAGAAGACCAGGTGCCTGGGAGGTCTAAATCTATGTAAATGGACAGCCCGCCCATAGCTCTCCCGGATCTGGATTTTCGGGCAGGAACAAAAAAGCACTTGTACCCCTGTAGGTGGTAATTGCTCACCAAGGCCCATGTCTCCTGAACACATATGACATGAAATTTCCTAATAAAATCGACCCATTCCTTGTTGGTGAATTTACCCGCTATCCCCGCTACATTCCAGGAAATCAGACGCATTCCCTCCCCCCTCCCTTCTAAACCCTCCTGTAGGTTTGATAAAATCTCCTTTGTTGGCCCCTGCATGGCCAGCCCATGTCCCCCTCCTGTACATTCTGTGGCTGTAACCTTGGGTTCGACGCACCCTGGTTTCCCAACGCCAGTCATTTCAGTTTGCTGAACATAAGAGCTCCGCACTCCCAACACCTCTACCAGGGCACTCTTTTCCATATGACCCTGGGGGGCATTATCCATCTGTCAATCAACCCCCTCTAAATCATTCAGACAATTGAACCGATTATAGGTGTGAATGGGTGGTTCTGGTCGGCCAAATGAAGATCTATGGTTAGAATCCTGGTGTCTCCCCCTCCTGCCAGCCCACTCCCAGTTGTTTTGCATTTGTGGTGGCTTCAATGGGACTGGAGTGATGGGAAAGAAGAAAGACACCCGAAGGGTTTGAATAGTGGATTCCCTAGATCTATTTTTCCCTTGACATATATAGGTCACTGTGTCTGTGTCCCTAAAACTCACCAATATGCAGTCCCCAATAATGGATTTTTGGGTTCTCCCCACCCATGGCACCCTTCTTACCATTATGATTTCATTATTAAGGTGTAACGGGAGGGGTCTATTTATATTTAGCCACTTAATGACCCTACTTTTCAAGGCACAAAAATCCTCAGTTTCACCTACTTCAAGTGGGGGAACACCTGCCAAGACTACAGTAAAATCATTAGTCTCGGGGGGTAGGTTGGGCCTACGTGGTCTCGGGGGAAGTTTCATTAGGGGGATCAGTGTGGTGCTGTCTACCTGCTGTGCCGGATTAACCGGACCTGACGGGGGAATGGGGATGTTAAAATTAGGGGGCCTAGTTGATACAGGGTTGTTTTTTAAAGGATGTTGCGAAACCGCCGTATTTGCGGATTGTGAGGGGACTGTATTTGCAGCCCTATTTACAGGCTGTTGGGGGGCTAAAGTAATGGGAGTGTGTTCTGAGTTCCTTTTCTGGTGATCAGCCGGGATTTTCAGACTACCTAATGTGGTCTCCAGTATGGTTAGTCTGATCTCGATCTTTTTTATACTCTCGCTAATCGGTAATAATAGAGACCTTAGCAAGAATTCCAAGTTCCCAAGCGGCACAACAGAAAGGGGAAGGTTAGCGATATTAGTTCCCACGTTTATTGTTGTTGAGGCGGGCGCTAAGTTATCCTGGGCAGTAGATTTGGGATGTGGGTCAACCGGTAACTTTGTTACTAGTACAGGGGGTTTAGTAGAAGACTTCCCAAAGTCCAAACGCGAGATTTTTGGTTTGTTCCTTCCCTGCACGCCCTTCGACTTTCTTCTACGTTTATTAGGGGGAGGCCCAAGTACTCCTTGCGCAATGGCGGGTATGGGTTGAACTTTACTAGCCTTAGGAACTAGGGGTGGTTGGGAGACTAAATCAATAGTCATCCTGGTGGGGCTGGGACTGGTAACTGTGACTATACTCATAGCTTCAACTGGTGATGTGTTCATACAACCCCTCAACAGGAGTGGGACATCATCTATTAAGGACAGCTCCTCCCTGGGCATAGTGGATTGATCTCCAAGGGCGGGTGTTTTTCAAATTGTCTATTGAGCGTCTCCTTTCAGCCCTTAGTCGAGACAGGTTACACTCTTTGTCCCCCTCCCCCCCCGCCCGCGAGAAATAATTCTCTAAGGTCCTGCTTTTAGCTCCACCCGGCTTCAGTGGAGTACTCTCCTTTGCAGGGGACGGCATTATACAAATACAAAGTTATATTCGGCCGGGGATTGTGGCCAGAAGTGTGTCCAGGAATCAAATACGCGAACAAAAGGGGGGTGGGCCCGGGCCGGCCTCCTGCGGCCCCGGACGGCCACAGACGGTCCCGCCCTTGTCCCGGGCTTCTCCCGGCGCCCTCCCGCGCCGCGGGAGAACTGGCCTCAAAATATAATAATCACTGACTAGGAGGGGGAGGGGTCGGGGAGAGCGGCCCAGGTGATCACAATCCAGGCAGGCGGGTGCTCCTGGGAAACAGAGTCCCAGCACCCGCGCTCGCAGCCCCGCCTCGCTCAGTCCTCTCCTGCTTGTCCCTCAGCAGTGGCCCCCGGCGATGGTCAGACTCCCTTCACGATGCGGGACCCGCGGAGCGGGTACCGCGAGGAGTATAGGAGAAAGGGTAAAAAGCAGCAAACTCCCAAGTGCAGCGTCCGTTCTGCAATGCGTCCCACTGGGCAGTCCAGCCACACAAGTTTAAAAAGGCTCGAGGGCGGGGGGGAGGGGTCGGGGAGAGCGGCCCAGGTGATCACAATCCAGGCAGGCGGGTGCTCCTGGGAAACAGAGTCCCAGCACCCGCGCTCGCAGCCCCGCCTCGCTCAGTCCTCTCCTGCTTGTCCCTCAGCAGTGGCCCCCGGCGATGGTCAGACTCCCTTCACGATGCGGGACCCGCGGAGCGGGTACCGCGAGGAGTAGAGGAGAAAGTGTAAAAAGCAGCAAACTCCCAAGTGCAGCGTCCGTTCTGCAATGCGTCCCCATCAATATTCAAGCAAGGGGACGTCCCTAGCTGCTGAAGCCGAGTTTTCCAAGAAATTGTTGTGGATTTTCGGAACAAGTGGAAGTAGCCATGCTGTATTTGGACTGCATGAGCTATGTCTAAATATGGTTATGATTTCTATGCCTATATATGCACATGGTGATTTATACCTATATAAGGGCATGAATCAGAAAATTACACTAGGGTCCTAAAATGTTCTACAACACTCCGCTCCCCCCATCTGGCCTCGGCCACCGTCCCACGTATCCAAAAGACCATGGCTGGAGAAAGTTCCTTCTCTTAACTCTCAGCAAAGACCTGGAACACCCTGCCTCTCAATCTCAGGCAATCACATCACTGCCTCAATTCAGGATGGAACTCAAGACACGGCTATTTGACTAAACCACAATGCCATCAGCGTATCAGCAGCCCCAAGCACCTTGATACAGCTACGGGTGAGTAGTCGCAATTTACAAGTCACCTATTTGATTTATTGATAGTAACTGTATAGCAACAAGATGAGCTCTTTTGATCTCTAATAGATGAAATCTCCCTTTATTTGATGCAGGTAAACAAGAAGAAGAATTTTTTTTTAAAAAGGTGGAGAGGACTATGCCTTTTTTAAAAGTCCGTTATAACGAATTTTATTCCTGTGTTACATCAGTTAGCTTATATAGTAGCTGGCTTTGCATGAGATAGCTTATAGAGTAGCATGATTAATAACAATAGATGGAATTGGATATATCGAGGAATGCAGAGGAAATAGCAGGTGGTATAATCCTCTTGCAATTGCATTGAGGTAGTACATATTTAGGTAGTATTAAAGAACGAATAATTGTTTTAAATGTGGCTTTTTAAATATGGTAATTCTGTGATTTTATGTATGTAATGAGATAGATGTGACATTTTACGTTTGTATCAACTGAACAATAAAACATTCTTCTTCAATTCTTCTTCCATATACCATGTGTCTGTGTCGTCATTAATGCTGCAAGCTGCCCTAGAGCCTAAGCTCCTACTCACATGTTTTTTTTTTGCCCTCTACATATGTTTTTGGTTGATTGGAGTGAGACGTACATTGCACCTGACCATGAACCGACATTGTTCAAAAGAGGGTATTAAGATTAAAGGGGGGGGGGGGGCACTCCAGCACTATCAATTAGGGTGCAGCTAGAACTGCCTCTGCTAATCAGTCCTCTTCCTTTTTGCTGGTATATGTGATATTCCTCTTACAATGAAATCACGAGGAACAAGCCAGTAATAGGGTTCTGTACTTTTATTCTTCAGTTAATTACAGCCATAAGCCAAGACGTCAGCCAGCATCGGAGGTCAGTCAGCAACTGCCTCTATAGAACCTCCTAGCTGGAATGCTCATAAACATTCTTAGAATAGCATATCGAGAATACAACAGTATATTCTTCACATCAAGGTAAGTGTGCAGCCTGTGTGCTCACACACGCTTGTAAGGAGCAATGTGGTCCGCAAAACGTGCGCTGAGCAATTAATAGGGCCGTCTTGAGATGTGCAAATAGGTGCCTGAGTGCTTGTGCAATTTAAATGTTGGTTAGCTCTTGTGTACGTGCGCGTGGTTTCTAGTGTGTTTATTTTTCAAATTATATTAAAAAAATAGATTAAAATACTGCCCGAAAAATATAAGCTTTACAGGCGTGTCACTTTCATGGTGTGTTAGAATGGGACACATTGTTCTGAAACTATTCATTTTGAAATGGCGATTTCACAGCCTGAAGTGCTTTCGACATTGTCGAAAAGCTCAAAGAGATGCTCATTACCAGTCTGAAACACTGAAGCCTTATTATGATCACTGTCAAGCAGAAGTTACCTCATGTAAAAGAAAAATGCCGGATAGCAATTTAATCAGCAGAGTGCGATGGCATATCATCAAAGTATAACTGGGTTCAGCCAGGAAGAACAAAAGCTGACAACACTGACAAGTAAGCAGAATTATCCTCACATATATTTAGCGAAATGTTGATTCCACACAAACTCAAAAACATAAAATCACAAAGAAACCATGGCTTTGGTCAGGGCGATGGGCTTAATATAAAACATGACAGCACATTTGCTGCTCCGCATTTGCTGCAGAGCCATGGGATTTTGAATACATTATAACTGTTCTCCATGAACTGAACTGACTTCCTCAGTGATTTCAAAACTATCTACAGGAATTGAGTTATCACAAATGTGTAAGAAGGCCTAGGTGGCCTGAGGCTAAACTATTACAGAGGTCGATTGGCTCATTATGTTTCATCTCAGAGGCTCTTTTGAGTCTGGGGACTTTGAATGTTACAATCAAAGTTAAATATGAAACTCATTACCACATGGAAGTTAAATACTTTCTCTTCTCGCAGCACACTTCTCGCATTATGTTTGCCAGTCTTAAAACATATTGGGAGAATTTTTTGAAGAGGGCCCCAGCCCTGACTTTGGCATCCAAATTGCTGCCAGCCACAGCCAGGAGGCCACCCTCTAAGAATGGGAGGAATCTCACTGTAAACATGGCGCGAGTAAAGGTTGTCATTAACGTCATAATATGTTTAATTTCCGGGCTGGGCACTTATTCTAATCGAAATGTTCATGCCTCAAGATCTCAGGGTGGTGAATGTTAATCAAACTGCCCGTTATTATCGTGTCATGCGTGCACGCTTAATTTATGTCACTGATATTGGTTGTGCACACTTTAATTCTGCCAAGGATGATGGTTATGTACTCTGATTTCTTGTCATGGATGCAACTTGTTCGTGCTGATTTCTTGTCTTGTATGCAGGTTGTTCATACTTAGTTTGTGTCATGAAAACATTTCATGCTAAATTATGGTCATTGATGCAGGTTTTGCACGCTCAATGTGTTTCTTAGAATCATGCTGTGCACACTCTGGGGGGCTTATTTACAAGGCCCTTGCGACACGTTTGCGTCATTTTTAACATGGGAAAAGTGACTCAAAAGTGGCGCAAGGGGCTTGTAAATATGCCCCTGGGTTTTTATTTATGACAGCCCTGCGTCACGTTTGCACCACCTAAAGTGGTACATGCATGACGTGGGGCTCTCATAAAGATTTATGAAGCTAGGCAAAGACACCATGCATGGCTTTGAGTGGCCTCATAAATCATAAGATGGCGTAGCGCAAAATGCTGCAACTTGTGGGTTGTCGTTGGATGTGAGGACTTCCATTATCTGTTCCATGAACGGTAGAGTATCACCAGGTGGGTGGTATATTATATGGAGTTTGCTAATGATGCAGTTGCTGTTTGTGGTATTGATGCAAAGATATTCACAGGTAGATAGAGAGACAATGCCTGTTTGTTTAACTGAGATTGTGTTTCGGTAAATGCATGCAACCCCACCATGAGTTTTCATGGCTGTCTCGGAGGATTATGTCATGGCTGGGAGCGACCAATAGGTCTAGGATACGTGAGGAGGAGCAATTTATCTATGTTTCAGTAAGGATGACAATGTCAAGCTCATTTGCGAGGATGAGATCGTAGTTTGATTGGTAACCTCTTCCTGATTCAGTCCCTGCCCAGTTGATTCATTTCAAGGCCACTTCCCAAGAACAGGTGCAAGATATGTTAAGGATGGTTACATCTGGCTCTCCGTCAAACTCCGTCAAACTCCTGCTGCACCTATATTCCCTCCCTCCTAGCTTCTCGTTCATTCCTTGTATCACAGATCTACTTGATCAATCCTTAGACACTGCTAAGATGCTACAGGTTTGCATATCAGCTCAGGCCATCTCTATTTAAAAAATAAAACAAATGCAGATCCTTCGGACCATGCGAATTATATGCCCATCTCTCTTCTTGCTGTTCTTGCCAAAAACATGCAAGGCCTCATCAATAAACAACTCTCCAAGTATTTGGTGAACAATGGCGTACTGAACACCTCACAATCAGGTACCAGGGCCTCTCATAGCACAGATACCACTCTTATAGCAGTAATGGATTTCACCCCATTACTGTTGGACAAAGGCACTCCAGCACTGCTGGTGTTATGTGATCTGTCAGCGGCCTTTGAGACAGTCTCACATTCCATTCTTACTCAGAGTCTGTATAAGATAGGCCTTGACTGGAAGGCCCTTGATTGTCTTAAATATTTTTTGGCTGACAGAACCCAAGTCGTTGCACTACATTCTTTCAATTCTATATCTATGACGTCAGACAAAGGGGGTTCTTAGTGATCTTCCCTGAGCCCTACTCTCTCTAACATTTATGCGGCTCCTCTTGTCAATCTTTGTTGTGCATGCAGCTTTGAAATTATATCATATGCTAACAACACCAAATTGATAATATCCTGTGGGCAGGATTTTGAGTCGTCTAAAGCCAGATTTTTTGACTGCATGCATAAGGTGGCTGCTTGAAGGACCCTTAACTGCATTCTATTGGAGGAAATATTTAAATTCTCGTGTTTAGTGAAGCACAAACACTTTGGTCAGATGAGTGGTGGCAACAGAGCTAGCGCTGGTTCCATGCCCTAAAAGAGTAAGAAAAAACATGGACAGCCTAGTGAATAATTACTTATGCATGAAGGATCAAGTCACCTCAATTTTGTTACCTATTACAACACATTATGGCTACTAAAGAAATTATTTTCTTGGCTCCCTCTGAGCTGTAGGAGAACATTGATCCAGGCTCTTATCGCCAGCTGTCTGGATTATGGCAATGATCTTCTTGTAGCAGCCAATGAGACACTTCTTTTCAAACTTGAGATGGTTCAAAACAATGTGGCCCGCCTGGTAAGACTGTCTGCAGGGGTCCCTTCAATTCCTATTTTAAGAGATTTTTACTCGCTTCTAGTCACTAAACGTCTGCTGTTCAAATTCTTATCCCTCACTCACAGATTTATCATGGGGAATGGTTCTTCCTACCTAGGTATTCTTTTGGCAAATTTCCAGTAGAAATTTGAGGTACATGGACAAAGCCTTTTTAAGACCACACCATATTTGTACCTCTAACCATCGCTCTTTTTCCGATCTAGACCTTCACCATTGGAACAGCCTTCCACACCACATTTTGCTCCGGTTTTGGTTCTAGAAGATTCAAATAATGCTGAAAACATGGTTCTGTCGCTCCTCTGCTTTCATCTTTCTAGAACTGAGATACTCCACCGGGAGTGAGTTGTTTTGCGTTTTACAAATGCTGGTGATATAACATAATATATATGACTGGAGTCTACTTCACCCTAGAACCTCTTTCTCTCCTCATCCCACCAGCATTAGTGTCAGAGATGACACAAGAGGTTTTAAAGTACTTCTCTGAGGGATCAGCCAGCACAGTTACACACCTTCCAGAGTGTCAATCAACAACTCTTTCAAGTTATTGACATCTTGAATACCTTGCCCTCTACCCTGTCCATTCCTGTTGCCATTCCTTCCCAGAATTCCCTGGACCAGCCCCCTGAGGAAATCCTTTCTTCCCCAAACCTGAACATTAATTTTAGTTATTATTTTTTTAAAGACTCTAATCAACCCAGTGTAAGAATTTTTTATATTTTTTATTTTATTTTTATAAAAAGTTATAATTACATTTTTTGTGGCTGTTATTCACTTGTAGATATATTCAAGTTTTTAAAATTTTGTAATATAGCCTATTTTGTATTCCAATATGTTACTTATATTGACCATTAGCTTCGATTTTCCAGGTCTTATGATTTCCTCAGCGTTGCATTGTGGAAGATATAATTCATTCCTTCCCTGTGTATCTTAAAGGAACTTTGAGTACCCTTGTGAGGTCTTAGTGCATGTGGCTTTCAGAGTGCGAGTGTGTGCTACTACACTTATCTTGATTATTTTTGTGATTAAATGTATGAATATCTTCAGAGCCTGGATTGTACATACTGTCCATACCATACATTATGCATGCCCACACCCAGGTCAAGCATATGAGTGCAATGGCAAGCATGTGTGTGTTCCCACGTTGATCAGCACTGACAATAAACCAGATTTAAAGACTTGACATATCAATCATTGGGTTATGGAACTATGGGGCATATTATCAAGGACAGGCGATACATTATCGCCGCTTTTATCGGCAGGAAACTGCAGATAAAGCGGCGATAATGGCCTTGATAATATGCTCTATGAATTCCAATCGAAGCCCATGTTAGATGCCCAGTTTCCTGCCGATAAAGCGGCGATAATGGCCTTGATAATATGCTCTATGAATTCCAATCGAAGCCCATGTTAGATGTGAACACATCTAACATGGGCTTCGATTGGAATTCATAGAGCATATTATCAAGGCCATTATCGCCGCTTTATCGGCAGTTTCCTGCCGATAAAAGCGGCGATAATGTATCGCCTGTCCTTGATAATATGCCCCTATGTACTTTGGGTATAAGATTGAATGATAATAATTGCAGCATGTGTGGTCAGTGAGAAAGTGGAATCAGGAGTAGGCTCAAAAAAGTTGTGTGAATAATTTAAAGCATCCCAATCTGGAGATATTAATAGTATACATTTTTGGGAGAAAGTGTCACTTTTTGCATGGTAAGCCATTCCCTTGATGATTGGTATTGCTAGTTTTTTAACTCTGCACACTAGAGGCATTGCTGTCTAGGTGAAAGGTGTATGTGTATTGACAATATGACAAAATACCTTTATAGTAAGGCTGTAGTATATGGGGCAGAAAAATAAAGCAATGGCATGGAAATATCACCTGTGTACTGCAGCGCTTATTGTGCCATCCACTACAGTCTGAAAGAAACCATGGCTTCAGATCTACCTGTGTAGTCTAACTACTGTTGTTTTCTAAACCAGTAGACAAACCTGTCACAATTACACTTTTCAATGGGAAAGAATCCTATTTTCAAATAGAAATAAGTTACTCCTGAATAGGTCTTTTAGGTCGCAAAGTAGTTTGTTTCCACCACACAACAAACAGGGCCTTCAATTATCAAGTTAGCATCCTTGAAAGACCATGTCCCCCTAATCATATACATGTGACCCAATGCATGTTTACGAGCTGCGGAATACTGGAACGGCCCAGTTAGATGATACAACAATGGGCTTTGTCTGGATCACATTCCAACTCCAGTCACGGATTTTCAGCTAATCACATACTCACCAAATGGGCATAAAAATGCGGAAGACCTAAGAGTAGTTACCAAAAAAAGATGCCAGTCCTCCCGTAACATAACATCGATCACTTAATTGAAATATTCACAATATGTGTAAAATACTAATGAGTCCTCCTGGGTTTTTTCACACCTGGAAGGTGATCCAACATGCACACTTAAAAGCCCCTGAATTATGTCACCAGAAATATGGCTACTTAAGTGTCCAAGACCAATACATTGTCCTGGGTGTTAATTGCAGTGAGAAATCGATCTAATTGACTAGCCAACAACAAACAGTCCATCCCATGCATCGTTACTGTACAAAGCTATGTGCAAAGACACTTTAGTAAAGCAACCTGTGTAGTTAGATATGCCATGAACATATCATATGATACACTGTCCAATGCTAAAAACAAGAACCCTGGCTGAGTACAAAAGTGAATAATCATACTTGTGGTGCAGTAATGTACATTGTTAATGTAAAAAAATATATCCACAAGGTTACTAACCTCACCCTGAGACTCCAGAAATCTGCAAGTCACTCTGTTATTGCCACTTCATCCAATGTCAAAAGAACAATTGATGGACAGAATGCAGAACAATGTCATAAATCTACCCCAGTACAGAGATCTGAGCCTAAATCCTTTGTCTGTTTTCTCACCATGCCATTTGAGGTTGGACCCAGCCATATGCAAATCAGTCTTGACCCTGCGCCCAATGGGAACAGTCCATTCCGAACTGCCAGGTCAGGTATTCCCTGGACTGGAAACAGGCATCCTAGGACCGGTTTGTTTGCATAGCACTTCATCCAATGTCAACAACGGAGATGTGCTAGCAGACACTCTGCCCAGATTAAGGTTAGTATCATCAACTCGACCGCTAACCTGTGCCCACCATTTTAAATAATAGTCATCCAGTGAATATTTTATACAGAGAAATAAGGATCCTCTTGCACTTGAAATAGTAGTAGTATTTAGTAAGTATGATCAGGTAAAGGACCAGCAGCCCAAGGCTTTATGGGGGTGGGGAGGAGGCAGGCACTGGGAGGCGAACACAAGCTATTACTAAAAATAAATTCAATAGCAGCAATAAATGATTGTCCAGTCAAATACTTGATTTTATGAAAACAGGAGCATGTATATACTAATACACAGTAAAACACGGCATTCACAAACAATACACACAGTCCCCCGAGGTCGGGCTGTAGTATTTAAATAGGGGAGTTCCAGTGTCCCACTTCCCTTTCTCTAGTGGTTATTCCCCATTCAATATGGGTGACATGGATATTAAGCCCCATTAGTAGTCCGAGTCTCATGATTCCCCGTCCCCAGTTCTAGCACCCAGGAGTTATACAACAGGCACATTTTCCCAGGGCCCTCCATCCCATCAATCACTTTTTCCTGCACCAATCGGCCTGGTACGACCAGAGTCTCCGAAAGCACCCCCTCACAGGCACAGCTGCTGCAATGGCTGTCTGTAGTCAGTATCACATGCATGGCGCTGTAGATGCAGTTGTCAGGTGTCATTGTGTTTCTCACACACAGTCATGCGGAGACAATGGCCAGGTGTTATTGACACTGATCCTATGCCATTAAGTTCCCTAAGATCCTGCCCACAGGTGGCGTTGGGGGAAATCAACACTCCTGGTGCAGATCCTCAGTACCCCATGGGTATCCACGGCTGCCTCTTCCACTCTGCAATTGTTTCGAACAAACCATATACTCCCTCCCTTTTATCCCAGTGGTCCCACCTGCCAAGCAGGGCCAAAGTCCTCACTGCGCACATGGTGTACAGTCTGATCTGCACTGCAGCATTGTACACGTAAAACCCAACTGGCATACTGGGTCACTGACTCCACTTCGTACACAGACTACAGCCCCATTAACACTGCAGTAATCTTACAGCTTCCCACTCATGCCAGATGGAGTCACCTACTTCACTCCACACACAGGCTAGAGTCCAATCGACACAGCATTAATCTTCACAGTGGCGCTACCTTGCAATTAGGGTCACCAACTTTCCTCTGCATACGGGCTAAAGCCTGATCGATGCAGATGCCATCTCCTCATACCTCACTTCAGAGATCCAATTGCCAGGATCTCCCAGTGGACTTTGGTCCCTAAAGAACTCTCATATTCCTCACGTTGGGCACTGGGCTTGCCAAACAGGCAGGCACTGGTGCTCCAGGGGCAGGTGGCTTGGATTTCTTGGAGACTAGAAAGCCATAGCCTCCTAATTTTCTAATTTCTAGGTTTGGTAAAGCGCAACAGCTACCCCAGCAATGGGGCGTCCCGGCGCTGAAAGACAGACACACACCTCTAAGGCGGGGGGGGAAGGATGAAGGCCCTAGGTAGCAGGAAAAAGGTGGGTCTTGATAGCTTTACGAAAGACTGGGAGACAGTCTATGGAACGGATACTGAGGGGAAGATTGTTCCATAGTTTAGGACCTAGAACACTAAAGGAGCGACCTCCAGTGCGACAGAGCCTAGTTCTGGGAACTGCCAGAAGAAGTTGGTTGGAGGAGCGGAGTTCGCGGCCGGGGACATAGGGTCGGGCCAGGTTTCGCAGCAGAGGGGGATTTCCCTGTTTGACGATCTTAAAGATCGTGATAAGAGCTTTGAATTTAACTCTGTGTTCCATGGGCAGCCAGTGGAGTTTGCGGATGGTAGCTCTGACTGAGCATCTGCGTGGGAGACCAACCAGCATTCTGGCCGCCGCGTTCTGGATACGTTGGAACCTAGCCGTTTCTGCTTTGTTTGTTCCCAAGAGGAGGACGTTAGCATAGTCCAGGCGTGACAGGATAGTTGCCTGGATAATTAGCTGGCGGGCCTTAGAATCAAAGAGTCCAAGTATAGGCTTGAGATTCCTTAGGAGACCTATGCTCTATCCTGGTCACAGGCAGATGCCTTGCAGAGCTTCTCTTCCTCACACGCCCGACTGGATGCTTGACAGTTGACAATTTTGGGGGCCTCGTGCTCCCCTTGTTATAGCCCATTTCCAGACACCAAATGTGATTTGGGGTCTGAGACTTTAAAGTTTATGTTGGGTGTCTGCTTCCTTTTGAAGTGCCCTCTCCTATTCCATGCTCTTCCTCCAAAAAGCAGTCTGACACAACAGGAGTGAGTCCAAATATGATAGACCTAAACACACGCCATGGGAGTGACCGGAGGGACAGAACTGGATGTCAGCCATAGTGATATGTGTATCTAAAGGTTACTCCACTGCACATCCCTACTCGTTATGGCTCTCTAATCAGCCACATTTTCTTCCTATGATGTGCTCAAGCCCCTTTCCAGTGACCTTTCTATGAGTCAAAGAACACCTTGAGATGTATACTGAAGAGCCTGACTCCTTCTTCCTCCAGTATGTCTCACCCAGCTAAAAGGAATGCAGTTCTCTGAGGTGATTACTCCACCACATCATGCTCTTTCAGCCAGCCCTTGGTCTCCATAAATGGAACCAATAATCTTCCATTCACAAGCACACATATACCCAGAACATACATAAAACACATATGCACTGCACACCACTACACCTTCCATGTATTTTACCATTCAAAGGCACACATACATCCAGCACATGCATATAACACCTACAGCACTACGTCCTAACCTGATGTAGGCCAAGGCACACACCAGCAGAACTTTACATGCGTGGGCCTGGAGGCCTCACTTCTGTGACACTGGTTGAAAGGCTTGTTTAATTCTATGGATCATTACATGGTATGCTTCCTCAACCGCGCTTGTGCAGTCTATTTCCTGACAAAGGAAGTGGCCTTTCACCACTATGAGGATTGCGCTTTGGCTGCTCCTCTTGGGTCAATAAGATTGGAGTCCTTGAGACATGCTTATGTAATTTCGCTAACACACGATCCGTGTTCGCCTTTGACAACAAAAATCAGCACCAGGGATCCTGACATAAGCGCAGTTGAGAGCACTCCAGGCAGGGTTACATGTCCATCACTAAGCAAAGTATTGGTCTAAAGGAATCCCATGAGACAGTTGTTTGGCTTACTAAATCCAATAACCAGTCTCATATGTGAGTGTAATAAAAAGTGAATATCGCCTTGGTACGAGCATTGAGAGAAGACAGACAGAATTTAGGTAAGGGGATTTATCATGTCCTTTCTTGTATGACCACGTGAGAAGATCAGTTATAATTGGAGTGGCAAAGTGGCAAACATATACTCACTTGCTTTATTATGGTATGGGGAGCCCTTTGAGTTAATCAGACAAAATATACTTTTTTGATGATCAGGTATAATTGCAAGTGAATATTCCACACTGCAAGTATACATGTAAAAATACAATATCTAAGCATTAACACCCTTTAAGGCAACTATCAGGGATTCATAAGTACTAATTACGATGTTAGTTCTGTCCCACTGCAAATGGGCATTCAAACATAATTTCAGTAGAGCCAGTAATGACAGTTTCAGCCCACACCAGAATTCTGGGATTCAAAATACCTCAAAATGTCTACTGCTTAAAGCAGCCTAAACCTCTCTGTAAATCAGTGGGTAAAATAAAGAATTATCAACCACTTCATACACAGGAGTACCTGTATTGATAACAATGTCTCATTACCCAGGTGAACCTCATGATTAAATCTATATTCTGATAGTTAATTTCAAGCATGTGGAATTAGCACCTGAAAATCTTTGGCGTCATGATAGGCACCACATTGTATTCAAATAGAAATGCTTCAATTTATTTTGAACAAATCATTTAACATATTTAACTTACATATTGTGTTTGCTGGCAGACAAAAAGACTGTAAGCAAAGTTTTCAGAAAAATGGATTTAACACATTTTGCTAAAAAGGCCTCATACTTATACTTACGTATATTTTTTCACCCATATATGTCTGTTCAACAACCTCACCTACAAATTGATTATCACCATAATACTCTGTTAATCATTTAGGGCCAAGTGTACGAAATATTTTGCCGGTCTCAAATGGCCCACCAGCCCGCTTGCGACCGGCAAAATGCTTTTTGCCATATATAGAAGACAAAATGTGACTCTGCGATTCGATATAAGGAAGGGGTGTGTTTAGGGTGTCCCTTCCTACTACCGAATACCACCAGTATGTATGAATGTTTAGCCACCTGGAATGTGGTCGCAAAACATTTGAATTTACCACCATTCCAAGTTGATGTTAAACCATTCGCAAATGGGAAAGAGTCCACAAGTGACACCACCCCTTTGTGAATGTGGGCGCCAACATTTTTTAAGAGCAGACAATGGTCCCAGTGACCACTGACTACTCTTAAAAAATGAAAAGGTAGCTCTCCATGTTTTTCAATTTTATTTTTGAAATGTATTAAATTTTCATTTAAGGAAAACAGGCTGCATTACAAAAATAATATTGCTTTATTTAAAAAGAAATTACAGACATGTTGGTCTGCTGATGCCAGCATGCCACCATCCCCGTGATTATAGCTATTCACAATGTGTTGTAAATTGCAACCTGCCTCATGAATATTGATGAGGCACCTCCATACAACCCACTGCGAATCACTAACAGTGTCAAACACACTGT
The DNA here is from genome assembly GCF_964261635.1 of Lissotriton helveticus. NCBI lineage: Eukaryota > Metazoa > Chordata > Amphibia > Caudata > Salamandridae > Lissotriton > Lissotriton helveticus. Next base: position 218,774,707 of record NC_136060.1, read on the forward strand.
AATATTGAATCGCAAAATATTGCTTTTTTGAAATTGCAAACACGTGATTTCGTACATCTGGTCCCCTGTCCCAGTTTGATTAATAAAAATGTTGTTATAGTGCAATTTAAATTTGATGGAAGAAGCCATTAAGTACATGCAAAAATGATTCTCTCTTGCCATTACTCCAAGGAAGGAGGCTTCTTAGATTTCCTGTAACATAGTAACTGCTTGTGGAATCCAGCAAAGCATTATTATTTTAGGAGCTCACAAACACTGATTCATCAACAGAATGTTGGCCAAGTGAATGAATATGCAAATACCGCAGCTGTGGATGAGCTCCACCACCAGTTTAAGAACCATGGTAATGCACCAAAGGGCATACGACAGACTGAAGGGTAGTGTCTGGAACTCAAATGGCTAATGTTGTCACCGGAACTACAGGAATTGGAGGTGTCAAGAAAAAATTGCTCTAGACATGCATAACAATGTCAATATTAGTAATGGCAGTATCGATATACACTATGACAGCTGTATGCACAGCATTGAGGAGGTCATTAAAAATGATATCAGTGACCACCACATTATTTGAAGAAGTTTTAGTGAACTAGTATCATTGCTGTTTGATTCACCCAAGGTGACCTCCCCGTGAACCAAGAGATATATGGTCAGACAGGCCCTCTGAGCCCAGCCCACACCAATCGAGTAACATGTCACTGGTGGGGTCCTACTTAGCTCTAAATCAAATGTGTAGCCAGGGAAACCCTGATCAATCCCACAGATAGACAGTTGGACCATAAACAGGTCTGAGGAAATTGGCCCCAATAAAATATGTTTCGCCATCACTTGTAGATAGAAACACTCAGCCACTCAGGACAGAACATGCACACCACACGTAACTGAACTAACAATTTTACTTTGTCACAGGTTGCTACTATTTTATTGAATATGTCTTTGCCTATTGTCAAACATTCTTTTTTCTTGATTCATCAATTTTTATAGAGCCCGTAACCAGTAGATTATTTTCGGTACCAACTTGTGTCCACAGTTCCCCACAATTTGAGTAGAATCTGTAATTATTAAAGCAAAATTCTCAAGACAATAAAAAACATGCAAAATCCTTAAACATGTTCCACAACCCATCATGGAGACTCCACTAGGCTGCATACATGCAAGTTTCTCCACCCAGGTGTGGAGACTAGAGAAACTATGCCGCAAGTGGCATGTCCACACAAAGCACACACATTCCTTGGACTGTGGGGGGGTACATTCCATACCAACATCATAGAACACACCAAAACTGACATTTAGGCCAGACATGTGGGCCAAGAGAGAGATAAGAAAAAGGCCCTTTTAAGATTATGGGCCGGCTGCAGGTTGGCCTCAACACGTAACACATATGACCCCAGAGCTAGCAACATCAGGTAAGAAAGCTCCAACTCCTCCAAATCTCAAAGCAAGGGCGAAGCATAGGGTGGGATCTCCAATACAGGGGGAAGACAGGGAGCACATTCCAAGGACCACCCAGGTACTTAAGGACGTGCTCACCCCACTGACAGACCAGGGAAACCTGGAGGAAGGCCCTTCTGGTTACGAAGCTAATAAATAAAACACCATATCACTTACTGGTGGATACAGTGGTGGCAAGGTCATGCTTACGGGAAGAAGCAGCCCCTATATTAAAGACACTATCATAGCTCAGGGAACCTCCGGTTCAATGACCAAGGTCCCCCTTACAGAACCCCTTGAGTTGGAAATGGGGGTAATAGGATCAGGGAACAGTTGTTGTACCATCCCTCCTGAAGTCTCAGATGAAGTCTCTAGTCCATCTGCCCTCCAGCTCATTTCCAGCCTAGCGGCACTACAACTTACCCAGAGAGTGGATAGCTCTACTCACATCAAGGGCCACCTTCTCGACCAGATATTTAGTAATTGCCCGAGTCTTGAAGTGTGTAGGCCCATGCCTGTCCCATGGTCTGACCACTATTCAATTCCTTTTTCATGGACCATATTCAATTCTCGGCCATCACACCTTACCACTTTACCCTTACAGAGGAACTGGCCCAAACTCCCTGTTCACAAATGGCAATCCACTTTGGATAAAACCAGACCTTTCGGGAACACAGACCCCACTCTAGCAAATGAGGACCTTAATAGCTGGATCACTAGGACCCTCGATGAGGTACTCCCTCTACGGAGGAAAGAGGCAAAACGGAGCACTAAAACTGCTCCCTGGTACTCGCCCGAACTGAGGGAATTTAAGAGTAAATGTAGACGCCTGGAAAGGAAGTGGAGACTCGACTTCTCCCCTGCTAGCAAATCCATCTACAGAGAGTCAATCAAGTCCTACAAAAGGGAGATTAAAACTGCCCAAGCAACATTTTTTGCAGAGGAAATCAATTTGGCCGCTTCTAAACCTAAAGAGATCTATAGGATTGCTAAGACCCTCTTGAAAAGACGAGAAGCAGCCCCCAACCCTCAGACTGCACAATCCCGATGTAACGATCTGGCCAATTATTTCTCTGAAAAAATTCAACTAATATACTCTTCCTTTCAGACCCACCCTGCTCCTTCACAGGGAGTGACTCCATTTAATCCTGAGATCCATCCCATCCACTCCCTACAGTTCATTCCTCAGATCAATATGGAAACTCTCAATACCATTGCCCCCCTGGTAAAATCAGGCTCTCCTAAGGACCCGGCCCCACCTCGAACCATAGCTATGGTGAAGGATAACATCTTTCCTATTTTACTGAATGTTCTTAACACCTCCATAGTCACTGGCTCGGTGCCTCTTCCCTGGAAACAGGCGATGGTCAAGGCGCTTATAAAAAAACCTAGCCTCGACCACACCGACCCCAAGAACTATCGCCCAATTATCACTTCTACCCTGGACAAGTAAGGTGTTAGAAAAACATGTCAATTCAAACCTCATGGAGTACATTGAAGCTAACCACCTACTCGATGACTCACAGACAGGTTTTCGGCCCAAGCATGGGACCGAAACCGCCTTGCTGGCAGTTACAGAGGAGGCACGGATGATCATGGACAGGGGGGGTTCAGTGGCTATAATCCTCCTTGACCTAAGTGCCGCTTTTGACACTGTCCACCATAGTACACTACTAAGGCGACTATCAAACATCGGCGTATCGGGCAAGGCCAAATCCTGGTTAGAATCCCTCCTTTCTGGCCGATCCTTCCAATTATTCGAGGGCGACTATACTTCATCAAGCAAACCTCTGGTCTGCGGTGTCCCTCAGGGCTCCGCATTAAGCCCAACACTGTTTAATGTTTACATGGAACCACTAGCGGGTGTCGTCCGTCCATATGGAATACGAATTGTTACCTATGCGGACGACACCCAGCTGGTGGTGTCCCTCAACCAGTTGGAGTCCAACCCCGGGAATTTGATATCATGCCTGGAGGAGGTATCCAACAGGATGAACATGTCACATCTGAAATTGAACAGTGACAAGACCGAGCTAATGCTCTTGGGCAACCCTTCCCCTTTAGCCCTCAAAGGTCTTTGGCCCCCCTCCCTAGGCCCGCCCCCGATGCATGAAGACGAAATCAAAAGCCTGGGGATCTGGCTCGATAAAGCCCTCAACTTTAACACCCAAGCCTCAACATTTTCAGCAATCTGCTTTGGCTTGCTACGGGCCCTACGGAAGATCTTCCCTCTACTACCATTTGAGGCCAGAAAGATCATGATCCAGGGACTTATCCTATCCAGGCTGGACTTTGGTAATGCTTTGTATCTGGGCTCCCCCCAGTCAACCCTGAATACCCTGCAGATCGTACAGAACTGTGCAGCCCGGACCCTGCTCCAAATTCCCCGTCGAACATCAGTTAGAGATGGACTGAGGCGCCTACATTGGCTGCCAGTCCGACGAAGAATTGAATTCAAATCTCTGTGCACTGTGCACCGGGCAATCTGGGAAACTTGCCCTCCCATTAATCGGTCCCTGGCATCCCCATACCTCCCTGCCAGGCACCTTAGATCATCTACTTCATCTTTACTGACGATCCCTAGGATCAGGAAAGCCAGATGCGGAGGCAGTGCGTTTTCGTATAATGCTACCAGGTTGTGGAACTCCCTTCCCCTCCATCTACGTGCAGAACCTAATCTGCTGGCCTTTCGGAAAACACTAAAGACATGGACAATGGCATTAGCAACCAGACCATACGAACTCCCAGGCTTACCCGTTCCCGCTTTTGTCACCACTGTGGCACCTCCAGAATGGAGGACGTATTACAGGGAAGGCGGCACAGTGACAACGGGTGCATTCCCTCCCCTGAGAACCCCCTCCCTGTCATCAAACTTGGTGCCTAGGTGAGTGACTTATGCAAAAATATATGGCATTCCCTACCGGTGTAGTAACCCCCAAGCACACGTTTCCTCAAGCTAAATGGGAACAATTCCTGAGCCCAGAATAGAGAGGTTGCAGAGGCTCCCTTGGAGTGACCAAGAAACAGAGAAGAGTGCCCCCAAAGGGGCCGCAGCAACCATGTACATGCAAGTTGTATCTAGCTGAATGGGGGCTCAGCCACAGGGCCACAGAGGGATCAAACTGAGTAACCCATACCATGAAGCCAAAAGGCTTGCAACCTCCACAATTTGTTTCTATTCCACAGGTCCAGCTATTGCCATCTAAAAATGTGCCACAATCAGAATAGAATATTACTAAGACAGCCCTCACAGATTACCTACCCACCAAAAAAAAAACAGAACAAGCCAAATACACAGCGAATCCAAAACCTCAGAACAGCATCCACTTCATATCCACCATGGAAAACTGACTAAAATAAGGACTAGTGACACAGCATTAGGGAGGACTCAAGCCTTTAATTACACATGAGAAAACCTCAGGGCAGCCATACTACGTCAACCGGAATCCATACTAGAGTTTTGCATCGTGTTGCAGAAGGGACCTGGGGCTCTCACTGCATTTGATCCCCTGGGATAGGAGTTGGCTGACCATGCCCCAGTGGGGAAGACAGTCTGATGAGAGAGCAGGTCGGCCCCACAACTGGTGCATAAAAGCAGGCAAACAGATCCCTTCACCAAAGTCACTGGGGCACGCCCTAGATTGAAAGGACTCCTCCAGATAGAGGCCCTGCTATAGTTACAAAACAAGGCTGATGCTCCAGTGCCGAAAGCCAGGGTATCTGTGTGCTTGGGAGGGGGTTTGAGAAGAAAATTGACCTCCGTCAGTCAAGCACAAATTTGGCACCAAGGCAATAGAGAAATTCATTCAGGCGATCAGCCATTTTAGTTTGCTAACTCACAATACGCCCTAGCTGCACACCTCACTACTATCATGTACAGAACATTCTGCCTCCTCCTCTTCTCCCTTGATGCTTTCTGACACATCCAAAGGTCTGCTCATCAGAACATGCCCCTCCAAGAAGGCTCGGATTACTGCTGAAGGTGGCAGGTCTGAAACATCCTCGGTCTGAGGGAGAGGAGAGCGACGGGAGGGGGAGGGTCTCCACTGATAACCTTCACAGTCGGTGCACTTGATGCAGGGATAAGCTCACCAACTGCCCTAGCTGGTCGAATGATATTCACAGGGCCTCATGGAACATCGTCCAAGGAAGCAGTAGGCTCAGTCCAGTCATGGCCACATCCAAGAGACAGAAGCCATAGAACAGCTTCCCAGGGACGACACAACCCGAGTCCATAGAGAAAAAAAGATTGAGTTCATTAGTGATAACTACATTAGGCCAAGGACAAAAAGTCCCAATGGGTGCCCCGCCTCTCGTTGAAAAACACATCAAACAAGCACAATTCCACAAATTTCCAGGCAGAGTCCTATGGAGTTCCACAAATGACCCACCAAACACCTACAATATCCCTTATTAAAATGTGTAACTCCTTGACCATAGGTAAATGCCCACCACAACCAGCATAAGGCAGATTACAAGCAGCCCAAAATGTTCAGCCCCTTTAGAAGAAGGATGTAACCCAGCAACACAACTCAATTAGAAAAAACATAATTCCACCCCACATTCAGAGACCTAATGGATGCGCACATGTCAACGGAAATATTGGCCCAAAAATCAATTATTCACTTCCCCTAACAGTTGTACGCAACACACACTGGTCAAAACGACAGCTCTGCACAGTTGAAAATATCGCACTCTTCAACAGAGTAGCCCACAGAGGAAGAGTACTGTCCCCACCGTAGCACGGAGAGGGGAGAACCCAAATACAAACAGCACTAGATCAGCTTAAAAGTCACCATTCCCCAATTACCCTAGCACCTTCTTCCAGCACCCCACTAGGAAGAATTCACTCACAGTAAAATATTTAAGTGTATAGGTAAAATGTAAATGCAGGCATTTCCCAAACAGCTACCTAGCAATGTGTTTTTTCAAGCTAACCTACAATGCACAGCTCTTATCCTACACGTCTAGAATCAAGCTGCAAGTGCACCATCATTGCAGCGGTCCACCACTCCTCCGATCAAACCTTTCTAAAGGACTTTCCCAAGGCCAACCACTCAAGTAACACAGACTACACATTGACTTTACAACTATTTTTTGTAGAGACATTTTTCCTGCACCAAGACAAGACACCTCTTTGGACCCAGATGACAGATATCTCCTACAAATGTTTTCCCAAGTTACGTATTTTTGTATTTTTGTTCAACCTCCATTTAGCCGGGGTGCTCTTGCATACACCTATACTGAACCAAATGGTAGCATTCCTCACACACTTCAAAGCCTACACAATATTGGTACCAACATATTACTGCCATAGGCACTCAAACCATGAACAGGTCATGCTACATATGCAGAAAAAGGCACAGACAGACTTTACTTATCCCAATAGATGGCCCCTGAAAAACCAAAATGCGTTGTTCATTTGCACCTATGTAGGATCAGGTCCAAGATTCAACCCAAAAAAGAAGAAACTTTTGAGGCAATAGTAAGCATCATATGAGACCAACAACTGTACCGTTGTACCGATCCTAGAGGCATCTAAACCAAGCTTGACAGGATGCACAGAAAGGGCTTAATAGGGGAGGACACTGTTTGACCCTGGGACTTTGTAAAAAAGAGGTGCTTGGAGGTAGCAAGACCACCAAATCAGTGTACAAATACGTCCACTCTTGCATCCATCTGCAGTCCCTGGGTGGCCCTTAACATTTTTGGCCACCTTCTTTAGTGACAAGTGGACCCCAGACAGGGAGTTCCAGCGCAGTGCAGCTCTTCTTGATCACACTAGGGGAAGTGAGGCTCATGGGAGGGGCCCAATGCCAGTATAGATGCTCCATCCCAGGGAATCTGGGATACTGAGAATAATAGGAACACATGGTTGGAGAGGAATGGGCAATCCCTAATTGTACAAGAACTTACATTGTGTTCTCTACGTTGCAAAGGCAAAGGAACCATACCGCTTGACAGCAACGAAAACTGTGGCATGATACTGCATATACCAGACCTGCAATGAGGGACCTCCACATTGAAGGATATCTACTAATAATGTGGTGACCTTGCTTACACCCAGCTCTCTCCCGGATGGTGGGCCTCTGCACCGATGTGACAATACACACCCCAACACTGGCCATCCCTCGTGAAGATCTCTCCGAGCTGTCTCAACATAGGTTATAGAAAAAAAACCTCTGTTGCATCAGGCTTGAAGGAGAAGAACTGCTGATTATTTTAGCTGGGCTCAGTACAAGGACATTCCAGAAGAATTTAGACTGTTTACAGTCTCAGTTAAATGTAGGAGGGCCGATACCCTTCTTCACCATGCACACAAATCCGTTGGTTACAGATAACCAGGTGGGAGATGCTAAAGATGATCAATGATACTAAGCTCGGCCTAAATGTTATCAAAGAAGAACTGAGAGCCGTTCCCATTATGTTTATGCAACATTAGTATGTGTTGATGACCGCGATTGAGGGTAGGGTGTTTCCCTAGATCGGTACTTTCTGTTGTATTTTTATCCCTGGAAATTACTTGGACAATGGGACATTATCTCTAGCCATCCAAGAAACTGCATTGTCTGCAAATAGAGATAAAGAAAGAGGGAGGACTGGTTGCATTGTATATTTTCTTGTATCCCCCTATGGGTGTTCAATCTATTCACGTCACTAAACCCAGTTTTCATTATTGTACTTCTGTTGCATGGTTTCCTGCTGTAAAAATGCGGTACTCAAATGAGGTAGTATGCACCTATCTAGGGATAGAGCAACAGACACTACAGAAACACACACAATTTTGAATATTGTAGTGAATAAAGTTATTGAAAACGAAACTAGAGGGTGGAATATTAGGATGGGCAAATACGATATCACTGTATACCATGATATATGCAGGCCCGACAACAGCAATACCAATAAATTCAATTTCAACGTATGTCCACATAGCAATGTCTATACTCATAATGCAATGTCATGTATGCCATAAACTATTCCCGCTCAACAGTGTGGATACCGGGAGAAACAATGTCAATGTATACATAATCCATGCACCCATAACAATGTAGATACCAGTAGAAACAGTATCAATGTGCGCGATGATCTAGACCCACATAACAAATACTATATCAGTAAAGGCAATATTGATGTACGCTATGACAACTGCACGCACAATATTGAAGAGGTTGGTAACAATGACCACCACATTATATTTAGAAGTTCAGCAAACTTGTATCATTGTTGTCAGATTCACCCAAGGTAACCTCCCCATCCACCCCAAGTAAGAGATACATGGTCAGATAGGCCTTTTTACCCCAACCCATGCCTATCAAATAACAGGTCACAGGTGGGGTTCTCACTTAGAAAAATGCGCACCCAGGGAAAAACGTGATCAATCCCACAGGTAGACAGTTGCACTGCAAACATATCTGAGAAAATTGGCCTCAATAAAACACTTTTGGCCAAAGGTGTGTGTTCTCGAAATATACCATAATGCTACATGCCACATGTAGATAGAAACATTCCGCTAATCAGTACACCACATGTAGTGACCACGTGCTCTCTACACCAGACATCTGGACACATACACACTGGCCCACTCTAGCACCCCCCAAGGTCAAGCGCCATCTGTGCCCCCCTATAACATTACAAAACTTTTTATTTATGATGAAGATGCCTTTCCAAGAAAGCAGAATTGGTTTATTATACCTCACAAGATGTATATATTGTCAGCTGAAACTTTGTACACCGAGAGAATTTCTTCAGAGACACTCTGTCGATACACTCCTTGCCGTTGCGTTCAATTAAATCAACTTGTTTCTGTTTTGCCAAATGCCTCTTGTCTTTTCATTTCATTATGGTAAAGTAATATCTTAGCAACATAAGAATATTTTTTACCTGTAATTCCCTTATCTATTGTACAAAGTGTACCATGGGCCTTTAATTTAGATGTCACTAGTAGACTGCAGCTGTTTTCAGCCACCACTAAAGAGACAATGTAAAACATGACTGCAGGCTTGTCATCAGTAACTTGGCTGTGCAGGTTTAACATGGCGGAGTTTTGTTCACGTGTGCGGCTCGCCAATGTTATATTGGGTAGCAGGAGCCAGAATTTGAGTCCCCTACTGTTTTCGGTGATAGAATGCCTCCTGGGAGGATTTCTGAATGCAGGCGGTCGATGTAGTTAACAACTGTACACGATGAGAAAGCTGCTGCTGGAGCAGCAGAAAGAAGCAGCACCCTATGGCATACTGGATGGTGCTTTTCACTCTGTAAAGCTCCCTATGAGCATGAACAGTGTACAATGGCGAACTCTACCCACTCATGGAACTCAGCAGAATCTTGTGGATTTTTTATGCAACGCAGCGGGATTCCACAGAGTGAAATTTTGTGAGTTCCGCCCAACCCTACTAAAAAAGCTATTTTCAAATGTTTGTTACATAGAAAAAAATTGCTAGTAAATAATAAAGTTGAATAATGTTATAACTGCCTAGGAACCAGATAAAATGTTTGTTCATGGACTTTTTACAGGTTTTTATTACAAACTAAATTGATTGGCAAAGTTGGATATGCGATAAGTGTTCTACAAAAGGTACTTTGTAAAAGTCATCTTTTTCTTGCGTAAGGCCTCTAAAATCCCATTTGGATGAGTTCCAGCTGTCACACAGGAGCGGAATAAGTAATTGATGAGGTGTTAACTTGTTTCCTAGAGTTAAGATAAAGGTGTTGGCTGTGGGAAGGTGTTCTGTTCCTCTTACATGATGACCATTTGGACAGTGGCCAGGAACGTAAATATTTTGAAAGAGACCTGCCACGTCACGGGCAGATGGAGGAAACACATGGGCCCGGCCCAGACACTCTATTTTCCTTCTAGCCAGACAGGCACCAATCCCAATGGGAGAGGAGACGCCCTAGAACCGATTTTGACTTTTGAGTGACCCCAGGGAAGGCACGCTCATTTCTCTGTCAACAGCTCTAGAGTAGGCACTTGGAGGGAACGTTTTTCAATGTAGGATTTAGGTGGGGTGGGGCATAGGGGATTGTTTGCAGTAGGGCACACATGATCTTCTACAAACATGGGCATGTGTACCCTAGGAACATTTCTCAATTGATCAGCTAGTGTCCAGGAGTCATCCCAGCCACAGGTTAGCAGCAGGCATAAAGTGGCATCCCAGGAACTCTCTTCAGAACTATGGAAGATGGACCTGCTGTTACCTATGAGGAGAATTCTAAGTGCTGGTACCCAGAAGTCCAAGGTACACATTACTGACCTCCTGTAAATCTACAGGGACACAAATGCTGCGAGAAATCTCCCTTACTGGAAAAGCTCAGCTGACCAGCTCCAAGTGGACCTGTCCTTGAGACTGGTTTTCGCTTCAGTTGTTGGCAGTGCTGAACACAAAGTCATGTTCCAGAGGGCCTACCGTGCTTGGCCGGTGCCAGAATGTGGTCCTCTTGCCTAAACCTAAAACCTGGCACTTGGAAATGTTTTAATGAGTTTTTGCCTACAGAGCTGACATGGCGTACAATTTTTTTATTTCTTTCGCGCTAAGCTTTCCCACAAAAAGGCAATGATTTCACTGGGACTTCATCAAACAGCTTTCTGGCCCAGTGGCACCTATCTAGGTGACCAGGAGTTTGACTTTAATTTTAGAGAAGAAGGGCCTGATTACAAGTTTGGTGAATGGGATACTCCTTCACAAACATGATGGATATCCCGTCCCCTGTATTTCAAGTACCACAGGATTTTATGAAATAGTAATACGGTGGACGGGATATCCGTCATGTTTGTGACAGAGTAATCCTGCCCACCAAACTCATAACCGGTACAAATGGGGGTGGTGATGGACGGAGCATCGGAACCAATCAAACACTCACACCCAGTCAAAAGATCTGGGTTTGATCCATCACCGTTCTTTAGCCCACTCTGCCACCCCAGTTCAGACATGGCTATATGCAAATCAGTCTGACCCTGTGCCTCATGGCAACAGTCCAGCCCGAACTGCCAAGCCATGCCTTCCCTGGACCGGAAACAAGCTTCCGAGGACCGGTTTCTGGCATTCCAGCCGTCTTCAGCCCGGCTTGCTTGAATCCAGTGGCAAAGTGAGCAAGGGACTCACGTCTGAGCATACCCTGCCACACTTATGGCGGCCAAAAGCGGTACAAAAGGGGGTGGTGATGGGCGGAGCATCAGAACCAATCAAACACTCACACCCAGTCAAATGATCTGGGTTTGATCCATCACCGTTCTTTAGCCCACTCTGCCACCCCAGTTCAGACATGGCTATATGCAAATCAGTCTGACCCTGTGCCTCATGGGAACAGTCCAGCCCGAACTGCCAAGCCATGCCTTCCCTGGACCGGAAACAAGCTTCCGAGGACCGGTTTCTGGCATTCCAGCTGTCTTCAGCCCGGCTTGCTTGAATCCAGTGGCAAAGGGAGCAAGGGACTCACGTCTGAGCATACCCTGCCACACTTATGGTGGCCAAAAGCGGTACAAAAGGGGGTGGTGATGGACGGAGCATCAGAACCAATCAAACACTCACACCCAGTCAAAAGATCTGGGTTTGATCCATCACCGTTCTTTAGCCCACTCTGCCACCCCAGTTCAGACATGGCTATATGCAAATCAGTCTGACCCTGTGCCTCATGGGAACAGTCCAGCCCGAACTGCCAAGCCATGCCTTCCTGGAACTGGAAACAAGCTTCCGAGGACCGGTTTCTGGCATTCCAGCCGTCTTCAGCCCGGCTTGCTTGAATCCAGTGGCAAAGTGAGCAAGGGACTCACGTCTGAGCATACCCTGCCACACTTATGGCGGCCAAAAGCGGTACAAAAGGGGGTGGTGATGGACGGAGCATCAGAACCAATCAAACACTCACACCCAGTCAAAAGATCTGGGTTTGATCCATCACCGTTCTTTAGCCCACTCTGCCACCCCAGTTCAGACATGGCTATATGCAAATCAGTCTGACCCTGTGTCTCATGGGAACAGTCCAGCCCGAACTGCCAAGCCATGCCTTCCCTGGACCGGAAACAAGCTTCCGAGGACCGGTTTCTGGCATTCCAGCTGTCTTCAGCCCGGCTTGCTTGAATCCAGTGGCAAAGTGAGCAAGGGACTCACGTCTGAGCATACCCTGCCATACTTATGGCGGCCAAAAGCGGTACAAAAGGGGGTGGTGATGGACGGAGCATCAGAACAAACAAACACTCAGAAAAAGATCAGTCAAAAGATCTGGGTTTGATCCATCACTGTTCTTTAGCCCACTCTGCCACCCCAGTTCAGACATGGCTATCATCCCCTTTTGTATCGCTTTGTTCGTCCTAAGTGTGGCAGGGTATGCTCAGACGTGAGTCCCTTGCTCACTTGGCCACTGGATTCAAGATAGCCTGGCTGATGAGGAATATGAATCCGAAACCGGTCCCAGGATGCTTGATTCCGGTCCAGGGAAGACATGGCTTGGCAGTTCGGGCTGGACTGTTCCCATAAGGCACAGGGTCAGACTGATTTGCATATGGTCATGTCTGAACTGGGGTGGCTGAGTGAGCTAAAGAATGGTGATGGATTAAACCCAGATCAGTTGACTGGGGGTGAGTGTTTGATTTGCTCAAACGCTCCGTCCATCATCCCCTTTTGTATCGCTTTGTTCGCCCTAAGTGTGGCAGGGTATGCTCAGACGTGAGTCCCTTGCTCACTTGGCCACTGGATTCAAGATAGCCTGGCTGATGAGGATTATTATCCGAAACCGATCCCAGGATGCTTGATTCCGGTCCAGGGAAGACATGGCTTGGCAGTTCGGGCTGGACTGTTCCCATAAGGCACAGGGTCAGACTGATTTGCATATTGTCATGTCTGAACTGGGGTGGCTGAGTGAGCTAAAGAATGGTGATGGATTAAACCCAGAGTTGACTGGGGGTGAGTGTTTGATTTGCTCAAACGCTCCGTCCATCATCCCCTTTTGTATCGCTTTGTTCGCCCTAAGTGTGGCAGGGTATGCTCAGACGTGAGTCCCTTGCTCACTTGGCCTCTGGATTCAAGATAGCCTGGCTGATGAGGATTATGAATCCGAAACCGGTCCCAGGATGCTTGATTCCGGTCCAGGGAAGACATGGCTTGGCAGTTCGGGCTGGACTGTTCCCATAAGGCACAGGGTCAGACTGATTTGCATATTGTCATGTCTGAACTGGGGTGGCTGAGTGAGCTAAAGAATGGTGATGGATTAAACCCAGATCAGTTGACTGGGGGTGAGTGTTTGATTTGCTCAAACGCTCCGTCCATCATCCCCTTTTGTATCGCTTTGTTCGCCCTAAGTGTGGCAGGGTATGCTCAGACGTGAGTCCCTTGCTCACTTGGCCTCTGGATTCAAGATAGCCTGGCTGATGAGGATTATGCATCCGAAACCGGTCCCAGGATGCTTGATTCCGGTCCAGGGAAGACATGGCTTGGCAGTTCGGGCTGGACTGTTCCCATAAGGCACAGGGTCAGACTGATTTGCATATTGTCATGTCTGAACTGGGGTGGCTGAGTGAGCTAAAGAATGGTGATGGATTAAACTCAGATCAGTTGACTGGGGGTGAGTGTTTGATTTGCTCAAACGCTCCGTCCATCATCCCCTTTTGTATCACCAAACTCATAAGTCACAAAGTAAAACTTCCTATCAGGGGGAACTTGTTCTCTGTATGCGTCTTGCACTCCATCGTAGTTGGTCTTAACTCATGCCTAGGCACAGCTGAATCAGAATCTGATGACAAGGGGTGGAGCTTACTGCTTTTTGGTGCTGATTTTATTTATAAATTGATATCTCGACCTCCACCTATTGGATATCTGTTAATTATATGCACATCTGAGAGAGGGTTCTTACTGGCTCCTTCCCTTGTCCCTGATCAGAGCAGCTCAGGGGGAGGTTTGTCCTGGGTGCCTCCTGCTCTGTCCTTTTCTGCCCTAAGGGAATTGGGTCCCCTGGGACACCTAGAACTCCATCAGGCAATGGAGAATGGGATCCCTGAGACCTAGAGTGAATCTGTGAAAGAACCTGCACACACATCCCCTCCCTAGCAGATTAAACATTCAAGAGGGGGATGGACCCTTCCTGGGATAGACTGTAAACCTACTGTGTAGTGTGTTCAAATTATCAGCTCAACGCCTCTTACTGTACCTGCGCACCAGAACCCTCATCTTAAAAGGTTTTAGTCAGAAATGGGGGGTGACATACTTTTCTGCTTCCTGTTACACTGTTTTTGTGCAGGGAGTCTTTCACTCCTGAGGATAGGGCCAACTATATCTTCTAAAGGGAAACAAATTATATAGAGATGCTGAGTGTAACATTTTATTTTTTCTTAGTAAAGGAGCTATGTTTATTTTTATTCAGCTCTATTGTGTGATCTTTGTCATTGAAAGCACGGTATTCAACTTCATCTAAATTAATAGTATTTATCATACGTTATTCAATTCTTACAGAACTTGAAAATCTTGATAATAAATCCCCAACGACCTCTGGTGTATTCTTTACCAAAGTTATTGTAATCGCAGTCTTTTGAACAATATTTAGTTTATATGTTTTCACAGTCTTTTTTTTAGTAATTGTTTGATCCTCCTGTGTCTAATAGCTCTTAAGGTGTTTCCATTTGCTCTCTTCCTTTGGGAGTCACTTCCAGTATATACTATATATATATTTTTTTTTGCAGAGTTTTATATAGCGCGAACTAGACCCGAACCGAATCAGGTATCAGAGCGCTTTACATAGCACCAGTTACGTTACATGAGGACACACTTTCATTTTTTTTTTTTTTTAGGCACGGGGAGATTAAGTGATTTGCCCAGAATCACAGGAGTTTTTTTTATTACTTCCCATTCTGGTTGTTCTTTGGGTTCGAAGTAAAACGAGTGATTTTTTTAAAACGCCAAAAATTATTGTTGGATTGTTTCCAATTGCCACTGCTTGAGAGTCAGCCAAGACGGAAGAGTTGTGGCGCCGCGGCCAGGGCGACTGACGCTGGAATCTGAGGACCACGGTTCGATCCCCGGCTCCGGCGGCAGGTCAGCCCAGCACCATGTGACTCTGGGCAATAGCTCGCTTAATCTTCCCAACGGCCCCCCAGCGCCTAGAGACCCTTACGGGTGATTGTGCGCTTTACAAATGTGGACTTTACTTTACCTCCTAGAAGGCTAGCAATCCTGGGGCTATTCAAATCTGTTTTATCAGAAAAGAAATATAATCCTGTAAGCTCCCTTTCACGTTCTGAGAATCATTAGAACCAAGTGATATGCATACCATGTGCTCTCCTTTACTTAACCTATTTAATATAAGGACTGTGGTTGTGATAAGATTTTCCTAAAGAAAATACCTTGTTTGTTCAGGAATATATTTATCAACATCAACATTGTGTACTGGCATAATAGAGTTATTATTATAGTTGGTATCACCATGCTAGCTTTATTGGGTTTTATATCACCATTAGTGTTGGTATTACAATTGTACCTTCTATTATAAGGTAGTTCATTTGGACAACTCATTGCTGTCACCTTCTGCTTTTTTGAGGTGCTAATCTCCTAAAGTAAGACGCAGCCTATAGTTAAAAATGTATGTTGTTATTTAACTGTACCACAGGATAATAGCAGCTCATTAATTTTAGCTGAATAGTTTCAAGTTAGGCCCGAAAAACTGTAAAAACATTTTCTCACAATACACAAGCCAGATTTGTCTTATCAATTCTATTGACCAACGCAAATGGCCCAAGTAAAACGGGGGAGATATGTATTAAAACTTACTTATCTTGGGTTTAAACCCTTGTTTTCCTCAGTTGCTGCGGTTCCCGTCCCTCAGCCATTATGATTCCTGTTTACAATGGGTTCTACAGCGTCTAGTGCTGGCACAATTTTAAGTATAATGAAAACGAAAGTCCTTTCAAGTCGACATTTTAGTTTATAGAGGCCGCCATGCTGGAACTGTTAGATTCTATTGATAAGTATAAATGTTGACAAATAAAAATCATATTCTTTATTTAACATTCAATTGTTAAGGTTTTTTCCAAATTCGAAAGTTATTTGCTGATCTTACATTAACTGCCCTTAGTATTATTTAATTCACGGCAACCATATTGTAAGGGACCACGTGGGACAAGTATATTTTCATGGTAATGACTATGTTTTACTAGCTTTGGTGATTTACTAAACACATCATAAATAATCATTAGATTTGTGCTTTCTCCTAAGTTTCTAGTTATATTTTTTATTAGGGATTTCAGATGAAAAACAAATAATGTTTTGAATTTTTAAGTTTGAAAACATTTTTGGGGTCCGATTTGTAGTGCCTGGGCGAATAGAATATTTGTAGTGGGACACCCATTTAAATCACAATTATAAATCTAAGAACGGATGTGGAATCAAATATATACATGTATATATTTATGAATCACTATATTTATCTGAACCGTAGTTTTGTCAACAAACATATTTTAGCAAGATTCAGCCCATTCAATATATACATTGGATTAGTAATTTGACAACTATGTCTATGTGATATATTAGAGCATGATCATTGAAGTTGTAACATAATTATATCACATGAACGACTTGGCAAGTATGTAAGGTTCCAGCCATTACTTATAGATCTTAAAGATAATAGTTACAGAACACCATATAGTATCCTAAGTACAGAAGACAAATAAATTGAAAGCATATATTGAGTTTCATAGGAGCCATTTATGTAGGTCTGCATCTTTATTTAATTCCCGGGTGATTGCATCAAATTTAAGTATGAGTTTGCATTCCTGTTTGAGAGAAAAACATGCTGGGGTTCCTTCTCTTATGTGTTGTGTAAGTCTCTGTAACCCATAGACAACAAAAGTGCATTCATGAGCGTGATGTTCATCTAAGGGCCTGATTACGATGTCGGGCGGACAACACTGTTGAGGTCTCAGATCCGACCGGCCTCCAGTCAATGGTCCCAACACAGCTATTACAATGTGAACATAATCTTTACCTTGAACCCCTAGCAGAAGTACCACGCACCGCCAATATCTCCTACCGCATGTATGCCGACCATACCCAGATCTACATCAGAATCTCTTCTCCCGAAGAGGTCCTCTCCATGAGTGAGGCCTTGAAGTCGACTGTCCAATGGCTCACTTCTAACTAGCTCATATTTAACACACAAAAAACTGAATTTCTTCTAATCTCCCCATCCAAAAACATCCCCACATTCAGGAATGGACCAAAGCGATCACTACCTTAAACTGCACTTCGACCATAGTGGACTCTGCCAAATCCCTTGGAATAACCCTAGATTGAAATTTAAATATGCGTGGCCACATTAACTCGATGGCCAAAACCGCCAGATTTCATCTGAGCTATCTAAGAAAGCTGATACCCTTCCTCAACGCTCCCGACCTCAAAATGGCAGTACAGGTACTAGTCATCTCCAGACTCTGATATGACTACTCTACTCTCTTGGGCCTCCCCAAGATCTCCCTGGCCCCCTTTAAAGCCTGCCTTAACACTGGCGCTGGACTCCTAACAGGCTCATAGAAATTCTACCACATTTTACCACACCTGAAAGCTCTTAACTGGCTTCCTCTCGAGGTCAGAATCCAGCTTAAACTTGCTTGTATCAGTCACAAAGCTCTATACACTAATTCGGAGAACAGCCATCACAACGCAGGGATTACCCCACACTGCTATTACAACGCGGGGATTACATCGAAAGTCATTACAACGACTTTCGCTGGAGGGCGCTGTTGGATAGGGAATAGTTAAATTTTCGATCCAACACCTTCCCTACTGTCAACGTGGGCTGGAGTTGGAATAGAAAATTAAACTATTCCACTATCCAGCGCCCTCCAGCGAAAGTCGTGGTAACGACTTTTGTTGTAATCCCCGTGTTGTAATGGCATGCGGGGTAAAAGCCTGCGTTGTAATGACATACAACCCGCTAATTCCCCTGCATTTCTTGCCCAGAAACATGTGGTATCTGGAGGAACCAGAAACTCCCTGTCTGCCAGAGACCTCCTGCTCCAGCCTCCGGGCTTGCGAAAGAAAAGAACTTACATTCAAGCTTTCTCAGGGGCTGCACCAAGAATATGAAACTCACTCCTGCCCGCCATTAGAAAAATTCTGTCACTGGCACGCTTTAAAAAGGAGGCCAAAACCTTCCTAATGGTCAAATTTCTTGCCTAAGTCCTGCACTGCACTCACCTCAGTGACTTGCTACCTTGCTACCTTACTACCACCACACCTTGGATTCATCGGATTGTATCCATCCACCCGACATCTCTGGGCATCCCTCCCTTTGACTCTTGGACCTCTCACTCTTGTAAAATGTCTATATTTGTTTTATTTTCCCAAATGTTCCACCCCCTTACTAAGTTCCTCTGTATACAAGTTTTAATCCTGTAAAGTGCTCTGATACTCTAACGGGTCAAGTTCACCCTCTATTAAACTCAGAAATAAATATATGAATAAAACACATGTTGCGGTCACATACTTCCAAATTCTCTGTTTGAGTTTGTGCTGTTGCCAGTTTATACAGTCCCATTTAGAAATATGAGTTTCTATTAATCCCTGTACAGCATGACAGGTACGTCATGGTGCCTGCCACACAGTGCAGGGATTAAAAGGCCGGGCACACTCAGCCCCAAACCAGAGGCTACAGGGAGAAGGGGGCCCTACAGGGAAGGCCTGTGGGAAACCAACATTGTAATCCTGACTGCAGAGACGCCATCTTGAAGGCATTACATGGCAGCTACGCCTGCCTATCGGAAGCCCGCCAGAATGACCAGCTGATTTTACTTCCTCCCTCATTGTAATACGGCGGTCAAAAGTGAAACCTATGATGTCGGAGGCTTTCCGACTGACATCATAACAGGGCCCATAGTGTTCGTCTAATGTTAGTTTCTAGTCTGATTTTTGGTAATGTTCCTGTATCCTCTGTTCTAACAGATTTTTGGCATTTTCTATATATTTAAGGTTACATGTGTAGGTTATGTTATATATGACGTAAGTGCTGTCACAGTTGATCCACTCATGTATCGTGTGTTGTTGACCACTTATTTTAGTTTTTATTGTCTTATTTTTTTCCTTATTTGCAAATGGAAATTCCCTCAAATAAAAAAAAAAACATTGTGCTATGTGTTTTTCTCTGATCTTGAAAAATGGATTTTCATAGTGTTTTTTTTAGTGAATGTTCTTAATGGTTAGATTTTTGGTTAATAATGGCCAATATTGCAACAAGATTTTTCTAATATGTTGATGTTCATTGTTGTACTGGGTGATAAACCGTATTTCTTGTTTACTTTCTTTTATTTTACATGAATTTTGGAGAAGTGATCTCCGTCAATGCTATGAATTTCATTAAAGGATTCCTGTAAGAATATTTTTTTGTAACCTCTGTTTTTTAATCTCTGGGTAATTTTGTTTGACTTTTTTTCTAAAATCATCATCTTTTGCTACAATTCCTTTTTAGGTCGAGCCTGAGCCAGTGCGCAAGTGCTGCTCTGGGGTTGATCTGTGGTAATAGAGTACGGGGAAAAGCCACGCCCACTCCCTCGCCCATCTTTTTCATTGGCTTGTGTCTTTGTCCTTTCTAAATGTTGCCTTCTGATTGGTTTATAGGCTTGTTAGTCCCTCCTTATGACGGCTGTGTCGTCATTTGTTTCCTTCCATGGCTACTGGCCCCTTTACTTCTTGTGTTTCATCAGCACTATTTTCTTCCTGTGCCTTTTCCCCTCCACCTGCTGTTCCTGTCCCTGCCTTCTCTCAACCCCTACCACATTAATTGTGTCTGTGATTAGAAGATAAGTTCTGTGTCGTCCCTTTTCTGTTTAATTTCTGTCTGTCTGTTCTTATACGCACTCAGCAAGGAGCTTCTGCTGTCGAATAATTGCAGCGTGTTTTGTTGAGGGGGTGGCAGCCGGCCGGCGCTGAGCCATGGAAGCGCTCCTCTTTGTTGTCTGGCAGACACGGAGGGCTTGGTGAGTTTGTTTAGATTTCTACCGAGAAGTCTGAGGGCGAAGAGGCAGCTCTGAGATCAGAAAGGACCTCACTGGGGAGAGATCGATAAGGGTACCGGCGGCCAGGAGGGAGTTGGGGAAGGGAAGATGGCGCAGTGACGACCTGTGGTAACTGAGAGATTTGCTACCCATGGAATAGCAGGGAAACCTGCCTCACCCCGTGTGACAGCATTATTTGTGCCATGCACAAGGTAAACATATGGCTTTGTCGTGCAGAGAGACGTGTACACTGAAGCTTGTAATGTCAGGCACTCTTTATTAGTGAGAGATACACAACCCCCCAGGCAAGCATGCCAGAACTCACTATTCATTAGGAAGCCTCTCTTATTTAGCCAACATTTTCCTTTTTTTTAAACTTTTTTTAACAAGTTTGCATTTGATGCAAATTAGTTGACTATATATTTTTCTTAAGTATTCTCTCTCGTGCGTAAAAACCAACATGCGTTGTTTGTTCCATAATTTATTTGATTTTTGGCTAGCGCGAGCGTGACTAACCAAGGGTCCCATAGTGCTTTATTTATGAGGTCCAAACAGTATTTGTGACAGACTGTCTCTGCCCATTTTCTACTGATTCCTGGTGGTTACATGGACACATGGGTTGCGTGTTCTTACTTTTACTAGCACATGTTTTCATGTCCAGATTGTTGTGTTGCATTGTCCACTTATGGATGTGAAATTGTTTCTGAAAACCGTGGAATTCCCCTAGGACTCTTGTTACAGATTATCTCTGAGACGGCCCAGATCAATGATCATACACTACCAATATCAAGCAAGGCATCAGCACCTCCCCCACCATATGCAGGCATGGTGATGCCCACACCAGCTTGCCCTGCATTAGGATACTCCAATCCACCAATAGTAGGAGCTGGCGGGCCCCCCACCCAAAAAAAAAAACGGTTAGGCCTATGTATGAGAAACAAACAGGCCGGTATGACCCAGACAACACCAACGTAACCCAAATTCTCTGACAAAGACCCCAGAAGTTCGGCCTCCCATCTATCACATCTGACACTTAGAACCTCAGCAGCAGAAATAATAACACACAGCCACTGGTTCAAACAAACATACACAGGTGACAGGGAGATTTTTGGTGGTTCTAGATAGTGAGACAGCAAGTGAGGGTGAGGAATGGACCCAGTTGCCGGGAACTGATGACAAGGGGAGGCTACAGGATTTGCCCAGTTAACCAAGGGGTTAAATCAAAAATTGGTGCCCTAAGCAGAAAAGGCACACAACCACACATGCCTCATACTGGTAACCACGGGTCGACCTGAAGAGGAACTTGTGATCATGGTACTCATGAACAATACAGTATTTAGCTTCCTAATAGACACAGGCGACAAGGTCAAGCCTAATGGAAGGAATTGTTCTCATATTGAAAGACTACAATTATGCAAGAGTTATCAGGTATGATGACAAGGATCCCCTTCATGAAACCTCTCGATCAGGAGATAGGAAGCATTTGAAGAGAGGACAGGTACTATATATTCCCTCGTCTCCAACCAATCTATTAGGATGATACTTGATGGTCAAACTACAAATGACCATCTAGGTATCTGACAACGGATCCATGGCTTGCTCCTTCAATGGGGCTCCTTCCCTGGGACATGTGTCATTTAAACACACCTACTTCACAGGAGAACAAGTGAAACATCACTTGTCAATCAGACTGCCTTCACTGAGGGACTCTTGAAGACCATACTTTTGCATGGTCTCCAAGTGAATGGAGTCTGATGTCTTTTCATTCCGAATTCATTAGGCAGTGGGTACGTCATGCACACATCTCCGACTTGGGAATGCTCAAATAGCAAAATCCCTCGCAGCCAATAAAGTATTGGAGGAGGAAAAGAGTCATGATTGCACCACAAACACACCTTTAAGAACTCCAAGAACAGCCTATGCCACCACGACATTGCCTCCATGCACCGGGAGTTGGGAGAGACGAGGCTACCTGGTGCTATGCAGTGCACGCATATTCCTAAGGACCACTTTCTGCTGTTGAATACTTGGTCCAAACGCGTAGCTATAGCAAAGAGCTCTGCACATAAGTCAGGCCCAAACAAGCATGTGTATAGAACTGGCAGACAGTCACACATTCTCCCACTCAATGACCCAAGAGGATGATCCCAATTGAGGCCAAGCCCAAGAGACACTGCTAAGTTGGTCCAACACAAATTGAAATAGAACACCCTTGAGGGGGCTGCGGTGGACGCAAGTGTACAAATGGCACCGGTCTTAAAGTGGGCTACAAGATAAACCCTAGCGGGTTTCAACCCAGCTATAGCGTTAGAGGCCAGGGAGGTTGGCAATACCAGACCCTAGAAAGTGCTAGCATTCCCACATAATGGGTCACCAGGTAAAGGAGCACCATGAGTGGATATAGATGAGTCAAGGCCAGCCACCACAAAATCCTACAAATAATCACCCATGAAACCAGCACAGGGGAATTTGAATGCACCTTACACTCAGACAGGTCCACTACCTACTCCGCCCCCACAGCCGGGACCAGGTATTTTGACAAACACGTGGCAGCAGCCATAGACAGGGAACACAGCCCAACAGGGACCTGGCCCACAACCTCAGCAGGGAGGGTTTACTTTCTGGGGAAGTAATGCCTTCACACAATCAAAGAATAAAATGTGCAGTAAAAGATAAACTGACCGCACACATAAGCACTCATTCACCCTCTTCCCCAAATATTGCACCAAACCAAAAAAAGGACCACTGACACAGCATTGGGGAATCAAACATTTACTTGATTTCAGGGATTCAGCACTGCTGAATGTGTTCTGTCGTCTGGGTATCCTCACTAAAGTTTGCCGTCAAAGGTGCGCCTGGAAGCCAAGACTCCACTCTGATGCTAATCCCCCAGGCCAGGAGGGCAGTCTCACAAGGGGGGGTGGGGCAGCTTCCATATAAAGAATTTAAAAAGCAGGCACCCAGATGCCTGTGTCCAAAGTTAATGGGGAGGTGTTCCAATCACCAAGTTGAAAGCTCTCCATTCTCGGGCATCCGACCCGGGAAAACATGACGTGGAGCTCCAACCATGCCTCCAAAAAGCTAAAAGCCTCTGGCCAATGGAGGCCCTCTTCCAGTTCTAAAAACAGTGCTGCCCTCAGTGGCATGAGCCAGGATAAATGATAAATGATACTTTTATTTATGTGAAGCACATCACGTCCTTATTAACACATTTGCCCATTGTGAATCCACATTTACCCCAACTCACAAATACGTTGTCAGGCATGCACTGAGACCTAGGCCCTAGGTTATTGACTGATAAGTCACAAGTGGGATGGCACGTAGCCAGCAGACAAAGCAATGAACAGTAAATTCCAGATCAATCCCACAGATAGGCTCAGCGACAGCATGGCTGGAGAGGGATGCACACTCTCAAAAACAATATAAAGTCAGATGCCACATGAGCTAGGAATATATCGCCATTCAGGACACAGCAAACACAGCATATGTAGTGATCATGTGCTCCCCATGCCAGACTTCTGAACATGTTACCCACTGGCCACATTGTGTTCAAGGCCCCACCTAGATTATCTATTGAACAGTTAATGTATGACTCCAAAAGCAGCAACTTGCATTCCATACCATACCATACAAGGATTACCAGAACAATTTATGGCATACAATAAACTGTATAAAAAATGTCTCAGATTAATTGTAAATGAGAGAGTCCTCAGTCACTAACATTATAACTGATCTCCCGGCCCAAATGTTTAATTAAACAAACTGTTCCTGTTTTGCCAAACACCTCTTGTCTCTTGTTTTTCAAAGGAATTTTATGTTCATGAGGTGGCCTTGATCCTGGTGATATTCTGTAGCTGACAATCGTTGACCTATAAACAAAAACTAGTATAATTTATTTTGTCTAGGATGGGTGTAACCCCTACTTGCTCAATTTTTGACCTTCAATGTGAGATTGTGTTCTACATGCAAAGCAGCTGGTGTGAAGGTGTTTGCTTTTGTATTCTTGGAGAACTTCAGCCAGTTCTCCTAATCCAATTGAGAGATCGTGCTAGTTTGTATCCTTCTTGAATATTGTCATATCTGAAATACACATACAATAGCTCACATCAACAAGTTTAAACAAAAATATGTTCTAATCCTAATTGGAAGAAACTCTAGTGGGTTTTAGTTACCTATTGGATTTTAGAATTTATGACTAAGGCCTTAAGTTGTGTTGCGTCACACAACGGATACCCAAAATTTATTTGTTACACGCATGCATTCTCTAAAGCCTTGGTAGCCTCAAATAGTCTAGGTATTTCTTTGTCATGCGTTTAAATGGGTTTTACCTATAACTCACAAAGGTCATGTTACTTTTCACTTGTTTATTTCTAAAATGTTTGTTTTTTTCCTTAACGGGTGCTGGAGCTGAGGAATCCCCGGAGTCCAGATGAAGAACCTCGAATGTGGCAAGGAGCTTCGGTGCAGCAAAGGTCGAAGGTCTCAATGTCCCTGGAACCACAAGACAAATCACATGATAAGAGCTGGGCGTGATTTAAATAAGAGTGAATACGGCCCCCAGGATTGGCCTTAGCCTCACTGGAAGAGAAACTATTGCAAAACTTCGGCCAATTCTGCACAAGATCAGAGTGTAAGCATCACATGCTGCACGAGAACATGTAAGCACAAGTGGGCTACTGACAATAGTGTTGGGAGTAATACGAAACCTCGTACCACATTTGTACATTACTCAGGGCTGAGATGAGGGATGAGCCATGTGTGTTAGTACAATGCTCTAGGGTTGAGAGTGGGACCACTAGCTAGCCTTACAGTACTGGGGGCTGACACGAAGGAGGGGAAGAAACAAATAAGGAACACAGGGTGGGGCCCTGTAGACAAGGACGGAAGAGGGGACGAAGGCTATAGACTAGGGACGAGGCCCATCATGACATAGCCTCCCTCTTCGGTTCACTTTCTCAACCTGCAGAAGGACTCTGAGGACTTTTTGCTGCTGTGGCATGCTGTGTACCTCAGAGGACTGATCTGCTGCACCAGGAAGGGCTGCTTTGTTGCCTGGAGCCTGCCTTGAACCCTCAGAGGCCTATATTTCTGCTTAAGCCTTGTTCTACTGATTGAACTGAGGACTGCCAAAGCGGTTCCAAGGGCTAGTTGGCTTGCCTCCTAATCAGAGCCTCAGAAACATAAAAGGCTCCAACCATCTCAAACCAGCACCTCTACCCAACCTAAGTGAGTTCAAACCCTTAAATGTGTGCCTTCCCATTCCTGGACCCTTTGAAGGGTTGCTAAATGTGTCCAAATAGCAAAACTCCAAAACATGGGAACATATTTGACTAAAAACTGCTGTGAGAACCAAAAGACGGTTGTGACCAACCTGCTCGTCTTTCCGTCCACGGTGCATCACTGGTTGACATAACTTTGTGGCAGCTACATTCTTCTCCAAAGCAGCAAATCCTTTTCCATGATCATTCACAGAAGGGGCATCCACTCTTGTGGAGCCCTCGCCAGCTATAGCTTCGTCTTTCTGGGGATTTTTGACTTCCAAAAAAGAGACTAAGTCCAAACGTGGGATTTCAGACATCGAAGCCCCCTCCTCGGACAATATTTGCAGTCTGTCCCTGCTGAGCTTCTACCTTCTCAAAACATTTTTGTTGAAATTTCTTCTAAGTCCAAAAGTAAACGTCAAGCAGACCCAATACAATTCTTATACCTGACTTGCGCACCATAGTTGTCAGACATATTTTTTTACTTTGACCTTGTCTCGTGCGACTAGATGTCCGTGGTTGGTGCTTTACTCTTACAGACTCTAGTTTTTACCTTACATTTTTTTACTTCATAACTCCAATTCTACTGATTGGAATGTTGTCATTTTGGTGTTTAATAATGAATTAAAACGAACCCTTTTTTTCTAAATTGCTGCGGAATTTGTTTGTGTTGTGTTTTCATTTTATTACAGGTTGTGTGCTGCATAAATACTTTTCACTTTGCCCCTAAGTTAAGCCTGACTGCTTTTGTGCCAAGTTATCTGAGGGTTAAACACAGGATACTTTAGTGACTTTTGTGGCTCACTGTTAGAAACGGGATCTCTGGCCGGCCAAGGCTCACGCCAAAGTCAGTCAGGGATCACCATTTCTAAGTCAGGGCAAGGGAGTCACACACCAAGACAACCCCTGCTCACCCTCTAGGTAACGTGACGCGAGCAGCAAGGCCAATCTCGGAGGCGATGTGTAAAGCGTTTGCGCGCGCACCCCAGCGACAACACCCTAGGCCCACCACAAAGGAAACTCCACACAAGGTTATATCAAAAATAGCATTTGTATTATAATAATAAAAACACATTAGATAACACACACACTTTACAATGTGCCAACAGGCACGGGCAAGGTTTACAAGGGATTATGTACAGGACAGGGCCACCTGGACCCCTGTCAGGGGTATGCACTTTTTAGAAATAGCACTTGTAGGTATAACACTTAGCACATCAACATATAATGACTGTAACACAGAAATAGTGAATGTAGCATACAACCAGTAACTACTGGTAAAGGGTAAATACCTCCTACGCCACCCTAAACACTGTAGGGAAATCACGCAGGGAACTAGGACCTTATCATCAGGACCTATGGAAGAAAAACCTATCACCTAAGCAGGTCACTTTTAGCAAAGGGAAGGAAACCTAAAATAATCACCTAAGCAAGTCACATTTAGCAAAGGCAATAAAACATCAACATTCCTCTAAGCAGGTCACTTTTAGCAAAGGGGAATAAACCATAAACAATTACCTAAGCAGGTCACTTTTAGCAAAGGTAATATCAAACAATCCTCTAAGCAGGTCACTTTTAGCAAAGGGGATAAAACAAACAATTACCTAAGCAGGTCACTTTTAGCAAAGGCAACAACAAACATTCCTCTAAGCAGGTCACTTTTAGCAAAGGGGAATAACACATAAAGAATCACCTAAGCAGTAAATCATAAATTGCGCAGTGTGCACGTAGCACCACACTAGAACTGTCCCCCAGGCCAACTGGCCTCGAAAGGGCTGGAATGCCCTGAGTCTCAATGTCAGGGGAGGCTGCGCAGGCAGCACAGAACAAAAGCCTAAACGTAGCAACTGTCCACTAAGTGCTGGACAGTTGTAAATCACAGGTAGGCAAACGTTGGAGCCACGTGGGCTCAAGAACACTGGTGGGGAGGAGACACTGTGTGGGAGCCTCGGGGCTACTGACCACACTCGTGTCCCAAGAGCCTCTCTGGCTCGCAAAACAAATAGGCACTTAAGAGCTTCAGCGCTCTACAACAATTAAAATGGCCCCAGAGCCTCTCGGGGCTCAAAGATCAATAAAATGCCCCCTCGAGCCTCGGGGCTCGTAAATCGCTGTGGGCGTGGGAGCCTCTCGGGCTCTAAATAAACAAATTGCCCCCAGGAGCCTCGGGGCTCCTAAATCAATACTGTGGCCATGTTGGAGTCCCTCACGGGGGACTCAGAAACACTGGTGCACGTTGGAGCGGCCCGCTGCCAACCGGGGCCGCTCTAAGTAAAGACAGAACCCTGTCCCCGCACTCACCGGGTCTCGTTGCATCGGCGGGGGCGGGGAAGCATTCGCGGCCGGTCTCCTTGCGGGGCTCCTCTCTCACGGGGCCTCGCCGGCGGCGCTTCTCTCCTCGCTGCCCGGCTCTCTCTCGCTCTGCAGCGGCAGGGCGGGACTTCCGGTTTGTGGGTCTCGGGCCGCGCTGCGATTGGTCAGCCAGCCCAATGCTTCCGGGTCGTCGCGGGCAGCGCAGTGGCCCGGCGGGGGGGGCTGCACACACTCCTCGGCTGCGGCGGAAACCACGGGGCAATGCTGGGTGGGCTCCGGCGGTAGATAATTAAATAAAACGGGGCAATGCCGGGTGGGCACCGGCCTCCGAATTAAAATATCAAGCGAGGTGGGCACTCGCTATGCCGAAAATCGGCAAGAAAGCGGGCAGACGCCGGGTGGGCACCGGCTGCACAAAATAGAGCGCTCGAAGCGCTAGAAGGGAAATACAGCGCTATCAAGCGCCAAGGGCTCAAAATAAAGCACTCCTTAGCGCTAAGGGCAAAAGCAAAGGCTCCAGCAGGGTCTGGAGGCAGGCAGGGGGGCAAGGCAGGGCCAGAGCCAGCACACTGGGTCTCCAGGCAGGGAGACAAGCCAAGTGGCGGTCCTCCTGGCCCCAGCAGCAGCAACAGCCCCCTCTGGCAAGGATCCAAAAGTAGAACAATTTCTGTGGGGACACAGCCCCATTTTTATACTGTAAATTCCTTTGTTTCAGGGTGCAGGGTGGGGGGAAACCAGTTGCTGCTGGCTTGGGAGTACCCTTGATGGCCCAACCACCCCTTTCATTCACTGGGGAGGCTTGGGTCGTTAGACAAACCACAGGGGGCGGAGCCAGCATTGTGTAGGGAAAACCCCAGCCCATCCAGGACCCAGGTGCACTCCTCCCACACATCACTCATGCTGATCTCACACTCACCACCGGGCAGACCCATCCAGACTTCCTGGAGCCTGGCATGCCAGCCAGCTCCAGCCAATCACCCTCCAGCATCCTCACTGCACACATACATCAATGTCCAGAAGTAGCACTTCCCTTCTAGACACATACAAGCCGCACATACCATTGCGCAGCATTCATTCTCACGAGTTCATACATACCAAACTCGAGCCTGCACTCCCCACACATCAGGAACTAACATGGACACACACATTCCCCATGCATTCCTATGGGAGGGCAGGCCAGCCATACTACACGCACGCACTTTACTCTGGGACACAGGGAAAAAGTGCGCCAAGACCCAAAAATCACTAACACTGGGTCACAAATAAAAGCAAAAAGATTAGGGGTGAACCTGCCCTAAGGCCCAAGACCAACACTCACCCTGACAGGAAGTGGGGGTGTTGCTTGAGCAAGGATGACACCCCACTCCACAAACAACCCAATTTCTCAAATATACAATAAATTAATGGATGGAATGCTTGAATTAATCTCTCCCACATGTAATTACTTGGGAACTCATCTCAGTACATTGGTATTTTGCACACCATGCCACTTCAGTTTGGACTCAATCATATGCAAATCAATCTTGACCTTAATCCAATAGGAACAGGTCAGCCTAAACTGCCAGAGCAGGTCTTCCCTAAACCAAAGCACAAGCAACGTAGGACCGGGTTTGCCCTTGTTAGGGCTCATCAGCAAGGTATAGCTAGCTTCTAGAGGCACAGTGTAGCTTCTAGTGGCACAGTATGCACAGGAACAAACAAAAAGAGATGATGAACGGAGCACTGAA
Source organism: Lissotriton helveticus (assembly GCF_964261635.1). Classification (NCBI taxonomy): domain Eukaryota; kingdom Metazoa; phylum Chordata; class Amphibia; order Caudata; family Salamandridae; genus Lissotriton; species Lissotriton helveticus. The sequence continues at coordinate 218,804,403 of NC_136060.1, forward strand.
ACTTTTCAGACACTCACCCCCAGTCACAGATCTGGGTTGAGTCCATCAGTATTCTTTAGCTCACTTCACCACCCAATTTAGACACAGCTATATGCAAAACAGTCTTGACCCTGTGCCTCATGGGAACAGTCCAGCCGAACTGCCAAGCCGTGTCTTCCCTGGACCGGAAACAAACATCCTGCAGTGTGCACAGGACCCATGTGTCTCAATACCCATCCCACTTATGGTGTCACACTGAAGTATACAAAAGAAATTATGGAAGGATTGCTCAATTTAATCTCAGCCACTCGTAATTACTTAGGGACACATCCCAGTCCACTGTTTTTGTGCAAACCATATCACCTCAGTTTGGGCCCAGTCACATTCAAATCAGCCTAGACCCGGCTCTAATGGGCAAAGTCGAGCCCGAACAGCCACGCCAGAGCCCTGTTTACCCTGCTGCAAATAATCCCACAGGACCCCTCACTCCTGAATTACAAGATGAGGTACCCCTCCCCATTGTGCCTACCCTGAGGTGGAGCCTGAATAATAAGCAGTGTCAATCTCCGTGGACACTTCAAGCCAATTCTGGTTCAGCCCTCCGCCACTGAATTTGGAGCTTTCCTGAATAAATGGATGCAAAACTGAGGTTTTTCCTTATATTTACTTGTGTCAGGGAAGGCCCTTGTGAACAAAATTAGATTTTTGAGCACACCACAACTGATCTTCTTGCCAGGGGAAGAGAAAACATCTGGGAAAAATCTTAATACTTTGTCAATTCTAAACCCGCACTGTGCCACTGCCAGAAAACTAATGCAAATTAGCTTTCAGGAGAGCCAAATCGAGGAAAAGGCAACTTTCTAAAAGTTATTTTCCTTAATATTTGTTATTAATCCAACTACATGATTGAGTTTGGCTTTCAGACTACAGTGGTAGGTCTTGAGGCATATTTGTCTAGTCACACTAGTCGATGGCACATTAGTGCTATATTCCATAGGTGCTATTTAACTTTCCATACTTATATTACAGCCTTGCAAAGAAAGTTAAACATGCCATTTAGGATGTTAGCATGTTTTTGGGGTCGGAATACATGTGCTGAGGACAGATTAGGAATCCCCCAGAACACAGAGTAAAAAAATCAACATCATCAGGCCACCACACATGGGGGTGATTGTGCAGCAAGAGGCGCTTTCCCTCACATGGTCTGGTCTTACTTCTGTGTGCTTGGACTTGCCTAGTCCAGCTGCAATGTGAGAGCATTTAATTAACACATGAAGATTCCCTCCCCAACCCTTCCTTTCCCAGTAACTGGCAAATCAATGTTAATAGCTCTATTGTGTGTTGAGGTCTTTATCATCCTGTTGACCAGCAGAGTAATTAACATGGCACATTAAGGGTGGCAAAGGCTTCAAATCTGAAACTGGCTGAGACAGGGAAATATGAAAGTACTCAAAGTGTCATAAGGCTTGTAGTTATAATGAAAGGAACTGATGATCTACTCTTGGGATGGATGTTTGTCTTAAGATGGATACCTTACTGAACCCTGTATTATTAAGTAGGATCAAACTGTACTTTGGTGCAGTTGGGCCTATAATATGTAATTCAGTTAAGCACCACAGACTTTAAGTAAGCATTATAGACCAATGCCCACTCACATTATAAGGTCTGCCCAAGGTTTGCACCAATACGTGAAGGTTTCCTTTTGTGACAGGCTACCTGTGTGGAGATACTAGGCTGCAGAAGATGGTAGTCTCAAATGTGCAGCACATTCATGGGGGCATGTGCTTATGAACGACGAGCCATGGGCTCCTTATCTTAGCTGGGCACCAGTAGCCTTATTTTAAATGGCAAACACTACTGGTTATTACTCTCAATCCTTTTTTCATAGAATATACTGTTAATGAGAAACAGATAGGGAAACTCCCTGACAGTTAATGTTCAACACTGTGTAGACAAAACGTGAAAAATCCATGAGGATGAAATGCGCGGAACCCATTTGTTACAGACATCAAAACCCCTCCCCTTAGAATGTTGGCTACTGTAAATACCAAGGCAAGTATACAAAGGCATCTGTTCCGTCTCCTCCGGAAATTTTGCTGGTGGGGGACTTGAATTCCAAAATCTCCAATGTTAGTTTGGAACTCTTTAGGAATATACCTAGGGAAGAGGCTTATTTTATTCCTCAGTCACTGTTCCCTGATAAATTAGTGCCAAATAAACGTGGGAAGATTTTGTTGAATGAATTAGCGGCCGTCGACGGGCTCATATTAAATGGGAGATTACCATCGGATGTGCCTGCTAAATTTACTCATAAGTCTCCCTTTGGGTCTTCTATTCTGGATTATGTAGTCACGGACTATGGTTTGTTCCCTTCTATTCTGGACCTTAAAGTTATAGATACCCCTTTAAGTGATCATAGCATATTGCTGGTAACTTTCTCCTTAAAACCTGTGACTACCGCACCGTGGTCTATGCACGGTAGGAGTGTGGCTTTCCACGCTTCTTCTGGAAGATGTTTTTGGAATCCTTCTGCCATTAATGAGGTGCAGGATTTCCTAGCCTATACACTATTATCTCTAGATGAGTGGCGCGGTAATGAAATGGCTAATTTTGGGGAATTTATGCGTAAAATTACCTCGTATGCTAAAAGAAAGAAAATGCCCTGTCCCAAAAATGGAGAAGTAGTGCCTAGCGTTTTGCGTAGCTTGAATGTGGAAATAAACAAACTGGTCCGTGAACAATATCTTGATAGACTTAGAGACCGGGGAAAAGAAATTTCTAGGTTAAAAAGAAAGAGAAGTAGACTCCGGCAAAAAATAAAAAAGGAAGGGGAGGATAAAGTATGGATTAGTCTGAGGGAGGCAGTTCTGCATGGCAGGATCAGAGAGTTTTGGGCAATAATCGGTAGGGGGTGTGGCTCTCATATAAGCCCTTCCCCTATCGCTATTGCGGAAAAAGCTTGGACCGCCTATATTCAAGACCTTTATTCAGGGAATGGGAGCTTAATTATGGATATTACAAAGGGTGCCCCCATCTGTAATGACTCCGACAGTGGTGTCTCTTCTTTGGGCCTTTGTATTTGCCCCGCTGAAAAAGAAATTGAGTTGGCGATAAAAACTATGCGTGTCTCTGGGGCAATGGGCCCTGATGAACTACCCATGACGGTCCTAAAATCCGATCCTGTAAGGTGGAGTAAAATCCTGTATCCACTTTTTAGGGCGTGTTTTTTGTCTAAAACTGTACCACCCTCGTGGAGGGGAAGTATCCTGGTCCCTATCTTTAAGAAGGGTTCCAGAGATAGTCCTGGTAACTATCGTCTGATAGCACTTCTCGACTCCGTCGGAAAGGTATTTGCGAAATGTATCTTGAAATCCCTCTCCGACTGGGCCGAGGAGAACAATATTTTGCCATTAGAACAGACTGGTTTCCGCAGGAATCACGGCACGCTGGACAATCTTACAGCCCTCCAGGTGGTAACAAATAAATACGTGCAGGTGAGAGGTGGCGTTGTGTACGCTGCCTTTATTGATTTCTCCACGGCGTTCGACAGAGTTGATCGTGGAACGCTGTGGAGAAAATTGGCAGCGTTCAGGCTCCCACACTATTTGTTGGAGTTGGTGAAGGCGCTACATACAGAGACCTGGTGCAAGGTTTTGATGGGGGGCGAAAGGGGGTTATCCGGTACAATAAAAACTTTGAATGGCCTTAAACAAGGCTGTTTACTGGCTCCCCTTTTGTTCTCCCTATACACGGCAGACCTTCCGGCTGCCCTGGCCGCCGGAGAGGGCTTTCCCCCGGTGGTTGGGGGGGCACCAATTTCATGCATGATGTATGCCGATGATGTTCTCATCCTTGACCTAACACCTAAAGGTTTAGCAAATCGGCTTCATGCTTTGCATTCGTTTGCGGTAGCCCATGCGATGAAGATCAACATTAGTAAAAGTAAAGTCATGTGCATAGCTGGCAGGAAGAGATGCCGTTCTGTTGATTATGGTTGGTTCATTGGGGATCAAAAACTGGAGGTGGTAAAGTTTTACACTTTTCTAGGGAAAATTGTTACAGCTAACTTGAGTGAGAAACTCCATATTGAGCAGTGTACACGCAAAGCTCTGGCCCATGGCAAAGGTTTGAATGCCCTGTACCATGTAACGGGGAAACGGCACTTTCCTATTTTATTGGAAGTATTTAGATCCAAAATCCCCGCTACAATATTATATGGTATTGAACTAATTGATATGGGAAAATGGGACTTTTGCCATAAGATCGAGGGGAAGCTTCTAAGATCTCTCTCTTCCTTAAATACTGCGTGCTCGCTGGCAGCCTGTAGACTCGATTTTGGACTTAGGAGTAGTTGGGCCCAGGGAGTATGTGCCCTGGTAAGATGGGTGGCTTGCCTTGCTAGAGCTGAAGTAGGTACAATGAGAGCCCTGGTCAGAACTGAATTGTTGGGTAATTTTAAGGAGTTTTCTCAACTTGTCTGTAATTTTAGAAAAGCTGTATCTTTGCTAAATTTAGATGAAACCACGCTTTTTCTGTATTCACCATCACAGTTGAAATCAGTGCTGAAAGCTGCTTCATGGGATCTATGTTTTCGCTCTGATTTAAAATTAATTTGTGGGAAAAGCCATGTCGTTCACCTCCTTGATTCGTATCAGTTGAGACGACCTCAACCCTATGTTTCATGGTCCCTTCCTCATGGCATACGTAGGTTCTGGTTTCTCCTACGCTATGATTTAATACCTCTTAACCAATTGTTATCTAAATGGAATGGTTCATCTCCTCTGTGCAACCTATGTAAAGTGAACAATCAGGACTGCATGCATGTGTTATTGATCTGCCCTGCACTTCGTAAACTGCGTGGCAGATGGCTAAAACCTATCTGTCTTCGTTTGGGTATACTTACACTGAACGGTTTCCTTTCTGCACTTTACTGCCCTCCCAACGAAATGTTTTGTTTTTATATTTTTAATTTTTTTAAGGGCTTCCTTGTTATTTATTAATTGAGTTCTGGGAGGTGGTTTTGTGGGGTTGATTCTGTATATTTTTTATGGCACATGTTAGCACTGTATTTTCCCCATGGTTCCGTAATTAGTATTGCATTTATTCTAGGGTTTGTAAATGGTACATGTTCTACTCTTGTTATTAGCTTTCTGTGTTTATGTAACCGATATGTTTGGAAATATGTACACTTTCATGTGGTTCTTGTGTTTATGTAACCGATATGTCTGGAAATGTGTACACTTTTATGTGGCCCTCTCACGAGAGCCAAAATCATAATAAAATAATTTGATTTACAAAGGCATCTCTTCAAAGCTACATCTACCCATCAGAAAGGAGATGGGCAGAGTTAAGAACAACTCCCAAAATCTTCTTAAATTCATGAATTAAACCTCTCCCACAGAAACAATACCTCTATAAAAACGTTAAGGAGTCCTTCATCTTGTTTGTAAAGAAAGTAAAATAGGTACAATTCTTCTTCCTCCTATTTATCCTGAGACGCTAGAATAATGGCAATCAGAAATGTCAGGCTTTGTGGCCTTCCTCCAGTGAAGTTACTGCAGGACATTTATTTATGAGTATGCACATATGACTCCTTACTAAAAATGTAATTGAAAATTGCTGTATTTACATATACAAAACACAGTAAAAACGTTCCTCACAATTGTTATTTCTCTAGAATTCTGACAGCCAAAACCACTATGAAAGAATTATTTACCCTTATTTCAGATTTGTGTTTTATACCTATGTCATCTATTTCTAAAACATACTCAAACATAGTGCAACGACCTAGCAGATGTTTTACTCTAAAACTAGTATCATTAGAGATAATATTGCTAAAGACGTCCCCTTCACCACTTTTATGCTACTCCCTACTCCCTACGTTTACAATTCTACCGCATTGTGGTTTTGAATTATTCTGTCTGTTATTCTCCAACTGTTTCAATCATTGAATATTCAGTTTAATGCGAGCTCTGACCCCAATTCGCTTCCTCTCCAGTTAAAATCTCTATTACATTTCCTCTACTTAACGTCTGCAATCAGTCCTTCATACACACAATGGTCCCAGCAGTTTTTATAAAAGGCACTGTTCAAAAAACCTTTCTTCAAAAAAACCTGGGTAGATCTTTCTAACACCTCTAAGATTTCCTTCATTTATATTTTGTCTTTAGCTGCGAAAATTCTTAGAATCTTACACAGAGAAGAAACTTTGGGGATATGTACAAGGAAGTGTTGGAGTAAAGCGTTAGCTGTCATGGCTTAATGCTTCAATGAAACGCAAGGCTGCCCAATATTTACAACAATATGGTGCAGCCATGCGTTTCCCCCTGCGATGGCGCTACACTTAGCAGTGTAGCCCCAACACAGGCACCGTTGCACCATAGTGCAAGGGTGTCTACGTGCAGGGGAGGATTGTGTATGTGTAAGAAGGTGTGCAGCACACTTGGAAAAAGCAAAAACAAGGAGAAATAATGCATTTCTACTCGTTTTGCCAACTTAAGACCAGGTTTTACTTGGTCTTAATTTTGGCGCTGCCTTCTATGTAAGCTGGCCTTGTACATAGGAGACGGCCTCAAAATCAATGGGTGTTGTGGTGAACGCCCACCGCAACACCCACTGCCCATCCCTTTAACGTTAACCATAGAGTGAAAGGGGGCCTTGTTTACAAGGCAGCAATAAGCCATGTTACGTGGCTTAACGCTGCCTTGTAAATAAGGCTAAGCTCCTGAGGCCACCACAACGTCAATAAAAGTGATGCTGTGGTGGCGATAGGGGCTTGTACATATGCCCCTTTGTTTGTGGAATTTGTGTTGTGTTGTGTTTTATAATTTTTAGCAGTTCTGTTACTGATAAATGCTTTACATAGTCTGTCTGCTTGGTGGTTCAACTACCAATGATTGAGCTCAGATTTAAATTATTGAGACTTCACTGGACTGCCGAATGTTGACATTATTACTTGGTGAGGACCCACGTCCCATCCATCTAATAATCTGCATTCTTAGGCTTCCAAAAAAAACGTACCTCTATAATATAAACAGAAAATCTATCTAAGAATTCAGCAAATGAACTTGAAGAAGAACATGTAGGGTCAACTAATATCTCACCGATTTACAGTGTCAGACATTTGCAAGCGTGATAGGCCTATGCACCAATAAACATTTCATCAAACAAGGTTGTGATGTCCTGTGGAGATTTTAAAATAGTAAACAATGTAACACCCATCAGCGCATAGACTGTTTCGCATTTATCTATCTTTTTCACGTTAGTTCTTTAAGTTCAGTATTTCTCCTTATTAAACTTTGCATTCGTTACCAGGTACACATCTCGGTTGTCAAATCAAACCATATAACTAATTGTTGCATCCGAAAACATGACAATCTTGTAGGCGACTGATGCTAAATTGTGAATTTATATTCTATAAGTCTTCAAGTAGTATCGTCCAAGGTTCCTGAATGTATGTTTCAGACTCTAAAAATAAACATACTTTTGAGTTTGTCTGTGGAGTATTGAGAATATCCATCGAAATTGATTTTTTTATATAATTTCCAAAATCATTCATCTAGAAATCAAATGTTAAAGAAGAATCTGTGAAGTATTTTGCTGCTACTAAACAACCCAGAATAATGTATATGCTGAACAATGTGTGGGTGAGTGTGCATGTATGTTTTCTTGTGAAGACCAGTGTGTGCATTTATGTATTATGCCTTTAAAATTAAACTCTGCTTCTCTCAAGCCCTCCCTCCCTACCTTGTTAAATAATTGCTCAACGCTGCGGGGCCACTTTACTGTATAACAGAGAGTAGGATAGGAGTGAAAACATTGTAATTCTTGGGGCATGCAGAACCCTTTTCACCCTGCGAGCAGCATCATTAGATAATACCCAGGGAAGGAGTAGTGGCGTCAGTGAAAAATTAAAGGATTAATGGGCTTCTGTAAATCTCTAAAATGTACTCATTTGAACACATTTGAGATGGTTACAAAGTTGTCACATTAGGAATTTAAATCACACGTATACCTTGAAACAATATCTTAGAACGTAAGGTCACCTGTCCCGATGCGATGTTACAGGTTTTTGACTATTATGTTCTAATTGCGTTCTCTCATTAGTACAATCACACGATTTTTAAAATCTATTTAGCTACGTTATTTGATGGCTTCTAATTGTTTTCCCTCCTGCTGTGGCGGTGGCGCATATTATCCAAAGATTCGGTCATTAGTCCATGCAGTTATTTCACGCATGAGAATTATCATTTTAATTTGGCAACCGTGAACTAACACCTCAGCATGTGCTCAAACATCTACCTCAAAAGAGCAATAAATAGTCTTGACGGCGTTGATTAAGACGATAAAACTAACAGTGTTGCTAAGAAAATGCTTACCTTACCGATTATTTTTCATTTTACATATTTTTTTCGTTTATTTAATTTCTTTCTTACTTTACATACAAGATACACCTATGGTTCCATACATAACGTTAGAGTCCCCATTCTTTCAAAACCACGTCTCCTTGAATGTTTGTTATTGTTGGAAGACGATACAAAAAATGACAATACATGCGCTGACATATTTTTTATTTAGTAAATCCACAATAAGTGGGTAGGTATGGGAGCGTTTACTCTCAATTTCACAAAAACCCACAATATTTTATTAATACCGATTTCTTGATTGTTCAATGAGTTCAGATGTTTCGGGGTTTTATCAATGGTAATGTAAGTTTCTTACATAAAGAAATATACACTTTTGCGTTAAGGAATCGATATCAGGAACCAGAAGGAGTAATTCATTACTACATACAAATATATCTGCTATGTGATAATATATTTTGGGCTCGTTTCACCAAACATTGTGCTATGACTTACCCACGGCGTACTCCTAATTTCCATGAATGAGCCAGGGGCAAACCAGACTTTATTCAATTTGAAAAAGTAAAACAATAAAAGATACAATGTAATAATAAAAAAAACGAATTCATCATAAGGTAAAATAGAATCGGATCACAAAGCTTGGTCATAGGTTATAAAAAGCACCAATTGCATAACAAATAGTAGCAGCTGGTGTGCAGTCAGAGCGGTAGGGTGGGGGCAACAGACAAAAAAACCAGTATAATAAAATGTAAAAATAAAAATAAGTATGTGCGCATTGTGCATGCTGAAACATCTCTCTTATATTTCTTCCTCCCTGCAGCAGGGGCTCCCAGCCACCCTTGTGGACGATCCTGACTCTGCTCTCATGCCTAAGAGCAGCGTCAGAATTGGCCTGTGTCCTCGATTTGCGCTCTTAGGGAGACTGGGAGCATGTGCCTGCTGTCTCCAACCCGGCAATCACAGCAGGGTTAGGAGACAGCTCTAGTGCGCATGTTGGTTTGGCCATCCTGAGACGGCCGGTCAGACAGACATGTATGCTGAACGCAGTGCTCACCACTCACTCTCCTGACTTGCCCTGTGATGGCCCCTCCCTAAGCCTCATTCAATGGAAGAATAATAAAACAATAATAACCATGTTTTATTTTTCACATTTTGAGGCTGGCAGTCGTTGCGATGCTCCTCCCCCATAGCGGCTGAGCCGCTTCTGTTAACAAACAAGTGGGCTCAGTAACAAAAATAACAAGCATTTGCAATGCAATAGGACTCGCATTTACAGGGGCATGGGAGGTGGGAGATGGGGGCGAGAAGGCATGGACAACTTAGTACTTACAGTGTAGCTAACACGTACCCTCCCGTGCAACATTCAAAGTAAAGGGGCCAGTAGCCATGGGAGGGTACAAATGTTGACATGGCCATATTAATGATGGACTAACAAGCCTCATAATCAATCAGAAGGCAGCATTTACGAAAGACAATGACACAAGCCAATTAAAACATAGGCAGAGAGTAGGCGGACCTTCCACTTCATACTCCATTACTACTTGCCTCACAGAGCGATCAGCGCATGCGTGCTGCCGCTATAGCTCGACCTAAAAACATAAGCACAGGCCTACATTTCATAAAACCATAATTCATAACAAGATGTATAAAACAGCAGCGATGGATTGGTTTGTGATAATTACAAAAGAATATTAGTGCAGCAGCAATTTAGAGAGTTACTCAAGAGACTGCCAACAACACACTGGATCAGTGCATGCAAGGATTACTCCTGCCTCATTTCTAAAATGTGATAGTAAGCCAGGAATACTACAAGAGCAAGTCGGACATATTTATAACAAAATCTTTTTGAATCAGGCTCTTTCTTTTTTTCTTACTTACAGTGGCTGAGGAGTTATTACATTTTAGCATGGCTTTAAAATGCTTTACTACATCAGTAGTGCATTCCAATAAACTCAGGCCTGGCTAAGTAGTTATCTTAAGTATTCTCATGTCCATCAAATCTCAGGTTGAGATTTGGAAAATTCAATGGGATTTAAGGGTTTACTAGGGAGATTTTGAGGTCTGTGCAATTATTCATGTCTTTGAATCACAGAGAGTGGGTGGAGGGGCAATTTTAAGAGTTCAGGGCAAATTTAACCATGTTTTGCTCTGATTCAAAGTAACAAAAGGTTAGGCTAACCAGCACAAAGTGTCCATTTGTTACTTACTATCTAACACAAAAGCTTTTTTTGTGTGGGGAAGTTGCCTAATAGTAATGGAAATGAGTACTTTACAACTATTTGATTCACAGGATAGCCAATGGTTTGTACGTGGGACCTTTAATGATGCCACAAAGACATGTCTACTAACATTTGTAGACAACACTTTGTGACAAAAAATAACCACTCCACAAAACAGGCGTTAACTTGGAGAAATGTTTTTATTCCTTGAAACCTTTCAAACTTTGCATATGTACCATACTGTATTGTATACATATAAAGTTTGAAAAGTTTTAAGCTATTTCTTAGGGTAGGTTTTTGTACTGGAAAAATAACCTTCCAGAAAAAAACTTGTGATACACATCACACATACACATCTTTTGATTTGTGCTTTACTTTTTCTAAGTCCTTTTCGCCTCCCCTTATCGCATTTTAATCATTAAGAGTCTGACTCACAAACTGCACGTTGTTGTAGTTTTTGTAGTACAACATATACTACAAAGTCTAAGTTTTGCTCATACATATGTGTGCAGAGAACTCCACCCCGACTGTGGAGACTCTGCACATGGAACTATAGATATAGTAGTAGTAAAAAATCATTAAAAGCATAGATACAAGCATAAAACATTACAATAAATTAAAAAATAAACAATTTACGCAACATACCAGTTAATGAATGTACCCAACCAATTTTAACCAAAGCACTGTACATCCACAATCAATATGCATAAGATACAAAATACAGAATAAAATCAGTAAAATCTAGAAACCAATTAGAACACCAGATTCCTTGAAGCAAAAAACAAACAAAAACACTAACTGAACAGATGTTTATTCCTGTACCTCTACATATGCATCAGAAAGTGGGAGACAGGAAACGGTTGCGGTGGGGCGAAAGGCGGGACGGGGAGGGGCTGGGTGGGGGATGCTAAAAACTGGACTATGGATAATTGGAGGTAAGTAAACAATTTAATTAATAAAACAAATTTCGTAGCGCGCCCTGCATCGCAAAATGCGATGCAGCCTGCGCTACGAAATTCGTTTTATTAATTTAATTGTTTACTTGCCTCCAATTATCCATACTGCAGTTTTTAGCATTGAGGCATCCGGCAGCGGCTGGAGCATTTTGGAGGCTCAGCAGTGGCAACAGCAGTGGAATCACCACCAGGCAGGACCCACCACAGTCCACCCATTTGCGGCAGCAGCCGTGGGACTTGGGGAGCTAGCGAGCAACAGAGGACAGCCCGCCCTAGCCCACCCTAGTGTCAGTTAAGCCCCTTCCGTGAGTAGTGAGTAGCGGCTGGATCCGCGGTTGTCCTTCAGTGCGGCAGGAGCCGAGCGGCGGCCGGGAGAGCCGCATGAGCCGCAGGAGCAACTTGTGCTTCCCGTGTGGGGGGTAGCTGTGGCTTCTCATCCCTTCGCATCGCGGCTGGAACCGCAGGCACTTTTCAGTGCGGTCAGTGGATATCTGTTGACAACCTGTGAGAAGGTCTTTTGTGGGGCGGGACTGCTCTTAGTAATTTTTAGTGACTTTAGCGCCTAATCAAAGCACTGTCAGCACTGTTAGTATAAGCAGGTCAAAAGGCGCAAGCGACTTAACCGCATGCGCACTGCGGCTATTTTTGCGCTACGTGGCTTTTTTCAAAAAGCCGCGTTACATGACGAGCTCAGATCGTCATCAGCGTGCGAGCGGCGCAACTGATGACGAGCTGAGCTCGTCATCAGCGCCGAAGGGGTTAAGCAGCATAACCCACAGCAGCCTACAAAAGCCTCTAAAACGCCTCTAATAACGCCTAAAGAAAAAGAAAAACACCTTAAACACCTTAAACTGTACAACACAGTCTAAAAACTTAAAACAGTTTAAATAGCCCGAAAAATCCTAATAAAACTCGAAGCATGAGATCAGGACGTGTACGTGGGGGACGTAAAGCGGCTACAACAACAAGCAATACTAGCAAAAATTCAAACCAAACCGCGAGGCGGAAAAGGAAGCTGAAGGCTCCTGACGCCATAGAGGGAGAACCACAGGTCAAGACCAGACCTGCAGCGCAGGAGGATGACACCATAATTGAAATTCTACAAGACTCCATGAGGCTAAGCAACCCAACACCAGGGACTAAAACAGCAAAATCCCATCTATTTAGCCTAAAATTGATACTAAATTCTGCTTTCTAAAAAATGCAGGTGACACCCTGCTCTCATGTCCCAAGGCACCTGCGGGTCTACCAACACCTCTCCTGCCCTCCAGACAAGAAGGTCGTCGTAAAGAGGAAGGGATTGAAGGGTCTTCCGCCCAAGGAGGAAACAGGGAAAGGCAAGGGTCAGACAGCCCAACAACAACTCCACACGGCTCAGCAGCCGCCGTAAATTGGAATTTAAAAACCCCGGAGAGAGAGCACATTGAACTGCACTCCGAGGAACTACCAACTTCTGCGCAAGACAGGGGAAACAAGACTGAGACCTATGGTGAAAGGGAAGAACAAGCAAACAACATTGAAGTACCAAGCAAAAACAACCGCAACCCTGCGAACGCACACAACAATACAATGGCCTCAACATCCAGGCCCACCAACCAACATTAAAAAAACGGTGGAAATTGCGCATCACTAGAGCCATTAACCATTTGTGAGCTAGACAATCCAACGGTAATCTCACGGTTGGGAATCAAGCCCGACCCTGCAGCAGGAATTCTGGAAGCAAACACGGACGACCTAAGGGCAGAAAGGGGACCTCTTGAAAACTCAAGGGACAAGCAAGGCTCAGAAGATGGAGCATGTTACGTCTCAACACACCAACAACGCGAACCGGCGATCCCCCAATCCAGCATGCCAGATGACCAAGAAGAACTAGATCAACACTCTTACCTAGATAAGGACGAGTGGGAGGCACTCCTTGCAAACCAAGGAGAGATACTAACAACAGACATAAGCGGCAAAATCAGCAACGAGGCTGGTGGCCCTAAAGTGGATATGCAAGGCACCGACCCCGGCGATGCTTGGGCAAGCTTACTTAAAACTGTGAAACTCCTAGTGGAGGCCCTGCAATATCAGACTGACAAAATGGACTTGCAACTAACCCTCCTGAACACGATGGCTGTCTATGTCGTATCAATTGACGGCAAGTTGGGGAATCTGAACAAAATGCTGGAGAGCACTCTTGATCACACGTCAGTAGAGCATCGAACCTGCGGGTGCAGCCCAATTAGAGACAAACTAGCAACACTCCCGGCCATGCTGACGGACTTATGCTTACAAATCAAAAAGGTATCAAACAACTTCCACACCCGGCCTACCGAAGAGCAAACCCTGTCTGGTCACTGGGAAGACACAGTAAGAGACCAGCCTGGGGAGGCTGGCATGGAGCAATCACCGACTTCAACTAACAAATTGGGAATTACCACCAAAAATAACAACAATCCACAATTTTCAGCACCTTCTCCTAGCCACAGCCACACGCTACCACAGGCAGAGGCACAAAACTTTGAACTGAAATTAAATGCAAAACAAAGACGTGCACAACAACAAAAAGGTCGGAAACATAAGCAAAGTCCCACTATGAACGGTTTCCAAAGACTCTTTGGCGCATCTTCACTGCAAGGAGGGACAAAGCTACACACCACTGGGTCATTGTCAGCTCTCGAAGGGACAACGCAACAGAACACTCCCACACCAGAAACAATCACCATTAAGAACACTGCAAACATGTCTAGCGGCGCCTAAGATTACTCCAGCAGAAAGAAAGAAAACTGCACACTCGAGGACGCACGAGGGGAGGCGGGAGCCAACTCTTCCCAGTCCCCCCGAGTCAGAAATCCTATTGGAAACCAAATCAATATCAGAATGGAAGAAGGCAAAGGGACGAGAATCCACATTAAAACGATAAACCAGGATACTGGACACACCGACAACTCCAGAGCTCCACTTACAAACAATAACACCGCCGCGGTGGGGAACATAAACCAGGGGAGTCTGAACATCCACCTCAGCAAACAAACAGCCAAAGGGGAAGATGAGAAAGCAGAACAGTCAGCTTCTGCCCATAGCCGCAGCAGCCACACAACAAATGGCCAAAAATCACCAGACACCTCAAAAACAAAATTTCCTGATACCTCAAGAACAAATTCAAATCAGCCAGTGTTCAAACTGGCAAGGAAACATGTGCCACACAGAAGGAACCCAAATGGCACTGAATAGTGCACCAAATGAGGCCAACAGGCCAACTTCACAAGACCAATTCGGCGTCTCCAACTGGGCAGGGGCTAGGGACACTAATGTAATATGGTTCATACCTGAATATACCTCTAAAGGGAGGCATGACATCTTGAACCGAGGTAACATACTGCGGTTACTATCTCACATATCACCACTAGCAGATGTAAAAACATCAGATTTGGAGTCAATAGAATTTATTAACTGCTGTGATGCAAAGGCAGGCGAAAAAACAAGAGCTACTTGGACCACTGCAACAACAGCACACAAAATACTCTCAGAAAGGGACATCCTAAAATCCTGGGGGATAACCATCGCCCCGTACTATAAACCAGGATACCCGGATCTGTTAAACCCAGCTCCACCGAGAGGTCCTGTGACAGCAGTTTCTAGACCAACTACATCAGTGCTGAGAGGAGCCTCAGGCCACTGCAACATGGACATGAGGCATCAAGCAGAGCAATTAAGGAGCTGCAACCATCCCCTTACACTGCAAGCTCGGGAAGAAGACACACGATGGTTCGCAAGACCCATCAACAATACAAAAGATTGGCGCGATCTTCGCTCACTATATATGGGAAAAGAAAAAAAGGACACAGTACGGATCTGTTCTTGGAGCATAAATGGCCTCGCCAACAAAGTACCTGATCTCGACTTTGTGTCCTACGTAAGGGCCTTCGACATTGTGGCACTACAAGAAACATGGGCAAAAGATCCTCCCCACCTTCAAGGATTCTTGCGCTTCCATACAAATGCCATCAGGGGGGCAAAATATGGCCATCTGCAAGGAGGGTTGGTCATATATGTGGCAAACACAATTGCTTGTTCTGTTCATATTTTTGGCCCTCCATTGCAATCATCACTAGCAGTTATTGTAACCTTCTCGCAAACATTGATAAACAAAAGGGACATCAGCATCATGATAATAAACGTATACATTCAACCGAAATTTCAAACCAAACTAACTAAGGAAATGTGCAAGTTTGCGGAAACATGCCTAAGAGAGGGTCCCACAACCGACCTCATTTTAACCGGGGACTTAAATCATTACCTAATGGGCTCTTCGTCGGAAGAAGAAGTGCTGTTGCATAGCGCAAACTGGAATATCCCGCTGCAAGGGAAACCAGAAACGTGTAAGCAAACCAAGATCGGACAAACGATCTTGGAGGATTTAGAACATCTTAACCTGAGGGCTCTAAATGGCAGACTGCCAGAAGATAATCCTCCTGTAGACACATACAACTCCACAAAAACCAGCTCAATTCTGGACTACACCTTTGTTTCTTTAGGCGTCTTCCAGCAAATCACATCTTTTCAGATGGGCAATAAAGGTGACAGCGATCATCGGCCCCAAGAAATAGCTCTGAGAACAGTGACCTCAACATTCGAACGCTGCCGGGAGCCTCAAGGACTAACAACCACCATCGACCTAAGACAAATTAAATTCAAATTAGCAGCAAGATGCTGGAAACTGCAAAACAACATTTTGTTGCAAGGGTCGGAAACGGAGAAGTCAAGAAATGGAAAAACTTTTTATCTGGGTTGGAATCATACGCAACCAAGGTCAAACCATCAAACCAGCAAAGATTTAATGGCACAATGCCCATGTCACACATGGCAAAACAAGGAATTAAGTTTTTTAAAAAAAGGATTACCAACTCCTGAGATACCTTCGGGACAGACCCAGTGACAAAACTCAACTGAAAGTATTACAGAATCAAAGGGCAGCCCTTAAAAAACTGAAAAGGGATGAAAACAGAGCTAAGGAGGAAGATCTTTGGGCCAAATTACACGCCAACGTCAAACACAACAACAGCTCCAGATTTTGGATGACTATAAATCAATTTATCAATAACAATCATGATGGAATCTGCTCCTACATCTCTGAGGAAGACTGGGCAAACTATCTCAGGTCCCATTTCCACTGAGGCAGCGACCAGAGAGACCATGATCAAGCAGATCAAAACGAAGTAGATTGCCAAGTGACATATAAGTCCTGGGCCGAAAACTATCTTGCCGACTCTGAGAACTCAGTAACAGACACACCTTCCGAGGACCCCCAAACTAACTATATAGGAGCCATCAAATGGCAGATAGGAAAAGGGAGAAGAGAAGGCACCCCTGGCCCAAATGGGCTGCCACCAGCATTGTATAAACAGGAGGCAACCTTCTGGGCAGATGCTCTGGATCCACTCTTCAGAGAAATTAGAACGTTGAATACTCTGCCCATCTCATGGAGAGGCTCAATCATCTCCCCAGTCATAAATCTGGCGAGACGTCGGATCCACAAAATTACAGACTAGTGGCATTATTAGACAACAAAGCTAAATTTTTTGCTGACTTGTTATTGGAGGATCTCCAGGCATGGGCAGAAGAAAAATCCGTAATTCCCCTACAACAGACTGGCTTCATAAAACTGGTCGGGACAATGACAAACATACTAAGCATGGCTATGCTTATGGATAAGGCTGCGGCCACACGGTCGTCTCTATTTCTATGCTTCATTGATTACAAAGCCGCCTTCGATCATGTCAACCGCACCAGACTGTGGTCCAAACTACACAGCTGGAGGCTTCCACAGCCTTTACTCAAATTAATAATGAATCTACATACGAATACATGGCTACAGGTGAAGCTGGGAAATGGAACGCATCTGTCAAGGCACATACCCACGGAAAAGGGCTAAAACAGGGCTGTGTTTTAGCACCCACCCTTTTCAATCTGTACATTGCTGATTTAGTCCCGCTACTAACCAGCTGCAACTCTCATGCCCCGAAATTATGAGATATTTCATTTCCTTGTCTCCTCTACGCAGATGACTGAGGGCTAGATGTAGGTAAATAGGTTTTACCGATTCTAAAATACCGAATTTTACCGATTCGGTATTTCAGAATCTGTAAATCCTATGTAGGTAATTATTCGGTAAAAAATACCGAATCGGTAAGATTCAGTATTTACCGAATCGATAATTACCGATTCGGTATTTGCCATTCATGCCTATGGGCCTGGAGGCCCATAGGAATGAATGTCAATTACGGAATCGGTAATTACCGATTCGGTAAATACCGAAAAATTCAAGGGTGGCAGGGTGTCACTTTGACACCCTGTTCCACCCCTGATTAGTGCTGGTGTGCACATGTGGCATACATACATGCCCTAAGGGCATGTATGTCTGTCACATGGCACAGGTGTAAATGCACATTTATGCATTTACATAGGAATTCCTTATTTACCACCAACTAATAGTTGGTGGTAAATAACGAATCCTTTGAGCCCAAAAGCACTGTTTGAAGTGCTTCCTACGTTTCATTTACTGATTCAGTAAATACCGAATCGGTAAATGATGATTCGGTAAATACCGATTCGTTATTTACCGAATCGGTAAATGTGCCACCCACATAGGAAAAGTTTTTTACCGGTCGGTAACGGCCGATTTTGGCCGTTACAGACCGGTAAAAGCCTACCTACATCTGGCCCTTAGTCCTGATCAGCAAAATAAAAGTAGGGCTACAACATCTCTTAAACACAACGCGGGATTTCTCCCAAGCAAATGACCTGACAATTAACCTGGGCAAAACAAGAACAATGACAGTCAGGAGAAAAAGGCGTCAAACTGCTGCCTGGTTCTGGGTGAGACCAGAATAGAGGATACAACTGAATACAAATATCTAGGCGTGAAGTTGGATACTGGTGGCCGGTTTGTGGCACAGAAGAACAGCATAAGGCACAAAGGTCTAGCACTAGCAATTACCCTAAAAATACTAAACTCCAAATTAACAGGCCCATCAATCCTACCACTCGTCGAGGTTGTTCGGGCAAAACTCCTGCCAACAATCACCTATGGCAGCCATTCACAGAAAGGGAAGGACGTGAAAATGCACGATGCCACAGTAACAACTGCATATAGGGTCATCTTTGGGCTGCCGAAATACACCTCACCCGCCCAAATCAGACTTGAATTTGGCGTTCTGAAACAATCACTTGCTAGACAAGGGGCCTTTACCATCACTTGGGACAAAGTGCGAAGAGCAGAATGTGGCACGCTAAACGAACAGATGTGGAAGTAGCTACAATCACACCCCACATTACCAGCCGCGGAATTTCTACATAGCAGCCTACATAATTTGGGGCTGAACCAGCTTTGGGAAACACCGACAACCACCCCTACTTTCAAAAAATTAGAGTGGAAAACTGTGAACTCATTTCATGGCTGGAGGACAAGGATGCACTATCAAAGAGATCCCACGGCTGGATGATCCTGAATACATACACGAAGCCGGGCATACAAACCTACTTCAACTTGGGTAATGATAAAAATATAAAAATTGCTTTTATGAGATATAGGCTCGGACTGCTTCCTTGCGCCAAGCATCTCCCTCCCTGGCGTCAGATCCAAGCTGGCTCTGCGTGTCGCCTATGTAGATCGGCTCAGGAAGACATGCTGCACCTACTATGCTCCTGTAAAGAACTTGCAATGGAACGAGAGAAATTTCTGAAACAACCTTTCAATCAACGAGGGATCCGCACCAGGAGGCAAGCTCTGCTAGCATGTTTTGAACCGAGCGACACACAATTGAACTGTAGAACAGTAAAATATCTGAGACTGTGCGGTAGCAAGATGCCAGAAATACCGACAATAGGAACCGAACCAGAAATAGCACTTGTATAAACGCAAGGGGTCTGTGAACACTCTGAGTATATGATTCGGGAATTCAGACAATATGGTTTTTTAGATACTAGAGTTTTAATTATGTACTTGACAGTTTTTAAACTGAGTATATTTTTGTATTGCAATGGTTTTAATTAACTATGCAAATAAATTAAACTTGAAACTTGAACAAGGGCTTTACCCCAATTAATATACAGAAGTTATGCTACTGGTTGAAATTTCATCCATTAAGGGACAATGCAGCCAGATTAGAATGAGGGTTTAAAGAAGGCTTCAGGGTGGGATGTCAAGGACCCCGTTGCTGTAGATTTCCTGAAACTTTATAATCTGCTAAAGAACTCCTGCATGTTATTAAACAAATGCTTTTGTCAGAAGTTGCAGAATGGAGGATGGCAGGTCCATTTTTCACATGGCCATTACCAGTTCTTCTTGTATTACCATTAGGAGTGTCGCCAAAGAAAACACCAGGCGAATTTGATATGATTCAGAATTTGTCATGGCCTCAAGGTTTACCGGTTAAAGAATTTAGAGCTAAGGAAGATACCATAGTACCGTTTGCGTCAATTGATGTCATTAAGTCTGCTTTTAGATTGTTACCTGTACACCTGCTGGATTTCCCTTTGTTAGGTATTAATTTTGAGGAACAATTTTTTGTAGACAAAGTGTTATCGATGGGATGTGCAGTTTCTTGAAATCTTTTTGAAGAATTTAGCTCATTTATTCAATGGTGTTTAATTTTCAGGTCAGTTCACGTTCAATTAAAGCATTATCTAGATGACTTCCTTTTTATTGGTGCAGCTGGCACTCAGCAATATAGCAGATATAGCAGAGCTCTTCAGTTTTTTAAGTCATTGGCAAAAGATTTGGGCGTACCTCTGGCAGCCAAAAAGACCGAAGGCCCTACGAGTTGTTTGGTCTTCGTAAGTATTGAAATAGACACAGTCAAGAAGGAGGCAAGACTACCTGTGAAGGAAATAGTGGTGATTTTGGAGCATGCCAAGGTATCCTCTAAGTTAACTCTGTATGAAGTGCAATGTCTTTTGGGGCATTTGAACTCTGCTTGCAGAGTTGTGTAAGTTGGTAGATCTTTCTGTATAAAGTTAGGTTTTGCCATGTCAGGGGTCACCTTGCCTAGAGAGAGTAGATTTCGAAGTCTGGTTAATGTTCTTGAGAGCTTTCAAAGGTGTTACGATTTGGTCTCTTAATGTGCATTTTACATGGTCAATTCAATTTTTTTCTGATGCTTCAGGGGCCAATGGTTTCGATCTCTTTATGGAAGGAAAATGGTGCTCTGAAAAATGGCCATCAAATGGATTTCTAAAAGAAGTATAGCCTTTTTCATTTTTTTCTCACTGCGTATTGTGTAAGAAATTATCGAACAAAACAGTAATCTTTCATGTCGATAATAAGACTGTTGTCGATCTAATGAATGGTCAAAAGGCTAAAGATAGACTGCTTCTAAAATTGTTACAAAGATTCATGTAAGGTTGCCTTATGTGCAATAGAGTTTTTAAGGTTAAACATGTACCAGGAGCAGATAATAATATAGCAGATGCATTATCCCAGTGGCTGAGATGCCTCAGTTTGGCACCCAGAACAGACCAGGTGAAAACCCAGATTCCTCAGGAGGAATGGGACCTAGCTGGCTAAAAGTACAATATCTTGTAGAAAACTCCGCAGCTCCCAGTACTAGAGTGGCTTATAATAGAGCATGGTCAGAATTTTTATATTCAGGCATTTCTTTTAGAATAGGTAATAAATTAGGTTGGGAAACACGTAGGGAGGACATTCTAAGGTACATAATATCCAACAAAGAATAAAACATTTCTGCTACTACAATTGCTAGCAAACTTGCAAAACTCGCTTTTAATGGTAAGTGCCTTTGGGGTTATCAGTGGGTGAGCTGGGTAGGAGAATGTTACAAGGCTGGGCAAAGATGAAGAAGCGGGGTTCGTTTGTGAGAGAACCCATATCTTTGAAATTGTTATGCAATATCATTCAAGCTTTGCCACAAATATGCTATTCGAATTTTGAGTTCTTATTGTTCAAGTTTTGTATGGTTTGGGTATTTTGTGGAGCCTTCAGGATATCAGAGTTAGTGGGAAGATCTGAGATTGAAGGGCTAAAACTTTCACATGTTTTAATAACCAAATTATCTTTACGGAAAAATCAAAGACAGATCAAAAGGGAAAAGGAGCTACTGTGGTAGTGTGGAAGCTCGGCGGCCCGCTTTGCCCGGTGAAAGCTTGGTTTGAATTCGAAGCAGTAAGTGGTTCTTCATCCGATTTTATTTTCAGACATCGAGGTGGCTCTCCCTTAAAAGCAACACACATTTTGTCAGTGTTAAGAAAAGTAGTAAGCTTTTTAGGTAATAATCCTAATAATTTTGGTACTCATTCCGTCCGAATAAGTGATGCTTCAGAGGCAGCTAGACGGGGAGTCTCTTTAAAACAATAAAACAATTTAGGCCGCTGGTTTTCCAATTGTTGTTTGAAATATGTTAGAGAGTTAGAAGAATTATCATTTTATTATACTTTTTCTAACAATTTTACTCTTTTAGGTAGTTTGTTGGGCCCATCTGCGTCCATGGCAAGCGTCTGGATTGTTGGACATTTGTTTATAATATGGGCAGCTAAACAAGCTGAGAGAAATCATTGTTTACAAAACCTTAGTTTCAGTTTTGACAATATAATCATCTATTGGTTGGGCGAAGGTGGTATGAAATGGGGTAAATTGATGCCATTTTTAAGCGAGCTGTGTATGACTAGAAGATGCCCAAAAATGTTACTTATTCATTTAGGCGAAAACGATATTGTTCAACTTTCAGGTCTTGGGTTGTTGATTGCAATGAAATCCGATTAAGAGTTAATAGCCACATCCTGGCCAAATGCAAAATTAATCCTGAATGCTTTAGTGCCTAGAAGGGTTTGGAGGGGAGCAGAGAAGATTACAGCTGTAGACAGAGCCAGACGGAATGTACACAGAGAACTTCACCATTTCTTCAGTATTAATGGAATAAATTGGCTGGCTCATATGAATATCACAAAGGATGATTTCTAGTATTTCCATCCAGACAGGGTTCTTCAGTTATCAGGTACGCTGGTGTTGTACTCTTTTTTAGGTGTCTGTATATAGATTTTGCCTATACATGTCCTTATAGAGACACAAGATCCCAGTCCTTATTTAGGCATTAGCCATGCTATCCAAATACAGGCATGGGCACCTACATCCGTCCACCCCAATGTCACAACGAGTTCTTAGAAACCAGACACTTAAGCGGTTGGGAGTTTCCCTAGCCCAGGATTATTAATTTCTCCAATAACTCATTTATTATGCACAAACGACTATTATCTTAGGGTTCATTCCTGACGTCTTCTCTGTCCAACTTTATGTCAATGCTAACATTCCAAAGCACCCTCCAGGAATAAATATACCTTCCCTTGCTCAAGCAAGTACGGAGATAGTGGCTGAGATCTGGTAATGGAGGAGCCGTAAGGAACGTGTGTCCCGGCCTGCCACACTGACCAGAAGCTGTCATCCCTGCTTGCAGAGAATCCAGCTTCCAGTGTTCTGACTCCCTTCGCGGGGTGTTGGAGTTTGTGACTCGGAAAGAGATTCCAACCTCTCTCATTCTAAGGTATGGAGCTGACTAGAACCTAGAGGGACTCTTGGCTTACAAACTTAGCATAACAAACTATAGCTTTCCATATTATAGAAAACAGCAATTAATCCTTACCTTGTACTACACTTAGTTTAGGTACACTGGGGTAGAACTAGTTAGAGAACGCATCGTTTGAGTACTCGCATTTTAGCCTGTGTTATTTATGTATATGTAAATGAATATGTTGCATAGCTAAAAGACAATGCTATTGCAATATTATTTCTTTCTACTGCTCACGCTGTACATTTTATATCTTGCTTTCTGTCTTATGATTGTAACAGCAAATATCTCTTACACAAGAAATAAGACTGTTCAATAAATCCCTTTTATTGAAACGCCCATCTACTCTTTCTGTGTAACTCTGTAGAAACAAAGCATGCACAATTAGCTGAGTGAAACTGTTATATATTGGTTCCATGATTCTGAGAGTGTACCGATTCTAAAGGGAAACAAAGTTGTCATGTTTATGCGGCTGCCAGAAACTACTCCCTTCTTGTTTATTCAAGGAGTTTCTAGTGGCCTCTGAGTTAGCTGGCACACAAAGTAATTAAGTTTAATATACTCGATAGGGGCATACTGACCTCAGTCCTAGGCCAAAAC
Organism: Lissotriton helveticus; assembly: GCF_964261635.1. NCBI lineage: Eukaryota > Metazoa > Chordata > Amphibia > Caudata > Salamandridae > Lissotriton > Lissotriton helveticus. The sequence goes on from NC_136060.1 coordinate 218,828,081, forward strand.
TATAGTGTTTATTATTCCAATGCGCAGAGCCTATTAGGAAATAGGAACTACCCTACACTGTGTTTGAACACTTGGTGTTAGAAAGGTAGCTGCTATACTGTATCTTTTTTCCTCCTTTTGGAGCCCGTGGCTTATAGCTAGCGGTAATATTTATTTAACTGTTTCAATGGCAGAGGGAGCAGATGTGTTTTGGTGAGGAAAAACGCCTGTTCAAGGTTTTCTCCTGGTGGCAGATTTGGATGATATTGATGCAGGCAGGAAGGGTTGGGGAAGTCAGAGTAGCTTAGGACAGAGGGAAAAATGATGGCAGGAGGGGGGCAGGTGGGGAAACGAAGGGGATGGGAGATCAATATGGGGACATGTTTTTGTGGGGAATGAATTAGGGGCGGTGGGGGGTGTTAGACTTGATTTTGTATTAGTGAGGCCTTATAACATGTATTGTAAATGACGTAAGCTACATGCCTGTCCAAATGAAGTGACCTTTTACCCCATATGGACTGTGGAGTACTCATTGCCTGAATGGAGGATCCTGGGGGTGAAATTCAACGGATGTCCACCCCCGGGCAGCTTGGGGCCGTGGTACATTCCAAAGGCAGCAGCTGATTGGGCGGGTGAGGCATCTGCCTTGGAACGCGGCGGTTAGAATGCTGCGTTCTTAGTCAAGCGAGTGGGTTGGAGAAGTGATTTTGTTGTCCATCCCACCCTCCCTATAGGTTGGTTGATGTAAGCTTGGCAATTTGTATATATTTAGTTTTTTGGAATTGTTGCTCAGACAATTGGCAGATTTGGACAAGATTGAGGCAGGCAGGAAGGGATGGGGCAGTCAGAGTAGCTTAGGACAGAGGGAAAACAGATGGCTGAGGAATGAGGCAGCAGATAGGCAGGTGGCAAAAAGAAGGGCTTGGGGAGGAGGTTTGGGGGTACAATGTGGGGAAAGATTTTCTTGGGGAATCATTTAGGGGTGGCAGGGGTGTTAGACTTGATTTTGTATCAGTGAGGCCTTCTCAAATGTATTGTAAATGACGTAAGCTGCATGCCTGTCCAACTAAAGCGACCTTTCACCCCACACTGAGTGTGGTGTACTCATTGCCCGATATGGCGCTAGGGGATGCCAAATCTCACTCACTCTGTCATATGTGGAGCATCACAAGAAAAAATTCCACCATGTGGCAATTAGTGGAATTTGGTTAGAACTAGTGTGGAGTTGCCAAATCCGACCAATTCAGCATGTGTAATTAAACATTCCACCACCCCCTACTTTTATGTTCCTGTTGCTTTGAAGAGGAGCCCAGCAAACTAGGCCTTTAAGTTAGTCTGGTATGCCCAGGGTTCAGGTAAAGATGCAGGGCTCCAACAGCGGGGCTGGCCTCTAAAGGTTCCAGGCAGGCTCCAGGCAGCAAAGCAGTCTTTCCAGGTGCAGCAAAATCGGCCCTGCGGAGTACATAATAAGCGACAGCAGTAGGAAGTCATCTGAGAGACCTAATGTAGGCCCAGAAAGTGAATTGAAGATTGGTCTGAGGCCCCTATTTCAATACTTGGTGCCTTCTTTGAAGTTGAGAGAAGTTTCTAGAAATTTCTCTTTGAAGTGCTTTGAATTTCATGACTCCCTTATCAAAGCATCAAGCTGGCCGCAGAGACAATGTAGAAGTGACAAGTCATTTGTGTGAAGACAAAGCACAGCCTATTCAGTTACAAGTGGGCCTGTGCCCAGCTCTACCTCCTTCCTGCCAGCAGATTGCCCATTTAGGCACACCTAATCCCTTTACTGTGTGGCTGTCTGAGAGGAATTGAAAAAGTCTAACTGTCAAGAAAACACACTCCTGCACCCAGGTTAGAGTGAAGGCATCAAATTGCTAAGGACAGATGTTAGACCTGGTACTATTGGCGTGAGTCTCCCTTCCATTTTTCACTGATTGCCACCTCTGTTTTTTATATGTTTTGCTGATTTAGATGCTTTGGGCACTGTTACACTGCTGTTCAGTGCCACAGCCCATGATTGGCTTATTTGATTTACTTGTGAGACCTTAGTAGAGTGCACCATGTGTGCCCAGGGCCTGTAAATCAAATGCTGCTGGTGGGCTTGCAGCACTGATTGTGCCACCCACAGAGCCAGCTTGTAAAGTGTGTCTCAGGCCTGCCACTGCAGAGACCTACGTGCAGTTTACTACTGCCATGTCGACTTGGTAAGTGCACCCACTTGCCAGTCCCTAAACCTTCCAGTGTCTACATGTCAGACACCCCTAAGGTAGGCCCAAGGGCAGGGTGCATTGTTTTATGATAGAGGTAGGACATGCCCTGATGTGTGTGGTATGTCCTAATAGTGAATTACAGCCGTTTTCATTTTTCACTATTGCAAGGCTACCTATCTCCATAGGCCAGACTGGGCAGTTTGATTATAACATCTTATAATCCTAACTGACCCCAGGAACATGGTAGAAATTCAAATTTAGTAAGCCTGAACTCAGAATGATAAAATACAACTTTTAGTGAAGTTGGTTTTAACATTCTGTATTTGAAAATGCCGCTTTTAGAAAGTGGGAATTTTCTTACCTAACCATCCAGCCTGCCTCTGCTAGCTTGTGTATTGCATGTCTGGTTTGTGAGTGACAGGGACTGGGGAGGCTCCAGGAGACAGGGTGAGTCAGCATAGGGCTGAATAGACCCATCTGCATGTAGAGTGGTGGGAGGAGTAGCACCTGGGCCTGAATAGGGCTGTGCCTGCCTTCCACACTGCTGGCTCCACCTCCTGTGGTACGTCTGAGGACCCTGGCCCACCCTTTTCATTACAATGCCCCCTATCCAATGGGCTACCTAGGGCCTATCTTTAAAAAATATATGTCTCAACTTTTGCTTATTGGATTTTTGTGGTTTATGTCTTATTTTACACAGATAAATATTCTCTAGTTTTCTAAACCTGTGTGGAGCCTTTTTGTGGTGTTTTCTATTGTGTTACTAGGTGTGTGTGTGAGTTGCACAAATACTTTGCACATTGCCTCCTAAGTTAAGCCTGTCTGATACTAGGTAGCCCATTTGATAGGGGCATTGTAATGTGAAGGTTGGACAAGTGCATTTAAATGTTACATGTCTTAGTACTCACTACTCACTACTGTGAGGCCTACCTGTCTAATAGCATTATGTTGCCTTATAACATTTATTAAGTGCTACATTTTGACAAGGAACAGATAAGAATTTAATGTTTAGCATCCATGAAATTGTAATTACAAATATTTTTCAATCATAGTTTCAGAAAGTTGGCATTTTCTGTTGTTAGAAATGGGGGTCTCTAGTTGGTAGAGGTAGGTACCTTTGACCAAATAAGGACCCTTGCTTCTAGTCAGAAAAAGGGGATTACACGCCTGGATAACCCCTGCTCACCCTCTTGGCACCTTGGTAGCTTGGCACGAGCAGAAAAATCTAAAAATAGTGCTTAGAAGTCACTAGCAGTCAAAAGGTTACTTGAGATCACCAGAGACCAGTAAAAATCCAAAGTTCAGGCGAACTGGGATTCAGAGCAGGCCGACTGCAGGACGCAGACAGATCTCGCTGAAGTAATACCTTGGCTGGAGCAAGTGTCGTCATCGAGAGTCTACTCTGTCATCTTCAAGCCACTCAAAAGGTGCCCTGTTTCTACATTGGGCTTTATTGAAGTGAATACAATGCATTCTAGTCAAGCCATGGAGATCATTGTCACCGAGCCGTGCAGGTTGTGGTCATGCAGTCTCTGAGTCAGTGTCAAAGGGCGATGCGGAGGAACTTCTCATACAGTCAAAGTAATCCATTGTTTTTTGCAGAAATGAGCTGTAGCACCAACCTCTGAGGTCCAGAACTGTAGGGGGAACCTCAGACAGGGGTAGGATTCACAGATGGCAGAATACAGCAACATCAGCAGGATTGTAGGAAGTCTTTTGTGTTCCTGAGACTTTAGAAAACAGGAGGCAAGCCAGCAAGCACCAGTGTTCACTTTGGGTTCAAATGAAATGGGTCCAGTCCTCGTTCTCAGCAGGGCAGAGATCAGCAAGCAGCAGGGCAGCTCAGCAAATCAGGGAATCAGTTCCTCAGAACAGTCGGTCAAGTCAAAGTGCCAATCCTTACACAACAGCAATCTTTACTCCAGAAGCGTTTTCCAGAAGCGTTTTTCCCAGGCCCAAAAGTAGACTGATATGGTAGGTTTATGCTCAAAAGTGACTCTGATGTAGGGGGTGACTTCAAAGGTGCTCTTCCATCCCAGTCCTGTAGCCAGGCAAAATGTGGGAGGTAAATCAGTGCTTTGTGTGTGGACAGGACACTAACTATTGAAATGTGTCAGCCCCTCCCATTCCTCCTTGCCAAGGAAGACCCACCCAAACACAGATTAATGCAGGTGAGTGCTCAGACTGCAGATGATCCTCATCTTCCTGTGTTGGTGACCGTCTAGAGGGAATGTACAAAGTGTAGCTGTCAGCCAGCCCAGATGTGTATTGGAGACAGGTTACAGTCACACAGAGCAAGGTGTAGAGCAGAGAAATGTCCACTTTTTAAAAGTGGCATTTGTAAATAGTTATGTCAAATTCTACTTTACCATCAAAGAGAATTTATCATTATCATTCCAAGGATATGAAACATAATTAAGCTACTGCGTTCGAATCAGGAATTACAGTGTATAACTTATTTCCAATGCTAGCCTAAGAGGAGTAGGCCTTATAGTAGTGAAAAACAAATTTACCTGTTTGTCACTACCAGGACGTTTAAAACTTAAAAGTACATGCCCTATATTTTAGTTACAAAGCACCCTGCCCATGGGGCTAACTGTAGTCTACCTTAGGGGTGACCTATGTGTTATAAAAGGGGAGTTGAAGGCTTGGGAAGTGGTTTTAAATGCCAAGTTGAAGTGACAGTGAACTGCACACATAGGCCGTGTAATGGCAGGCCTGAGACAGATTTGAAAAACTATTTGTGTGGGTGGCACAATCAGTGCTGCAGGCTCACTAGTAGAGTTTAGATTACATGCCCTGGGTACATGGTATACAACTTTACCAGGAGCATACAGGTAAGTTAATATGTCAATCAGATATATACACATTTCACCAAGTTTTAGGAGAGAAGTGCATTTACTTTAGTTCTGGTCAGCAGTGGTAAAGTGCTCAGAGTCCTAAGGCCAACAGATATACACAACAAAATGTGGAGGTAAGCTGGCAAAAATGTGTGGAAAGACCACCATAAAAAGGGAAGGCCTAACAGGGAGTTTAAGGCTTGTCAAAGAGGTTATATTGCCAAATCGAATTGTCAGCTTGAACTGCATTCAGGCTGCAATAGTAGTCCTGAGACATGTTTTAAGCGACTATTTGAGTGGGTGACACCAAATGTGCTGCAGACCAACTAGTAGCATTACATGTTCAGGCCCTGGGTAGATGGTATATGTTGGTATAGGAAGCTGAGAGGAGTCGTGGAAGCAGGGCTCCCGCAGCCGCGGTGTAAGCCCTGCGTGTGGTCTCCCAAAGCAAAGTGGGGCTCCCAGAAAGGTGCGAGAGTCCCGTGGTGCCAGGGTGGGAGGCCAGAGTGCGGGACCAGCCACAGGAGACTTCGCCCCGCGCCAGACAAACACGGTGAGTGGGGGGCTGTATCTGGAGGTGAGGCACATTGTCGGTGCCTGTGGAGGCGGCCAAAGGAGTCCGAGGCGGCATTAGAGTCCTGACGTCCCTGTGGGGCTTGGGGGCATTTCTTGGCACCCTCAGGTTGTTAGTGCCAGTGAGGGCACATTGCCTGAGTGGCCCGCAGGAGGAGAGGGCCGCTCCAACAGGCGGCACCTTTGTTTTCTGAGTTTCCAGAGCGGGACTCCTATGTTGGGGCACAGTTTGTTTAAGGGCCCCAGTGGGGGCTCCAACGGCCAGTGGTGCCTACACCTTATTGCCCCATTATTCCTAGAGCCGGAGGGCTCCAACGAGGCCCCAGGTGTTTTCAGGAGACAGAGTGCTCCTAGGGACAAAGTTGGCGCAGGTAGTGCCAGTGCCTCATTTTGTGATATATAAAAGAGACTTATAAGTAGGTTGAATATGCCAATCAGGTATAAACCAATGTGACCATGTTTTGGGGGGTACGTCAGCACTGGTTGGCAGTGGTAAAGTGCACAGAGTCCTAGAGCCAACACAAATGAATTCAGCAATATCAGATTGAAATTCTGACTACAGGAATACTAGAGGCCCAGGAGGAGACAACTTTACTCTAACCGCCCTTTACTGTGTGCTGGACCTGCGAATACACCGTAGGTTACATTTGAGGAAGAACTGCGCTATACTGGGTGACTGCCATCTTGGCGCCGGGGAGGCCTGACTTTATAATGTCTGACTTTAAAATGGCGGATTAGCTGCGAGGAGATCGGACACACTGCTGTTCAACCTTGCTGCCATAGTGTGGCAGATACAGATGATTTGAAGCAAATCTTCCTGCATTGCTACTCCTCACACAGCCACAGAATAAACTTTCCAGGTATGACAGTGGGGGAGGGGAGATTACCTGTAACGTAGGTCAGAGCCTGTTTTCTCTCTGTGCTGAGAATGATTGAGTAGCTGGGGAGAGACGAATGCCGGGAGGTGAGAGAGTTTGAGCGGGGACTTGGGCCGGACTATGGCCGGGGTCTAGTTGATGGCCGAGAGTTCCCCTATCTGGATCTGATGAACTACGATGGAGCGCTCAGCCATCCTGGGGGCGAGCTGGAGGGTGAGGCGGGCGGCGCTTTCTCAGTAACACCGGGACTGGTGCTGCTGATGGAAATATGAGAATTCCCCCCGAGTGGAATCCATAAATGTTGTACTTACAGTGGAGCCTGAGCAACATGGCAGATGCCCAGTAGAGCTGCTTAAGCGGCTATAGTGGAGTTGGCTCTGGTTCACCCCCCTTGGCCGTCACCTACCCACCCGGACATTGAACATATTTCCTCATCGCCTCCCCATTTTGTTTCTCCTTCCCTCCTCCGCCTCTCCATCCATGATCCTATGGCTGCCTCCCTTTTCCAGCCCCGCATTGAGCCGGTGAGTTAGCTACCTTTATGGTTTTTGGATTGACTTTTGTATCTCCCGCCATTTTGTGATAATTCTATCAGCTCCCATGGGTCCTCCATCTTGACTGTTTTGTCCGATCCTCATTGCTGCTGGTCTACTCCATGTTGCCTGAATTGACCTTTTCCTCTAGTCTACCCCCCCCTTCTTTGGTCTCCCACACCCATCTCTTCATATATTTGTCTTGGACCGTTGGTCCCCAGCCGGTTTGTCTGTGTCTCACTTGACTTCTTTGTACCCCAGAAGTACTTTCCCCATGCCGGTCTGCCTGACACTTTCTGCATTCCTTTCCCCTTTTTCCATTCCCCTTCTACCATCCATTCGCCATTAGGCATGTGTCCTGGCTGTGCTATACGCTAATAACTCTTGTTATTGTGTATTCACTGTTTTTCCCTTATGTTTATACTGGCTCTGTGTAATTGATGTAACTTTGTAACCTGTAACTCGCTGATCCTCATGTAAAGTGCTCTGATACCTCCGGGTCTAGCCAGTGCTATATAAACCTCCGCAAATAAATAAACAAATAAATAACTACAATTTCCCTTGCTTAGATTCCTGCTATGTATAGCATCACAGAGCTGCTGCTGAAAACCATTCAACCTGGCGCGAATTCATCGAATTCTAATAAACTATAAAAATCCATCACCAAATTTTGACCAACTTATTTTACAAGTCCCATTCTGGCCTTCATCAAGCATTTCTTTCACTACTTTCTTGCTCAGCTTGATAAATGCATCAACATACCAAGGTGCTGGACTAAAAATCAACCAATTTGATCTCCGTTTGAAAAACATGAGACTCAATAATTCATACATCAACAACTTCTTTCTGGAGTCTAATTTACCCTTCCTGACAAAAGTCCTGGAGACCTGTTGTTGGAATTGACCCTTTCCGGAGGATCACCTTCCTCCTCCCCTTTCCCCTGAATTAGTTTTTGTTGGCTTTAGGACTTTGTGCTCTTTACCACCGCTAACCAATGCTAAATTACGTGTGCTCTCTCCTTAAAACATGGCAGTGTTGTCTTATACACAATTGGCTTATTTAATTTACAAGTGCCCAAGGCCTGTAAATTAAAAACTACTAGTGGGCCCAAGGCACTGATTGTTCCATCCACTTAAATAGCTCCTAAAACATGTCTCAGGCCTTCCATTTCGACCTGGCAAGTTAACCCACTTGCCAGGTCCAAACCTTAATTTTTAATACATATAAGTGTCCCTTAGGGTCGGTTTTTTGACTGCTGCAAGGTCTATATCTCCCACAGGACAACACTGGGATTATTTTATCATATTTTATAAGCGCAGGTTCTGAAAAAGAAGTTATAACTAGTTCAAGTTTGATGTTGCTGGAATCCTAATTTAAAATCCTATCTCATTGTGAAGTCAAATTTGAAATTACAATTCTGAAAATGGGAGCTTAGGTGAGACTTGATGAGCCATTCTGACAGGATAGGAGGGAGAAGCTGGGCACAAATTCACTTACACCTGAATAGGCTGTGTCCTGTCCAAATTCAAAGGGATGCATACCTCCTGTAGTGAGTCTGTAGCCAGGGCAGGAAGGGAGAACATCTGTGCACTTCAACAGCACCTGTTTGAAATATTCTGCACTTCAAAGGCATCTCTGGGTATAAGTATTGGGCATCAGACAACTCCACTTCAGTACACTTCTGGATATGTGGATACTATGCCTGGAAAAATGACTGCTGTGCTACTCTAAGGAAGGTCGCTCTGCTTGACTGCTACTCAGCTGGACTCATGCTCTGCTGTGAACTGCTACCCTCTTTACATGGGTGAGAAAGAATGAACCTGCATCTCTTGATCCCAGAACCCAGAGTGACTCCAAGCCTAGTTAGCTGGCCTCCTGATGTGAAGCCTCATGGACATAGCAGGCTACGAACAACCTTGCAACTGCACCTGGACTCTGCCATCTGAGAGTCTACCCTGATAAATGGTGACATCCCAGTCCTGGATAACAACAAGGGGGGCGGGGGGGGAGGATTGGTTATGATCCGGTAGGGCTAGGATTACCAATCAAGAGGAAATGAGTGGAAGGTCCAGCCACAGTCGTAGCCCTAGGTAATGAGTACAACAAAGAGGAAATTGGGCTGTTCCTAGGAGAAAAAGGTAGAAATAGATCGAAAACAGTCACTAAGGTGATTCTCAAGTTCGATTAAACCCTGGGTATCCATTGTAGTGGGGGTGAGGGGCCAGAAATGAGTAGATGGTGTGGGTGAAGTTAAAATGAGGCACAAGGTACCGTAAAGCAATTTTATTCTGGTGGTCCTCTGCCGCACGTAAAATCAAGTGTAGTCTGTAATTGCTGGAACTTAGGTTCGGAACTTATGTCCGGACCCGGCAGTTGATGGGTAGGCGCAGAAGGCACTGACACAGGCAGCAGGAACCTCGCACAGTAAAGCTCCCCCCTGATGTCAGCCCTGCCGGGTACTGTTGACACCTATGTACTTTAGCTAGTAGGCAAAGAGTAGGTGATATCCAGGTAGTACAACTTGTGTGCTTTTTTCAAACTGACACTCCAGTAGGTCATGTTTTTGTAAGTTTAAGTTTAAGTTTAAAATATTTATTAAGCGCAGCATACACCTGAGCGGTTTCTTGGCGCTGAGATAGCAAACAGCCTGCTAGGCAGAGGCAGTCGCTAAAGCATAAACTGAAGAGGGGAACAGAGGTTAAGACAGAAAAGCCTGAGTGAATAGAAATGTTTTCAATGATTTGCGGAAAATGGAATACTGGGTGAGAGACCTAAGGTGGAAAGGGAGAGAATTCCAGAACATGGGGGCAAGAGTGGAAAATTTCGAGCCACCCTGTTTCTTTTTCCTGAAGCGGGGGACTGCTAAAAGATGTTGTGCCGCGGAACGGAGGTCTCTGCCAGGAACATAGGCTTTGATGGCTGAAGATATAAAGAGGGAGGCCAGGCCCGTCCTGGCCTGAAACGCCATGCAGCCTAATTTGAACAGGGCGCGTTCCCGAACGGGAAGCCAGTGGAGGGTCTTCAGGAGGGGAGAGGTATGATGGAATTTGGGGAGACCGAAGGCAAGGCGGGCCGCCTGGTTCTGCACCAGTTGCAGTTTGCGCAGGCTGTACTGAGGGATACCATTGAACAAGATGTTCCCGTAGTCCAGGCGGGACAGGACCAGTGCGGACATAATTAGTTTGAGTGCAGAGAAGGAAAAAAAGCGAGAAATAGAGCGGATAGTACGGAGAGTAAAAAAGCAGGAAGAAACCACCGAACCTATCTGGGAGTGCATAGTGAGTTTGTCATTTAGCTTGATGCCAAGAGTCTTAACAGAGGGAACTGGGGTAGGGGGAGAACCAAAGGAAGGGGGCCAAAATAGAGAGTTCCAGGGACTGGAGCAACCACCCGTAACCACAAGTTCCGTCTTATCGGGATTGAGCTTCAGGTGGTTGAAGTTCATCCAGTCCCTGATGAAAGATAGAATAGATTGGAAATTAGAAATAGAGTCGGGGGAAGAGGACAGATTAAAGATGAGCTGGAGGCCATCGGCATAGTTGTATACCGTGACCTCCAGCTGCTGTAGAGCAAAGATAAGAGGCGAAATGTAAAGATTGAACAGTAAGGGGGACAGAGAAGAACCCTGGGGAACACCGCACTGGACCTGGCAGGGGGTAGCTGAAAACTCCCCAAGATGAACCGCCTGGGTCCGGTCCCTCAAAAAGGACGAGAGCCAAATAAGGGCTGAGCCTCCTATGCCCGCCGCCCTGACACAGGAAAGTAAGATGGAATGATCCACCGTGTCAAAAGCGGCGGACAGATCAAGGAGGACCAGCGCCTGAGATTTGCCTACATCCATACCCTCTCTGAGGGTATCTAGTACTGACACCACCACTGACTCTGTCGAGTGCTTGGGTCGAAACCCAGCCTGACACGGGGCCAACCTCCCATTTTCCTCGACAAAGGAGCTGAGCGCAGATGTAACATGTCGCTCAAGCACCTTCCCCAAAAAGGGTAGAAGGGAGATGGGGCGATAGTTGGCCATCACGGAGGGGTCGGCTCCTGGCTTTTTTAAAATGGGAACGATGGAGGCGGATTTTAGTGATGGAGTGACAACCCCTTGGGCCAGTGAAGCATTAAGGAAGCTGAGAGGAGGCAAAGTACAGACAGAATAGACCTGCCGTAAGATGTGTGCCGGGCAGATGTCTGAGGGGGAACCGGATTTGATTTTGGGAAGGAGAGACAGGAAAATTTCCTCAGAAAGAGGGGGAAGGGAATTGAAAAAAGCTGGGGCGGGGGGTGGCAGGGGGTCAACGAAGAGAGGGGAGGGGGGGGAATGTTGGATTTAATTGTCGCGATTTTTCCTACGAAGTAGGAATTCAACAAATCACAGAGTTTCTGGGAGGGAGGGGGTTTGAGTGAGGTCCTGTTGGAAAAAGCCAGGTCGTGAGTGATGGCGAAGATCTCCTTTGGTTGATTCTCGGCCGCCAAGATTTTGGCCGAGAAATAGGCTTTCTTGGCCTCTGTGATGTTTTTTTTATAAGTCCCTAGGAGAAGGACGTAGCGGGACTTGGAGATGGAAGAATAGTCCAATCTCCATCTGCGTTCTGCCTGTCGAACTGTAAGCTTCAGTGCTTTCAGATCGTTACTAAACCACCGATTGGCGTCTTTAGGGCGCCTAATCGAGGTGCGCCGAAGAGGAGCCAAGCAGTCGCTTCCATTCGTGAGCCACAAATCGATGGCTTTGGCTTGAGCTGCGGAGTCCAGGCTCGATAAAGGCCAGAAGTGAAGTCGTAAGGTCGGACAGATTGACCTTGCCCCAGTTGCGAGCCCATGAGTTTTTAGTGTGAGTAAGTGTCTTGGTCAGGCAGAGGCTAAGGGAAAACGAAATTAAAAAGTGATCGGACCAAGTGCATGGGGTAACAGACAGTGCAGACAAGGGACAATTGAGAGACCAAACTTGGTCTAAGATGTGGCCATGAGTGTGGGTAGGGGTGTGGACAAGGGAGGTAAAATTAAGAGAGAGGAGGGTTTCCGAAAATTCCTTCGATGAGGCGCATTCCTTAGGGTCCGTCGGCCAATAGTTGAAGTCCCCGAGGACTGTAGATAGTAGTTTTTTCAATAATAGGTCCTGAAGAATCACAGTTAATAAACTTTCACACCCTTGTACTGTATAGCTTTTGGAAACCTAAATTCCAGCAATTACAGACTACACTTGATTTTACGTGCGGCAGAGTACCACCAGAATAAAATTGCTTTCCGGTACCTTGTGCCTCATTTTAACTTCACCCACACCATCTACTCATTTTTGGCCCCTCACCCCTACTTCACCCATAGGCAGTTGGATAGAAGATATCCGACAAAGAGCCCCTCTTAGAGGTGTGCCCTTTGGGCATTGCACCGCCTGCCCAATGAGGAGCATTGCCTATGATGAAGCATGACACTCGCAAGGGTGTGTGAGGCCATTATATCCAACACAATGGATACCCAGGGTTTAATCGAACTTGAGCATCACCTTCTCCTAGGAACAGCCCAGTTTCCTCTTTGTTGTACTCATCCCAGTCCTGGACCCTTGGAAGTGGGCCTAAGGTGCGGAATGCCGTAACCAACGCATCTTCTCTGCTGGTCAGCGCATACTCTAGCCAAACCCATGCACCTCCTCTGGCACAACTAACACATCGCTGCTGCTACATGGACTGGGCCCGTCACAGAAGTTCTGCATCAACCTCACAGCTTCAGACCCAACATATTGTCGATAGTGCAGCACATCTCTGACCCAGGTCCTCGCATCTCTTGTCAACCTCAGCCTGAAGAAGAGGGTGGTCTCCATCTCACAGATCCTCAGAACTGACACATCATCTCAACTGTGCACCATATCCTCAGTGCCTGACTTCACATTGCAAGCCCCGTCGATGGGATCCCCAATATCAATGCAAAAACACTTGCACTGCAGTCTTCACTGCATCTTCGAACTGAGCATCTCTTTTACTGCACAATGCTTCTTACCTCAGATCCATGCATCACTCCGCAACCAGGATTTAAGGTACTTTGTTTAGCGGGCCTGATCTGGGCCCTGTAGTCAGCCCACAGACCATCGTTGTTGGCCTGAGCTTGTGACTTTGACTCAGCCTGGCATAACCAGGTATCCTTTGTTGGTGCTTTGTGCTTAATGACGCTATTTTACTCTTAATACTTTAAATTCAATATCTCCAGTTTCCCTGATAGGATTTTTGTCATTTTAGTCTTGGTTTATTTATTTAAATAGACTCTGTTCTCTAAACCTAGTGTGGGATATTTTTGTTTTGTGTGCTCACTGTTTCACTATTTGAAGTGCACAAATACTTTACACATTCCCTTCAAGTTAAGCCTGATTGCTCTGTGACAATCTATCAGAGGGTGAGAACAGGTACATTTGGGGTTTGCTTGTGCCTTACCCTGACTAGGGTTGTGTTTACCTTTTGACCTTGGCTCACACCTCATCAATTGGAAATTCAATTTCTAACACTTGCACTTAAAACCATCTCAAGCAATTCACAGCTAAAAACAAACATCTGGATCAATACCATTCCGGTTGAGCTGCGGCACAGATACTGCAATGCTTCAACTTTTAGATGTTAGTCTCCATATACATGGCAAAGGCAAATCCTGCCTTCATTTTTCCTAGATGTTCCTGCAGAATTTTAACATAGTAAATGGTTACCATTGGTCCTCATATGATTCTCCTCAAGCCTTGAGATTTATTGCCAATCCATAAAAAGCAGGAATTTATGCTCAATCCCATGCCTCACCTCTTCAACAAGGAGTACCCCTGGTCTATCTCCAATCTTGTTCAACTTATACATGGAATCATTTGGGTTTCTTCTAAAAAAAAGTATAACACATTCTACGCTGATGCACAGACCTGTACTTAAAATTAGTTTCCTCAGATGAGATAATGATTCTCTCTCAGATTTTTGAAAATGTCCAAACCTGCACTACCCATCACCATCTTAAAACAAGAAACTTTTCAAAAAGTTAAATATTACTGATCACTCCCCCAACTGCTGAACTCCTGTACAAAAGTGGTTGAATGCTCTCAACATTTTAGACTGTTACACATCCATTAATGACGCAGCAAATCATTGAGTGTCATTTTTGAGAGTTATTGCAACATTAAATTCTACTTCAACTCATTTTCAAGAAGAGAACACCATTCTAAATAACGCTCCTATCTTGCATTTAATCTCCATGTGTCCCGGTATGCCAATCCATTGGAGGGTACTGCTGAGGAAAGAACTCCCGGACCAGGGGTTGAGAAGCTGCAAGCAGGTGCTTATTGAGTTATTAAACCAACAGAACCTCATGCTAAATAGTCAAACAGTGCATTTCTTCAGCATTTTCGATAAGGAGGTTTCCGCTGTCCCTGTGCAGGAAGCCAGTGTGGGGGCCAGAAAGTGATATACAAGACCATTTGTCATGTAATCGCACTCACCAAAGATATTTCAATATATGTCCTCTTTTTGCTCTCTATCCTCAAATACCAGGAAGATAGAGGATTTTTTTAGGTCGAGTCTGGGCTGTAGAGTTGTACTTCTTAAATGTTGGCTTCTGATCCCCTTATCGCCTCGTTAGTCCCTCCTTAGTGCCGCCTTGTCTTCACTCGAAACCTCCCATGGCGACTGTTCCTTTTACAACAATAACAACAAAGCCTGTAGGTCGAGTGACGCTGAGATACAAGAACTAACACTAGAAAAAATGCACAGAAAGGATTACTTTAGTAACCAGAAATCAGATAGGCTATCAACAAATGCTGTTTGAGTCCTATCAGCCCAACCCAATGGTGGAGCCTCATCATGTAGGACACCCAAACCTTGGTCTGTGTGCGAACGCCCAGATGTATTTTAGCATCGCATCACTTGGCCATGGTCCGGTCACCGCAAATGTTCATACAAAAGGTACGGCTGATGTGTGCAGTGCAAAAATTAAATCAAGTGAAGTGTCTAAAATGGCTGTCAAAGCAAACAAGGACCTTTAATAGTGTTTGCCTGGACGTCAGATTAAAAGATAGTGAGGTGACAGTGTGACAAAATCACTGTCTAACTTGCTTGGTAGAAATCAAAAAAATATATATAGGGCCAACATGTTTCTGCCTTTATGTGAAAATTCACTGGCATTCATCAGGGCCAAGCTCTTATATGCTACTGCAATTACACTATCATACGTGCTAGAATGATGAAAACATAGAAAATGATAGTGTAATTGCAGTAGCATATAAGAGCTTGGCCCTGATGAATGCCAGTGAATTTTCACATAAAGGCAGAAACATGTTGGCCCTATATATATTTTTTTGATTTCTACCAAGCAAGTTAGACAGTGATTTTGTCACACTGTTACCTCACTATCTTTTAATCTGACGTCCAGGCAAACACTATTAAAGGTCCTTGTTTGCTTTGACAGCCATTTTAGACACTTCACTTGATTTAATTTTTGCACTGCACACATCAGCCGTACCTTTTGTATGAACATTTGCGGTGACCGGACCATGGCCAAGTGATGCGATGCTAAAATACATCTGGGCGTTCGCACACAGACCAAGGTTTGGGTGTCCTACATGATGAGGCTCCGCCATTGGGTTGGGCTGATAGGACTCAAACAGCATTTGTTGATAGCCTATCTGATTTCTGGTTACTAAAGTAATCCTTTCTGTGCATTTTTTCTAGTGTTAGTTCTTGTATCTCAGCGTCACTCGACCTACAGGCTTTGTTGTTATTGATGTAGTTACACTGGGGGTATTTACCTGTTTGGTCGTTAAACACTTCCCTCGGACCCTCCCTTACGAGTTGTTGTTATATTGGACTGTTCCTTTTACTTCAGATGTTACATGGTGCTGCTGTATGCACTATTTTCTTTCATGGGTGTTTCCCTACTGCAGGCATGACGTGCTTTCCTTGCATTCAGCGCCCCATGCGTGCTTTCACTTTCCCGACTTTTGCATCTTTTGGTCACCCAATCCTGCGCTTGTATTTAGTATTCTCTGCTTTTCCGTCTAGGCGCAGTGCTGATTCATTCTATGGTTGACTTAAATAGCAGTTGCCCACAGAAATTGTGGATCATGTTACATGTAAGCTAGTAAACTGGTTTTAAATTACTCCTCGCCTTTGGAAATACGGATCTCACAGGCTGGTATTTGCCCAAGGCAACATTCTCGTAGTGTTCACAGTTTTGTTGCTCAGAATGGTGAATTACAATGAGAAGTGGCGTTTACACACTCACATTGTTCTCTACTTTAACTTTCAAGTTTGGCCGCAACAAGCCTCTCTTCCACTTCTCTCCTGATCTCTCCCTAATATATTTACCGAGCAGCCGCGTTGGAAGAAGTCTCAGGCTCAAACCCCGTATGTACTGAAACCTGAGGAGCAGCAGAGGAGAGAGGCGGACAGCCTGAAGCACAAGAAGCATTTGCAATGCAATAAGTCTTGAATTTGCGAAACTTTGGGCAAATTCACAAGGAGCTATCGCCAAATTGACTGCACTTTATCGCAGCCAAAGTCATGATAAATTTACCGCCCCATTCAGGAGCTGGTGTTAACAGCCCACCGCACCAGTTTACCCACGATAGCAGCTGAAAAAAACATTGCCACAGAGGACTCCCGCAACTATCGCTAATGAGATGCAAAGTAGGCGTTCCCGTGCAAAAACCTGTGACAACACGACACCTCAACATTATAAACGCCCAGCCAGATCCGCGATAAGAACACAAAACACGCAATAAGGCGCGTTAGCAGCAGGAAATAAACACCTGCTCTGACCTGGTGTACAGTCGGACCACAGCCTGCACCACAAAAGTGAGCACAGACCAGAGCCACACCTGAAGACAAACAGATGCCATCGGGCAACTGAACATGCAGCACGGACACCCAAGAGGGCTACAACACCCACCGACACCACACCCAGGGCCACCCCTCCCTGGCACCCCCGACCAAAGACATGCCACATCAGCTACACCTAAACGTGTACGAAATAATCCACCTGATGTCGCACAATCACAACAGGTGACATGCATGTGTCATCACAGAAATGAGCATCTCACATTCACTTTCAAAGCAACCAAAGAAACTTCATTGAAATGAACACTGAAATGAAATGACGGCACATGGAGGCTTCCCTCGGGACAATCCGTAGGTCACAGCCTGCAAGACAAAACATGATGAGAAGGAGTGTCCTGCGCACATCAAAGGACAGAGAGAGAGCCAAGGAGAGAGAGAGAAGAAGAGAGGTGGAGAGAGAGAGAGAGAGAAGAGAGGGGGAGAGAGAGAGAGAAGAAGAGAGGGGGGAGAGAGAGAGAGAGAGAAGAGGAGAGGGGGAAAGAGACGGGTGAAGAAGAGAGGGTGATAGAGAGAGAAGAAGAGAGGGGAAGAGAGAGAGAGAAGAAGAGAGGGTAGAGAGAGAGAAGAAGAGAGGGGGAGAGAGAGAGAGAGAAGAATAGAGGGAGAGAGAGAGAGAGAGAGAGAGAGAGAGAGAGAGAGAGAAGAGGAGAGGGGTGAGAGAGAGAGTTTCACCTCTGCGCACCCAGGCCACACTGCTTACCTGCAGCCACCAGTGTGTCTCCAACCATTTGCCGGTATGTATAGCAGTAAACCAGGTCACACATCAGAGTCAGCGCCATCATCTGAAACCGAGTCCAGATACATGACTGGCACAGTACACACGCTTGCACAAGACAACATCGCCTGCCCGCCCATGCACACAGAGGCACCTCAGCTCCTCCCGCCGCCCATCGGACCATGCCCACCCATGCACACCCACGCCTCACTGCTCACCTTCCACCACCGGCGTGTAGACAGGAGGTCCCACCATGTGCAGCTGCAAGCCACAAGACTGGGGTCTGTGGACATGGCACGATATTGGTAGCTTCGCGGCGTTTTTGGCCGCCATCTTGGAGAGGGCATTTGGGGCTGCCGATTCACAGGCGCCATCTTTTGCTGGGGTACTAGTTGCTCCCCTCACACTCCTCCCACGTTTAGTGTTATATAAGATGGATAGGCAGTCAGAGCGCAGCGATGACGCGCAGCGGGTGCGCGCCGGAGGTGCGCCAGAGGTAAGCCCGTTTGCGCCTGTTCGCGCACAGGGCGTGCCGGGCGCCGGCGGGACCTCTTCTCAATGCCGTTTCGCTCCTATCCACTCTTGCGCAGATCCCCTAAGATCTAATGCAGATAAGGCTCCCCGTCACCAGCGGTCTGCCATCAGCAGAATGTCTGATTCTCTGTCATGCGGACTTCTAAATGTTAGATCCCTCAGTAAACACGCTGAAGAAATCACGCTGCTCATCGACTCTCAGGAGTTAGACGTACTCTTTATGACAGAGCCCTGGACTACCACTTACTGTCTAGTGGAGTTGGGGCTAGCGTGTCCTCCGGGCTATAAGATCCGACACAACCCTCGGGTCGGGTCCAGAGAAGGAGGAGTGGGGATGAACCACCTAGCCTTCAGAAAACAGCTTAAAACCTGGATATTCGATAAGTAAACCCCCCCCCCCTTCCTCAAGCGCCTTGAGACCCTCTGGGTATGTAGTGCGCTATATAAATTCTGACTTGACTTGACTAGAGAGACAATAGATCTCTCCTTGCTTGACACTAAGACAATTCTAGGCTGTGAACTTATGGGCTTTGCTATCAATGATCAGGGGGGCACACTCTACTCAGGTCTACTGTGCTACAGACCTCTGGCGAGTGCCCTATCGGCTGTAATGGAACTTATTGATGTCATCTACGAGTTTTCTAACTCGCATACGAGGATAATAGTGCTGGGTGATTTTAACTTATGCGATACAAAAGGGGATGATGGACTGAGCGTTTGAGCAAATCAAACACTCACCCCCAGTCAACTGATCTGGGTTTAATCCATCACCATTCTTTAGCCCACTCAGCCACCCCATTTCAGACATGGCTATATGCAAATCAGTCTGACCCTGTGCCTCATGGGAACAGTCGAGCCCGAACTGCCAAGCCATGTCTTCCATGGACCGGAAACAAGCATCCTGGGACCGGTTTCGGATTCATAATCCTCATCAGCCAGGCTATCTTGAATCCAGTGGCCAAGTGAGCAAGGGACTCACGTCTGAGCATACCCTGCCACACTTAGGGCGAACAAAGCGATACAAAAGGGGATGATGGACGGAGCGTTTGAGCAAATCAAACACTCACCCCCAGTCAACTGATCTGGGTTTAATCCATCACCATTCTTTAGCCCACTCAGCCACCCCATTTCAGACATGGCTATATGCAAATCAATCTGACCCTGTGCCTCATGGGAACAGTCCAGCCCGAACTGCCAAGCCATGTCTTCCATGGACCGGAAACAAGCATCCTGGCCAGAAACCGGTCCTGGGAAGCTTGATTCCGGTCCAGGGAAGACATGGCTTGGCAGTTCAGGCTGGACTGTTCCCTTGAGGCACAGGGTCAGACTGATTTGCATATGGCCATGCTTGAACTGGGGTGGCGGAGTGAGCTAAAGAACGGTGATGGATTAAACCCAGATCAGTTGACTGGGGGTGAGTGTTTGTATTGTCAACGCTCCGTCCATCACCACCTTTGGTTTTTCTTTGTTCGCCCTAAGTTGGCAGGGTATGCTCAGACGTGAGTCCCTTGCTCACTTTGCCACTGGAGTCGAGCAAGCTCGGCTGAAGACGGCTGTAATGCCAGACACCGGTCCTGGGAAGCTTGATTCCGGTCCAGGGAAGACATGGCTTGGCAGTTCGGGCTGGACTGTTCCCATGAGGCACAGGGTCAGACTGATTTGCATATGGCCATGCTTGAACTGGGGTGGCGGAGTGAGCTAAAGAACGGTGATGGATTAAACCCAGATCAGTTGACTGGGGGTGAGTGTTTGTATTGTCAACGCTCCGTCCATCACCACCTTTGGTTTTTCTTTGATTTTAACTTATGGCCAGATAACTCGACCGACTCTGCTTTTAAAGAGCTGGTTCAGGCCAACGGTAACATCCAGCTGCAGCAGTTGGCACTCTCACAGACACACGTAAAGGGCCATGCTCTTGACCTTATCTTTGCTGACGCTGACCAAGTGGCCATTCGAAACATCCTTCCTCAGTGCTGGACGGATCATGCACTTGTGCACTTCCATCTTTCATCCCCCATCCCAGCTATGAAGAAACGCACATCAGGAGCCACTAAGGTGGGCAGGCAATGGTCGAAGCTACTGAATCTCTTTCCATGCCCCACCTTGCTTCCGGAGGGCACTAGGTTGGGTGATAACGTGGCGGCTAGTTACGAGACTCTCAGTCAACACATTCTAACGTCTCTGGACTCACTGGCTCCCTTCCAAAACATTAGAGGTAGAACAAAACAGGCAATGCCATGGTTCACAGACAAACTCCACCAGCTGAAGCACCATTGTAAACAGGCTGAGCGGAAGTGGAGAAAGTTATACCTTGAGTCTGACAGAGCTCTTTTTAAACAGGCCCTGGCAACCTATAAAGTCCAGATTAAGCAGGCCAAGGCTAGCTTCCTAGAGGAATCACTCCTAGCAGCGGAGAAGAAGTCCCAGACCTTATTTAAAATCGCGAAAGATTTGGCCTCTCCCGCTAGTACTGTTAAGAACATTCCCGCCACCCAAACCCTATGTGATGCATTGGCCTCGGCCTTTGAGGATAAGATCACAACGATCTTGAACAATCTTGCCTCATCGCCAGACTCCATTGTCCATACCTTGGACCACTCCACCTCTATGGCTGTCCCTGTGACCAATGCCAGATCTGCGCAATTGAACATCTTCCCGTCACCGTCCTTTGAAGATTTTTGTGCACTGGCAGAGGGGGTATCCTCGGGCTCGCCGTTAGATCCTCTTCCACCTAAATTCTGGAAACTCTTTCGGGAAGAGCTCTTCTCCATCTGTTGTCAGTCCCTTGAGTTGGCACAGGTCCCGGATTGCTGGAAGCTGGCAGTGGTATGCCCGCCCCTAAAAAAAAAGACACTCTGGGCCCTACCTGTCCAGCAAACTATAGACCTATTTCGTTGCTCCCATTCCCAATTAAAATCTTGGAGAAACTGGTGACTAAACATCTTTCCAGTTTTATGGAGTGCAACGCATGTCTGGACGTGGCCCAGTTCGGCTTTAGACCTGCCCATGGGACGGAGTCTGCATTGGTGACAGTGCTAGACGACCTGCGACGCGTGCCGACCAAGGTTGAGCGGCTTTTTTAGTACTACGCGACATGTCGGCCGCGTTCGACGCAGTCAGCCACACGATCCTGATTACGAGATTGGAGGAAATAGGGGTATTGGGACTGGCGCTGGATTGGCTGGTATTCTATCTTGACAATCGTCATCAAATGGTTGCCCTGCCGCCCTTTAAATCTAACATCAGAAAGGTGGGTGGGCGTGCCTCAGGGATCGGCCATTAGCCGGATCCTGTTTAACCTCTACCTCCGCCCCCTGATTCAGTTGATAAAATCTTACGGCATAGCAGTCACCAATTATGCGGATGACACCCAACTTGTCTTCGCGTTTGAGGGCAAGGGGGCAGTGTCGCAAGAAACTTTCCACCAGTGCAAGTCCATGACGGCGGCATGGTTGAACCGAAATTCTCTGCAATTTAACGGTTCTAAAACGGAGGTGCTGCACTGTTCTACGGACCTCTCCCCTAGGCCTTTGCCATCGAATTTCTGGCCTCCAACTTTTTGGGATACTGGTTTGCCAGCACAATCAGTCAGAAATTTGGGGGTGATGTTTGACTCCAGCCTGCAGCTTGATGTGTCGGTAAATAAAACAGTGGCCACTTGTATGGCCCTTCTGCGAATGCTGCGGAAAATATTACCGATGCTCCCGGTACAGTCTAGGCCAGAAGTAGTGAGAAGTATCATCCTAAGCAGGCTTGACTACTGCAACTCACTACTTCTAGGGGCTCCAAAGACCCTGGTGGCGAAACTGCAACGAGTGCAAAATCTCGCCGCCAAGCTGGCTCTCTCACGTAGTCGGTTTGACTCTTCAACAAAAGCGCTCAGGGAGCTCCATTGGCTCCCAATCCCTCAGAGGATTGAGTTTAAAGCCCTCTGTCTGGTACATAAAGCCCTTCACGGACAGGGCCCCTCTTCCTTGCAGAACCTGTTTTCCTGGTACGTACCTGCCAGATCTCTTCGTTCGGCCTCAGCATGTATGGTGACAGTTCCCAAGATACTGAGGATTCGGTTAGGAGGCCGCTCCTTTAGATTCACTGCGGCAAAACTGTGGAATTCTATACCACTGGGCTTACGCCGCACAGACGATCTCACTTCCTTTAAGAAGGCTTTGAAAACTTTTTTGTTCCCATAACCTGTTAAACCCCCTTCTGTAGGCTGTGCAACTGTCTGTATTCTGTGTTGTGTCATCTAAGTCTAAGCGCCAGGATGCCCGATGGGTGACAGTCATTGCGCTATATAAGAGCACCAATACATACATACATACCCTACACACACCATGCAGCCATGCTGCGAAAGCCACCAGGTCTCACGTCTGGTGCTGGGTCTTGATTACTCCATGGCATAGGACATACCAGGGCACCCGGCACCATCGCAGCCTGCACAGCCGCTCTGCCAAATGGGTGCCACTAACTGTGATCCCGGAAGCGAGGCATGTGGCGGTAGGCCCGCGCTGCCTGCTGGCTTGGCCCACACGGCGGTCCAGCAGGCACACAAATCCTGAGCAGTCCGGACCACCAGGACGGGGCATCATCGCAGGCTGCACACCCGCTCAGCAGCTTAAGGTGCCAATGACTCAGTGTACCCAAAGTCACCGTGGGGGGTGGGGTGCCTGTTCCGGCCGCAATGCACTGTGTGCCACAAACATTTTGTACATTGTGAAAGTCTGTAGATCTGGGCGAGGACCCAGAGTCATTGTTGGTGTGCGCTGTGCTCTGCTTGATTGTGCATGTGTGCATTGTGCCCATCTCCTCCCGTCCCCCAGTACCTGGTGGTCACTCACCCTGTTACGGTTGTAATGTGTCCTGTCCAACAGTGTCTGATCCCTCGACTACGGCCACAGTCTCCACACTGATGACTGTCGACACCAGCTCCTCCATGTCATCCAGCTCGAGCTGTGGCGCTGGGCCCCCACCTCCAGTCTGCGTTGCTGCCTTCTGGTTGGCGGAGAGTTTCTCCTTGGTCCTCTGCTTGATATCATTCCATCGCCTCTTGAACTCGTCCATTGTTCTCTTGTGCTCTGCGACGGCATTCACCATATCCACAATGTCCAGCCATATTCCATTTTTTATGCCAAAAGACAGGTTGGAGGTGCCGAACAGTTGTTGATGGTGTTCTATCACCTCCGTGTCTATGATCCTGTTCGCCTGCGGACTGAACTTCATCTTTCACTTCTTGTCCCTGCCCTTCCCTGTCCCTGAGGTCCCGGGCTGGTCGTCCGGGGTGCTTGTTGGGTTGCGCTCATCCACAGTGCCTGCTCCCGCTGCCTCCATGGTGATTGGGTGTCGGTCAGTTTGGGTTTGGGTGTTTTTTCTACTTTGATGGTGATTTTTCCCACCTGCCAGGTGTGTTGCAGGCCTGGCACTGCTTATCGTTGATTTCCTCATCGCGCTTCGGCCCAGCGCAGGTTTTTTAGGGTTCTGGTTTGTGTTTTTGTCTCCATCGAGGTAGTTGTATCGCGGACATTGTCTGTGGTTTTGGCAGACTATCGCATGCTACCGTCGCGTTGTGAATTCCACGTTGACACAGGGTTATTTTCCCACGATAGGCTGCGATGTTGAAAGTTGCGTTATGCTACTCTTGCGATAGTTATCACACGTTCTTGTGAACATAACCCTTTGAGTATTGGCATTGTTAAATGACAATGCTTTTTTATTTATGTGTTGTTTTTTAAAACATAATTAAAGGCATTGTCATTTACGAAGCAAACCGCTTACTTCTCGCAAATGACAGACCTATTGCATTGCAAATGCTTGTTCATGTGAGTCATGCTGACTCTGCCCGGGCAGGATGCTAAGGGACTGCTTTTTTAACTCGAGTATTGCCAGTCCCTATCCTGACCGCCCCTTTGGGTTTACTTAACTTTTATTCTTAGGAGACAAGCACCTAGAAGATTGCATTTCAGCTTGCTTATTGTGCCCCCCACCCCCAACTGCACAACGCACTTTACCTGGCACCTCTTTTAATAGCAGACCTAGAATTTTTTATAGGGGATGGAAAACAAACTAACGAACACACATTTTGTGGGCTCAATTGTCCTTGATCTCTGTCTAATCTATCCAACCAAATTGTCTATTACGAACTGCACTACTTTTTATTTGGCACCTACCTGCTCTGTATTTTGTTTGTTCAAACGCTTGAGTGATTCTAAGCGTTTTGTGCTCTTGAAGCTTTTGCCTCTGCGGTCTGCATTCAGTCTCTGTTTTCTACTTGTAATTTTTTGTTTAACTTATTTTAAGAATGCGTATAATTTCAAGTGTATGAAAAGGTTGTTATTAATTATGTATATATTGTATATCGAAATCTTTTTTTTATTAATCTTGTAAAATGTCATGTGTATGTAAATGTTGTTATTAAGCTTAGCAAACTTTACTTTACTCACTCCTATGTGGCATCAAATATTTCATATCTAAACAAGTGGTAAAATCACTTGTGTCTACCTGAATGAACCACGCTAACCCCTTGTTTAATAGAATTAGAAATCTAGACAAGTATCACCACTTCCAATTAACTGGAATAATCTGGTGACAAAATATTTCTAATGAGACTGCAACTGCTAGTGCAGACAAATATTATTATCTAGAAACCTTATTTTACATGTTCAATAAGCATCATTAAACTTGCAAGCTGTTGTTTTTCGTGCTGTTTATTTGGTGTCATTTAGGAATCAAAAACTTTACGAAGATAGTGGGTCTCAATCCATGTGAACAGGCGGTGTCCCAATAATGCTCGTCACGTGATAATATTATAGCTACTCATAATGTCTGGGCTCACGATCCAAATAATAGAGCGCGATTCTTTTAATCACGTTTTTTATTTGTCTATACACAGTTCTTAAAAGATTCAAAACTTTCTTTCCTTCTCACTATTTCACAGCAATTAACTTAAAAATGGAACCTTTTCCCAGTGTCACAAAGCAGGTGTTGGAAACGGCAACGCAATGAAAACTCTCTCCTTATTCAGGTGTGAAACAGAGTGTTTCTATCCTATTCAGTTGTATCTATTTACACCCAGGCCTGACTCTTACTGTATCCTGCACATTTAATATAGGATTGGAAGAGCTTCAGAAAAAGTAGTCCTTGAGGTCAAATCCTGCTGTTTGTTTCTGTTGTTTTAATTGTTCATTCAGATACTACTAGGAAGTGGACTGCAGGCATAAAAATGCTTTCGCTTATGTTCACTTTAGGCATTTTTATTCGAGTGTTTTTGCATACTTGTGTTTAAAATGCTTGAATGCATATCATTAAGACATGCATCCAGACAATAAAGACAACAAATGTGTGGACAAATAGGGTGGCCAGTTCGTGTCCTCTCACAACCTAGCCATGGGACCTTGGTTTATGCAATCTGGTCTCATTTAGACCCCATGCACGTATTACTATTATCTGTACAACACTGTGTTTTTGAAATGCTGCTGCTTTTAAAATGCTCTCTGAGAAGTCCTTTGGTGACCTTTGTAGGTTACTTCACAATGTATAAAATACGTAAAGACATACAAAAGTAAGTTCGTTTCTTGTTTCCATTTGCGGCAATGTACACCGTCGACCTTATGTACTTTAGCGTGTTTCCAAAACCATATACTCATGAACTCGGACAACATCACTTTCTCATTTACTTAAGGTTTTTTATGTGCCCCTTTAGTAAGTATTCAACAGCAGTCTGGCTAAACTGTATTAAATGGTTATGTCATTCCCTTTGAAGTTCCATTGATTTCTGTTTACCGTATTCATCCCTATTCATACATTCTAATTAAACTGTCTTGAAATGCTGTTTCGTTCATCAGCTAAAAGGTATGATCCATGTCCCTGGTGATTCCCTCTGATAGTCCTATTGAAATATTTGTTTATTTTACATTTCATTGAATTTATTATGTTTTTGTTGAATTTTGTGAAATAAAAAAAACCTTGTGCTTAAGATGAAGTTACTCAACTCGTTTGACCTATATGTGTTGTCAAATAGAGGAAGAAATGAAAGACAATGATAAGAAATTGGAGTATTAGTTGAAGGGGTGAGAACCCACTTCAAATAATAATCACAATCTTTGCCAGGGTGTACGGCAAAAGTCACTAAATAAACCTATGCTCAACCCCCTAGCAGCTGTGCCACATTTCTGTCAGGCTTAACATAGACGAAATGTGTAAAATATTTATGAACTGCTCAAACAGTCATTAAGTGAAAGCACAACACAAGAACAATAGAGAATATTAGAAACAATAAAATGACATCAAAACAACAAAAATCCAATAAGTAGAAACAGAGACTTGAGCTTTTAAAGATTGAGGTAAAAGTAGCACCACAGTGCACTGAGTGGCAACCACAGGTGTCTGGTTGTGTTAGTCCGGGTCAAAGTCAGAAGACAACACAGACTGTTATGGACGGTGTACAGATACAGTGACCAGGCTTATCCTGGTCCCTGCTTACCTTCAGACTTAGAAAGTTTTCTGGAACAGGGCAAGCTGGATCTGAGAAAAATGACTAGAATACGATGGAAAGCCGTTGTGTGAGGTCTCAGAGTTGATCAGAGGCAGCTCAGTGTCTGGCGCAGTGAAGCCATTGACGAAGGTAGTAAGCGTCACTCGAGTGCTGCTTGACGTCAAATCAGGTGACGCCATCAGTGAAGGTTCTCAGCCTTGAGGCTCAGCACCGAATCTAGTGAGGCCATCGATGAAGGTTGTCAGGATTGATGCTTGGCAATGAGTATGGTGAAGCTTGCAGTTAGGCAGGGATGAGTCCTTTCTGATTACAAACAGCAGTCCAGGACCTTGTGCACAATAATTGGGATCAGGACTCACTCCTGCAGAGGTCAGTAAAGGGTACTAAATCAGGCCCCGATGGAAATGGTCAGCTAGAAAGCAGAAAGACCACTGGAAGCTGGTTGTGTCCCTAGAGCTCAAGCAAGGGATCATTCAACTGACACTTAGAGTCACTCCTGAGGTCCTGGTTTTAAGGCACGCAGATGCAGTCTTTTTTCAGTTTAGGTCAGCACTTTTTCTAATTCTTCACAGGTCCCACAAAGTTCTGAGGAAAGTTCTGTGGATGTTACTTTTATGCCCAGTGTAAGCTTGTGGATGGAGGCAATCCTTTGTCCACTTGCTAAAGCGGTTCTGGGCAGCCCCCCACCCCACTGATTTTAGAGCTAGCCTGATTAGGAAGGAAAAAAAGGAGGCAGGCCTAGGTGTGAACTTCATATGCCAGTGACAGAGTACGCATCCTTTAAAATCAGGAAGGGGCTGGGCATAGCCTCCAAGATATCCTGCCAAGGAGAGAATCTTTCTCAGACAACCAGAGCCCTTTGTACACTGTCTGGGACCAATACATATCTCATCTCAGGGGAGTCATCAGTAGTCAGGTGACAGTTGGGCACTGGCAGAAAGGTTGTTGGTGTTCAGGTAGGAATGAGAATACTTTCAATAAAGTGTATTCACCTTAACAGTAATATAAATTATGACTTCATCATTCAGTTGAATTTTAGATTTCCATTAAAATACGCCCTTGAATCCCTTTCCTAACCGCTCCCAAACTGAAATTAGGCATTAAAAGATGTTATAATATAACTCAGTTTTTCCCAATGGGAAAATCAGTCATGAAACATTGACTTTGGGAGGGGAGGAGATTCCACTGCCAGGGCATGTAAATCATTAAATATACATGGCCTACCTTTATATTAACCAAGCCCCCTGCCCTATGGGCATGCAAGACCTACCTTAGAGGTGACATATCAATATTACAAAGAACGTTTAGGCCT
The DNA here is from genome assembly GCF_964261635.1 of Lissotriton helveticus. NCBI lineage: Eukaryota > Metazoa > Chordata > Amphibia > Caudata > Salamandridae > Lissotriton > Lissotriton helveticus. The sequence goes on from NC_136060.1 coordinate 218,855,991, forward strand.
GTCAAAGGGTTTGTTTTTACTAGTCAAAATGGCAGTCTAAAACTGCACACTCATACTCGAAACTGTTTTTAAAATTGTTGCTTTAGTGGGCCCACTATTAGTATTTAATTTACAAACCCTGGGTATGTGTAAAACCATACACTGGGGACTTACAAGTAAATTAAATGCGCCTATCAAGTTTATACCAAGCACTAGCACATTACCACTGGTTAGCAGGGGTAAATTGCGCAGAGCCCTGTGGCAAACAAAAATGGGTTCTGCAAAAAAGGCAATAATCTGAAATGTGGTGGAATACCACACTAAAGATGGTAATTTCCAATGGGAATTATTTATTTTGTTAGATACATTAGGATTTAAAGTTTTTTATATGTATATTCAGAAAAGTTTCGAGATTGTATGGAAGAACATCTCATGTTTCCTTTAGATTACCTTTTTTACATGATAGTCATCTATGGCATTCATAATCAGACTGGAGGAATGATTTCAGAAGTGAGTGATTTGTGAAGAGACTGTGGTAGTGACCAAGTCAAGTCAAGTCAAGAAAAGCTTTATTCAATTGCTTTTTTATCAATCATAAAAGCACTTACAAAATATATTGTGTTAGGCAGTAAATTACACAAAATAAATACACTGATCAGATGGCGACAATGAAACAGATTAAAAACAGAGAGAATAAATAACACAGCAATGACGTAAACTATCTAAAAATGGGATGAGTGCCCCTATGAATTATAACTAGTCTATAGTAATACTCTTCCTTAGATGGAGCACCTTCTTCAAAAATATGGCTACCCTCCACGCTATGTGCTCATTCTCCAAAAACTAAAGTTTAATAAAAGCAGGGTGACAATGTCTCAACCCCTGTTGTTTTAAAATTGGAATTATCCACACTTTACTCGACTCTATATAGAATTTACAAAATAAAACTAAATGAATGGTAGATTGATCAGAGCGTTTGTCACATGGACATAATTGTAATGGCCGTGACGAATCATTTTTGTGTGGAAAGGTCACGAGTCTATGAACAGTGCCCAATCTAAATCTAGTTAAAAGCAATCTATTGAAACCACCCAGCACAAAAGTTAAATATGGTTTCAAACTTATCATAGTTAAGATTAACTGATGTTGGTTAACACTGGGCTTTAACATTTACCCAGACACTCTTTTTGTATCTAATAACACGAGACCCTCTTTTTTTAATGCTTTCCTGGAGATCCCCTGCATTGACTCAGGGTTCGTAAAATATTCTGGGTGACCAAGGTCCATCATAAAATCACGTACAAACCTTACTCAGGGAATTTTCAAGGACCCTTCCAGTTGGAGGCTATCCTGCAAGATCTCCCTATTTAACATTAGTCTGTTCTTTCGACCAGATCCTATGCCACAACAATGTGGGCTCCAATTTTATGAGGTCGGAGATAAAGGGGAGGCCCAGCTCCTCGTGACAAACAAAAGAAGATGTGCTTGGTGGAACTGATAAAATATACCTTAGGAAGGAGTTTTCCAACAGTTGTAGCAGGGAAGTGTTTGCCAAACCCCAAACCCCCGCCCCATACATTGCAGTTGAGATGCACTTGGCTCCGAAGTTTTGAATAAGCTCAACTGGCGGTTTTCTGCCTAGTTTCTTTGAAAATGATGTAAGGACAGCTGTTGTCCTCATAAATGCCAGCCTTTTGGTAGATATTGTGTGGGCCCATGAATCATTGTAGGTAAATAAGACACCAAGGTATGTAAATCTCTTTGTTGGAGCTAATTTATGGCTCTCTACAAACATGTCACATGACCTCTGACTTCCTGTGCCACATTTCATAACAAAGGTCTTTAATATATTAATTCTGAGACCAAGGTCCTTCATATAGTTAGAGAAACTATTTAGGACCTTTTGGAGGCCGATTTGAGTTTGGGCCATTAGGACCGCATCGTTCGCATATTGGAGAGCGGGAACAGGTTGGCCACCTGCTTGAGGGAAGTCTTGTCCACCCCTAAGTAAAGCATATTCCAATCCATTAATATAAAGGTTAAAAAGAAAGGGGGCCAGGACCAATTTTCCCTCTAATTTGTTTCTCAGTGTGCGGCAGACTAAGGTCTTTGTGCACTGCAGCCAAGTCTATGTGCGCAAAGTACCCTACTGCGCATGTAGACCAGGACTTTAAGTGGGATGATAAAATTAGGGGGTCTTTCAAAGGGTGAACAGTCCAAATATCGACTACAAAATATCGACTAGACATAATATCGAGTTTTAAATATCGAATGGAGAAAATATCGACTGGACAGAATATAGACATCAAAAATATTGTTTTTAAGGTAAGTAATGTAATATCGAATGTTAAAAATATAGACAGTTAAAATATCGAAATATATAATATAGGTTATTAAAATTATCGAATTTTTTATATTTTGAATTTTTTATAGTGTTTATTATGTTATTATATGTGTGAACAGTGTGTATTTATGTTATAAATATTTTTAAATAATGAAATATTTATTTTTTAATTTTTGCGTAATTTAATTCTGTAGCGGGTTGTGGATTAATAGGGGAATAGGGTGGGAAGTAATTTAATTATAATTAATTAAATATGTACATTTATTTATTGTTATTTATTTTTAATTATTTGTTAATTCATTTTTATTTGGTAATTAATTAACTTTTAATTGGCAATTAATTAAAATTAATTGATTAATTTCTAATTATGTTAATGTTACTAATTTATTTTCTGTAGCGGGTTGTGGGTTTATAGGGGAATTGGGTGGGAAGTAATTTATTAATAATTAATTAAATATGCAAACATATTTATTGCTATTGTTTAAGAATTAATTGTTAATTACTTTTTTATGGGTAATTAATTAAATTAGAATTGCTAATTAATTTTATTTAATTGATTAATTGCTAATTATGTTAATTTAATAATTTATTTTCTGTAGTGGGTTGTGGGTTTATAGGGGAATAGGATGGGAAGTTATTTATTTATAATTAATTAAATAAATACATGTATTTAATTGTATTTAATTTGAATTTATTGTAAATTAAGTTTTAAATGTTAAATTATTAATTGTTAATTTGTAATTAATTTGTATTAATAGTTAAATAATTGTATTAATTACATTTAATTTGTAATTTTTTTTTTTCAAAACCGTTTTTATTGAGAGTTCAAGCAAGGTTCAGGACAGCCCTCCACAGTCATTAGGAGACTGCCAACAACACACACAGATAAAAGCATGGCAGTGAACCCAGAGTTTTACGAAAAGCACACCCCAATTCCCTCCCAACCACCTATCCCCAACAACACCCCCCCAACGCCCCCCCAGCTACCCACCCCTTATCCCACCCTAGCCCAGTGCACGTGATCACAGGTCAGCAACATGAGATGGAAATCAGAGTCAGTGTCGGCTAATAGCCTAGGGCACGGGATCCACATCAAGGGCCAATACATCATCAATATCCGCCGGGGGATCGAGGTCCAGACCCCTGTAGTCTGCCCACCGTTTCCAGATTTTGTAGTGTTTCCGGGGGCACCCCCTGGCCTCAAATACGGGTATTTCTAGACCCATTAGAAAGTCCAATCCCGCCTTCCATGCACTCAGTGGGGGGGCACGTTCGCTCTTCCATGCTTGGGCCAGATCACGCTTGGCCACCACTAGTCCCAACAGCAGCAAGTGTCGTTTGTAAGCGTTGCCCCCAACATTTTCCAGAATATGAAGGAGGCCCAGCCTAGGGGTACGGGGAATGTCCCACCCCAATACCTCCGACAGGCAGTCCCACACCCCCGCCCAGAATCGGGTCAGCCTCTCACAGGACCACACTGTATGGAAAAGCGTCCCCCTTTCAGCACCGCACCTCAGACATTCTGGAGCAGCTATGAGGCCCGCCCGCCACAGCCGCTCTCTAGTATAATAGGCCCTATGAAGGTACTTGAATTGAATAAATCTAAGACGGACGGCTATAGCTGCGCCGCGGGGGGATTCAAGGGCCTCGCGCCAATCATCATCATCCAAGGGGCCAACATCATTCTCCCAGGAGGCCTTCAATGTCGAGAGGGAGGGGGAGCAGTGTGTGACCAGGGAGCGGTATATCTGAGAGACCTTCTTGTCGCCCAGGTCGCCCATAAACAGTCTAGCCTCAATAGGACTAAAGTCGGGGAGTTGCTCCAACCCCACCAGGCTAGGGCCAAGGGCATGGCGGAACTGAAGATACCGAAAGAATTGGGACCTAGACAGACTATATTCGGAACTAAGGTCCTGAAAGGACTTAAGTGTAGTTCCGTTAAGGACATTACCGAGGGAGGAGATCCAGATCGCGTCCCGGTTGCTAAACCCGGACAAGGAGGCCAGCGCTGGCAGTAGGCCGTTGTGCCACAGCAGCGTCTCGGCCGTCAGCCTGCCCCACCACCCCATACGGTGCAAAGCCTGCCGCCAGATCGCGAAGACCACCTGAGTGACCCTTGGCAAAGCCCTCCTCCATCTGGCCGAGTACAGCAGGGTGTTGAGTGTGGCACCTCCCATCAATGAATGTTCCAGTGCATAGGCCGGATCACTACGGTCCCCATACCACCACTCGTTGAGCACTAGGAGATGGGAGGCCTGGTAATACGATAGTAGATCCGCGGACGCCAAGCCGCCACAGTAGGTAGAAAGAAAGCAGGTACGCAGTGCCACCCTAGAGGCACCCCCGGCCCACAGAAATCTACCCAGTACCGAGTTGACACTGCGGAACCATTGCGGGTCGATTTTATATGGGTGATTCTGTAGTTGGTAGAGGAGCCGAGGCAGGGCCACCATTTTGAATATGGCCGACCGGCCATAGATATTAAGGGGCATACGCGTCCAGGTCTTAACGTCTATCTGGACCCTGTCCCACACCGGCTGGACGTTCCGATCCCACGCCACGGTAGTCGAGGCTGAGAGGAAAACGCCCAGATAGTTCATGCCATTGACCGGCACCTGAAGGGACGCAGCCCACTGGCAGCTCACCGAGGCTCCCCCCAATACCCACAGGGTTGACTTGCGAGGGTTAAGAAAGAGCCCCGACGCCTGACCGAACTCCCGCATTATCTCAAGAACACGAGGTCCCGTACGGTGTAGGTCAGTCAGAAAGAAGAGCACGTCATCCGCATACAAGGCAATGCGGTCTGAGTGGTCCGTCCCCCACACGAAACCCCGATAGAGCGCGTCTTGGCGTACCCGGGCGGCCATAGGTTCCATAGCCAGCGCGAAGAGGTACGGGGAGAGGGGGCACCCCTGACGAGTGCCCCTGGCCACAGGAAACCGCGCAGAGATCGCCCCAGAAACACGCACCGAGGCAGTGACATTAGTATAGAGTAATTTCACATAGGAGATGAAGACAGGACCCAAGTTCAGTAGTGGCAGAAGGGCAAAGAGGTAGGTCCAGCTGACTGAGTCAAAGGCACTATCTATGTCAGCCAACAACAGTGCCGCCTGGTCCCCGGTCATCCCAATCGCGTCAATCGCTGCCTGCGCCCGCCGAATGTTGTGTCGCGTCGCCCGGCGCGGCATAAATCCCGCCTGGTCTGGGTGAACAAGGGCCGAGATGTGTGGAAGCAGGCGATTCGCAAGCGCCTTGGCCAGGAGTTTGGCCTCAAAATTAATAAGGGAGATGGGGCGGTACGACTCGTGGCGCTCAGGGGGTCTGCCCGGCTTTTGAAACACCACAATTTCGGCGTGTCGCCAGTCTGGGGGGAGGCTACCCCGCTCCCGAGCTAGTTCCAGTGCCCGCCCGTAATGCGGCCCGAGCTGTAGGTGGAATTTCCGGTAGAATTCGCTGGGGAACCCGCTGGGCCCAGGCGCTTTACCCACATTAAGTTGACCCAGTGCTTCACCCAGTTCTTCAGCTGTCAGGGGGAGATCTAGGGCATCACGGACATCATCAGGTACCGCTCGTGGGCGGACCGCCGTGAGGTAAGCCTCAATGCAGTCGGGGGAGAGGCTCTCACAAGAGGTATACTGATGCTCGTAGTAGCGCGCAAAGCTCGCCGCAAGGATCGAGGGGTCCGTAATTGCCACCCCCGCATCGTCGACCAGCCCCGGCAGGGTGATCGGGTGGAAAGTCTGCTGACACAGCCGGTGGAGCATGGTGCAAGACTTGTCGCCCCACTGGTATACTCTACTACGTGTAGCCAGCCACGCCTGGCGGGCCTCATCTAACAAGACCGAGGAGTAAGACTGTTGCGCTTGTAGAAGCAGCCGCAGCGTCACATCATCGGCCGCCTCCCTATGTCGTGCCTCCCGCCTTTCCACACGTTCCGCAGCAGTAGCAATACATTCTTGTCAGGTCCGGCGAGCAGAAGCGCACCAGGCAATATCGACACTCCTCAGGGCAGGTTTCATGGCCTCCCATACCGTCACCGCATCAACCCCCTCGGTAAGATTGTCCTGCCAATAGTGGGCGATCGCGCCGCGCAGATGCCGGGAGTAGCCCGGTTGCTGCAGGTGCCACGTAGACATCCGCCATCTGAACGGTTGGCGCGCTTTACAAAGGTCAATCTGAACCGCCACAGGGGAGTGGTCGGACAGCCCGCGAGGTCGGATCGCCGCCCCCCTCACCCTGTCAAGGAAGGCCCCCGGTACAAACACACAATCCAAGCGCGAGAGGGAGCCATGCACAGCAGACACATAGGTGTATTCTCGTCGCTCTGCATGAAGATGCCTCCACACATCCACCCATCCAAGACCATCAATCATTGCACTCAGCTTCGTAGGGGAGGCCACAGCCGCGACCCCTCGCCCCCTCTTCCTGTCTAAAGTCATATCTAACACATCATTCCAGTCACCACCAATCACAGCCAGGGAACGGGGAAGCTCGGCCCACAAGGCAAACAGCCGCTCCGCAAGGGCCCACTGCAGCGGGGGGGGGGCATACACACTACCAAATATTACAGGCTCCACACCAATCTTCCCCTGTACAAACACAAACCGGCCCTGAGGATCGAGCCATTGACGCTCATGAGTATAGGCCAATCGTTTGTGGACCAGGATGGCCACCCCCCTCGAACCCCGAGCAAACCCGGCATGAAACACCTGGTGGAAGCCAAACCTCTGCAGACTCAGTGCTTTAGTACCCAGCATGTGCGTTTCCTGGAGAAGGAGCACATCAGCCAAGTCCCTCTTTGCCCAGCGAAGCACAGCCCCCCGTTTGATCTTGTCCAGGAGCCCCCGGACATTCCAGCTCAATATACGCATAAGAGTACCAGACGGCACAAGTCGTGGAGCATCAGCCATTGTCACGATGGGTCTGTTCCTGTAATCCCCGCAACCCGACCCAGACTCCCAACCCTCCAGCTGCCAACATCAGAAGAAACACGTGCACCCCGTAGAACACAACCCTGACCCCCACTACCCCGCTAAACCCGACCCAACCCACCAGAGACCAAACACCCCAGTACCCCCCTCCCCCACCCCCATACCTCAATGAACAATGAAGTATCTGTCGCGGTATACGGTACTTCAGGCCCAAAACACAGCGCCCAAAGCCAGCCATACCAATGGATCCCAACCAGTCCCCCCCCGAACTAAACAGACACGCTCCCAGAACCACCCCCCAGTCCCAACAGGAGGAGGCAGCCCATAGTACATGCCCCGAACCCCATCAAACATATGGCAAAGTCACAAGCAAAGCACCACCGGGAGGCACCAGACCACAAGGGCCCAAGTACACGCCAAAGAAGAAGCCAATACTGCACCAGCCAATGTCCGTTCCACCGACCAGGGCTCAGCAGCCGCAGTGCACAGTCACAGATGCAGGCGATCAGCAGATAATCCTAGCGAATGGTGATCAGGGGTCTTTGCCAGATTGGTCCGTATCGGGCTGTGTGTCCCCCAGAAGGGGATCCCGGGACAAGGACCTCTGCCGGGAGCGGGACTTGCGGTGCCGTTTTCCTTTGCCTGACGAGTCGCTCCGGTCCTGTGATGAGCCACGCGACGACCCGGAGTGCAACCCCGGCTGGACATGCGGTCGAAGTCTGACCGCCTCATCGGTCCAGTTGAAGACGGCCTCCGGTGTATCAAAGAAAAGAGTCTTGGAGTTGAAGATCACCCGGAGGCGAGCAGGATAGAGCAGCGAGTATTGAATCTTCAGGCCACGCAACTTGGCCTTAGCCGCCAGGAAGGAGTGCCTCTGCTGGTGGACCAGTTTGGTATAGTCTGGGAATATCATGATCTTGTGGTTGTCGTAAAGCAGAGTGTCTTTAAGCCGTGCCTCCCGGAGGATAACGTCCCGGTCATGGAAGTTGAGGAACCTGGCAATGATCGGGCGAGGCCGCTCCCCGGCCGGCGGTTTCTGCGTCAGGGCGCGGTGTGCACGCTCCACCACGAAGCAGCGCGACAGGGTGTCCGGGGGTAGCCAGCCCTCCAGCCATCGGGATAGGAAGGCATCCATGGGCCCTTTCTCGCAGTCCTCCGGAAAACCAACAAAACGTAGGTTGTTTCGCCGCGCCCGCCCTTCGGCATCCTCCACCCGAAGTGCCAGGCCCCGTTGAGTCTGTTCCATGTCGGCAACCTTCCGCTTGAGAGCGCCAACATCCCCTTCCATCGCCGTGACCCTGGTCTCCGTTTCAGTAATGCGGGCGACCGCATTGCGAAGATCCTGGCGCAGCAGCATCACATCGGCACCCACCGCGCCAATCTTTGCGTCCAGCATATCGCGGGACTGTGTAATGGCTGACAGCAACGCCGCGTTGTCCGGTACAACAGTTTGGCCCCCACCAGCCGCTCCAGCCCCTCCACCAGGGCCGGTAAATTTATCAATGGGTCCAGTCTTAGCGGCGGCTGACCCCCTGGTCATGGCGGTCGCAGGGATAACAAATCAGCAGCACGTGCCTGAACGGGGTCGCACCGTGTGGTAGTCCCCTCTCCTGGTCCCGGGCGGGGCGTCCAGAGCACACCAAGCCGCTCGGCACCCCTTCGCCAGCAGCCCGCAAATCACAGGTGGGCCCCCAGGTAGCACCGCTCACCAGCGCTCAGCAGATCGTTGCCGTCGGCCCGGCAGGGCAGGACCCCAAGTGTTTACCCCTGCCGTCCGCTCCCGTGCACCCCCCAGGCCCAGGGCACCGCAGGGGACACCTCCGGTCCAATCGGCTGGTTAGGGCCCACAGAGAACTCCCGGGGCCCCACGTCCCACAGCAGGTCCCGTAGCACGAGGTGGGAGGGGGGGGGGGGGGCAGCACTCACTGTTCGATGGACACCCTCCGCAGGTCGGCGCCAGGCCCACACCGGGCCCACCAGTACTCCCGGCACAGCGCAGAGATGGGTCACTCCAGGTCAGTCCACAAGCTCTCCGGCCACTGCTCCGGGGACCACAGGGATAGGATAGGGCAACAGTTCAGGCCCAGCGCCCGACCGACCCCTCAGATCCGGGGGGCGCCGTTGCGTCCGCACTTCCGGTTCAGAAGATAGGGCCGACGACTCCGGGTGGGGAACCACCAAACCCGAGGTCCCGGCTCCACTAAGGCCGAGTAGGCCGCAGGTCTTCCACGGCCCCCACGAGGCTCAAGCCCCCCACCGTTGGAATGATGGGGAGAGGCGGGGGACTCCGCAGCCGATCGCTGGCAGCAGGCAGCTTCTAATCACGGCCAAAGAACAGCGCCGCAGGCCCAGGATCGAGACCCCCAGTCCGGGTGCGCCAAACCTGAGGCCCCGGCTCGCCCGACTGGCACCAGGCCGCTCACCGCTCTGGATCGCCGCAGCACCGAAAAAGGTCCCAGCGCAGCACCGGATTACTCCTCGTGTCATCCGACGCCGGTACCCCTGACCAAACACACAATTCGGGTCCGGGGGCCAGGAGAAATCACAGGATAAGTATCGGGCCGGCGGGAGCTCTTAGCAAGCTACGTCCGCCATGATCGCCCGCCAAGCCACGCCCCTTTAATTTGTAATTTTAATTGATTAATTATTATATTATATTAAATTCGTAATTTATTATTATTATTTTTTTTTAATATCTTTATTTGCAACTGTGGGACATGGTATTATACAGCGATACACATTTTCAGCAATTCACAATCTTTTCAGTTTTTTCCCCTGGCAGCTGTGACAGGTTGAAAGGTTTACAAGTACACGCCAGTCTTATAATTTTGCTTCCAGCAGGTCGTAACTAAATAATACAACCAAATCTCTGTGTGGCTGGGTCTGGACCCTACATTGTCAGCTATTGCCTTCACATACCGCTTTTTAATCACGCTTAAAATAACCTTTAAACTTTCCCCGTTTCGCCCAACATCCCCCCTCCCCGTACCTCTCCTGTCCTCTCGGCCTATAATGTCAGCCGACTACGTTACAGAGAAGGTAAACCATTCTCATCTAGTGAAACTTGTCTACATGTTCATCTGGCCAGCCTGGACATGCACGGATCAATCCCCTTCGGGCTCCTCCATTGCCACCCTCTCTCCGTACCTTAGGATGTGCTATCTGCTTGTGAGTGTGTCAAGTTCAGTTCCTCCACCTTCAGCAGCATTCGGTCCCAGTCCTGTGCAATTGGATACTTCCGGAGACCGCTTCCCTCCTCCCTACGCAAAGCCGCACTGTCTGCTCCCCCCCACCTCAACAGATCTGAATGCCACATCCTCACTTCTGGGGGCCTGGCGGACTTCCACCTCATGGTCAAGACTCTAGTTGCTAATAGCAATGACAAATCTAAAAACTTTAATTGAGCTCTATGGGTCTCGGGACGTTTCCTATGTCCTATCAGGCAGTGTGTCACTTCCTCAGGGACCTGCAGGGATGTAACAGTGTGCAATATATGACAGATCGCTCCCCAGTAGTTACGCAGACCGGGACACGACCACATCATGTGGAGCAAGTCGGCCTCATCCGCTCTACAACGGGGACAGCACTGTGGAGCATTGGAGAACATCTTGTGTAGTCTCTTAGGAGTGAGGTATGCCCTGTGTAATATCATTGCTTGTATATTTTTGAACTTGACGTTCCTGGACACTCTTCTGGGGTGTTCCAGAATGATTTTCCAGGCCCCATCCATCAGGTCCACTCCCGTCTCCCGGGCCCAAGTGTCTCTGAGCACATTAAGTGGTAAGGCCGCGTGTTCCCTGATCCCAACATAAAGCCACCTCACTAAGTGTCCTCCCGTCCCCATGTAATAAAGGAGATGTACCAGCTCATGTTGCGTAGGATTGGTGCGCTGTGGGGCCCATGTGGACCGTACATAGTGTGACACTGCAGCGTGTAGGAGATATAAATGCGGAGGGGCCCCCGTAGACTGTGTGAAGGAACCATGGTCTAGCAATGTATCGTCTCCAAAGAAGTCGCCCACCCGTTCAACTCCTGCCTCCGTCCAAGGCATCAATCTACGCTGCCTCAGTCGCCCCTGCGGTGTCGGCAGTCCTAACAAGGGAATATTATCTGCGTAGGGTTTCTCCCTCGATGTGTACGCAAGCGCCTTCCGCCAGCACATAAGGGCGGTGTACAATAGGGAATGACAATCTCTGGGGATTCTAGCCCCAGGTAGGAGGAGGAAATGTAGCTCTCCACGGTTCAATTGGTCAATTGAAAAGTCTATTTCGTGCAGGTTTCTACCCGCCACCCAACGGGACAACCACTGCAATTGGCTTGCATAGTAATAACCCCGTAGGTCTGGCACGCCGAGGCCACCTGCCCTGGTCCCGAGCTGTAATTTCCTAAGACTTATCCGTCGTCGCCCAGAGCCCCAGACTAGGTTAGTCGGGATCGTATTCAGGGTTGCGAGGATATGCTGTGGGAGGATCACCGGTAGGTTTACAAAATAATACAACATACGGGGAAGCAGGACCATTTTTGAGACCGCTATCCTACCCGTAACGGACAGGGGTAAGGATGTCCAAAAGGTCACGCTACTACGGAGGCTATTAATGGCCCTGCGGACTTTACCGTCGATCTGATCTTCAGGCAATCTGTATACATTGATGCCCAGATACCTAAAGGTGGTCTGCGCTATCGGTATCTGATAGCTGCCAAATTGCAAGTGGTGGGGCCGCTGCAGCTCATGGAAATAAAAACCCACTGATTTCGCTGGGTGAATTGCTAGACCCGACACAGCCTCAAAGCGGTCAAAGATATTCACTGTGGGCGTGTGGTCTGCCTCTAGGTCCCGAAAGTACAACAGGATATCGTCGGCGTATATCGATATCAGGTTATGCGTCCCCCCTATGGTGATGCCCACTCTATCCGCTCTAGCCCAAAGGGCTATCGCCAGTGGCTCCAGTGTCAGGACAAACAACAATGGGGACAGAGGGCACCCCTGTCGGGTGCCTCTGTGAATCAAGTAGGCCGCCGAGATATAACTACCCGTGCGTGCCCTGGCCGAGGGGTTCGTATACAATAATCGTATCCATTTTATCAAGGACTCAGGGAAACCGAACCGTCGCAAGACTTCAAACATGAAAGCCCAGGAAAGGCAATCGAACGCCTGCCTGAGGTCCAACACCACACAACCGGCTCGTGGAAGGTCTTGTGGCGTAGCAGACATAAGGGCATGTAATCTGCGCGTGTTTTGGGAAGTACTCCTCCCAGGGAGGAATCCGCATTGATCCAGATGTTTGAGGCCAGGGAGATGGGCCTGCATCCACAGCGCAATAGCTTTGCTGAGGATCTTGTACTCCGTGGAGAGCATCAAGAGGGGTTTGTAATTAGTCAGATCCAGAGTATCCCTTCCAGGTTTGGGTATGGACGTCACCACAGCCTGCATCGTCGAGGCAGGCAGGCGACCATTCTCATATGACGCCTTATAGATTTTCTCCAGTATAGGTACAAGGGTGGTGGAATAGGTCTGGTAGAATTCCACAGGCAATCCGTCCATGCTGGGCGTTTTACCTCGGTTAAGTGCATTGATGGCCCCTCGGATTTCCTGAGGTGTGATAGGACCATCCATCTCCTTCTGCACATCCCTAGGGAGGGCAGGGACGGGTAAGTCTCTCAGCAAATCTGAAATTCACCCCACGTCTTCATTGGGAAGGGGGGCGTACAGCGCTCTCAGATGGTCTCGGAAGGCAAGGTTGATATCCGACTGAGTGTGCACTATCCACCATGTCGTATCCCTAACTTGGGTAATCACCGGAGTGACAGGACTGTCCCGCATCACGCGGGCCAACAGGGCTCCCGATCTGTCAGTTTTGGCTTGTTGGCGACGTAAGTAGTCCTTGTAATCTATAACTCCCAGTGTTTCCAAGAGCTCTGCGTGTTCTATATTTCCCTCCTGTAATTCCTTTTTCCGTCCAGGGTCTACACTCGCCACAGTTTCTAGGTGTTTCAAGCGGTCTTCGACGTCGCAGAGCTTCCTGTGAATTTCCTGTCTGGCCCCCACTAACTGTCCTATGGCCGCCCCCCTTATTACGACCTTCATGGCGTCCCACACCAGTAGATTGGACGTTGCCGTGTCCCAATTTTCCCGGAAGTAATTATCTAGCGTATCTGCTATCGACGCGCGGAAGGGGCCATCCTCCAACAGTAAGGGATTAGGGGCCAGATGTAGGAGCTATTTACCGACCGGTAACGGCCGATTTCGGCTGTTACCGACCGGTAAATGGGTTTTCGGTATGTAGGGGCACTTTTTTACAGAATCGGTAAATTTACCGATTCGGTAAATTTACCGATTCTGTAAAATACTGAATCGGTATTTTTACCGAATCGGTAAATCTCAGATGTAGGTGGGACTCTTCAGAGTCCCAAAGGCCCTACAAATTCGGTATTTTACCACCCAATCCCTACTGTTGCACCCACTGGAGTGGGAATAGTAATTTTTACCTCTACGCTATCCAACGCTTTCCCTACTGGCTTTCCCTACTGTTGCACTCTTTGGAGTGGGAATAGTAAATTAAACCCCTACGCTATCCAACGCTTTCCCTACTGTTGCACTCTTTGGAGTGGGAATAGTAATTTAAACCCCTACGCTATCCAACGCTTTCCCTACTGTTGCACTATTTGGGGTGGGAATAGTAATTTTTACCCCTACGCTATCCAACGCTTTCCCTACTGTTGCACCCACTGGAGTGGGAATAGTACTTTTTACCTCTACGCTATCCAACGCTTTACCTACTGTTGCACTCTTTGGAGTGGGAATAGTGATTTAAACCCCTACGCTATCCAACGCTTTCCCTACTGTTGCACTCTTTGGAGTGGGAATAGTCATTTTTACCCCTACGCTATCCAACGCTTTCCCTACTGTTGCACCCACTGGAGTGGGAATAGTAATTTTGACCCCTACGCTATCCAACGCTTTCCTCACTGTTGCACCCACTGGAGTGGGAATAGTAATTTAAACCCCTACGCTATCCAACGCTTTCCCTACAGTTGCACTCTGTGGAGTGGGAATAGTATTTTTTACACTTCTGCTATCGTACGGTAATGATATTGGATATTATTTAATTATATTATGTTTATATATATATATGTTTTAACAAATATGATTGTAATTTTTTTAATAACTTTCATTAATTATTTAATTATTATAAGTTAATTTAAGTATTTTTAAGTATATTTTAGTAATTAAGTTTTTAATTTTAATTTAATTTAACACTGTTTTTAATAAAGTCGATATTTTTTAAAACTATATTTTTTTAAATGATATTTTGTACTCGATATTTTTGTACTTACCTGTTTGTGGATAGAAACTTGATATTTTGTCTGTAGATATTTTTTCCTCGATATTTTTGCTAGTCGATATTCTGTAATTCGATATTATGTCAGTGATCCCTTTCAAAGGGGTGTGACAGATTCAATTAAGGGTGTGGCTTAAAAGCAATTGAGCTAAAAATCTGTGCTTAGCATAGTGTGCCACCCGACAGATGTTTTACTTCTTTGGGTCATTGCATTCAGATATGTAATACAAGTAGCATTACACCACAAGAAGCCAGGACTATTGGCTTTGTCCATTGTTGTTTGTTGCATAAAGTTGTATATAATATTGAAAATGCTTCCGCTCTCGTGGTAGAGGTTGTGACTTAATGCTCAAGCTGGCGACTAAAGAGATAGGTTTTGAGTCTCGAGTCAGCTTAACATCCTGTGATACTGGGAAAATCAATTAATATTTCCATGCATACCAAAAGAAATAAATATATAAATAAATCATTTAAAGCGCTTCAATACATTTGGATTGAGTTCAGACTATATAAAATTTGCTTCATTTCTGAAAGCATACCTCGTGTTGTAGAAATACTTGGACAACAGCAATATCTCTCCTATTGCAGAGACTTATTGCAGAGACTTACTGGCTTTGCCAATGCTTGTTACACTTATTACCAATGTCTTGGCATAGGTTGCACCCCGCTGGTACCAGTTTAGCACCCAACTACAGAAATAAGCAACCTTTGCAAAGGGCCTTCCATTGCGAGGCAACATGAGTTGCTGCTTTTTAGTAACTTTTGAACCATTTCAGCTAAGAAACTATTTTTTTGTTAAAAATCTGCAGAATATTCCATAATTATACAAAAAATGCATTTAAGGTGCTTTTTAAGCATTACTTGACGCTGAATAACTGCAATAGGCATCTTGTCAAATCAGGCATGATATTTGCTTTGATGTAGGTTAGAGTGTAGTGTTCTCATGGGAATTGTGTTTCCTGGAGAGATACGCGTTGTTTTGGAATCTTACCCACAGCAGCAACATCCCCATGTGCCTTTTGAGAAATTCAATGCATGAATACTAAATGTAACTGCAGTACATTTTATCGTACTGATATTGAATTGTGACTCCTTTTTTAAGTGAAAGGGTATCATTGTATTCACAAATAAGACGTAGTACTCCAGGGACAACAAAGCTCAAATTTTGGAAAGTCTTATGCTGAACGCTAAATTTCTCATTTTCAGCAGTTTCAAACACCCGCTGAGACCAGACACTTAAGAGTGATAACCACCCACATAATGTTGGCAGGGATAAAGCTTTGAAGAGAATGGCTGAAACAAGTCAAATATCCAAACGAATAGTATATTTGGGGCAGCTCAAGGCAAAAGAAAAGACAACAGTGCACCAACTTTACTTAGCCACACATCTTGTCTCAGATGTTTGTTATGTTGGGTCATAGAGCAATACATTATAATCAACACTACTCCAAAAAACCAATGCAAACACAAGGAGACGATAGGCATAATGTCACTAAGAGGTGAAGGATGAAATCATCCAGCTGGCCTTTTATATCACAGAACAGAGAAAGAGAAATCTGTATCTGGCAGTCACTTAAAGTACGCCTGAGCTATTAAAAGTAACCCTTGCAACTTTCTGGTTAGATGTGTACAAAAACAATATATAACACATGAAAAAGCCATGCCCGGTTATATGGTCACAATAAGAGCTACAAAGAAGCATGTTAGGATTTCCACAAAGACGACTTCGATGATAAATAAAACATTTGTATTTTGGTGACATTTTTCCATGCTTCGTTCACCCACCCTCCCCCATTTCAAAAGCATGTGCCGGACTAAGAATTCCCTGTCGTTCCCAAACTAACACATATCAGAAGCTGTTACTGAATATGCAATAGTTCTTTAGCTTTCGAAATGTGTTGTAATGAATTAAATATTGTTTATTCTGTGATAATTCAAAAATGTCACAAAGAAGGTACTTTGAGACAAGGATACAGTATCAAACTTTTAAGCCAATCACATACAGTACCATCTTATTGACAATTGACATTTGTAGAACCCGGTTATGATGGCACAATTAAAAAAGTAAAGCCCAAGGGTGTTGGGGGATGGGCAAGCACCCATTCTCAGTTTCTTTCCCCCCTCCCACCCAAACAGTCAGTTTCTTTTCCCCATCCCACCTACCCCATTCCTATTTGAATTCCATTTCACACCGTCCCCATCCATGCTACTTACCTCCCATCAAGTTTAAAAGCCCAAACGTGTGCTTTCAAAGGATTCTGAAAGCACACATCATGTTTGACCACTTGCTGCATTTCTTTTCTAACTAGAGCGCCGCTGTGGGGCTGATTGGTTGCCTTTTGAAAGTATTTATGTTAAATTCAGCCCTTGACGGGCACTGTGATTAACATAAATACTTCAAAAAGGCAACCAATCAGCCCTGGAGCCGAGCTCTAGTTAGAAATAAAGGCAGCAAGTGCAGGAGCATTTTCTGCCTTTTGGCACTCAAATGCTCTCTTGGGATGTGCTGTGTGTATGCGCTTCACACACAGCACTGCGTGCTCGGGAGGGCAGAGGTGCGCGCGTGCACAGGCGCACACGTTACAGGGAACAGTGGCCAGGACGCACCCTTGCATGACCCCCCTCCTAATGGGGAATGCAGCTGTACGCTGTTCTGTTCAGACCGAATTGCACGCAGGCTGAGGCACCAGTATAAAGTCGCCTAAGGAAAAAGATGATATTTGCATCAACTCCCACTCCCTCGAGGTCATCCCTCAGTTTGTCCTGTATTACAGAATCGAAGGCCTTGGTCAGGTCCACAAATGCCAGGAACAATTTACCCTTTTTCGCTATTATTTTTTTCACCATCAGAATATACAGATTTAGGCTCTGTTTGATTGTACCCAGCCCTTCCCGAAAACCATACTGTATATCAAATAAAACCTCTTTCCTCAGCCCAATCATGCAAGCGTTCCAGGATCACATGCCCTGCCACTTTTACCATAGAGTCAAGTAAAGAATTTGACTTGTAAAAGCCAGAATCATGTCGGTCCCTTTTTTTGAAGATTGGGACTATGATAGACTCAACCCAAGTCTTAACTAATGGAGTTTGGGAGCTAGCGTTAATGACCTGAGTTATAATAGACCCCCAGAGGGTAGTATAAACTTGAACAGGACCACTGGAACACCATCTCGACTGGGAGGCTTTCCACTCATGCTAAGTGTGAGCGCTCTGTTTACTTCCTCCACAGTGACCTGCAGGTGCATGCCATCATTAGGTTCTAATATTGTGCCACTAGTTGGCCTCTCAGGGTTTCCTCGTCCATTATATACCTTCGAGAAGTGCTCAATACAAGAAACCTCAGTTATTGCAATTTCTAATAAGGGACCATCACTAAGAAGTAGGAAAGAGGTACTCACAGCTCACCAGAACGAGGCGCTATTTTTCTGTTGCGCCGCACTGCGAAGTGCTTCCTAAACATCATTATGCCTAGCACTCTTTCTTTCTTTGATGGCCTGTCTATAAGCCATTCTAGGCTGCCTAACGTCATTAGGACATCGGGGCTTCTTATGAAGCACACGCATTAGATTGGAATGTGCTTGCATGCTTTTCCTTTTAAACCATCCCAGCTCTTTGTTTCTATTACGATGCTGGACAGTTAGTAAATTCATATTCTCTTCTGAGATTTCGAGAAAAGACGCTAGAATACTGTCATGGGTGGCTGATTCACCTAAACAAGTGTCAAAAGCGGTTTTACTAGACAATATCAATTCTTTTCTCACCATGACAGGATCCACTTTCGACCACCACAGAGTAAAACCATTTGTTTTATCAATTTTTATCTCTCCGGAGGCATGTGTTGCGTTGGCGACCCTTTTCGGTCCATATGATGGAATATTAATCGTTACATAGAGGAAAAGGATCACTCAAAGAGTTATCGCCCACCTTAAAAGAATGTGGCATAAATGCATGGTTACAAGAGACCAACATATAGTCTATAGTTGATACTAGGACTCTTCCATTAAAAGTATAAGGCATGTCGACAAGCATATCCAATAATTTGTTTGCAACTCCCAGTTCTGTACTTAAAACAGCTCTTAAACAGCTCCCCCAACATTGAATGACAAAAGTGGGTATTGGACAAACCATCTTCACTGATGAAACCACAAATTCTACTACCCTCAAAGAGACACAGAGCACAATTAAAATCGCCTACCAAAATTAATGGTGTATCTTTTGAACCAGTGTTACAAATAGCATTTAGATCATCACCTAGTTTTTCTAACACCTTACCAAGTTCATCAGGCGGGATGTTATTGTAGAAATTAACCAGGACGATACAATGTGTTATACTTAAAGACAGTTTGACTGTCTGGTAATAACTATTGGCCAGGCATGGTTCAATTTTATCTACTAACAACTTGTTGGAGATGTATGTGCAGAGCCCACCCTTTGGCCTCCCCCCTAGGCCCTTCACTGCCTGTGTGTGGAGTGTTTTAAATCCATTTATATTGGATGCCTCTATGGACCAAGTTTCCTGTAGGCGTAGCATCTTGTGGTTCACGATATAGTTGCACCATTCTTGATTTTGTAACTTTGTGTGTAACCCTGATATGTTCCAGGAGATCATTTTCCAAGCCAGATGCTCAGAATTATTCAGGGAGGTAAAGGGGGCGAGTTTAGAAACATTAAGGTTGTCAGCGCAAGGTGGTACAGGTGATTAAGTTAAGTGCTCACAGGATCTAATGGATGGAGCGGCGCTTAGTTTACTGACATCCCACTCTGTGCCCTCTTTGACTCCAATACTTGGAATTGTAGCGCCCACTGTTTCTGGGGAGTCTAATCTTGGACCCTGCTCCAATCGACTGTCCGTACTGCACCCAGCAGGCCCGCTATCATGAGTTAAGTGCTGGTTCTTGGAAGACAGTCAGTCAAGGTCTTCTAAAGAGTTGAAGACATCAAAATGATTACTGACTGGGAGTGCATACCAGGTCTGTGTTGGTCCACAAGGATTCTCTATCTTTGGGAAATATGATGGAAGACTATAAGGTTTATAGATAAAACCCAGTGGTAAGATGCTAATCCCAATAGCTCTAACGGGCCAGTTACCTACCCTGTCCAATTTGAACCATACCTGGGGACCTAAATGATAATACAATGCAGTCGCCAGATAAAGACCTGGTAGAACATCTCACCCAGCCAATACGCTGTCCCATCTTACATTCTGTGAATAGCCCATTAGACATTCCTGTCTATGCTCTTAAAAAATGTAAGGACTTGTTTCTCAATGTTGACACAATGCCGAACGGCAAGGGAGGGATATTAGCCAAGACAACTGTATAAAGTGTTGCTTCGGGGGATGATGTAGCTTCCTTTGACCCCTGGTCAAGTCTTGTCATCTAGGGCTACTTATCGACTGTCCTCCATCTCTAGGCATGTGGGTCTCCCTGCCAGATTCAGACCACTTTGGTTCATTTTGCCCACAGGGCCTGACATGTTTTGAGTTGGAGTATTCCAATTGGTTTGATGAAGTGGAGGTGTGCCCTGACCCCTCCTCGTCTTAGGAGGTGGGGCAAGGCTGCTCCCTTGACAGGCTTTAGCTTTCTGACCCTTGTGGTTATATTTGGCTTCGGCATATTGGGACTTCATTTAGCTCCAGAACAGGTATCGGAGAATGTGGCGTGTTAGAATCATGAGCATTAACCACCAAATTAATGTTTTCTACAGGGGCAGTTGTTGGCAGTCCAGTTGGAGGGTAGTGAGGCTCTAATGGCAGTCTGCGCTCGGTAAGCGCTATTTCATGGATCAATGCCGACTCAGCCCTTAATAAGAAGGCATCTAGTGTTCCTACCACACCCTGGCCTGATAGCTACTTATGCGTACTCATAGATTAATACAGACCTGAGGGGGTGTGACTAAGGCGTGTCTACTGTTTTTGGATTTTGTATTAGGGAAAGTGCCCCGAGGGAGGAGAGTCAGTCTAAGGCAGTCCAGCTGGAGATGCAGTTAGACAGGGGGTTTTAGTGGGAACTAGGCATGTGTTGAAACCTCTAGTTATAGCTGTGGCTTGTGTGATTGGATTGTGGGGTTTGATAAGAGCTTACAAGTGGTACAAGGCCAGCAGATTGGAGAGATCGCTGAGAGTGCAAGAGAGACGAATGGAGAGGCTGCAGGACAGTCAATATCGTAACCTTAAGAACATGGAAATGCTCCGGAGAGGAAGAGTGACAACAAGTTCTGTTTAAGTGGGTTTTTTCCGCAAGGATGGTGTAGTTTGTGTTGACACAGGTCATCAAAGGGTGGGACTGATAGAGCGCCATGTTATTTTGAAAATTGTAGGGGTGCACTACAACCACTCGTAGTCAGCACCCGCATATTTAGAGGACTGTATTAACGTCTGATTCTTAGACATGTAGAACTAATCGAGTGTACTGCAAAGTGTAGAAGTGTGCTCATATCAATTGAAGACTAATGTAGTGCCATATTCGAGAATATACCTTAAGTAACGCAGAAATCATTGCTTTGTGTTTAAAATGTTGCATTAGATTTGAACATGCCATTTTAAAGCTACATGTGTAGGTTGCCTGTTAAAAAAACGTGTGATGCTCTAACATGAGAAAGAATAATGTTTAGAAATGTAATGAAAGAATACTTTAGAATGGTTTAAATGTAATGCTTATGTTGTTGTATTAGAAATGCATTTAAAAGTGTAAAGGCCTGAGACATGAAATCGACAGCAGAGGCCTAACTGTATTTTCTTGGTTTGGCAAACGTTACAGGTTTGAGAAATGGTTTCCTTGGGAAAAGGCTCCTTTCCACAGTTGAATTTGAAATGTAACTTAGAGGGTGTTTAGGATTGTGTGTCATGCATTTCTTTTGCAGGTGCAAGGCCACATAGCTTGTTGGGTAGAATAATTCATTGTTTTAGGAGTTAGATTGGTAGGAGTGAGAACGAAGGGAGTCTACTGGAATGCACAATTGCAACATTTGGCGGAGAAGGTGCCTGGGACCCAAGGACACAGCAACGGTTTTTGAACAAGGATGGAGTCTTGATGGAAAACTCCAGAAGCCAGCACCTGCCCAGAGGGGGTGTGACTAAGGCCTGTCTACTGTTTTGGGATTTTGTATTAGGGAAAGTGCCCCGAGGAAGGAGAGTGAGTCTAAGGCAGTGCAGCTGGAGATGCAGTTATACAAGGGGTTTTAGTGGGAACTAGGCATGAAAAAGGAAGGAGCATCTTAGAACGAGCTCAGTAGCTTTGGCTACTCACCTGGAAAAAGTGAATGTGCTTCTTAGGGAGTCTTCACAGATGTTAGTGTTAGAGCTAGTGTAGGGACAGATTAATCTTTTCTTTCCCTTTGGAGCAGATGCACTCAAGACTTCAAATGGGAAGAATTATTGTATGCCTAATGCTTCTTGAACTTACACTGCTTTTCATTTTGAGTCATCTGAGACTCCTGCATAGGATTATGTTTGTATTAGTGGAAGTTTATTTCTTGAACCTCTTGCTGAGGTGCTTGTATGTTCAGTTATTTTTGACTTTGTAATAAATCTTTAAACTACTTCGTAGTTAGTGGTCGTTTGGATTGGGATGTATTTGGTCTTTGGAAAACTGTCATAAGTATGAAAGTAGAGAACTTCCCTTTACACTTCTTAGCAGACAAAAAGGTTCAGTTGGGCAGGGATTCCAATGATTGGTAAGGAAAAAATCTATACGAGAATCCCAGCGTCATTAGAACTAAAGAAAAAGTTCACAATAGGTGGAAAAAATAGGTTCAACTTCCTCATTGACTGGCCTGTGTTCTCAGAATCCATCAAAAGACGGCCCCTAACAGCAGAGACAGAGAAAGCAGCAGCTTCCTAAATTAAATTCCAGGAATGACATGCATCACAATCTAGGGTGAAAAATCATCCCAGTGTGAACAGCTCCAGTGCAGAGAAAAAAACAGGGTAGCCAGGTGCTTATGCTACTACAGACATGCTGTACAACCCAGCTACTAAATTGAGCTGATCATGCTCTAAATATTCACTCACGGGAAATGGGATCCTAAAATCAGTGAAAACTTAAGAGAGCAATTATCATTTTTTGGACCACCCGGAGATATTATTGTCTGTTTCAGAGAAGGTAATCAGAATTTCTAAGAGGGATGCTAACACGTTAACCAAGACGCTTCAGCATTTAAAAGAGGATTCTATGATTCTGCCAGTCAGACTTACAGGAGAGGTAATGGAGGGGTGGAGGGGGGTAGGGAGAGGGGGGAGATTTGGATGCAAGTAACATTTCCGGAGAAAACTCGGCCATTGAAGGAGCACATGAATTTCACAGTTGTCAGTGAATGTAAATATTTCCAACAGCGATTAACCAAACGTCCTTTAAATCTGAATGTACAAGTTTGCCCTTAGTGCCAACTCCAATGATCAGTACACGTTTGAAAACTGGGGACGTTCTAGCTTTCCCGTACAACTTGTTAGATTAGATAGGTTTTTCAATGTCATCTTTGCAAACACTAAATCTGGCAGGGTCTTGTTAACGCACTTAAATATTAAGGGAGCTTAAATATTAAGGGGGTTTGATCTGGAAACAATATTTTCTTTTTTTCTTTTTTTTTTGTTCAATAAGTTTATTACATTTTAAGAAGTATAAGAAATAGTTAAATACAATACATAGCGATACAATCGAAATCCATAGGCACAGTACTTATGATTAAATCAATTACAAATAATTCCCGCAAACAATATAAAGGTGAAATATAAGAAGAAATGTCAGTGAACCAAAATATCCGTAAACGGTATCACTATTATGAATGGAAGAAGTAAAAAGAGAGAAAAAGAAAGTAGAAAAGAAGACAGCAAGAAGAAGGAAAAAGAGAAAGGGAAAGGAAGGATCCACTGCAGTACTACAAACACACACCACACAAATAACAGACAGCAATCAAGTAGATGACACAAAAGGATACTGGTCAACCAAACCCTTCTAGGCCAAATACATATAAGCGTCCAGAGCTTTCCAAACATTACTAGAGATAGTAGGGGTAAGATGAGCCACATCAACTGAAATGTGTGCGCTTCGTAAAAAAGAAACCCATGCCCACCATGTATGATGTGATACGGATGAAAAAGACTTCCATTCCATAAGAATTACCTTAACAGCAACTGTCAATAAAAGATCAAGCAATTGCAAATCTAAGGTATCCCAAGGTAAAGGCACTCGGGAAGCTAATGGGCCCAATAGGACCATGGGGAAGAAAAGCTGAAAATCAGTATTAAAAATTAATATAAGATGTTTATTTATGAGATCCCAGAAGGGTTGTAAAAGAGAACAGGTAAAAAACATATGCGGATAATCGCCAGTAGCCGGACCAGAGCTCCAACAGAGATCATCATTCTTCAAGTTTAGCGAATGCAAACGCACAGGAGTCCAATGGAGAAGGTGATGGAGCGAGATAGAAAACAAAATTTTGTTTAAACTCGCGAAGTCACATTTCCATAACATGAATAATAATATTAATGATTTGTGATATGTCGTGCTAATACAACTTAGATTAAACTTTACACATGGGGGGACTAACATGTGTGCTCATAAACGTGCATAATTGTTGCATCTTTTTGTTCGTGCAAAATAATAAAATAATTTATTGTTTTCGTTTTTTTTGTCATTACTAACTGCTGCAAACTTAAAAGAAGCATGTGCTTGTTTTGCTTTTCCTTGTCTGTGTGATGTTATTTCTACTATTCTAGGTGCATATGAGTCTCATGGAATAACGGAGACTGGTAGATATAAACGCTGCTTTATTTGTTTGCAATGGCTAGGTAACATTTTGATTAATCGGGTGGGTTAATTAATTAGTAAATCTTGGGGTGGATACAGAATCTACATTATTTCTTACATTAATACTTTTCTTGTGTTTGTTTTATACTAGAAATCATAAGTTGCCTGCTTTTGGGCCTAGTCACTTGAGTCGCAGAAAAGAGCTGACTTGTAATTCTGCAAAAGTCACGAGACGCCCATTCTGAATTAAAGCGTTTATCAAAGCTGCATTCACAAAGCAAAAACTAATGTGCTGTCATCATTCTGTCGGACATGGCCAAGGTCGAAAGTGAACATTTTGTCAGCCTTAACTTGGCATCCGCGGAAGTTGCTTGGACGTAGTGAGAACAAATTTGAACATTTGTTGCAAACTCAGGAAGCTCCTGGTTTCACGTGGAAGAGACAATGGTCTTTATGAAACATGATTTAATGGAACTTTTTGAAAAGTGGGTGACATGTCACTTGTCACTCTCAGCCAATGGGACGTCGAAGATTTCTGAAAACTTTCCTTTGCGTAGTTTAGTTAGCGTAGAAAGGTATAAAAAGTCATGCCCTTAGGGATGGGCTGGCTGCTGCTTTCTGACTTTCCGATAAGGGTGATGTGCTGTCGGACTTTGCGTGGAGCACGTAAGAATCCTCAAAGAACTTTTCTTTAATTTCTATCTATTTAGCTCAGTTAGGGAATTAGGTTTTAGAAATGCTAAACTTTAAATATTCACTTTGATTTTGATTCACTTGCTTAAATTGTATTTTTCTCATATTTCTTTACAATCATGCTTGCTTTATTGCAAATAAAATTCATTTATAAAACTATCAACTTATATACCATAATTTAGTAAATAAAATCTTACTTTTGACAAACAAGCTGGTCTTGCTTATTCAGAAGTGTAGGTTACTATTAGCTAGATCACGTCGCCAATGGTGGTCATCTAAATGGTTAAGTTTTATTCTAATGACAATATTCCTTTCGCAGATGTATAAAATGTATATAGTTTGTAGATAATGTGTATATAGGTTTAATCTGACCACCTGATTCAGTAGGCCCAAAATATGTCAAGTTTATAAATGGGTCCATATTTAGTATAGAATTTTGTTTATAGGTTATGAAGTTGGGTAGCGTTGTTTATGATATATTTTCTATAGGCCGCTGGATCAATTCTCTGGTAGCAGAAATTGATGGTTGCTAAGAGTAACCAAGGTAATATGGTGGTTGCTAAGGGTTACTAAAGTATTATGGTATGGAAATAGGATCGATGTTTTAACACATGTTGAGTTCGTTTTTCGTGCTATCTGTAAGATATACCGGTATAGATTGTGTGGCGAGAAATTAGTCACGCAAGCCATCTGTTCTGTTTGTAGTGATATCGCCGAGTATCACAAGAGGTATCGCCGTGTACCATAGTGTTGTCGCCGAGCAGCACAGTTTTAGGGCTAGGTGTAAATCTTGTATAGTGAGGGTTTTCTAAGAAATTAGAGCAGCATGAGAATAGGGACAAAGCGCCTTCCATAAAACTCACTGTGATGAGAGTATTAGTTATATCCGAGCTTGAGTGAAGGGTAAATTAGCGTCGGTGCATGATTATCTATAAACAGGTTAGAGTCCTGTACGGGTACATGTTTCATATCTATAAACAGGTGAGAGCCCTGTACGGATAACGTCGTTATTTTACTAACGGTGCATGATCTCTATAAACAGGTGAGAGTCCTGTACGGATTTCATGCGTGTTTGAAATTAGGGAAATTTCAGTGTGAAAGTGCGAGTTTGAATTGTATTTTATGTTCAAGTGGAACTCTTAGAACTTTCACTTCGCGGTGGGTTCAGAGCAAAGCGAGTTCATAATTATACGTGTTAGAAGGGTGGGGTAAGGTTACTCTACTAACAATTGAATATTATCCTTAGTGTGAATAGCGCCGTCTATTCCGAAGTGTGGATACTTGAATGTATGTAAACTATCCTAAATAGTGAAACGAACAGATGTTGTCTTTATAGTCATTGTTAAGAATTAATTTACACTGAAAAGTGTTCTTAAAATGGCGCTGTGAAAAGATTTTGTGAAGGAGGGGTAAGCGCCAGGAGTGAGAAACGAGAAACCGCAGCTGCTGTGTACGTCACAGAGCCGCGCTGGGATTGGGTGACCTACGTCACAAGCTATATTCTGATTGGCTCTTGAGTCTCTGACGGCCTGTGAGCTGATTGGTCTTTCGGAAAAACTCCAAATTTATTGGTTGAGCAGAAAAGTGACGTAGCTCAACTGTCATTGGCTTGTTGGTGTGTTTCGCGCACGGATTGGTTGTTTTACGGAACATCCCGGAAATATTTTACGAACGATTTTGTGAATTAGATTTAACTCTTAAAAATGAGTTATCATTTTAAACATGTTGAGAAAAAGCCAACATTATTTCAGAAGTTTAAGAATTTATTTTCACCTGACAAGAAAATAGAAACGCGAGGTGGTAAACTACTTCATAAGTATAAAACACCTGCAGCGTACATGGAAGGTGAATATGGATATCATACTGTCTTATGGTTCGATAGTTGGAAACGCTATACTAAAAACGACGGTGTTTTAACTTGGCCTGATGATGGTTCATTTAATGTAAAAGTTTTAAGAAATTTACGAGAGAAAATGAATGCTCTTGTTCCGAAACCGAGACCAACTCAATTTGAAGCTTTAGTTGAGTGGGAAGACGAGATGTATCAGTTACAAAGAGAAGCTAGTGGAATTAAAAGACCTTCTAAAAATCCACCTTGGAAAAGAGAAACTCATGAAGATAGATTGCGAATGTGGAGACAGGGAAACATGAGTGAAGGATTGTATTTAATTCATGAAATGGTAATGGGTACTCCTACAGGGAAATCTATGGAAAGTGAATCTGAGGATGCAGTTATGGAAGAAATATATACAACTGCTAGAAAGAATCAGCCTTTGAGACCTCCTAGATCATGGTCTACTCCGGTGGTTTCTACTGAAACTTCACCGAGTGCACCTCCAATTAATGAAGCTCCTAAACTTTATCCAAATAATTGTGAAATCATTGAAACTCCTAGAAGACCAGAATTCGAGAATGCTCGAAATGAAGGTAGACATTTTACAATGGCTCCAAGAGCAAGAGAACCTCCAAAAGATTATTCAAGAGAGGCAAGAAATGTTGAAGATGTTGATTATAATGAATATATAAGATCTAAAGAAGAATTAATAAAAAGAATGACAAAAGGCATGGAAGCTGTGACAGTTCCAGTAACAATTGGTCCTGTTCAGCCCGTATTTGATCAAAAGGAAACAAACAAAACTGGATTAACTATTCCTTTAAATACAGAAATTCAAAAGGCTGCTGAAAAATTTTATTCAGACTTATCTGAAATAAACTCTTCTAAATCGAGAATGCCTGATTTAACCTTTAATGAGGATTTATCTCCAAAAACACCAATGGGTGCTATATCAGATATAGGGAGTCCTGAAGTCAGGGTAACCACACCAAAACTTGATGTGGCCAAATTAAAAGCGAATATCGAAGAATTAATAATTGGAACAATTGGTCCAGATAGTTTAAATTACTATCGAGATGATGAACTACTGTTCATTTGTAAAAGCATCCAGTGGAAAACGAAAAACAAATATGATCAACTAGAGGATCTAGCAGCAGAACTTGAAATTGATGTGAGCAAACAAAAGAATTTTGCGAAGCATTACAGATTAGACTTTTCAGAAAGTGACATCGAGAGTTTAAACTCAATGGGAAGAATAGTTCATATTAAAGATTTGATTGTCTATATCAAAAAGCTAGGAGAACTGAATAAATGGAGAGTAAAATGGACGAAAAAGAAGGAAGATGAAAGATTGGAAAAATTGTCAAAACAATTTCCAATGAGAGAAATTGCAGGTGGAGGATATGTTCATGTCCCTTGGTCGAGACAGGACATTCTGTTATTTACAAATGACTTTCCGAAATTGAGGGAGAAACCAGTTGAGTGGTACAGGCAAGTTGATAGATTTATCAAAGTGTCAAAAGTTCTGTGGATTGATTTAGATGGATTTTTTGACATTGTCGTTCCATCTGATCTTTGGACAGAATGCAAAATATCGATTAGTTGGCCAAAAACAGAACCTGAGCGAATCAAAGAAACAGGTGCTCCAAATCCACTTGTAATGGATTTCTATGAGAAAGTAATTGTTTGGATGAAAAACAAAATTCCACCCAAAGAAGTCGATTGGGTTAAAATAGAAAGGACAGAACAGGAAACAAAAGAATCAGTCCATTCTTTTTATGAAAGACTACTGTTAATCTTTAAACAATACAGTGGTTATGAAAAATTAGATGAAAAAGACATGAGCCATTTTGTCTATAGATTTGTTTATGGACTAAAACCTGAAATTGGAGAAATGATCAGAAATAGTATTGTCGGATGGCAATCACTATCTGTAGATGATATTCTAAGAAAAGCAAAGTATTGTAGCGATGAAATAGAAGTAAAACAGAAGAAGCTGAAAGAGAAAGCCATGTTGGCTCAGGTAAAGGTGGCTGAGCAACAGATTGCCAGCATGGGTAATAAGAACACTAATTTTGTTCAAACTGGAAATACAAACCAGATACAAGGAAAGTTTAAAGGTAATAATTTCCCAAAGAAATTTAGCCCAAAGATTGAGGAGTTGAAACAAAGATTACCTTGTTTTAATTGTGGCGAAATTGGACATTGGAGAGACGAGTGTCCTCATCCTCCTAAAAACTTAAAGAATCCCTTATTGAATCCACAGATGCAGAATGGTGTTGACCTGCAGCGACAGCTACAGATGCAACAGGGGTTAAACGAATTTAATATTCAGCGACAGTTACAGCAACAGCAACAACAGGTGAATAATCGTCAAGACCAATTGCCACAACCACCTTTTCCGAATTGTGGGGGAGTTCAAAAATATAATCCAAACGTGGGATTTCAGGGAAGTGAACAGGTAATAAAACCACAAAAACAGCAAAAGCAGCAAAGGGTTCAAATGCAAAATGCTTCACAACAATTTTTATTAGCAGAAAGTCAAGACAGTGATTCTGATGATTATTGTTGACGGTGCCCGAGAGAGGAGGAAGAGTGTGTTGTTGGAGCCACCCTTGAGGTTGACCAGTCTGGTCCTTTTGTAAACGGGAAAGTTAATGATGTAGACATCACTTTTCTAGTGGACACTGGTGCTACCCGTTCTACTGTTAGATCAGTGGAAATTGAAAACCTACCTCTCTCTGGGGATACCATCCAAGTTGTCGGAGTAAGTAATCAGCAAATTAAAACTGACTTAACTGATCCAGTACCAGTTGAAATTGGAAATTACAGAGACAAACACAGATTTGTGGTTTGTAATAGTAGTCCAGTGAATCTATTGGGCAGAGACATCCTATGTAAAATGAATTGTAGAATATATTGTTCTCCTGATGGAGTTGAGTTACAAACAATGGAGGAAGATGGTTTATACAGAATGACAATGATGATGATGGAAGCAGAAGAAACAAAATTGTTTCCTGCATTTGAAGAAAAAGATTTACCTGAGGAACTCAAAGAAACAGTGAAATCTGAAATATGGGATTTTACTGGAAATGAGATGGGTCTGATGAAAAACGTAGATCCAGTAAAAATTACATTGAAACAGGGAATAGAATTTCCAAACACTCCACAATATAAAATGAAAACAGAAACAATTGAAGGTATTACACCTATAATTGAAAAATTAATCAAGCAAGGTGTATTAAAAGAAATGGAAAGTAGCTCTTGTAATTCACCAATTATGGGAGTTAAAAAGTCTAACGGAACATTTAGAATCGTACAAGATTTGAGAAAGGTTAATCAAATTGTCGTTCCATGTTGTCCTGTGGTTCCAAATCCAGCAGTAATTCTATTTCAGATTCCACATGATGCTGAATGGTATACAGTCATTGACCTTTGCAATGCATTCTTTACTGTTCCCTTACATCCAGACAGTTATGAAATCTTTGCTTTCAGATTCCAAGGTAAGACCCTCGGATGGTCAAGAATCCCTCAGGGCTATACAGAAAGTCCTTCAATTTTTAACGAATTGTTAAAAAGATCATTAGAAGACCTAGACTTACCTGGTAGGTCTACGCTAGTGCAGTATATTGATGATTTGTTAATAGCTGCAAAGACAAGAGAAAATTGTGTAACAGACACAATAATTCTGTTAAATCGCCTTGCAGAAGAAGGACATAAAGTGTCCCCAGCAAAACTACAGTTTTGCAAACAAGAAGTAAAATATCTTGGTCACAGAATTGCAAAGGGAAAAAGACAAGTAACAATAGAAAGAATAAAAATGATTCAAGCAATGTTACCACCAAGAACACAAAGACAGGTCAGAATGTTCTTGGGAATGGTTGGTTACTGTCGACAATGGATAAGTGGATTTTCAGTAATTGCAAAACCACTACAAAGACTGACAAAATCAGATGTAAAAGATCCAATTATTCTCAATGATGCTGAGATGGACTCTTTTGAGAACCTGAAAAAGAGCTTATGCCAAGCTCCTGCTTTAGGTATGCCAAATTATGAGAAAGATTTCGAACTGTATTGCAGTGAGAGAGAAGGATGTGCATTATCTGTGTTAATTCAGAGACACGGAAATTTAAAGAAACCTATTGCATACTTCTCTGCAGTTCTTGATCCAATTGCTAAAGCATTACCAGGTTGTTTGAAAGCAGTTGCAGCTACAAGTATCAGCCTCGAACAAAGTGAGGGGATCATTATGGGATTTCCAGTAAAAGTTTTTGTGCCTCATTCAGTTGAAATATTACTGACAAGAGGTAAGACTCAACATTTAA
The DNA here is from genome assembly GCF_964261635.1 of Lissotriton helveticus. Taxonomy (NCBI): domain Eukaryota; kingdom Metazoa; phylum Chordata; class Amphibia; order Caudata; family Salamandridae; genus Lissotriton; species Lissotriton helveticus. Next base: position 218,887,184 of record NC_136060.1, read on the forward strand.
CAAGTAGCAGATTGACAAAATATGAGAAAATCATACTGGGAGCAGATAATGTTTCGATTTCAAGATGTTTAAATTTGAATCCTTCTACATTACTGCCTGATTCTGAAATTGTTGATGACATTGAAACAGAACATGAATGTTTAGATGTCATGGAATTCTGCACTAAACCAAGAAAAGACATCAAAGACAGACCTTTGTCTGAATCGGATTTTGTCTACTTTGTAGATGGGTCATGCTTAAGATCCGAAGGAGGTGTCTTAAAAGCTTCATATTCAGTTTGTACAGTCGTAGATGTTGAAGAAGCATCATGTCTTGAAGGAGTTCGTTCAGCACAAGTGGCTGAATTAATTGCTTTAATTCGTGCATGTGAAATATCAAAGGATATAAGAGTTACCATCATTACTGATAGTCAGTATGGGTACGGAGTTGTGCATGATTATGGACAACTCTGGTCACAGAGAGGATACATGACATCAGCAGGATCACCAATTAAAAATGCAGTTTTCATTAGGAGATTAATTGAAGCAATACAATTGCCAAAAGAAATCGCCATTGTTAAGTGTGCAGCGCACACTAGAGGAACTGATTATATTTCCAAGGGAAATGCCTTCGCAGATGAAACAGCTAAATACTGCGCAAGGAAAAATTATTCATATAATCGGGAGAGGAGTAAAGAAACTGATTCAAATTCATTAATGCTAACAACTGTTGTAGAAACATGGCATGAGATTAGAGATTTACAAAATGAAGCAGAAGATGAAGAAAAAGACTTGTGGTTAAGATCAGATTGTAGACCACGTGAAGAAGATGGAGTGTGGGTTTACAAAGATGGCAGAGTAGTCTTACCAAATTGTTTGATTGCTGACATGGCCAGATTATATCATGGTCCAGCACATCTAGGAAGAGATTCTATGGTTAGACTTTTCAGAGAAACATGGTTCAATACCAAGTTTAGAACTATTGCTGAATCTTTTTGTCAAAGGTGTTTGTCATGCCAACAAATGAATCCAAACAGAAAATCAGTGGTGGGGACAGGAATAATTGGTCGAGAAGGTGGTCCCTTTACCAGGTTACAAATGGATTTCATCGAAATGCCATTACACAATTGTTTGAAATATGTGCTTGTAATTGTGTGCTTATTTTCAAGATGGGTAGAGGCTTTCCCTACACGACATTGTGATTCAATTACAGTGGCAAAACTAATGCTCAGAGAAATCATCCCAAGATACGGTTTTCCAGTCACTATTGAGAGTGATGGAGGAAGCCATTTTGATAACAAACTGATGAAGTTAATTTGCGAAGCTTTGAGCATTGAGCAGAAAATACACTGTGCATACAGACCAGAGGCATCAGGAGTAGTTGAACAAATAAATGGAACAATTAAAAACAGAATTGGAAAAATGTGTCTTGAAACAGGTATAAAATGGACTGATGCTCTTCCACTTGTTTTAATGTCATTAAGAAGTACACCAGATAAAAAGACAGGTTTGAGTCCTCATGAAATTTTAATGGGAAGAGTTATGAGGCAAGCTTTTGTACCTGTAGGTAAACTGTTGAGCATAAATGACAGTGCTATTTTGGATTACTGTAAAAGGTTATCTGATATGGTAACTTCTGTGTCTAATCAGGTGGGAACTGAAGCTCAATCTGATGAAAAGGTTTTGACACATGATCTGAGACCTGGCGATTGGGTCAGAACGAAAGTACATCGGAGAAGGAATTGTCTAGGTCCTAGATGGCAGAAACCTAGGCAGATAATTTTGATCACTACTAATGCTGTAAAGTGCAGAGGATTGAAACGTTGGATTCATCCTAGTCATACTATTCCAGTACCAACTCCTGAGAGTTCTGATGTTGAAAGTGATACCACAGACGATTCTGATTCTGAAGCAGAAGGCGAAACAGAAGGTGAAATAATTCCAGATTCTGAAGATCGACAAGAAAGTCGACATCTGGAAACTGTGCCAGTGAATGGAAATTTGACAAGAAAAGACTTGGAAATAATTGAAATAGATTCTGAAGGTGAAGAGAATCTGTTAAAAGGAAAGATAACTGAAGATTCGGTTGTCTCCATTGAAGACAAAGAAGCTGAACAAAAAGAAGTTTCAGACCAGGAGAGTATCGAAAGGCAGAGAACAAACTCTGAAGTAAGGAACAAAAATCCGAAATCTGGGAAGTTGGGAGTAATTGAGGAAGAGGAGGAGAACGAATTACCAAGTACCAGTGATGGAAGACAAAGTGAAGTTCCTGAAGGAGTGAAATTGCCGAATAGAGAAGTTCCTGAGTCAATTGAAATTTCAGACTACGAAACTGAAGAAAGTGACGTGGAAGGTGAAAGTGAAAACAGAAAGAAAAGGACTTGGAAGTCAGAATCAAATAATTCTGAACCAAAGAAGAAGTACGTGAGAAAAGCAGACTACTGGCCAGGTGGAAGATTGAGAGTCAGACTGATCAAAAAGCCAAAAGAACAAGTTGAAGAAATAAGTAGTCAAAAGAGTCCTGGAAAAGAAGTTGGAGTTGGAAGAAAAATTGAAGTGATATCGAGAAAAGGGAAGAGAATAATAAGACCAAACCAAAAATACAAGTCTCCTGAGTGGACTTACTTAGTAATTCCACCTGTTATTGACATATATGATAGTAGTGAAGAAGAAAACGAAATCCAAGAAATTAGTGACAATGATTGAAGTACAGAAATATTAAATTGGCAGAAGGCTGAAGAAAATTTGTTAGTTGACACAAGGTCGAAGAAAAACTGTTTAGTTGAAGAAAACTTATGTATGACATAAGGTCGAAGAAATCTTGTTTAGGGTTTTAAAAAAAAAAAAAAAAAAAAAAAATATTTTAAAAGGGGGGTGTAAATATAAATTTAGAATTTTAAAATTTATTTTATTTTTTTTTGAGGCTAAAATTAACCAAGAATGCCTTATGTTAAGGAGAGCACTTCAAAGTATTCTGTTTTTAAAAGATGCTGTAAGATGACTCTGGTGTGTCTGCTCATTTTAGTTCTGCTCTGGTTGGTTCTAGCTGTAATTATCCCTTTGGAGATGAATAGAGAATTACACAAAGTTAACTTAACAAGCAAAGCTCTGGTTAGCCAAACTAAACATAGTGCGTCTGCAAAAGTTATTGATCATCAGCCTAACATTCATCAAGATAAATCAATTGGTGATTTTTCAAGTAATACATTCACAAAGCTATTGAGTGAATATGTTAAGGTAATGGATGCAAAAGACTGCTATGTCTGCGTTAAGTTACCTGCTTCTGTTTCTGAGGGAGTAACATATAATATGCTTCCTCTCACTTATGCTGTAACATGTAGTGTATTAACTAGTTTATTTTATCAAACTGGACGTTTAGAATATTACTATTCAAATTATGATGACATTTTTGCAAATATTAAGATTGATAATGCTTTAAATAAGCATAAGAAAGCAAAACAAATGAGAGAATTTTTCCTTGTTACTAACGAACTCACTTACGAGTATGCTTACAAGAATAATCTAACATGTAAATTAAGTGCTGAAGGAAAGAAATTTTTGAACATGGTTGAGGAGAGAAGAGCAATTTATAAGAGGAATGAATTAGTCAAGCAGACTAAGTCAAGCTTCTGGCAGAGAGAGGATGAGAAATTAAATGGCAAAATGCTTGAAAATATTGCAATTCACATAGACAAACCAGTTAGTGGAAAACTTTGCATTAGAAGAGATAATACACTTTTTGATAATTATTTTGTAGGTGCAAGTAACTGTGAAGATACTTATCAGATTATGGGAGGTTGGGGATTCAAAGGTGGAAAGGATCCAATCTTTCCTGGGATTTATTTTGTTTGTGGTGACAAAGCCTACTACAACCTTCCAGACCACTGGTATGGAACTTGTTATGTGGGAATTGTTTTTCCTAAAGTGTTTCATGTTGACAGAGATTCAGAAGGATTGTTTAAAATTCATAATTATGTAAATAGAGTTAAAAGAGAAACTTTTACTGAAGTTCTGGGAGATATTTTTCAAGCTGTAATACCTTTTGTTGGTATAACCCTAAATGCAGGGAGAATCAGAAAATTGTCCACTATAGTTGATAGATTATCAACTGACACTGCTGATGGATTTCAATTAGTGAATGTTGAAGTTATTGCAATTAGATCTATGGTAATTCAAGACCGCCTTGCTTTAGACATACTCCTAGCAAAAGAGGGAGGAGTCTGTGGCATTTTACATGTACAACATTGTTGTACATATATACCTGATGAAAGTAAGAATATTGAAATGTATATTAAGAATATTACACAAATGCATTCAGAGATAATTCCTTTAGAAGAAGATGATTTTACAGGGAAACTTTCAAAAAGGTTTCAAGCAATTAAAAACTGGTTTCATAATATCGGAAGTTCAATTCTTGGCAAGATTCTGGCACCTTTGATTATAATAGTATTCATTTTTATTTTGACCAAAATAGGTTGTTTGTTACATAAAAGAAAGAAACAGTTGAAAGAAAAGAAAAGAATCTATAAACTCAGAAAAGAAGAAGAAAGAGAGATCGAATTACAAGAGTTACATAGAGAGCGTTATGCTAATTCCAAAGATTATGCAGAAACAGACTTTTAGGTTTACTGATACAAATGAATTTGAATCGATTTCTTAAAAATATAAATTATCAAAATTTTGAGTGCTGGTGTGGTGATTTGTTAATCACCAGATGAGGGAGTTGATGGAGCGAGATAGAAAACAAAATTTTGTTTAAACTCGCGAAGTCACATTTCCATAACATGAATAATAATATTAATGATTTGTGATATGTCGTGCTAATACAACTTAGATTAAACTTTACACATGGGGGGACTAACATGTGTGCTCATAAACGTGCATAATTGTTGCATCTTTTTGTTCGTGCAAAATAATAAAATAATTTATTGTTTTCGTTTTTTTTGTCATTACTAACTGCTGCAAACTTAAAAGAAGCATGTGCTTGTTTTGCTTTTCCTTGTCTGTGTGATGTTATTTCTACTATTCTAGGTGCATATGAGTCTCATGGAATAACGGAGACTGGTAGATATAAACGCTGCTTTATTTGTTTGCAATGGCTAGGTAACATTTTGATTAATCGGGTGGGTTAATTAATTAGTAAATCTTGGGGTGGATACAGAATCTACATTATTTCTTACATTAATACTTTTCTTGTGTTTGTTTTATACTAGAAATCATAAGTTGCCTGCTTTTGGGCCTAGTCACTTGAGTCGCAGAAAAGAGCTGACTTGTAATTCTGCAAAAGTCACGAGACGCCCATTCTGAATTAAAGCGTTTATCAAAGCTGCATTCACAAAGCAAAAACTAATGTGCTGTCATCATTCTGTCGGACATGGCCAAGGTCGAAAGTGAACATTTTGTCAGCCTTAACTTGGCATCCGCGGAAGTTGCTTGGACGTAGTGAGAACAAATTTGAACATTTGTTGCAAACTCAGGAAGCTCCTGGTTTCACGTGGAAGAGACAATGGTCTTTATGAAACATGATTTAATGGAACTTTTTGAAAAGTGGGTGACATGTCACTTGTCACTCTCAGCCAATGGGACGTTGAAGATTTCTGAAAACTTTCCTTTGCGTAGTTTAGTTAGCGTAGAAAGGTATAAAAAGTCATGCCCTTAGGGATGGGCTGGCTGCTGCTTTCTGACTTTCCGATGAGGGTGATGTGCTGTCGGACTTTGCGTGGAGCACGTAAGAATCCTCAAAGAACTTTTCTTTAATTTCTATCTATTTAGCTCAGTTAGGGAATTAGGTTTTAGAAATGCTAAACTTTAAATATTCACTTTGATTTTGATTCACTTGCTTAAATTGTATTTTTCTCATATTTCTTTACAATCATGCTTGCTTTATTGCATATAAAATTCATTTATAAAACTATCAACTTATATACCATAATTTAGTAAATAAAATCTTACTTTTGACAAACAAGCTGGTCTTGCTTATTCAGAAGTGTAGGTTACTATTAGCTAGATCACGTCGCCAATGGTGGTCATCTAAATGGTTAAGTTTTATTCTAATGACAATATTCCTTTCGCAGATGTATAAAATGTATATAGTTTGTAGATAATGTGTATATAGGTTTAATCTGACCACCTGATTCAGTAGGCCCAAAATATGTCAAGTTTATAAATGGGTCCATATTTAGTATAGAATTTTGTTTATAGGTTATGAAGTTGGGTAGCGTTGTTTATGATATATTTTCTATAGGCCGCTGGATCAAAGGTTGACAGAATTTTTTTTAGATTGGGCTAAAGAAGGGCGATCTTATCACGGAGAGAACATTTCCCAATCAACTGCCAGGTTTCCGGCGAAATATGGTCAGTAAGATCCTTATCAAAATGATGTAACCATTTTTGTTGGGTAACAGTATGTAAGGCAGATGAAGTAGAAGACAGACATTTATACATTTTTGAAGCCACATGACCAGATCGAAGCCACAAGGAAAATAACATAACAGTAGGAGAATTGGGCTCCAGGCGTACTTTAGCAAGAGCTACTTTAATTTTTAGAAAAGTATAGAAGACCAAATTGGAGAGCAAGAACTGTTGAGCTAAAGAGGAAAAGGGCAACGGATCATTATTGGAGTCATACAAATGACGAACTAAAGTCACTCCTTTAGAAGTCCAGTAAGGGATCAAAGCGGGATCAATAACAAATTTTAATCTAGGATTACACCATAAAGAAGACCACCTTGTATTATGAATCGGGGTAGCCACTTTTTTATCCACAGACTTAACTGCTGCAATAGTATCTAAGATAATTGAGCGGGAAAAAGGAATAGATAAAGTGGATGTGGTTAAAAAGGAAGAAAGTGGTATGTGAAATGAGAGATGTTGCTCAATAAACACCCAAGAAGGCGTGTGAACAGGAATCGAGGAAAACCACAAAGCACCTTGGGAAGCTAAAAAAGCCACCTGGTATTTCTCCCAATCAGGAAAATTACAACCGCCCATCTCATAAGGTTTCCTCAAAGACTTATACGCAATTCTAGCCCTCTTATCACTCCAGAGAAACTTAGAAGTAATGGAGTCAATCTCACGAAAAAAGGAAGAAGACAATTTCACTGGAAGCATAGAAGAAACAAAGTTAATAATAGGAGTAATCATCATTTTTAGAGTTTGGATATGACCCCACCAAGAGATATGTTTAGGGGACCAAGTATCTAAAAGTTGACGAACTTTGAGTAGAGTTTGCGCCTCATTATATGCCACCGTATCATAGAGAGTACCACAAAACCAAATTCCTAGATATTTGAGATGTTTAGATTACCACTTAAAGCCAGCAGTACCCATATGCGCTGGGAAACAATAAGCATTCAGGGGGAACATCTCAGTCTTGTCTCTGTTAAGCGTATAACCAGAAACCTTAGAAAAACTAGCAATAATATCTGTAAGTGCGGGAATAGCTGAAACAATATCATCTGAAAAAATAAGAACATCATCCGCGTAAGCCGCTTTTTTTATGCAATGCGGACCAAAAGTAAACCCCTTGATATCCGGATGGAGATCAATTAGTCTAAGAAGAGGATCAATAGCTAATAAAAACAAAAGCGGGGATAAGGGACAGCTTGACGGGTCCCTTGACGTAGACTGAAAAACTCAGAGGTAGCCCCATTGACACGGATATTCGCTCTCGGCTGGGCATCTTGGAGAAAAGGCCAAGATACCTTATCAAAAGCCTTCTCGGCATCTAAGGCTAGAGCAGCAGCTGGAAGCGTAAACCGCTTAGCTGTACCTAGAATATGGCAGAAGGTACAGATATTATCTCTAGCAAGTCTACCCTTCACGAACCCCGTCTGAAAAGAATGAACTAAATAAGGAATATAAGATTCTAACCGCTTGGAAAGAATCTTAGCAAATATTTTAGCCTCCATATTAAGAAGGGAAATAGGGCGAAAGTTTTTAGGGTCTGAGATATCTTTCCCGTCTTTTGGAATTACTACAATAGTAGCATCCGCCGCAGTACCTGAAACCGAGCTCTCGTGAATAAACACATCAAAAACAGCTTTAAGACGAGGAACCATAGCGGGGAGAAAGGTCTAGTAAAACATGATGGGATAACAATCTGGCCGAGGGGCTTTAACAGACAGAGTGGACTTGATAGCATTTGTAATTTAAGCAAATGTGATTGGGCCACCCTATTTCTCTTCATCCGCTATAGATACAGACTGAAGAGGAACAGTTTTTAAAAATTCCTGGCAAGCGTCAAACGACGACTAGTGGGGGTATAGAGAGAACTATAAAAATCCCGAAACACCTCAAGAATTTCCTTAGTCTGACATTTTTTAATACCAGATCTGTCAGTAAAAGAAGAGATTTGAGAGGATTTAAAGCTAGACTCCTGAAATTTCAAAGTCGCGGCTAGAATCTTACCAGCCCGATTCTTCAAGAGTAACCGTTTGGATTTCTGAGCCTGAACTCCAATTTGAGCTCTCTTGGTAAAGATAGTGTTGTAGGAATATTTCAAATTTTTAATGGATTGCAACAATTGTTTATCATTAGTACGTCGAAAAAGAAGCTCCTGTTGTTTAATACTATCAGCATTTCTTTTCGCCATAACTTTAATAATGTGTCCCCGGAGTGTATACTTAAAAGCGTCCCATAAAACCACCGGCGAACTAACTGAGCCTTCATTATCAGAAAAGAAATGTTCAATCTCATCTTGTATATTCTGAACTTGGACAACGTCATGGAGAACTTCCGTATTGAGTCTCCAAGAGGAAGGTTTTCTCTTAAGAGCGAGATTTAGGAGAGAAAAAGAAACAGCCGCGTGATCAGAGATAAGAATAGGATGAATGTACGGAGAAGATAAGTGCTGCACTAAAGACGAATGAACTAGGAGATAGTCAATACGAGAAAAGCTAGAATGAGAGGGGAAGAAGGAAAAATCACTACCTGTAGCGTTATGGAGATGCCAAATATCTTGGAGATTCACAGAAGAGCACATATTTAACAATTGTTTATGAGATCTAGGAGGGCGGAAAGAGAAAGACGAATTTCTATCCAGCACTGGCTCAAGTGGTAAATTAAAGTCACCACCAACGATTAAATTACAATTATGCGGAGTAAGAGCTAATTGTTTAATGATCTTTTGCCAAAAAGAAGGATCATCAGCATTTGGAGCATAAATGTTCAAAACATAAAGATCAGCTGAACCATTAGACAATCGAGATAACAACCAACGTCCCTCAGAGTCATGCTCAGCAGAAATGACTGACAACCCAGATTTTTTAGAGATAAGTGTTATGACCCCATTCTTCTTACCAAGGGCATCCGAACACATCACATCAAGAACCCACTCTTTCCGTAATAACAACGCTTCTTTATAGGAGACCTTTGTTTCTTGTAAGAACACTAAATCCGAAGACAGAGATTTACAATAATCAAGAACCTTAGCCCTCTTAACCGGATGGTTTAATCCCTTAACATTAAGGGAGACTACATTCAAACCAGACACAGTCTAACATAGAAATAAAAACCGAGCAAGAAGCATGGTAGAGGGATTAAGACGTCAAACAAAACACTTACCAAAGACCAACAGCTCTCTACACAAGAAGAAAGCACTACACGAGGATCCAGGAGGAAAAAGAGAAAGAAAGGGAATGAAGAGAAGAAGAAAAGAAAAGGAGAAAGAGAAGCACCAGAAAAGAATAGAAAGAGCAAAGGAAGAAGACCCACCAGGGGAGGTCTAAAGAGGACCAAACTCATACCAGGGGGGACATGGATGCGGGAAGCAAGCGGACTGCCGGGAAACAGACAATATGAAAATTAAAATTAACAACCCTATAATAGACAGAAAAGTAGGAGATAGGCATAAAAGGCAATAAAAGAAGCAGAGCAATGCAAAATTTAGAGCGAGATAGAAGGGAAAAATCTTAAGAGGCCTCTGAGCTAAATAAAAACAGGAATACAAAGGCGCAATACATAGTAAAATAAAGACATCATGAATATATATGAACAAGCAAAAATAATAAGAATAAGGCGATCTAAAAAGTAAACAGACAGCTAAATGAAAAGAATAAACAAATATCCTGTATATGGATCATAAGTACAAAATATGAAGAGTTAATGTTTAAGAAATACTATAAGAAAAAAACATCATGCAAAACTATGAGCCAGAAACGAACAATATAAATCATGAGAGGAGAAGAAAAAAAAATGAACTATATACATAGAGTATAAACAGTCAGTGAATTAATCAAACATAGCAATAGGCAGAATTAATTCTTAATAAATACTGTAATAGAAATCATCATGAATAAATATGAACCAGAAGTAACAATAAATAGAAATTCATCAAAAGAGCAAAAAAAAGAAATACATAGGGAAACATTTGGATAGAGTGTACAATGAGCCTATAAATTAAGGGAACATAATAAATAGGTGTGAATAATTTGAATAGATGTTGTACTATTAAAAAAACAACAGATATAAGAACGAACAAGAAACAGCGTTACAGAACATACCGTCCTAAGAGAATAAAGCATTCAAATATATGAACCAAGTATAAACCGAAGGTATATCCTAATCACAAAACAAAAAGATAGAATTAAACATATGATCAATAGAGACAAAGAGAAAGGAATCATAAAAAAAAATGAACAGAAGAGAGAGAAAAGCTGTCAACACACAAAGTACTTCCGACATGTAGAACAGGGAATCCATCAAGTGAACGGTGTTCATAATACAAAGATAGCATGAATAAAACCTATAACTACATAAGCAATATAGAAGTAGAAATAGTACAATAATCATTACATCAGAACGAAGAAGGGATAATTATGGTGTATAAGAAATAGATAGATACATTATCCAAGGTTATAGAGAGGTTAAATAGATAACCTTAATAGCAAGGAAACAAAAAGATAGAAAGTGAAATGAAATATCCGAAGCATACTGGTAAACAAAGGATCAACGATAAGGCCAGAAAAAAATGAACGAAAAACATAACTACATATAGAGTGAGAGACAATGCAGGGAAGGAAAAACAACAAGATAATACGAAGCAGGATAATACTACGCGAGGGGAAGACGAAGAGGCGAAAAATCCTGTCAATAAGCATAGAAACTATAAGAAGACAAAAGAACACCACATGAAGCGAATGTCAAAGATAATGACATTTAACAGTCAGAAAATAACACTAGTGTAGAAGGAAAATAACTGAGGACACAAAAAGAGCAACCAACACAGATGGAGTAATATACAAGAGAAGAAGAGACCAAAACAAAAAGGAGAACAAAGAAACCAATAGGCTACTAAAAAAGCACAGGTAAACATGATGATAGAAATACGAAAAGCAAGACACCTGAAAAAGTGGGATGAGCCAAAATCAACATGTAGCACTGAAACAGCGACATATTTCGGACAGAAATATGTAAGAATCCACACAAAGAAAGAAACACAAAGGGAATCAAGTTCCAGAAGAACCAGGAGCAGGAGAAGAAGGACCAGGAGCAGGAGAAGAATCCATCTGTGATTCAAATTGGTTATCTAAAAAGGAAGAAAGATCAGAAGGTTCATCAAAAATACGATATCGACCCTTAAAAGTGATACGAAACTTGGAATGACCAGCAAAGGAATAGGGGATGTTCATGTCCAAAAGACGTTTTCGCAGATTGAGAAATCCTTTCCTTTGAATTACAGTGTCTCTAGCAAAATCCTGTGAGATAGCAATCCGATGTCCTTCCCAAATCACCGATTTAACCTTCCTCATATGAGCCAAAATTTGTTCCGAATGATGATGACGCAGCGGTTTAAAAATTACCGCCCTCAGATAAGTTGAAGAATTGGGTTTGAACATAGGAACTCGATGAGCTCTCTCAATTTCAAAGTCTCTCTGAAAGGAAATTTCTATGGTAGAAGGATACCATTTGGATAGAAAATCAATCATTGAGGAGGCTGATTGTTCCCCATCTTCAGGAAGACCAAAATACGTAGATTACTCCTCCGATTACGATGTTTTTGCTCTGTAAGGTCTCTTCGCAAAGCCGCCATCGAACGTTCCATCTGCTGAAGAGCCCTCGAGTGTTGGTGTGTATTATCCTCCACCACACTGATTTGGGATTCTGCATTTGTAACCCTGACAGATAAGGCTTTAAAGTCACTCCTGATAGCTGCCACCTCAACTTGCAGTAAATCGGTATTAGTCTTGGTAGATTGTGCAATATCGTGTACAACATTTAGACGCGCCAAAATAGCATCCAAAGTGGTATTAGTATATTTCTGAGAGGACTCAGGAGTGGGGGACTGCTGTTTAGATCTTTTTAGAGTCCCTTTAGAGTCTTTATTATTGGGAGAAGGCCCCATGTTGTCCGCCATAGGAGCAGGTCCCAGTAAACGCTCCAAAAATGCACCTGAACAGGAATGCGTAGAAGGACAAATCAAAAATAGGCCAAAAGTGACACAAATGACACCTCACCAAGTCTCACTGAAAGTAAACACTCTATAATCAATAAGCTCAGACTATGGCTGTGACATTAGAGCACAAAATGGCACACATGAACAGTTGAGGCAAAAGAAAAATCCATGTAATCTACCACAAGAGCGCAAAAAAAACAGTATCTTCCAATTGTCAAGCAACCTCTAGATCAGGTTACGCAGCGCAAACACCTCAGATGAGGTAATGTACCATAAGTAGGCAGCAGAGGGAGGTGAAAAATGTCAGTCAGAAATCCACATAAGTCAGAAAACTTATATCTGCGCCTGCAATCAGTGAACCACTTCCAAAGGACCAACAGTATATAAAATATCAGCTCGTGTCATCTTCAAATAAGAGTTGCGCTCAATTGCATTGCTCTTGTGACAGAAAACACGAGCGTCTCCACCGCAAAAACAAAATGGCGGCCGCTCGCAAAAGTTCTAGTAGCGAGGCTTCCAAACGAAGAAAAGGTCAGTTCTTGCCTTATTCAGCTGTTGTAGCGTACATCAAAGCGCTCACGGCACATTCCGATTCAATATGCCGAGTTTGGGACTGAAAACGGCATCAAACGGGATCCCAAAATCGTCCCGACAGCCGCTGTTGTCCCCGAGCTCAAGCGCAATCCGCCATCTTGTAGCGGCGCTCAAGCCACACCCCCAATAATATCTTCTTTTCTTAAAAGTTCCTCAATTTAGTTATTTAGATTAGATTTTATAAGTTAGAATTTCAAACTAAAGCAGTGACATCATTACCCCAGAAATCACTCTTTTTTTAACATGCACCTCATAATATAATGTGCTGTGCAGCTCTTGAGTTGCTGCAAAAATAGTTCTCATTTAGGTATCAGTTAAAAAATATGTTACTTCTAAAGCTATTTATATGACCCTGTAATTTATGAATGCGAATTGTAAGATTTCAGTCTATCAAATTATAAACGTATTAAAAAATACAAATTTTGAGAGGATTGACATCATTTTTGAAAACAAAATTGTACATCTGCTCTTGTGGGTTTAAGGACAGTGTTATGACCCCCACACATATCTCAAACGTTCATTGTTTAACCTTATTCTTTAAACCACAACAAATGGTCATTCTTTGCAAATAAACATTCTTTGCAAATAAACTTGGGAAGAGGGCACGTTTATGCATAAGAATTGGTTATGTACTCAAGCCCATCAGAAGAGGCAGGTCCTCCTTTTTTAAGGGTTCTGCACTGCTGTTGCTTAACCTGCATCACATTTCTAGACTGAATTATATTTGCATATCAAAGTGTCTCTTTCTTAAAAGAACGAAGAAGTTAACATAACCTAACATACCCAGGCAATATGTGTTTTATGTTGTCAAAGATCTAGATGAAAGGTTGCCCGTTAGATACTGTTTAGTGTTTAGGTCTGCATGTCCCCACTGTTCCACTGTGGTGTTGAGGCCCTAGTGCATAAAGAAAAAAAATCTCCAGAGAGGAGCTTTGAATCAGCCATCTTCAACTGGTAGCTCATTGGGTAAACCGTCTCCAGCCATTGTGCGATGAAAGTGACATTCACATTGTCGGTCGGATAAAATGTTAATTTTTCATTTAGCAGTCTTCAGGAACTTTATTGGCATAATAGGTGCATCAATACGAATTAGAAGTGCTTTCATTGCAGTGTGTCCTTGCACTGCACTAACATTCATTGCTATTATCTCATATATACCATACTACAGTAATGATCAAGCAAGGGAAGTAGCCTGTCTGCAGGAGCAACTGACTGCCTCCTGTCTGGACATCACATTTCTGAGGGGCCAGCTTTGCTGGCTGAGCTCAACAGTAACACACAGCAATGTTATTAGTTAGCCTGATCCTTCACCTGAACTATAGAAAACCTAAGAACATTTTGCTGTCTTCGCGCAAAACCGGAAAAATCAACCTCTTTTGTCAAGCCGTATCTTGATCCTATTCTTTGCACCGTGTGATGTAGAGATGGTCTGAACATTTCCTTTTTCAGTCTACAATGCAAATATTAACTCAAAAAATCTCTGAGTTTGTGTAGGTGCTGCTGACAGCAGAGTTCAGAAACAGGAAGAGGAAATTACTGTCATGTGTTTCAGGGCTCTGCTGTCTGTAGCCTATGCACTAAATAGATTTTTATAGTTAATGTGTATGCTGCAGTCAGGAAAGAGAAACTCGCAGACCTCTTCTGTGTGAACACAAAGAAGGGGTTTATGATACGGCTCCAGATGTTTTCTATGTGTCATTTAATGTAATGCTAATTTTCTTAAAATTGTAAAGGCGTATTATCACTTTCCCAAAATGGACAACACTGAAATATATCAAAAAGAGAGTCTCTTCCATTTCAGGTATTTTCCTTTCTCATTTATTTAGGAAGAAAATCGATTTAATGCAGTGCAAGGGATACAGTCTTGTTCCAGAATGGCCCTCAAATGTATGTCTTAGTAAGATTGCCTCCTGGGTTTTGTTTCCATGCCCAACTTCCCCTCCAAATTAACTTATCTGGTCAGCTTCTAGCTCTAGAGTACATTCCTTCCAGTAGTAACTCTTCTGGCAACACGATAGACTTCCCAAAGTAAGAGTAGCTGTCGGTGGCAAAGATAGGAAGCAGCTTTCACAGAGTCGTCAGTCTGCTACCAGCCAGTGGATTTGGGGAACCTGTCCATTAGCAGTTGCTTCTGATGCTGTCTGAGCGGCTTTGACCCCCAAAACTACTCGGAAACTGCACAAGGCTGCCACTAGTAAGATTTTCTCTCAGTAATGTATTTTCCTTCATTGATCGAGCTTAGCCAGGAATCCTCACTTAGTCCTCCACACTGCTGCGTCCTTTTGTATTCCCTGAAAAGCTATGACTACAAGTGCAGTGAACAGCCAGACATTAGTTGGTCTCTGCCTTGCTCTGATATTTGTTTTGTGTAAGACACTAAACTGCTTGAGTCATCAGAGTATTTGAGTTATATACACAAGAAAATGTAGGAATTGCCATTCCATTCACTCTGTTAGACCTGGCACCTTTCTGTAGGTTTATCCCAAAACTTACTGCCTTCTGTCTCCTATTTTTCTGACTCTGTTTTTGTTGGCTATAGGATTATGGGCACTTTACCACTGATGATCAGTGCTAAAGTGCACAAGCTCCATGTGTACATTGAGATTATGATTGGTTATCCATGATTGGCATATTTGGTTTACTGGTAAGTCCCTTGTAAGTGCACTGAGTGTGCCAGGGCCTGTAAATCAAACGCTACTAGTGGGCTTGCAGAACTGGTTGTACCACCCACCTGCGTAGCCCTGTACATTTTTTCAGACCTGCTACTGCAGTGTCTGCATGCCCAGTTTTTAACTGCCATGTTTTGACCTGGCAAGGGCACCCACTTGCAAGGCCTCTGTAGGCCCAAGTTACCCCCATGGGCAGGGTGCAGTGTATTGAATTTTAGGACATGTACTGGTGTGTTTTACCTGTCAAGATAGTGAAATACTGTGTATTTCGTTTTTCACTGTTGAAAGGCTGAATGTCCTGTAGGTTAACATGGGAGCTGCCTTGTAACAACTTTCAAGCGTAACTTTACATTGCGAGATGATAGCGAAATAGAGTTTAGGCTACCTGAACTAAGAATTTAATAACACACCTTTTAGTAAAGGTGGTTTATAAATTGTGTATTTGAAAATCCGCTTTTAGAACGTGGGTTTTCATGCTTTACCATTCAGTGTGACGCTGCCAGTTTGTGTATTCACTATCTGGTTTTGGAGTTGCAGGAACTGGGAATGTGCATTCTTTCTAGACAGTCAAAAGGAGGGTTAAGGGGTGTCCTGCCTTGCCTGGGTGACTCATCACAGGGCTGAAAAGACCTGGTCTGCATTTGAAGTGGTCGGAGGTGTTTCGCTAGCACCTGAATAGGCTGTGTCTTCCTTGCACAATGCTGTCTCCACCCTGTGTCGTCAAGCTTGACCAAGTAGGACAAGACTGGTTTGGACTGGGCTTAGAGACCCTTGACACAAATAGAGCAATGATAAAATGGGTTATAAGTATTGGACCTTAAACTGCAGTATTTTAGATTACTTCTAGAAACAAAAGCACCCTGTCGATAAAGAAGTAGAGCTGAAGAGCTGTGTGAGGAATACTACCCTTTCTGTGTGGGGTGGGTTGGCCTGCAGTTGCTATTTATGTCTGTGACAGAGGAAGATAACTGAATCTTTTTGCCCTGCTGTGGTAACCTGGTTGTGAAGAATCATCTTCAAAGGCTTGTGTGTGCTTGCCTCCTGTTGGAAGTCTCAGGAAAATCAAAGACTTCAAGAAAGATCTTTGCTGGATCCCAAAGTAACTTGCCTCCAAAGAGAGCTGCAGACCTGTGTGAGGAGTGCTGCCCCAGCGGGGTGTGGGGTGGGACAGCCTGCAGTTGCTTCTCCTGTCTGGAGCAGGTGAAGTACTGGACTATTCTTCACCTTTGGACTGAGAAAGTGCATGGTGAGCACTTTATTTCTGTTTTCTCAAAAAATGTGAGGCACTCTTTTTGTTTCAGACCAGTACATGGTAAGGTAAGTATACTTGTAAAGGTAAGTATACTTGTAAAGCGCACTGTTACTCCATCTCGGAATGTCCTGGCCCTGTATACCGCTGGGGAACCCGTCCTGGCTTTCCCTGTGAGATGGTCCCTCCAGGGCACCTCCAAGGTGAAGCCAGGCATCCCCGGCGTTGATGGGGCCGTTGTGGAGATTAAGCAAGCTATTGCCCAGAGTTGCAGAGTGGGATCCATGGTTAGCGTAGGCACCTCGGCGAGAATTATCGAGTCCGCGGACATTTGACCCAAGACCCTGCCGCGTCGGGAATTGAACCCTGGTCCCGGGCCGATCTCTGCTTCAGGGTCTGCCGCTTCTAACCAGTGAGCCACACTAAATAGCACTCCAAGGTGAGTGCTATTTAGAAGTCCTGGTGCGTATTCACTCCAGTACGTGCAGAGCTGCACGGTCTCCTACTATTTTAAGCAGAGGGAGGAGATTCTAAGGAAGTGTTCTCCTTCTCCCTGTCAGCTAGTTTATGTGTCTGTGACGGGCAGCCTTGCAGACGGAAAAGAAGTTCAGAGGCACCATCCCCGTACATGGATAGTGAAGGAAACTCCAGCCAAGAGTCATTGCATTGCCTCACAAAGCCGAAGCTACAAAGGGGGTGAGCAGGGTTTATCCTAGGTGTGTATCTCCCTTACCCGGACTAGAGTGGTTGGTTCTACTTGGCTTAGGTGTATACCCTAGCCAACCAGAAAACGTATTTCGGACACACTCCATACAAGAGGAAAAAGCAAAGCTGTTCTGTCTTTCATTACAAGTTCCAAGAATCCTTCAAGTACAGCTATTGTGAGCAGATCCAGCTGCAGTTTCTGAGCATAACTCCGCTATAGCTGCACTCCCCCTTGAAATAATGACTTGCTTAACTATGCATCGGGCTTAACAGGAGGTTTTCCTGCTCCTCCTGTGGTGCACGGGAATGCAATAAAATAAACTATGCTAGTATTCTTATAAGATCATGATTTTATTTTTTGACTAAGGTGAATATGCCCGATAATTTGACTGCCCATAACAAATCACATTCTTACATAATAAACAGTTAGCTTTTTCCCTTGCAGCATTCCTCACATAGTCTACATCCAACGGCCACAGCTAAAATCTTAGTTACATCCTATCTTGCACTTTTTCAGCTTTGCACAACCAGCATTTTACCATATATAAATGCAGAAAGGCAGATAAGAAGCCATGGTACCTGATATATAGTAACACACTGTAGCCAAAGTAAAAAACAAGCACTTGCAAGCAGTGGGGGCTCCTCCGCTATTTATTTATTTAGTTATTTGTGCGATTTTATATAGCGCGAACTTTACCCGAAGGTGTCAGAGCGCTTTACATAAGAACCAGTTGAAAACATAAGGACTTAGGATTACATGCGTTACATAAAGGATACAAACAGAAAAAATTGCAAATGTACAAGAGGTAAAGTCACACAAGGAGGAGATACAAATGGATATACTCTAAGAGTCACATAGGAATGGTAGATAGTACAAAGGTCTGCTGCATATACTAGTGATTAGAGTTATCTCTATATACATAGGGAAGGGATACACATGGATATACTCTAAGAGTCACATAGGAGACTAGTCGTTAGAGTTATCTCTATATACATAGGGAAGGGATACACATGGATATACTCTAAAAGTCTCATAGGAGACTAGTCGTTAGAGTTATCTCTATATACATAGGGAAGGGATACACATGGATATACTCTAACAGTCACATAGGAGACTAGTCGTTAGAGTTATCTCTACATACATAGGGAAGGGATATGACTGGAAATACTGTAAGGGTCACATAGAAATGGTAGAGAGTACAAAGGTCTACTGCATATACTAGTGATTAGAGTTATCTCTATTTACATAAGGAAGGGATACGGATGGATATACTCTAAGAATCACATATGAATGGTAGATGGTACAAAGGTCTACTGCATATACTAGTGATTAGAGTTATTTCTATATACAAAAAAGCAGAGATCCATAAGTGTGGATGCAGTCAAAGCACAAAGGGAGGGTGGGAGGGATGCAAGGGTATGAAGAGAAGGCAAAGCAGAAAAGGGAAGAAACATTTGAGGATCAACGACAGGGAAAAGGGTTAAAGGACGAGGGAATGGATGGAGGGTCAGAGTCCAGAGAAAACTGTCCGAAATCTGCAGCAAAATGGCGGCCAGGACAGAACAAAAAGTAAAGAAGTCCAGGAGAGAAGGTGGGAGCCCAGGTGGGAGATAAAGCTGGAGGCCAGCCGCAGGCGCGTCACCATCTTGGAGAGCTTGCGGTCGGCCGGCTCGGTGGGGGTGATGGTGCGCAAGGTGGTGAAGGCCATGTTGACGCTGTTGGTGTGGTCACGCGTTGGCCGTGTGGCGCTGGCACGGCAGCCAGTGAGTTGTGTGTGGATTGAACCGCCCTGGAAGATGTGTGGGAATCGGCAGTGGTCCAGCAGGGGGGCAAGCAGTGTGGACTCCGGGAGCAATGCAGCCTTGCACAGCACATTCACAACACTGGTACCATGCGGGGGGGAGGTGTGAGTGAGTGATCCGGAGATCGAACTTGTCCGCCAACTCAGGAGCGATCACTGTTGCTCCGCAAATGCCCCACTCGCTCCGCTTCAGGTGGGGAAAATGAGCGATTAAAAAGAAGGGCTGTAGCAGCCTAGAGCTGGGTTAGAGCAGCCTTAGGGGAGGGAGCCTGGCTGCTTCTTTCTGGAGAGGAGAGAGCGGAAGAGAGGCGCTAATGTATGTTTTTTTCATTTTGTTATTACAGCCCGCTTAGGACTGCCCCGCAACTTCCGATACAATGCCAGCCGCTACTACTGGCAATGCCGATCATAGTTTGTTGTCATGCATTAATTAAAGCAGCTGAAGTAGCTGAGCTAATGCTTCATTTCTCGATGCCTGTACATGCCACACAGTTTTTAATGCAGGAATGAATATGAGACAAATAAGCATGTATACTAGGCCATGGGTTTGGACATGTGAGCAGTACTTTTGTTTAAATGTTCATGCAACTATTTAAGTAACCGATGCTACCAGCCACGATTGATTTCGGTCATTATGCAAAGGTAATTATCACTACTTATTACTCTCAGCAATTTGCCTTCTCCAATGGTTAGTATCACCATTTGGAGGTATATAATTTCTTTGTATTTGGGGAGATGTCGATTCTTGTGACCTCATGTTCTCATTTAGGTACATTTTCTGGTTTACTTTGTTGACCTCTTGACCTCTGTTTAGAGCGAAACTGCTAGATCCGCTTTCCTTTCTTGTCACCATCCAAATACATATCCGGGTTAAAGCACATCATTAGGCCACGAGCTATGCCCTTTCTGTGCAGTGCTTGTTATTCCATGAACTGAGATATACAGGTTCTTTTACAGAGTTTATTTTTTGCTTTCTTCTTGCTAAATTGGAACACTGCTTAAGGTGTTAGTCTTTGATGTGTAAACCCCAGAGATGATTATATATTCATATTTTCGTGTTTCCTATCATTGCTGCCATCAGTCAGTTGCTCCGTGCAATAGCATACTTCATTCGTAATGAGTCTCGAGGGTCTACAAAAGCCTGACTTACCGCTTGGGAATTTCCTGAAAATGCTACAGTGTATAGGACGGAACCCTGTTTATTCTCTCCCAGTTTTAGTAACACAACAACAAATAATTTGATCCTTAGGTGAATTAGTACATTTTACAATACTGCTATGTCAAACTCTGAAATAAGTATACCTTTCTGTTTTAAGATAGCTGTGAAATGTCAGTTTAGGATAAATTCATTGTTATTGTCAGGGTCATAGCTTAGTCAGTGATATTTGGGGATGTGATTCTCATGTTGCATAACTAAAAAAACAATGGGCTGCAGGGTGTAGGGGTGAGATGACCAAAGTTCATTCAGGATGTTTCCATTAGGAACAGTGTCAGTATTTTTTTAAACATAGTTTTATTGATTTTTCAAATAAACCAACATACAAAGGTCAATTGTCAGTATCGGTAATAGCTGTGCATTCCAAATAAGAGAAAAAGAAGAAAAAGAAAGGGAAGGGGACAGTAGCAGATAACCTAGTATCATGTCCATATGAAATATACCGGCACATTTCCAAAAAGTAAATAGTCAGTCATCTAATCAGCAGGAACATTGTCAGTAAATATTTGCATTAGGCTGGATCCTATTTCTAGAGTGGCGCTGTGGACGAAAACAATGGTTTGGAATGCCACCTCCAGCAATTGCTCACGATTAGACTATTTGCAAGTATTTATCCCAGCACCTTTGTGTTTTTGATTGCCAGTTATGCTTGGAAATTTGAGAGTGGCACGGCTAGTGAATCCTACTTTTGCCAATGTTTGTGTATTCAAAATGTAGTCAATTTGCACCCACTCAAGGAGTGCTTCTATGGGTGCAGATGTACTACTTTTTTGATCTACCAATCACTGTATATATTTAAGTTCCCGGTCAAAAAAAAATGAACAAGTTAAGAACACTTAGTGAAATGAGAATGATGAAAAAATTTCACACAGACATTCCAGACCCGACTCGGGCCCCCAGAAGCAACTATCGAAAAACAAATCCATTATGTGGAATGTCACACCTCAAACACCAGTGCTGAAACCACGTCCCGGACTGTCACTCATGGGCCTGGTAGCACTCCCTGCAAATCCATGAATATGTCAACTTACAACACAACTGCCTGGAGTCCAAGCCAGCACATTGCTTATTTTAAAAGTATTTTCACTGCAGGCACTCTTCTTCATGTCTGCTACAAGCAGCCTTTCTGCCAAGGTTTACTGATTATGGGGCTTATTTTGATTTCGGGCTGACTTGCATCCACCTGAAACCATTGCAGAAACGGGAACGTCCGACCTCCGGTCAGCCGGCCCAACAGCCTAATCACGATGCGCCTGCACATGGTGCTGTTGATTATTCCCATTCCTCTATAGGAGCCTATGTTATGGCGGCCGTAAACTGGCCATAACACAAGCTCCCATAGAGGAATGGGAGTCTGTGTTCATCCCTGCACCATGTGACAGGCACCTCAAGGTGCAGAGATCAATAACAGGGACCCAATGGTGCCCCCTCGGCCCCTAACCGGAGGTCGAAAACAGTAAGGGGCCCTGCTAGGGGCCCCCAAACTCTCTTTTCTGCAGGGTTTCCACGTCAGAAAGGTCAGCATGGAAACCCTGCCTTAAACCGTGCATCTTAATTCAGAAGGCGGAAACGCCTTCCATTTGGATTACAGGCCGGCCTCCTACGAAGGCTTTCCGACAAATACCGTAATCGGCCCCAAAATATCTAAACCCAAAACATCGTGATACAAAAAATAGTGTCCAAAATATCAAGAAAAGAAACACCATTTCCGTATACATAGCATAATAAGTACAAACATATATTACACTAATATCGAAAAAAATATACAAAAATATTATTTGTTCAGATATATTTAGTTAAACATAGTAAACATTTAATATATTAACATGTAACAGTAATGGAATGCTAACTAAAAATATTTGAATAGTATAAATATATATCAATTTATACTAATTCAAACAAACTCACACACATATATTGGAATGTGTGTATGTTTATTTACACATTTATCACGTAAAACTATTATTAACATTATAATTGTAAGTTATATTATAATTTACTAACTTTACGTATAAGTGATGGGACTGCTGACAAGCTGTATTACGATGCGACCGCCTTCAAGGTGGTCGCAAAGTGTATTTTTTGTATAGCAGTGTGTGCTGCAGGCTGTAGCTCACGTCGCAGTCCAAAAAAATCACTGTGTTGCATAATGTGCATATCCATGCACTATGTGGCATGCACCATGCAGGCCTTGTCACTTGATGCAGGGACATGTCGGGGGCACCATAGTGCCACCCAGGGCCCATGTCTGTGGGCCAGGGAGTAAGGGGGTCCTGCTTGGGGCCCCCAATGTCCCTTTCCACCAGCCTTTTCATGGCGGGGTCAATGCCATGAAAGGGCTGATGGAAAGAGACATTGTAATCCCTACCATTGTAGGGAATACAACTTCCTTGAACGCACCGGCAGGCTCAAGGAGCCTATCGGATGCGTGGTGGTCGGTCTTGCCGACCGCCAACCATCCGCCCACCATTGTAATATGTTCTGGTTGAAAAATTATAATTTTGCTTCTAATAATCTTTTTACTAATTTATAGAAAACAGGATATATCAAAACAGTGGGACAGAACTGATACTTATGACGATACCCGTAGGATTCTTAATAAAACAGCACCATCTTGGTCCAAAGATTCTAAAGCTTAATGAGTTTTAAAACTATACTAAACCGTGCAAGACAGCCCTGTCCTAATTACTAATTAAATTGAGTGAGCCACTGAGAAAGCTATCGTCCAAAACCTCTGACCCGATTTAGATACAATCCAGGGTTTCCCATTGTGTAAACAATCAAAAAGAGTACTAAAGCTGGATTTAAATTGATAGATATGTCCATAGCCAAATTTTAAACTGACCCTAACTTGGACCAGAAGGTGCTTAATTCAGTACATGATTAAACAGCATATGGACCCAGCCCGCCTCGCCCTGATACTTACAACAGAAACAGCCGTTATCAAGAGCTGGGTACATTTTATTTAATACCTCGGGTGTGTAGTAGGTCATCCAGTAGGAGATGAAAGACATCCTTCTAAACTTTGCTGCTCTCAGGGATTTGTGACCTAAAAGCGATATTGTCTGCCAATCTCTTACTGTAAAAGTGCTGTGCGTTGTTTACTGAATTTTGTCTTACATATCCTTAATGCAATTTGATGTATCTCTAAGCTGTGTATTAGCCAATACCAGTTCCCTAATCTGACCATCAAGATCTAAACAAGGCTTGGAATGGAGAATGTCTGTCATGGCCTAGATCAAAATTGTAGGCTTTAAACAATGATCAAATCTTATGATAGGAAGGAAAAAGCTGTGAGCCTAGTTTACTACACTGAGCCAAGTCATTCTTCTACCATGAAGAATGTGGCGGACCTCTCTAAATCTGGCTTGCTCCAAAAGAGTATGAGTGGCCTATAGAATTTTCAAGCCTGAAGAAAATATATTGTGATGGTACAAACTCAAAAACCTGGCACTTAACTCTGCTAAAATCTTATATCTAGTTTCTTTGGAAATTTAGTGACCTTCATAAAAACTGGTAAATGGATGCCAGCATCTTGCAACATTCTATCTAAGAAAAAGGAGTCCATTACTTTACTCCTGTCTAGAACCCAAGCACAATGATCTAAGAGTGCTGTTTGATAATAATCTTGAAAATGGGGCGAAGCCAGTCCGCTATGCAGGATGTTGAGCTGGAGGGCAGAATATTTTACCCTAGGTGCTTTATTGTTCTACATAAAATGCTTAAAAACACATCGATATCTGTAAAAAAATAAAACTTAACTTTGATGGGGATGTTCCTGAAAAGAAACAATAAAAGCAGAAGGACAGGCATCTTAATAAGGGCTACTCCACATACTACAGTGAAGGGGAAAATAGTCAATTTTTCAAGTAACCTTTTTACCTTAAAAACATTGGGAGGTGATTTAGCTGAAAGAGCTTAGAATAGTTCTTAGTAACATATATCCCCAATAATGGAGTTGGTGGTTGATGCCCTGCCTGTAAGTGCAGAAGTGCTCGGAGGGCCACAAGGTGAGAATATTCGCAGCAACAGGAGTCTTCCCGCACCGGGCCTATGCGTTCCGCAAGCGAAGGATGCGTCAGCTCTTTCAGCGGCCACAGGCGCTGCGACGATCTCGATCTTCGCAGAATTTCCTCGCACTGTCGGGGATGCGCTCTGCCAGCGAGCGATACGTGAAAATTGGAGATTGTCTTTGTTTCTCCTTGTCCAGCTCCCCAGACAGCAGGCACAACTTCCAGAGGCCCCACAATTGGATCAAGCACTCTAGGAAGGGCAGAATTCTCTCAGCAGAGTTCAGGGGGGAAGCTGGGGGTGAAGTCCTTTTGTTCCTGGGACTTGGTAACAGGAGGCCAGCTCTCCTCAGGCCCTTGGAGATCTCTTCAAGCATGAGGACACAGCTGACAGCAAAGTCCTTCCCCTCTCCTTGGCAGCAAAGCAACTGCAGGTCAGTCCACAAACATACAGCAGGACAGTCCTTCCTCTTCAGTCTTCCAGCTTTCTCCTTGGCAGAGGTTCCATCTTGATTCAAGGATGATGTAATTTTCTGTAGTCTGGGTAGCCCTTTTTATACAAGTCTTTCCTTTGTTCTCTGGAGGCAGAACGGCCTTGGTTTAGTCAGAACCTGTTCTGGTCAGTCCTGGAGCACTTTATTTTCCAGACATCTCCTTTCCTTTCAGAGAGAGGGGCAGGGTCGTCAGCCGCCCAGCAGGAGGTGGACCCAGCATTGTGGAAGGCAGGCACAGCCCTATTCAGTCCCAGGTGCTATCCCTTCCCACCACTCAAGATGTGGATGCAGCTATTTAGTCTAGGGCTGACTCATCCAGCCTCCTGGGGTCTCCCCAGCCCTTGTCACTCACAAACCAGACAGTCAATTCACAAATAGGGCAAAGCACACAGAAAGGTCAGACAATAGAACAGACGCTTTCTTAAAGTGCTGTTCTCAAACACAGTATTTAAAAAACATCCTTCCTAAAAGATAGGTTATTCAATTCTGAGTTCAGGGATATCAGACATTAATTTGCTATCTTGCTTCTATGGGAAGATATGCAGGTAAACATTATGCACAGCATTCCCCATTATAGCCTTTGGGCAAGATAGCCTTTCAATAGTGAAAAACGAAAATGCCTGTAATTCACTACCAGAGCATGTCACACACACCAGTACATGCTCTACCTTTCATATACACTGCACCCTGCCCAGGGGGGTACCTAGGGCCTTCTATAGGGGTGTCCAGTGTGTGCAGAAAGGTAAGGGTTAGACCAGGCCAGGGTGAACACTGGCCAGATCAGCATGGAAGTTAGCAACTGCACACAGGCATTGCGGTGGCAGGCCTGAGACACCATTTTAGGGCTACTCATGTGGGTGGCACAATCAGTTCTGCAGGCCCACTAGTAGCATTTGAGTCACCAGCCCTGGCACACACAGTGCACTTTACTAGCTACTTCCTGGTAACACAAATATGCCAATCATGGATAACCAATCACAATAACAATTTACTCAGTGAGAATATGCACTTTAGCACTGATCAGCAGTGGTAAAGTGCCTAGGGTCCTATTGCTAACAACCACGGGTGAGGACAAATAAAGGAGGAAGAAGCAAAAAGTTTGTGGATAACCCTGCAAAAAGAGCCATTTCCAAAAAGGCTTCATAAAAAAAGTGAATAATATAGGAGAAAGGGGAAAATCTTGATGGGTCCCCCCCTTTATTGTGAACGTACCAGCTAGGCATGAATTGACAAAAATGTAAGCATTGGCTCCATCATAGATTTTAGATAGCATAGTAACAAAACCGGAAGGTAACCCAGACCTATGCAAGCCAAAAAGCAACACCTCTCAATTAACGATATCAAAAGCTTTCCCCACATCAACGATGATAACTACAGCCTTTGTCTGGTTAAGAGAAAACTAATCGATAGCCTGTAATAAGAAACACGTATTAGCAGCCATCAACCTCCCAGCAACAAAGTCTGTTTGGTCCCTGTGGATTACGGGCTGGGCCAATGGGCTGGCCTGAACGGCCCACAGTTTCATCAACAACTTATAATTAGCGTTAAGAACACTTATGGGCCTATACAAGTTTGCATCTTCAGAGTTTTTACCTTTCTTTAGGAAGCTAACAATAGTAGTGTCCCTAAAGTAAGAAGAGAATTCCCCCCCATCCTTAACAATATTAAATTAATCGGTCAAAAAAAGGAATAGTTTATAGGCAAAGGATTTATAAAATTTGTCTGTTGATGGTAATTTGCGAAAACTTTGAAAAATGCCCAAAAGAGCATTTTTCAAAATTCTATGTTACACAGATATATGTTCTTGGGGCATGTGCGTGTGCAACATGTTTTTAAATTGCAATTTCAGGTGTACATCAGGGTGTCCTTTTGGCACCCTTGCACCCTTGAAATTGCATGCACAATTTCCGAGTACCTATTTGGTACTCGCAAATTTCTCATGCTATTCCCAGGAATGAATGAGAAGCAATTCCTTATTTGCGACTCGCAATTTGGGAGTTAGAAATAATGAATGTGAAGGGATTTCAATTTTTTTTGCGACTCCGACATGCATAAGTAATTGCGATTCCTAAATTGCGATTTCTTAAAAATCGTAATTAACGAACGCAATTCCTAACTTTGATGCATGCGGCCCTAAATTACCAGACTGCAGAATGCCCTGTGAAAATCTATCTCTTTTGCAGCTTTCACGAGACCCACTAGGTAATCAACCTAATTTCAAGAGAATTCTTGGAAAACCTAATCATTAATGTTCTGTAAGCAATGACAAGAAATATCTTTTGAGTTAAACTTTAGGTTGTTGTTTTTATTGATTTGTTTCCAATGTGTTGACTGAGTGCTGTACATTTGCATTGAATAGAGAATTGAGAAGCTGCTTTCTGCTCTTTTTTATTATACATCACTGAAGGCCCGTGCTGATGTTGAATTGATCATCCCCAATTGTTGCCTAGTGTTTGATTTTGACTGAAATTGCACAAGGTTTATGGTAACCAGGTCCTCAGTCCAAGAACTCTTTCCTAGAATTTTGAGAGTGTTACCCTCAATTGGCATTATCTTTAGTATCCTCTGTTAGTCCCTAGTAAATGGTACCCCTGGTACCTAGGGCCTGAGATACTAAAGACTGTCTTTAAGGGTTGCAGCACAAATTGTGTCACCATAAGGGACCCCTAACCGAATTCAAGCAAACGGCCACTGCAAGTTGCGTGTCTTGATGGGGACAAAATTGAAAACACAAAAAGACATGCAGCCTATGTGCACTGCCTACCAATACTGCATGTAGTTTAAGTAAGTCAGCCCTAACGTAGGCCTTACTGCCCTAAGGCAGGATGGACTATACTGCATGTCAGGTCATAAATGCATGAGCAGATATGCCCCGTACTAGTCAGTTCTATTAGTGCCAGACAAGTGATGAGGGAAGCCATTTAAAAAGCATGTGCTGGGCACTAGTTACAATGCGTTTCCCATCTGCATGATGGCTTCACTGAAAATAGGGCTGTTTGGTATCAAACATCTTCCATTAATAAACCAACACTGATGGCAGTGCCAGATTTAGTAACACATGAACCCAGAGGGCACTTTAGAGGTCCCCCCTGAAAACCTATGAGTTGCTGGTGTGCTGACTGACTGTTTTTTGCCAGCCTGCCACCAGAGACTCATAAGGGTAAGCACCTTTGCTCTTGGGGCCATAAATCAAGCCTGGTCGGGCAGAGGGCGCTTTGCACCCCCCACCCACAGAATGACCTGTGGATTAGCATTCCAGGGCTGGGGATCTTCAATTAGACCTCCAGCCTTTGGTATGCAAATCTGGATTCTCTCACTAGAAAGGCAACTGACCCCTTTGTCCAGAACCCTTTGGCACCTGGACAGGTGTGGAAATTAGCTAATCAGGCAGGACAGGAATGTCTACCCTCACGGGGGTACAACCCCAAAACTGGGCTATCTGACGTGGATGCTTCTTCAGAAGTGACCATCTTGGTGATAGCAAATTTAGGATCTCTGGGACAGGGTTTTGCCCACTTCCCCCAGGCTGTGTTCATATGGAGTACGTAGTGAACCAGCAGTAAGAAGACAGTTGCCTACTACCTATTCTCTGCTAACTCACCTAAATGTAGTATCTAGTGGTGCCCTAGCACCAGGAAATCAGATCCTGCTGACCAAAAGAAAAAGAAGGGCTGAAAGCCTTGAAAGCAAGAACTTCAGAAGAAGCAACTAATTTGACACAAGCCCTGTATGCCTGTTCAGCTAGTCTCAACAATTGCACCAAAGTTGTCTTGCTCTGCAAGATGCTGATCCACCAAAGCCTGGGAGGACTGCAAGCACTTCTTCAAAGCCTCAGTAATTTCTGTGGAAAATCTTGAGCTGTTTCCTTGCATCTTGCAGGTACCAAAGATTGAGCTGTGAAGCTCCAAGACCTCAAGAACTCGACACCAGAAAGATCTACTTCACCCGAGTCACCTAGCCTGAGCTGAAATGGACCAATGGAGCCAACATGGTCTCTAGATTCCTAGGAAGAACAAGTAACACTAAAGAGCCACAAAAGCACAGACTACAGAAGAGGCAACTGACCCAGAGCAAGCCCATAAGCCTTTCTACTGTTCCCAATAGCCATCTCGTCCTATAGCTGCCGTGCCTCCAAAGCCCACCTGACTTCAACACAGAACCACAAACGCCCATGGAGCAGCAGAGCCACTTCCCCGGCATCCTGCAGGCACCCCAAAGAAGACTGTTAGGCTCAGGAACCACATAAATCAGACACTCCAAGGCACCACTGCACCCGCAATTCCTAGCTCGAGCTAAGTGGGCCAAAGGCGCCAACATGGTCCCCCCATTCTCCAGAGACAAAGCCCACCTTGGACTTCCTTATACTGCTTGCAGACTCTGTTTGCAGGCCCCCTCTACCGCGAATGCTCCCAGTGACAAAAATCTGACACCTAAGGACCCCTGTGCACCCGTCACCTTTGGCCAGTAGAGAGGAGGGCCGAAGGTCCCCCCCCAGGTAGCCATGCATCGTGAGACCTGAGCACCCTTGGTGGTTCAGCCTGACTGGTCTCCGAGTCTGAGCCTGCAGCCTCTTTTCATATACACCGATCTCCATAGACTTGAATGGGGCACCAGACACTGCAAGGCACCACTGCACTCGGCCACCTCAGTGCTGCCCGAAGTGAACTGTTGGTGCTGCCGTTGACCTTGCCCCATTATCACCCTAAGTCTAGAATATTGATCCCGTAAGTCGCTGTTGAGTGCCCGAATACAATACAAGTTTTTCCTCCACAGGTTAATATTGCCACAAAGTGCTTCAATTACGTTTTAAAGTATCAAAAACCTGTTTTCTTCAAACCGGCTATTTTAAAATGTACTTACCTTATTTTGAGGATCTTTGTGCCTAAAGTCATATAAAAGTTACTTTAACACGAAATACCTTGACAAGAGTAGTTTGACAAAACAGGAACAGTGGGGCTGGTAGAGCAGTTAGAAGCACAGCGTTGGGGACTGTTTAAATTTACAAGCGATTGGCCATGGTTTTTATACAATTTATTGAATGCAATAAAACAGGTCAGGCCATACTTTTTAGGTAGGTATCTGAACCGTTGTCCGTGGAGCCATACATTAATGTATTCAATGAGAAATCCAGGTGAACCTCGACCCCGTATGGACACAATGCGGCCAGTGGGTACTGTGGCCAAAGGTCCAGCATGGGGAGCACGTGATCACTGATTGTACTGTGTGTGCTTTGTCCTGATTCACTGTATGATCTTAACTTTATGAAGAATCCGACTTGATGATGTTTTAGGAACGTGTGTACGCCCTGGCCATGTGTGCTTTTTTGAGTTAATTCTCCCTTGACCATTGTGCTGTCAGTGACCCTATCTGTGGGATAGATATGGGATTTTGAGTTTCCGCATTTGTCTGCCAGCTACGTGTCAGCTCACCTGAGATTTGCCAAACAGTGACCTCGGTCTTGAGTCTCAGACCCTGCCTGAATACGTATTTCTGAGTCCGGGTTGACGTGGAGTTCATAACGGGTAAATTCATAAAAAAGATGCAATTTCGTTCCTATACATGAAATTATCATTATTCATACTGACATTGACTTTCTCAATATTAACAGAAAGATCATGTATTTTTTACAAATTGGTGTGGATCTCCTTATTGAGTCGTGGGTGTCATTTATTGGCTGTGTTTGTGCAGCTGATGTATAACACTCCTCTCTGAAAAGCTTAAGGCTGCTCCACCACACTACTCCCTAGAAGAGCACCTTGGGATTAATAGAGCAAGCCCCTGTCCACTAGTAAGGGAATACCTGGACTCTTTGCACAGTTTACCTCTTTTCATATAAATAGCCGGCTTTCTACAATATTCCTAACACATTTCTTGTCATATTTCTCTTAAACGTCTTATACTAGTACTTAGTGGATGTCAGGCTTGTGGATGGAGCAACATATTCAATTTTGCTCTTAACCAGTATAAAAATGATATTTTTAGTCTATTGAACAGTTCTTTCCAAAATGAATTCTTGGTCGGAGTTTTGGTCATACCTTACTCCTTAAAGGTCATTTAAATTAAAAGTCTCACATTCTATATCGAAACAAAGCAGATAAGTAGTATGGTATCCTTGACAAAGCAGATGCTGCATATCTATTTGGTATGTACATTAGATGTAATGAGGAAGCAAAGGCACTATCACCAGATTATCTCCAGAGTACAGTAGGTCTGTTTGCATCCCAATGCCAATCTGACACAAAAAATGATTTGTAGAAAAGAATACTAGTACGTTTGTTCTCAAGTGTAATGAATGCTACCTAATGGGCACACCAAGGGTATTGGCAAGTGTTCCAAAAGGTCGCAGACGTCTGGGTTGGGCAACCTTGACCTGAAAAGCACAATGGCTCAGTAAATGTGCAAAACCGATTTCACTGAATAGTTTTTCAATATGGTACTATGTTTGATTTCAGTGCACTAGATTAGGCCTATACTAAAAGTAATGTTCACGAACAATCAAACCAAAGCATTTTCTGAATAAGCTTCCTATTTGCCTAGAATGGCTCTTCATATTTGAAAGACAATGGGGAATAACAAAATATGCTCAAGACAGCAGGAAATAAGATTATGTCTTCCATTATAGTATTTCAGTGAGATCAATTGACCTAAAAGATGGAGCATTATAGATGGGAGGAGGAACATACCATTGCTATGTATGCTAATACCGAGTTATGACCACAACCTTCTACTGTACAGTGGCTCGAAATCTCTTTTGCACACCAAGTAACTGAGGTTTCAAGCTTCCCCCGAAATAAGCAAAATAAAGCACCTTAATGCACAATGGTCTAATGCAGACAAAGTTGTTCCATTATTTAGAAAAAAAAAACAATGTCACAATCAATGTCAAATTCCCATGGTCCAGTTTACAAAGGTTTTAGAGCCACCAACCAATGTTAAGCCTGACATCTATCCACCGAATGAATACCTTTAATAAGCATAAATTATTTTGGTGCTGTGTAATACTCTGCCACAAGTGCCTAGAAATACAAGGCTTTTAACTCCACACAATGGGGCAGAGACTGGGTGAATTGAGGTGTGGAATATCTGTGAATGCCAACAACCTCCTTAGTCCGTGGTCATTCACAATCCCATTTTCAACACTTTTTCGTGATGGAAATGGTTACAAGCTTAATCCGGCCAAAGATTGGAGAACATGTTACATCATTAATGTTATTCCTGATGGCAACCTGGTAGAGTTCAGTTAGAAATTGGGCTTCTCTTTGACAGAGGGATATCCCCTGCCCAAGCAGGAACCACAACCCTAAATAATCGGACCCTAAATTATCCTGTGCTCACCCTCCTGTAGCTTGGTACAGAACAGTCAGGCTCAACTTAAGAGGCAATATGTAAAGTATTTGTGCAACCCTTTAAGTAATAACACAGTGAAAACACCATAAGTAAACCACACCCTGCTAGAATAACAGAGCTTAATTTTATGAATATAACAGACAAATATCCAACAAGTAGAAGTCGAGAGATAAGGTTTTTAAAGAACAAAAGAATAAATGTAAAATAGCACTTAGAAGCAATAAGTGCTTAAATGGTCGCACTACCCGGACATTTAAAAGTCAAAAGTATATGCTCAACATATTAACTTCCTGTCACTTTGCCCAAACGGCTATTTTGGGCCTATCCTAGGGGTGACTTATATGTAATAAAAAGGAAGGTGTAGGCCTCACAAAAGGTTTATTTTGCTACGTCGAAATCACATTTTAAAATTGCGCTTAAAGGCTGCAATGACAGGCCTGAGATATGTTTAAAAAAGCCACTTAAAGTGGGTGGCACAATAGGTGCGGCAGGTCCACTAGTTGCATTTAATTTACAGGCCCTGGGTACATGTAGTACCACTTTACGAGGGATTTACAAGTAAATTAAATGTGTCAAGTGGGTGAGATCCAATTTCACCATGTTAAAAGAGAGTGCACAAGCACTTTGGCAAAGTGTGCAGAGTCCTAAAAGCCAACAAAAATGCTTTCAGAAAACAGGCATGTGAAGGCAAAAAGATTAAGAATGACCCTGCAGAGTGGGCCAAGTCCAACAGCAAATGTATAGATCCCTTCAGTCTAGCCTGGTTAGAAATTGGAAATTTAGACATAATTGGCAACAATCAGTTGTAAGTATACTATTCCAATCAAACCTATATATTTTTTTTTTTACAATTAACAGGCCGTAACACTCCTATTAGAGCATGCAGTCGATTATTGCAGCTATAGACCTTGAGCTATAAAATCACACTGAGTGCTGCAATTCTAACATATTCCATCTAGTTGCAATATACAATTTGTTTACTCTTTTGTGAAACCCCTCAATAGCAAACTGTACTTGTTATTGGCTTCTGTCTGAGAAAAGCTTCAACAGCAATAGACAAAAAAAAAAAATCGGCAAAAAAAATAATCTTTATCTGCTTTCCATGAGAGAAATATTTTGAATTTGAAGTGATACATTCAACTACAGATATTTCAAAGAAAGATGACTAAATATATTTCACAACTAGGCTCCTTTAATATATACACAATGTAGTAGAAATCCAAGGCGTTTCTCTTATTAATCATTTTGTCTGGGTTTTACAGTGAAAGGATATCTTGCAGTTTTGAATTAGAATACATTTTATTTCAGGTTGTGATGCGGTCTACTTTTGCTCCTCTGACACCTCCTTCGCTTTTG
This sequence comes from Lissotriton helveticus, assembly GCF_964261635.1. Taxonomy (NCBI): domain Eukaryota; kingdom Metazoa; phylum Chordata; class Amphibia; order Caudata; family Salamandridae; genus Lissotriton; species Lissotriton helveticus. The sequence continues at coordinate 218,920,998 of NC_136060.1, forward strand.
AAGTTAAGGTGGCAACAACAGAAACATAAGTGAGAAAAAAATTAAAATAGGCTTTTAACGTGATTGTTGCAAAACAGAGGGGCGTATAGGAGAATTTGTTGGAGAGTATCTTTAAATAGCTGTTGCAGTGGCCAAAAATGCTCTCTCACAAAGAAGAAGAAATGCGACAAAGATAGAAGGATTACAGGCCAGAGGAATGCAAAAAATGTTAATAAAAGCTACAGTACTGCATGTTGGTACAGTTCAATTTGTAATCAATCAATAAATTAGTCTGCAATGCCTTTAGACTGCAGCAGGAGGTTTTAAGTTGCTATTATGCAGGAAGAGGTAGTAGTTGAACACTGTGTGGTTGCTATATAGGAGGAGCACAAAAGTGCATTAATATCGGGGTGGGTGACTGCCCACCTCAAGGAAAAATCACAACTCTTGTCAGGGTGAACCCTTCAACTCACCAAATGAACCTGAGCTTAACCTCTGGTAGTGATGGCAAATATCAAACTGGCTAAGCCTACTGCAATGTGTAAAGTATTTATGCAGTACCAACACAGTAATAAAGACAAAACACTAAGCCCAGGGCCAGCTCTACACCTATCAGTGCTGGCCCCTCAGCCAGCTCTTGGGACCATGCTTTTCCAGTACCTATCTCTTCTGTTACATCAGAGTCCTCCTTGTGCTGCATCCTCTGCTTTTTCACTCTAGCTCCCTTTGTTCTCTGCTCTCTTCTTACGTGTCTTTGCTCTCTTTTTCCACCCTTTTTGCTCCTGCCCGTTTTCTTCCATCTCTACTTTTTGCCTTTTTTTTACACTTTTCCTGCCTGATTTTCTCTTGATCCCAAATTGTTTTGGTCTCTTGCCTTTTTGCAATCTTTTGGTCTCTTTATTCTTCGTTTTGCTGCTGCTATCTCCTGTTTTCACCCTTTTTCTCCCACTCTCAACTTTTTCCTTTTCTTTCAGCCTTTTCTTCCCTGATTTTCATTTGATCCCTCCTTCTTTTGCTCTCTTTGTAATTTTTCTGCCCTGTATTGTTCAATTATTGCTGCTGCTCTCAACTTTCACTTGCCACCTTCTTCTCATTCCTCACTCCTGCTCCCTCCTCCTCTACCTTCCCCCCTTATCCTCCACCTCCTCCCCCTCTACTTACATGTTTCGCCTTCCTGCCTTTGTCACAATCCCCACCCACTGCCTCCCAGCACCCCTCCGATCTCCCAGGCTTTCCACATGGAACCACCTCACCACCCAGGACACGGCCACTATCATGATATCCATCAGTAGGAGGCCTCATCCAAGCCATGCCCAACAACATTCTCAACCTAGGAGCATCCAAATACCGGCCAAGAAATAACCACCCTGCTCAACACCTCAGTGGATTCAGCCACCTTCCCTGAAGACTGGAAGTATGCAGAAGTCAAGTCCTTGCTGAAGAAACTCTCAGCTGACCCCAATTAACTCCATGCTCCTTGCTTCCTTTCCTAGCCAAATCCATTGAAATAGTCAAACACCAACAACTCACCATCCATGGGGAACACAATCACCTCCTGGACAATTCCCCGCCTAGATTCCATATCAACCACAGCTCTAGACAGCCCAGATCACAGACACGAATGACATACGGGCCATCCTCATCAAAGGGGGGACTGCTGCCCTTTACCCACTCAATCTCAAAGCCGCCTTCAACACTGTCTCCTAACACACACTCAATTGCCAGAATCCATGACATAGATATAAAAGGTACCACCTTGAGATGGTTCACCACCTTCCTCTCTGACAGAACACAACAAATCCACATTTCACCCTTCACCTCTGAACCCAAATCGATTATTTGCAGAGTCCCTTAAGGCTTATCGCTCAGCCCTACCCTCTTCAACATCTGTATGACACCCCTAGCCAACATAGTCAAAGCCCACAGGCTCATTATATCCTAAGCCTATGACAAATAACTCATCCTTTCCCTCCCTGAAATCTCAAACACCACCAGAACGTCCACCAATGCTTGATCAGCCTCACCAACGGAATGAGGGACAACTGCCTCAAGCCCCACACTAACAAGACCAAGGTCCTGATCTTTAACAACAACAACTCCTCCTGGGTCGGCTCTTGGTGGCTGACTGAATAAGGCCCTACTTTAAACCGAGCTGAGCACCGCAGAAATGTTGGCATCATACTGAACAGCATACTCACCATGAGATGCCATGTCATCCTTCTGCTTCATCATCCTGCACATGCTACTTAACATTTTCAAGTGTTTTCCACTAAGCAACAGACCCCCATCACCCAAGTTCTCATAACCAGTGGACTGGACTACGGAAATGCCCTCTATGTGGGAATCATGGAACACCTCATTCAAAGATTACATACCATCCAGATCACTGCAGCTAGATTTGCCCTGGATCTCTCTCATCTACCCCACACATCCCCCCACCTTAGAAAATCCCAATTGCCCCTGGTTTAGAAAAAAGCCAGTTCAATCTTCTCACCCATGTGTTAAAGGCCATGCATGACTCAGGACTTGCCTACATCAAACATCACCTGAGATTCCACATACCCTCCAGAAACCACCACTCCTTCCTCACTCTGGCCGACACCCTCGCATAAGACATAGCTGATCAGGAGGATGCTTCTTCTCCTACCTCTCAGCTAGAGCCTGTAATGACATCCCCCCACACCTCAGAATCATCTCCCTCTTGAAGAGTTCCGAAGGTTGCTGAAATTCTGGACATTCAACTGAGACCCAGGCCCCTGTCTGCACCTGGATAACACCATGGATGACACCTTCAATCTCTATAAGTCCACTGATTGATTGAAAATAAGAGTAAACAAAATAACAACAGAAGACAAAAAAACAGCAATTTTATTTTTTGATATTTTAGGTAGAAATAGTAGTTAATGGTTGTGGTATATCAGGACCAAAGTGAAATTTCAGGCCGCCCATGAAGGAGCCCGGATCAGATGCACCAAGTGGATTGGTTCAAGTTTCAAAATCCCACTGGTCTTGAGGAAGGTTTTCAAACTTTTCTTCTGGTGTCCAAACAACCACAAAAGTACTCATTTTAAGCCATCAAGACCTCAGGGGATGAACTCAGAGTCACACATGGTGTCAGACAGTGGCAAACAACAGGATTCAGTCCATGTCCTGTTGTCAACTGTCAAATGTCGGAGATTGGAGCGAGTGTGGCGCTCTGACTATAACCACTCACACAAATTAGAATACATGAAAGTCCTGCAGGAATACAAACTAGCGATTTCCCAGGTCAAGTCAGTTTACTTCTCGACCAAAATTCAAGGGGCCTCAAACACTTCCAAAGAACTATTCAAGACAGTAACCCATCTAGCCAGGAGTCCTCGGGATATGGTCCTCTGCCCTAACCAGGATTTTGTAATCAGTATCGCCACCTTCTTTCAACATAGGGTTCAGGCAGTTTATGATGACCTTAGCATCCTAGCAGCCGATACTAGGTTTGATAACAATGTACAGTCCATCTCTGCTACATCCAACTATTCTTGCTTTCCCCATTCTTATGGCGGCGCAGGTTAGCTCCCTACTCACAACAATGAAATCAGGATCCCCGTTAGATCCCTGTCCACCTTATGTACAGCATCTGATCCCGGAGACCATCACCACCGCCCTCACTCCGTTGCTAAATAAGGTCATAAACTCAGGAGAATTCCCTTCGAGCTGGAAGAAGGCTTGTATTCGACCCATCCTCAAGAAGGATACCCTTGACCCCTCTGAGCCTAAGCATTATCGGCCCATCTCCTGTCTACCATTACCAGCTAAAATTCTGGAAAAACACATGAACCAAGAAATCATGAGATATGTAGACCAAAATAAATTATTAGACTCCTCACAGCATGGTTTTAGACCCTACCATTCAACAGAGACTGCACTTATCTTGGCCACTGAAGATATTCACAGAACCATGGATGAGAGTGGCAGAACGGCCCTTATCCTGTTGGACCTAACAGCAGCATTCGATACTGTCAATCATTCAATCCTGCTAACCAGACTGCAAACCTTAGGTTTTTCTGGTACTGCTCTTGCCCTTGTAACATCTTTCTTGAACTCTCGCTTTCAGCAAGTGCACTGGGAGGGGCTGAAATCCAATGAATTCACCCTCCCTGGAGGGGTCCCCCAGGACTCGGCACTATCACCTACAATGTTCAATCTATATGTCACCCCCCTAGATGCATTAATAAAATCACATGGCCTATGATTAGTATCCTACACCGACGACACTCAAATCGTCGTATCAATCTCCCAGTCCATCGAAGAGACAGCAGAGCGATTTAGGAATGCTCTCCTAGGTATCAAAAGCTGGATGAGCCATCATTTCCTAAAACTAAACACAGATAAGACCGAGGTCATTGAGTTTGGTCAGAAACCTTCCATATGGAGTGATCTCTGGTGGCCTCCTGAGGCTGGCTCCTGCCCCAGTCCAGCTGACAAGGTCCGCAATCTTGGTTTTATTTTGGATAAAGACCTGTCTTGCAAGGCGCAAATCAACCAGATAACTTCTGCTTATTTCCACAGCATCAAGATTCTTAGGAAAATCCTGCCGTACATCCCGCCCAATCTTCAAAATACTGTGATGGGAACCTTAGTCATGTCACGGTGGATTATTGTAATTCACACTATCTGGGCAGAGGAGAAAAACAACTGACTAAACTGCAGGCCATTCAAAATGCCGCAGCCAGGGTCCTCCTGAATCTCCCAAGAAGACATCCAACCTCCAAAGCCATTCGTGGACTTCACTGGCTCCCAGTTAGGCGGAGGGTTCAGTTTAAGGCCCTCTGCCTGGTCCATAAGTCCCTGCATGAAAATGGCCCGCATGACCTCGTAAAACTGTTCTGCCGATACTCCCCCCCGCGTATCTTGAGGTCAGCAACCCAGGATCTTGTCTGCCAGCCCAGAATCAAGAAAGCGCGCTGGGGAGGAAAATCCTTCTCCCATCAAGCTTCCAAATTATGGAATTCGATGCCACCCATGCTCCGCTCACTAAAACACAGAATGAGCTTTAGGAAGGCATTAAAAACATGGCTTTTCTCCCTGCTATAGTCACACCCCCCTGTGCTTCTACACCACAGCGCCAAGACGCCGCTGCATTTGAGCGCTCTACAAACAATTCAGTCAGTCAGTCAGTCACTTGTCAGCTGGGTGGTTCCAGGAAAAGCCTCATGCTGCTTTTTGTGTCCCCGTATCCACACAAGTGGTCATCCAAGTAAACCTTGGAGTCCAATTTATTGTACTGGGTACAGTACGGGAAAGGTCAAGTCCTTCAGGGCTCCTCTCAAGTGGCAAGCAGCATGTCAGTCCTCTTTTGTTTTTCTGCAGCTACAGAAATGTGCCTTGAGGCCACAGTTATACTTCATATCAGCAAGTGGATGTGGTGACATATGTGCACTCCTTTAACAATGGGGAAAACGTTCCATATGGCATCCCTACCCACTTTCTAAGTATTTGGTGTTTACCTTTCTGTACACAGGCACAAAATGCCATGTGTCAAGGCATTTTAGAAATGGCAAAAGTCAGACCAGACTTATCTTGGGCTCTAGGGTTGTGCATGTATAGAGGGGAAACAGCCTTTACAACGAGGTTTTTACCTCGTTGGGCCTTTACCACACATTTTGTAGCCCGTATATTTTTACAAAGAATATGCATTTATCGTACAACTGCATAGAGGAGCCTATTATGGTAAACACCAGTGTTCACCCACATCTAACACTAAAATCCAGTTTAAAGCAGCCACTGTACCAACAATAAACCCAGAGACAGAAGAGTTGTGAGCTAAACAAAGGGGACCTTGAATACACAAGAGCTGTCATGACATCCTATTCTCTATCTTTTAAGAGCACCAAAAAGTTACCTGAGGCACAACGGACATGTCATTCAGGATATGATACTGTGGTATCAACTGAATGCCCACAGCATCCACCCTGTATATTTTATTGATCTCAGAGGAATTATCTCTGCCCATTCAGGTTAGCATTATGTGTACTCCTGGGTAGAATTTCACACCTCTTTCTCACTTCTTTCCAGACTGAGCACAGGCTAAGAGATACTAGATAGTTAATACAGCATAGCCTCCAGAAAATGTAGACACTGAAAAGGTAACTTCTTAAAAGATACTTTTTATTTATTACTAATATACCCTTGCCATTTAACAGAATTTATAATATCTATTGAGAATAATTGTTTAATTACTTCTCTAGCTGGTCCCATCCCAAGATAAAATGTTTGTACTTATGGTCCTGATTCATGAAAGGACTTACGACTCACAAAGTAACAAGTGCAGAGACTCCGCACTCATGGCAGAATCTCTGCACTGAGCACTGCAGTGTGGAGATTTCACCCCGAGTGAGGAGATTCCGCCTCAAGTGCAGATATTCTGCCACAGTACCGAAAATCTACCCTGAGTGCCAAGACTCTGCATTTGTAACTTTGAATCATAACTATATGGTGATTTTCTACACACTACTCAGATGCTCACCTTCAGAGGAGCTTCGAGTTCAAGTGGACTTTTCCTCCACAATAATCCAGTATCCTGAAGGTGTCAATCAATCAATCACTATTCACTTTATTCGATTTGATTACACAATGATAAAAGTACTTGAAAACATAAATACAAGTTTAACAAAAGGACAGTCCACCCAGGTAAGCAAGTGGTTCCTCATAGCATCTCATGAATATGATTGGAACATCCCTACTACAAACCAAGAGACATAAAAACAAATAGTAGGTGAGTCTGGAAATTGAAGATACAGTAAGGCAGGTCTAATTTGTATAAAATGCAATGCCAAAAACATTGGGTGAATATACGGATGTACGTTGTTACAACGCATGCATTTACTACGCATGCCTTTACAACGCAGGATTTACAACGCAAGTCGTTACAACGACTTGCGTTGGGGGGTGCTGGATAGTGAAAAGTTTAATTTACTATTCCAACTCCAGTCCCCGTGGATAGTAGGGATGGTGTTGGATAGTAAATTCAACTATTACCTATCCTAGAGCGCCCCTCAGCGCAATTCGTTGTAATGACTTGCGTTTTAAATCCTGCGTTGTAAAGGCACTGCGTGGTAAAAGTTGCGTCATAAAGGATGTTTCCCGAATACACTTAAAATGCAATCTAGAGAATTTATGGCATAAAAAATCAATGTGCAAGGTATCAAACATAGCAACAATGTCACGTGCAAAGCAGAGGCTCAGAAGACTTACACAATCCCACTAATAGCTGAGGAAACAAGTTCAGATGAAATAACGTTGAGTCATCTGCGGTGAGCAGGCATGTCAAGAGACAGGTATAGTTCAATAAGGTTCTGAGATTCGATCATAAAATAGTGCACAAGGGAATATTTGAACATCGTGCGTATCATCCCTTTTTCCTTAGCTTTACATACAAAAGGTTGCTTTACCTAAAAAATACCTGTTTTATTAATGCTATTTGGATCTGAGAATAAGTTGGGCAAACCAAGGTTGCTGAAAGTGAATTGAATATAATTTAGGCAATCGAGGAACGTGGAGTTTCAAGCTGAGACAGACACTTAAGATTCTTCTAGTCAATTGTATTTGCAAAGTGATCCAATGTGACAGCCATAATATTAACAGGTGAGCTCTCATGTAATCAGAAATATAGCCAGACCCTAGTTCCTCATGCACAATATCCATGGGGAATCTTTGGGGAAACCTCATGAATTTATTTTCCACCACCTAGATTAAATTACGCTCCTTGTATCCCCAGAACTCACAGCCAAAGCTCGCAGTTGGAATACAATTAACTTTATAGAGATCAATAATTGATCTAATATGGGGCAAGCCAAGCTGTCTTGATAACTCCTAAATGCTGTAGGATACTCTATTAAAGAACAGCCCCTGGGCATTAAGTAAAAATTGCCAGGTCAGTTTAGTATTCGGTAATAAGCACATATAACTGAATTTACCAATCCTGCCAATTTGATAGACTTTGATCAAATAGGTATTAGATGGTGCACAGACATAATATCGACTCCAAAATATCGTTTGGACAGAATATCGAGTTTTAAATATCGTTTGGACAAAATATCGACTAGACAGAATATCGACAGCCAAAATATCGTTTCTAAGGTAAGTGAAGTAATATCGACTGTAAATAATATAGACAGTGAAAATATCCAAGTATATAATCTAGATAGTAAAAAATATCATTTTTTAAATAATATTTAATTATTTATAGTGTTTTTATGTTATAATATGTTTGAAAAGTGTCATTTTATGTTATAATTATTTTTAATTAATGATTTTTTTTAATTATTGTGTAATTTTATTCTGTAGCGGGTTGTGGGTTTATAGGGGAATAGGGTGGGAAGTAATTTAATTATAATTAATTAAATATGTACATTTATTAATTGGTAGTAATAATTAATTAATTGGTAATTAAATAATATATGATAATTTAATTATAATTAATTAAATATGTAAATTTATTAATTGGTAGTAATAATTAATTAATTGGTAATTAAATAATATATGATAATTATTTAAAATTTTATTGGTAATTAATTTATTTTAATTGATTAATTGCTAATTATGTAAATTAAAATAATGTATTTTCTGTAGCGGGTTGTGGGTTTATAGGGGAATAGGGTGGGAAGTAATTTAATTATAATTAATTAAATATGTAAATTTAATAATTGGTAGTAATATTTAATTAATTGTTAATTAAAAAATATTTAATTAATTAAAATGTAATTGGTAATTAATTTAATGTAATTGATTAATTGCTAATTATGTTAAATTAAAGGGGTATTTTTAGGGTTCAGGGTCAGTTTGGGGTTTTTGGGTAAAGGGGTATTTTTAGGGTTCAGGGTCAGTTTTTAGTTTTTGGGTAAAGGGGTATTTTTAGGGTTCAGGGTCAGTTTTTAGTTTTTGGGTAAAGGGGTTTTTTAGGGTTCAGGGTCAGTTTTTAGTTTTTGGGTAAAGGGGTATTTTTAGGGTTCAGGGTCAGTTTTTAGTTTTTGGGTAAAGGGGTATTTTTAGGGTTCAGGGTCAGTTTTTAGTTTTTGGGTAAAGGGGTATTTTTAGGGTTCAGGGTCAGTTTTTAGTTTTTGGGTAAAGGGGTATTTTTAGGGTTCAGGGTCAGTTTTTAGTTTTTGGGTAAAGGGGTATTTTAAGGGTTCAGGGTCAGTTTGGGGTTTTTGGGTAAAGGGGTATTTTTAGGGTTCAGGGTCAGTTTTTAGTTTTTGGGTAAAGGGGTATTTTTAGGGTTCAGGGTCAGTTTTTAGTTTTGGGGTAAAGGAGTATTTTTAGGGTTCAGGGTCAGTTTTTAGTTTTTGGGTAAAGGGGTATTTTTAGGGTTCAGGGTCAGTTTTTAGTTTTTGGGTAAAGGGGTATTTTTAGGGTTCAGGGTCAGTTTTTAGTTTTTGGGTAAAGGGGTATTTTTAGGGTTCAGGGTCAGTTTGGGGTTTTTGGGTAAAGGGGTATTTTTAGGGTTCAGGGTCAGTTTTTAGTTTTTGGGTAAAGGGGTATTTTTAGGGTTCAGGGTCAGTTTTGGGTTTTTGGGGTACATGTACAATATTGGCTATTATTTAATTAAATTTTGTTAATTACCTACTGGCGGTCGCCAGTAGGTATATATAGTTAGGATTTTTTCTCTATGGGATTTTTGAAAATTCTATGTCTAATAACTTTGGCGTTTGTGGACGGAATTGGCTGAAATTTTCAGGAAAATGGCACATTTTGTTTCTGAGCAGCCCCTGAAAATTGGGGGGGGGGTTCGTCCAGGGGGGGTCGAGAAAAAAGGGGGGTCCCAAAACGTGTTTTTAACATTGAGTTTTCCATAGGGCGGTTGGCCTCACTTTTAGCCCGAACGGCTGAATGGATTTGCACGAAACTTGGCAAAATTGTAGGGACTGGTAGCCCGATGTGCCTTTTGTAGGTCTCAATATATGTGCTACAGTGGATTTTGAGAAATTAACGTTTAAAAAAAGATATATATCTGTAACAGCGGACCGGGCAGCGCTCCAGGACGCGTACTTTTCGCGCAACGGAGCTTTGTGAAGCGAAGCTGATTGGTTCTCCGGCGTCTGTCAACATTCCAAACAGTCCGTAGCGGCCGCCATCTTGTCTCTCGGTAGGATCGAGAGACAAGAGGAGGCCAAAGGGAAGGGGCAAATGACCATAAGGGGGAATAGTAGATCCTCGCTGACCCCCTAGGTTTGATGTGGAGGTTTTAAAAGGGCCCCGCGGGGCAAAAAAAAAAATAATAATAATAATCCAACGGCTGAATGGATTTGCACGAAACTTGGCAAAATTGTAGGGACTGGTAGCCCGATGTGCCTTTGCTAGGTCTCAATATATGTGCTTCAGTGGATTTTGAGAAATTAACGTTCAAAAAAAGATATATATCTGTAACAGCGCACCGCTTCGCGTACTTTTCGCGTTACGGAGCTTTGCGAAGCGAAGCTGATTGGCTCTCCGGTGTCTGTAAACATTCCAAACAGTACGTAGCGGCCGCCATCTTGTCTCTCGGTAGGATCGAGAGACAAGAGGAGGCCAAAGCGAAGGGGCAAATGACCATAAGTGGGCATAGTAGATCCTCGCTGACCCCCTAGGTTTGATGTGGAGGTTTTAAAAGGGCCCCGCGGGGCAAAAAAAAATAATAATAATAATAATCGAACGGCTGAATGGATTTGCACGAAACTTGGTAAAATATTAGGGACTGGTAGCCCGATGTGCCTTTGCTAGGTCTCAATATATGTGCTTCAGTGCATTTTGAGAAATTAACGTTCAAAAACAAGATATATATCTGTAACAGCGCTCCGCTTCGCGGAGATAAAATTATATCTGTATTACCTAGCTGTTGCTAACACCAGTTAGCGACGGCTAGTAGGAGATAGCGACCATCTTGGGCCCCACTTTGCATGTGAGTGATATTTATCACTAATGACATGCAAAGTGGGCATGCCAAGATGTTAGCGACTGGAAACAGTCGCTAACATCGCTATCTCCTATTATCAACTTTTGGAAATATTCGAGATAAGCGCGAATATCTCCAAAAAGTAACAGCTGCCCTGAGCAGTTCTTAGCCATGTTATCCAATGGGAGGTGGATAACATGGCTAAGAGCATTAGCTCGGTAATGCATGAATATCGCTGAGTTTTCAGCGATATTAATGCATTGCGGTCGTTTTTTATCGTATTTGCGATAAACCTTGATAATAGCAAGGTTTATCTGCGATAATTTCTGACGGTAAAAAAATCTTTGCAATGCATCGTTAGGGATAAATATCGCTTAACTTTCGTAATATGCCCCAACGTCTGTTAACGTTCGATTCGAAGGAAATCAGGAAGTGTTGAAAAACATTGTCTGCGCCATCTTGTCTTTTTTCAAATGCCACACTTTTGTCGTGCACGGCAGCCATTTTAGATGCCTTGACCAGACCCACTCTGTGCACGCTGTCGATCCTTAGCATGGCTCCCCACCCTCGCAAGCATCTCACCCAGGCAGTGGTCACCCCCGCTCTCTGTCTTATGCATGGGTAATAAACCTCCCCCCATCTGCGCTGCTCTTCCCTGAGAATCACACCCTGTGCCCGCCCGACACCTCCCTTTCGCCCTATTCACTACCGCACCCTCTGACACTCCTTTTCCTCTGTGTCCGATTGTCCAGGCCGGTCCTAGGCTATCAGCTAGCCCTGCAGATGTAGTTTATGGCCACAGCTGTAAAGAATCACCCCTCTTCAAAGGAGTTATAGTAGATCAAGGCCCACACTCGATGAGATCCGTCACAGCAGAAGCGTTGCTATTATCTGAAAACCATCCTGTATTGTGATTGGGGAGGGGACCGAGCGTGAAGCGGAAGATTCCAGGGATGACTCTTTGTACATCAAAGTTTTTACAATTATGTGTCACATTAAAAATATATAGCACTCCGACAAAGTAGTAAGATTATAAAACTTTAATAATTTATAAATATATGCAAGAAAACAAAAATAGTAATAACATATAAAAAAATTTAGGGAAAAACAACGAAGTAGCGGTCGGCTGTGCGAATAGTCCCAACGCAGCACAACGTCCAGATTTCCGGCGTGGGGCGTCGCGGGGGGTGGGTCATCAGTAGCAAACTGTTGTGCGAATAGTTCCAAGGCAGCAGAACGCGCCGAAATCTAGATGACACGAAAGTGATGTCTAGTAAGTTGCCACCCAGCAAATAACGGCGTGGGGCGTCGCGGGGGGTGGGTCATCAGTAGCAAACTGTTGTCGAATAGTTCCAAGGCAGCAGAACGATGGCACCAAGGTGATGTCCAGTAAGTTGCCGCACTGGTTTTGGTATCCTACAATGCTGCTCCGAATAACAGCGTGGGGCGCCCCGGGGGAGGCGGCGTGAACGGGCCTCTCCAGGTGGAGTGTCATCTGTTGTAGTGGGGCGCCCCTTTACCGTTTCAGTTGCCATTCCGTCCGTTTTTGGTCCACTGTGTCAAAAGCCGCAATTCAGCTGAGTTGCGCCCACTCTTGCGGTGCAGCGATAGGCGGCTGTCACAGGACTCTCAAAATGGCGGCAGGCTCTTTCCTTTTTGGGCCTGGTCCACTGAAATGGCCCTGGGACACCTTGGAAATCGGACGCTTGTCTGCTAGGTCTTGGACCCCATTCTCGAAAGCGTCCCCTCCGCCTTGAGAATTCATCAAAAGTTTTGGGGGCCCCGACTCCTGCAGGCTTCTGGTGGGGAGCGGCTGCCATGATTGCTCGCGGAATGACCACGACGGAGCTACGAGATGGTGGTGCTCTCATGCTGACGCCAGTTTAGTCTGAAACATCCAGAAACAAGGTGGGGCTTTCATCGTTTGGGAAAAAAAAAAAAGTTTTCATCCAATGAAAAGTGTTGTTTTTAGGTCATATGATCAAGCCTTCCATCATTAGGAAACCAAAAGTAAAAGGAACCAATGAAAAGTTTTATAAACAAGTCACATGACCTGTTATGCGGCATAGGGTATAAAATGCGGAGAAAATACGTTGGCACGTGAGGCGGCGTCAGTAGCGGACCGATGTGCGAATAGGCCGAAGGCAATACAACGCGCCAAGATCCGGATGGCACCGAGGTGGTGTCCAGCAAGTTGCAGCACTGGTGTGGCCATCCTACAATGCTGAAAGTCGGCGTGGGGCGCCCCGTTGGCCTGTGAGTTTGCGTCAGTAGCGGACCGATGTGCGAATAGGCCGAAGGCAGCACAACGCGCCAAGATCCGGATGGCACCGAGGTGGTGTCTAGTAAGTTGCCGCACTGGTGTGGCCATCCAACAATGCTGAAAGTCGGCGTGGGGCGCCCCGTTGGCCTGTGAGATGGCGTCAGTAGCGGACCGATGTGCGAATAGGCCGAAGGCAGCACAACGCGCCAAGATCCGGATGGCACCGAGGTGGTGTCTAGTAAGTTGTCGCACTTCTGTGGCCATCCTACAATGTTGAAAGTCGGCGTGGGGCGCCCCGTTGGCCTGTGAGATGGCGTCAGTAGCGGACCGATGTGCGAATGGGGCCAAAGGCAGCACAATATTTTCTGACTGACACCACAAGGCGCTGAGATGCCAAGATCCGGATGGCACCGAGGTGATGTCTAAGTTGCGGACTGATGTGCGAATGGGGCCAAAGGCAGCGTAACAATATTTTTTGTATGGAAGATACCACTAGGCTTTGAGATGCCAAGATTCGGATGGCACCGAGGTGATGTCTAGCAAGTTGCTGTACTGGTGTGGTCATCCTACAATGCTGAAACTCGGCGTGGGTCGCCCCATTAGCCTGTGAGATGGCGTCAGTAGCGGACCGATGTGCGAATAGGCCGAAGGCAGCACAACGCGCCAAGATCCGGATGTCACCGTGGTGGTTTCATAGTTGAGAGGCACTTCATCTGCAGTGGGGCGCCGAGATCCGGATGGCACCGAGGTGATGTCTAGCAAGTTGCTGTACTGGTGTGGTCATTCTACAATGCTGAAAGTCGGCGTGGGGCACCCCATTAGCCTGTGAGATGGCGTCAGTAGCGGACTGATGTGCGAATGGGGCCAAAGGCAGCGCAACAATATTTTCTGAAGAGAAGACACCAAAAGGTGCTGACATTCCAAGATCCGGATGGCACCGAGGTGGTGTCTAGCAAGCTATGCAGTTGAGTTGTGTGCGCACTTGCGGCGAATAGGTCGAAGGCAGCATAAAAATGTTTTTTGAATAGAAGACACCACAAGGCGTTGAGATTCGGTTACCACCGAGGTGATGTCTAGCAAGTTGCCGCACTGGTGTGGCCATCCTACAATACTGCTCCGAATAACGGCGTGGGGTGCCCGAAGGGGGGGGGAGCCGGCGTGAATGGGCCTTCCTAGGTGGAGGCTCGTCTGCTGTAGTGGGGCGCCCCTTTACCGTTTCAGTTGCCATTCAGCTGAGTTTCGGCTGCTCTTGATGCTACAGCGACAGGCGGCTGCAAGAGGACTCTCAAAATGGCGGCCTGTTCTTTGGATTTGGGCCTGGTCCACTAAAATGGCCCTGGGACACCTTAGAACTCGGACGCTCGATTTTTTTTTCCTTTCCTGTACATGCAAAAAAAGGTAAATGCCCGGTACGTTACACGCTTCATCTGCCACGATGAACTCTCCAGAGGAACCGAAAAAAAATATAGTTGTGGTAACTATACCATGCATCGTCATATGGTGAGGTGGCACCAATTAATTATAGTGCTGCATAAAAGAGAGATTTGGAGGAGAACCCCTGACCTGCTAGTACATTCATCAAAGAAGTGGCACTGAGAGCTTCAGAGGCAAGGGAAACGGTCCCAAATATTAAGAAGAACTTTGGAAAGATTAAAATGACATGTTTAGATTGTGGCAAATTAATTTCATGTGGACAGATGAGTGTTACTCTAATAAATACAGCATATGAACATCATCATAGTCGATGGTTGGTAGAGACATTTTGACTATATCCTGGACCTACCCGTCCTCGCCCAAAATGGCGCCGGAATAAATGGGACTCGTAACTCCTTGTTGTGTACTGGTTGCAGAACCTTGAAATCACGAGATACGTATGCAGTTTTGAAGCACATGGCGGGCGGGGACGAGAATTGATTGACTATTTCGACATCCCTATTGATATTAAGTTCTGATGTGTTATTGATTACTGTACTGTTGAAAGTTCGAATTAACGTCACCCATGGTACTTGCCCGCAAATGTATATCTAGATAATTTTATTGTAACTGGCCCTGTCGTATTTTAATTATAAAATGTACGTCCACCGATTCCGTAACTGTTAGACACCTTAGTTCTTGCAACCTAATGGCCCGCCCGTTACGTTCCTCTACAGTGTAAATGTCTATTCATCATATACGATTACAGTTTGCTCTGTGGCAGGCCCACGTGGTTATAGGCTCGTATTTGTATAATGAAATTTTCACAATAAAGGTTTTTAAAAGAAAACATGGTAGTAGTATATACATTGGTAAAGTTTTTAATAATAGTGACTGTTTTAGAATCATTAAAAGGCAAGTGAAATAAAGCAGACCAATTACATGAAGGGTAAAAGGTATAATACGAAGGAACGCAGTAAAGATAAATGGTCAAGGGCTGTTGTGTTTTCTATTCCTGCAACATAAAGTGATCGATAAGAATCTCATATTCAGGCGTATCGGCGACTAAGACAGCAGGTCGACCCTCTTTTGCTCAACGGCTCCGTCATGGGACGAAGAAACGCTCTTTTTCTCGAAAAAAGAATATATTTTACTTGCAGGACAGTTGTAAAATTTCCGGGAAAGTACATTAGCCTGGAACATTATAACATATATTTAAGAAAAAATAATGTTCGGAAGTAATGAAAAGCGTAATTTTTAGGTCATATGGCCAAGCCTTTCATCATTACAATAAGAAAAGTAAAATGAACCAATGAAAAGTTTTATTAACAAGTCACATGACTTGTTATGCTTACGTTACGCGCTGCGCGCCCCGGATGACTTCCGGATGCGCTAACGCGGCGCGTCATGTGACGCATTACGCGACAACGCAGGTACAGAATATAGTCAAAATGTCTCCACCAACCAGCGGTCGGAACACAACCCCTTTCAGCAGGCTAAATAGTTCTGTTAAATGACAACAGAAGGGACAGGCAACAAGAACCATCAGTCAAAGAGGGGAGGGCTAGTTCTTCTCTACCGGGTTACATTGGGGCGCTACCGGAACTGATCGAATTGGTAGTCTACAGTGTTTCTGGATGTTTCAGACTGAAGCTGGGGTTAGCATGAGAGCAGCACCATTTCGTAGCTCCGTCGTGGTCATTCCGCAACCAATCATGGCAGCCGTTCTTTATCGTTATTTTGGGCGGGGTGGGTGGTCGGAGCCGAGCTGTTTTGCAGCCATCATTGTGTGGAGTTCAGTTCATCTCACTAGTTTTGTATTTGTCATGAGGGGTTGTTCCTAATGTTTCTATTTTAGCGAGGTCAAAAAGAGATCCCACTAGTGGCCTACTGATTTTGCTCGATTCCTTTTCTTTTTTTTTACACGATTTTTCGTTATCTGCAAAGACTAAACAGAGTATTGCGACTCTCTGTTTGTTTGTAAATAGAGAATGAACCAAAGAGAACTAATTCTAAAACAGTAAATACTTGGATAACAATCAATGAAATGGAGAGAGAAGCAGGCACGACGGATTACAACGGGGGCAAAGGCCTGCGTTAACTACCTTTCACTATCTGCAAAGAGAGAGTACTCCTAATAGAAATGAGGGGGGGGGGGCACCATTCAAAGCAGATCAGTGTGCATAAACACGAAAATGTTTTCACTTACCACGTACTTGACATTCGACAGCTTATGATATTTGCTATTAAAAAACCATTGAAATTCATTGAAAAAACCATAGGTTATAGACCATATATAGTTAGGAATTAGCATTTACAAAACCTTGAAAATTCACTGAAAAAACCATAGGTTATAGACCATATATAGTTAGGAATTAGCATTTAAAAAACCTTATTTTACTCACACAAAACCATTGAAATTCCATATATAGTTAGTTGCACTAACTATATATCGCGCACCCGCAATCCACTGCTGATCATGTCACATATTACATCATTCATGACATGGTCAGTGACATCACTGATGACATCACTGATGACATCTCAAATGACATCACTGATGACATCACTGATGACATCTCATTTGACATCATTCTTGTGCTAATACGATAAACCTCTTCAGACTCTAACATAACCTTAGATACACTCAGTGTATACAGACACTCACACACTGCCACTCATCCATGGAGTTACTCACACACCCAGTCAGTCATGCAAAGAAACAATCTCACCTCCATTTCTTCAACTATACAGTTAAACACACCTTACTTATTGAAACATATACTAACACATATTTACTCTCTTATACAATCCCTGATACAAGTTCACAATGATCGATACAACCACTCACTCATTCAGTGGCTCTCATGCACAGTTATTTATATATGCCAACTCTCACATGTACTGTGTTTTACATATGTACTTACTATGACATGTAGCATTGAGATATCCATTCACTCATCAATACACTCATGCACACAGTCAACTGCCCATGTAGCTGTTTCCACATGCACTCTTGAACTCATACACCTAGTGAATAAACTGCTCACACATCTATGCATAGAGTCACACACCTTCCAGCCACCCCCACACAAACTCAATCTCCCATAGAAATACTTGGGCAACCAATTAATAACACATATAGCCTCTCGTATAGCTAATGATCAACACATGCAGCAGTTTACAGAACAACAGACATAATGATGCACAAATTAAGACAGTTTAGTCACTAACCCATGCATTCAGTGAGACACATTTAATCACTCACTCATACAGTCAGTCACGCACCTACTAAATCCTTCATCCAGACACTTATACATCCACTCATTCTTCAATATGTAAGACATATTTTAACTTTACAGAAACATACAGTCACTGGATGTTGTCATCAGTGATGTCATCAGTGATGTCATTTGAGATGTCATCAGTGATGTCATCAGTGATGTCACTGACCATGTCATGAATGATGTAATATGTGACATGATCAGCAGTGGATTGCGGGTGCGCGATATATAGTTAGTGCAACTAACTATATATGGAATTTCAATGGTTTTGTGTGAGTAAAATAAGGTTTTTTAAATGCTAATTCCTAACTATATATGGTCTATAACCTATGGTTTTTTCAGTGAATATATATATATATATATATGTTTTAAGAAATATGATTAAAAAAAATTATTTTTTTACTTTCATTAATTATTTAATTATTAAAAGTTATTTTAAGTATTGTTAATTATATTTTAGTAATTAATTTTTTATATTAATGTAATTAAACATTGTTTTTAGTAAAGTCGATATTTTTTACAACGATATTTTTGTAAACGATATTTTGTACTCAATATTTTTGTACTTACCTGTTTGTAGATAGAAACTCGATATTTTGACTGTCGATATTTTCTCAACGATATTTTGGGTAGTCGATATTCTTTCAGTCGATATTCTTTCAGTGATCCGTATTAGATTTGGTTTTGGCCGGGTCAAGGAACATAATGTATGATTTAGAGTAGTTGGTTTTCAGGCCCCTGCTCTCTGTGGACAAAATAAACCGGCCTAGCAAATGCTGAAGGCCATTAGCCATGCACACTATAAGGACAGTATCGTAAGCGTATGGCAAGGCCACTACATATCTATTAACCGCCTTAGAGTTATCCTTGCACAATTCCACTGGGAAGTACTCAAGCTGGCTTTTACATAAGATAAAAAACATATATATTAATATTCAGCCCTGTTTCACTCCCCTGGCCAGCTTAAAGTGGGGAGTGCACTCCCCATTGGGGTTGAATCTTACAGATGCCTCATGCTCTGTGTGCAAATCAAGCAGAAAAGTGACTAGTGCACTATCCACCCCTATGCACTCCAGCACGCCCCAGAGCTTCGATCCGTTGATCTTGTCACAGGCTGTGACGAGGTTCATGAAGGACAAGTGAATGGAGCCTTTTTTAACTGTGGTATATTTGCTAATTAGCAAGTGGAGATGGAGATTGTGTTCAATCGCTCCCAGTCCTGGTCTAAAAACATATTGGATTTCGGTCAGTATGTTATGCTGCTGTGCCCACACTGTCAGCAGATTCAGCAGGATACCGCCAATAATTGTATCTTTCGCATCTAATAAGAGAATTGGCATATAACAGGCTGATTCGGCTCTATTCCCTTATCTATACATGGGGCCAGTTACCAATGTTCACCATGAGGAGGGGATATAACTACAAGCTACTGCATTTAGATGTTGAGTGATAATGGGGACCCAGAGGGCCTCGTGAGCTTTATAGAGGAACACCGTCCGAGCTGAGAGTTTTTCCAGATGGCAAGCCTGAATAGCTTCTTTAATAACCTCCCAGTTAAAGAGGAGCTCCTCCATCCTTCTAGAATGAAAAGGGAAAGGAGATACACTTTCCTCTTTGTTTATATACTCAAAATTACCTGCCAATGCTTGGAAGGAGATAGTCAAGGCCAATTTAGGCTGGGCATCTGTAAGAAAAAAGGACTGTTCACTACCCTCCAGAACCCTGAGCTGTCTCTGAGCAAACAATCAACCATTAGATCCTCCCTGGCCTCCATTTAAGGGCATCTTTGGATTTCTTGCACACAACCGATTAGAATTCCCTAGTGTCTCTTACTGTTACAGTGCATCCCAGTTTCTGAAGAAAGGAAGCCAGCAGGGCCTTATGGGAATTAGAATATTTCTTATCAAATGACTTGGAACCTGAGTTTAAAGGCACAAGTCTCTTCCTAGTAAGGGCCATCTGAGTTTCTGAACCAATACGTTTAACTGAAACCAGAATCTTATAATCAGAACTCTCTAACTGTAAGCAGATTCCTGGGTTTGTATAGCAAGGTTGTAACCAGGTTCTTTAGGTAGTCATCTGGATTTCCCTTGTCACAGCTTAATCTATGGCCCTACTCCTTTAGTCTAAGCAGCTTCTTTTGTGAGGGGGACTTTTTATCGGCTAACGGGTCCACTCTAAAATCTGCACACAACTAGCTGTGATCACTGCAAAAACTCCCGCGTTGTTTTAAACTAAATAGGGGAACCAATTAAACTAGCTGATACAATAATACAATCAATCATAGTACAGAGGCCTCTACCCTTAAAGGTAAGCACTAAACCATCAGAAAAAATGTTCTCCCTACATCATAGATTAGTAAAGTTGAATTCAGACATTTACTTGTTCTAAAACGGCCCCTGCAGGGAGATGCTAAAATGTACCTGGTCAGAAAAAGGACAAGAAGCTAAATTCTCCAAAATCAGTCCACATGACATGCAAGGGTGCAAATTAAAATCTAATAGGATTACAATTGGAATAGGTCTAAATAAAGACAATGAGTGAGCTTTTAGCCCTGAAATTTCTCAAATCAGTGGCAGGGGTGTCGGATGATGAAGTTGATTTGTAAACATTTATAACTAACAGCTTTGTGTTGTTGCCAAAAGTTAAAAGCACACATAGAATTTTCGGTGAGTCAATGGGAACATTCCCCATTTCACATCTTAGACCCAGTTTAACAAATGTCACACGGCGGACACCCTTCAGTCTACAATGAGGTGATAGTACTGCATTAATGGGAAAGTTTGCATAACCACCAATATTCAAGTCTCGTGTGACATCCCAAGTCTCGGTTAGACAGATAATTTCGTAGGATTGCAGTAGAGTCATCTCTCATTTATCACGCAAAATGTGGCAAACCCCGGCACAATTCCATCCCAGTATTGCCATGACCCTCTGGGTGGTGGATAAACCGTTCTCCCCAAGGGTGGTTACAAACAGACTGTTTATCAATCTTGCTAATCTAACTGTGCTAAAGGCGCAAATCTATTACTTAGCTTAAAAGCAGAGCTGGGCCCTATAGGGTGCCTATCCTGCAAGGGCTGAGTAATAAACACCTTTGGAAGAGCCGAGCATGCTGCGGGGTGGGTAAAATAAACCCTTGGGATAAAATTGGATGTCAGTCCTCATACTCAGATTTGTTCCACTAGCCTGGGGTTTCAGAAATTGACATGACGCAGTCTTCTACGCATGACTTAGAGGTGACCCCGATTCAGCCCACCCTCCATAATAATTTCACTATACAAGGAGGAAGCTGAGGGACGCAACTGATTTGAGAGCCAGTGATTCATCTTGTTTTTAATCTGACTATAGCTCTCTTCCGTGCCCAACTTATAGGTGTTACATTAGCCAATAGAAGAACATAGAGCATTGAGGGCAGGGGTAATTGTATCACAGCCTTTGAGGAAGTTCGGCCATTAATATTAGAAGAAGGGGCCTGAGCAGGGGTACAATAGGAGCTATGCAAAGGGCCTACCCAGCTCAGTGAGTCACTAAGGGGGGAAATTAGCAGAATATTTTCTTTTGCCAACATATATTTAGACCGACAGGCACCCTTCAAGGCACTCTGTAAGTGGGCATCTAGACAATAGCCTGAACATGGGCCTAAGTGGAGTTTTGGAATTGAAATATAAAATTACCTAGGGTTAGAGACCTGAAATGGAATGCTGGAAGGTGTGCCAAACTGCATCTAGACTATTACTGAACATGGGGCTAAGTGATTTGAAATATAAAATGACCTGGGGTGTATGACCCCAGAGGAAATGCTAGAAGGTGTGCCAAAGTGTGCAATTTATGCTCCAGGTTCACTAAAGCACTGACTACATTGCCCAGCCTTCCCTCAATTTTCAGTCTATCCTTCAAACAGAGCAAATGGGCCTGAAGAGACTCAACAACACCCAAAATGTTCAAAGCAATGGTCTGAGCATTTCCAGATGAGGTGTAAGACTGTAGATTTAACTCTGGCAAAGGCAACTCATCAACTAAGATTGGTCTCTCGGGCAGTGGTGACCCCTCCATTAAGATGGAGGAGCACTGCCCACTGCATTTTTTGAAGTGCAAAAAGTGAAAATAAAATGAAAATAACACTACACTATTATCATCTTATGTTCCCTGTGTCATGCAACTTTATGGGGTGGGGCATTTGCTGTTGTCACATCCAACAAGGGGAGGAATGGCGGGCACTTAAGTGAGCATGGCGGTTGGCCGGCCCTCTTGGAGAAGCCAACTAGTCCTGCACACTTTGCATGTTCAGTGAGGAACATGCACAGTCTCAATTTTCCCATCTGAGCACCAAGCTTAGGGGATGGAGCCTGTGCTTCCTGCTTTAGAGGATGACGCAAGGCAGCGGTCCAGTGGTCCTGCAACAAGGTAAATCTATTTAGATTTATTTTTCAATCTCCCCTACTGCTACACCCTTGCTACTTGGTGGCAGCCGCCACTGCTCTCGGGATGGAATCTCCACGCCCTGCGGTCTCACTGAGCATAGTTGCGAGAAGAGAGGCCAATTGTTCATCTACCTGTGTTATTTTCTCGAATAAAGGCCCCACGGCAGTGTTTAAAAAAAGTCAGAATATTATTCTGAGTTCAGGACCTCTTATCGATGGTATTCACCAAGTACCCCTTTCTCTTTCCCTCCCTAATTAGCAGGGAGCATTATAAGAGAAGAGTAGAGATAAATAACATCCACTACACCTTACTGAAAGATAATGACAAAGAAATATCACTCACCACAAGTGGGAAGTGACACGCGTGCCCAGTGGTGAGCAGAGAGTGGAGAGCAGAAAGCAGAGCTGCATCAGCCCCGTGGACCCAATATGCCGCAAGCTGCAAGCCACAGACCGCAAACTGCAGACGAGTCGCAGAGCGGCACTAGAATCACCAGCGTCAACACCTGGCAGCTGGCACCTGTTTTGCAAAGTCTGGATGCTTAAGACAGAGAGGGGTGGAGAGCAAGTGCGGTAGCTAGCTGCCGCTAAATGCGTGCCCCCTGGAGACCCGCAAAGGCTGCCTGGCTACTGCTAGGTGTGGCTTGTGGGTGCTCTCTGGTGTATTCCACTCACTTCCAGGACTTGTCTTCCCACCCTTCCACCCTGGAAGCTAACTGCCTCGGATCCTGCGCCTCTGCTTCTTCAGATCCATTCCCAGTTGGATGGGTTGGGGACCCCTGGACTCCCTGGACCTGTCCCTCTCCCCTCTTGGCACCACTGCCGAGTGAGGGGCGGCGCACTGGTGATCAAGTGGAGAGGAATTGACAATGAGTTGGATTACTGCGCTTCAGCAGAGGCCACGAATGGTTGATCCAGACTTGGGTGGCCGCGACCTTCTACCTCCTTCTTCTTCCCAGCCAGAAAAAAATTGGCCAGCCAATAAATCCAGGAGTGAGGTGTAAGTAAATAAGTCAGTCTAACAAGGCAAAAAGGCAATAAGCGCACAACTATGACATTACTATTGGAGAGTAATTCAGTCGGCTCAGAACCCCTCACCCACCTCCCCGTTCCATAAGCACTAAAAGTAACTACGTACATACTAGAGCCAATCAATGTGGGCGGAGCAGCACAGGAGCACTGGGTCACAGGGGCTAAGCTTAGCGGCGCCAGTTTATACCATATGGAAGAGGAAGCTACCATGGCCTCCCTGAACCTTTTTTAGAACTTCTTCAAACTCCTGGGTAGGTCATACAACAAGTGGAGGTAAGTGGGGGCCAATAACAACTCAATAAAATAAAGAAATGATTTATTTAAGAACAATGAAGGCACTCTCAACCCCAAAGCCAAAAAAACCTAAAATCTAGTATAGCAGGGCATGAAGACAATACAGCAAATTCTCTCAAATAAACTACGGCCTGGTCTCTCCAGCATTCACTGACTTCACCCACACCCGAACCTGCACCCAATTGTGCAAAAATCTGGGAGCATGGCTCTATCCACTCACAAGCTTCCTCTTTGCTAGACTATTTTGAAAAAGATCCGGGAGGGGCTTGGCATGCATTCCATTTCCCAAGCTAGAGGCACTATTAGGAAGGCCACAGCAGATAACAACTGAAGCTATTGTTCCTCTGCCCCCAAATAACAGAACTGCGCTACTGCAGGTTGGCTCTAGCGGTAACCCAGTCATGGAAAACCCCAAAATCTCATCAGGTCAACTGTTTGGGACATATTCAGAGCTTCAGCCCACACCGCCTTTGCTTCAAGATTATCACCAACCACATTCACCATTCAAACAATCACCAAACAAAGCCATTGAATCTACTGCTAATGACCTATTGCCACAAAAAGACCAATTTAACATTGAGTCCCAACAATATTTGCAACAACGTCTCCCAGCAAAATCAAAATCCCTCTCAACTACTACTGGTACACTTAGTCCTCCTGCCGATCAATGGGCTACATCACCGAAGAAAATATCAAACCACTTTTGGACCAAATACCCCTCAACATTGGGGGCACAACTTGAACCTAGTACAAAGGATCCCATCTCCCATTTAATGTCGGTCACATGGCCTCAACTGCTGCAAACACATCAAACAACAGTCACAGCATTAAATTACCACTCAGATGAACAAGACATACTAGTGGACCTTGCGAACACCCTAGCCTTATTTACAGCAGGCATCAATAGCAAGCTTGAATACATTCTGACTTTTCTAAATTGTGTTGTTGACGAAGTAAAGCACCTGTCTGGAGGCCTAAGTAGGAATAGTGAGAGCCAGGAACAGGAGCAACCAAAGTGCACCAAATCAGCATCAGTTACAACAAACAAAAAATTACATGTACCTGTGGATCATAGGCTGACAGGGAGTCGCGTGGATCATAGGCTGACAGGGAGTCGCGTGGCTGCTGACCGTGCAGCATCAAACTCTTCCACAGAGCCCCGAAGCCAGGAGTGACTTAACCAAGTTAGATTACTCAAAGCAGGTTCCCATGCCACACAAGCTGGATTCACAACACTCTAAAGTCAACACACAATCGCCCTGCCCACTCAGTAAGAGAGAAAAGAAAAGACAGCAAAACTACAGCAGACACCCTTAAATTATACCCCTTGTTCACAACATTAAATATCCAACAAGTTCCAAGCACCAGCCCAGGGAGGGTGGGGCAACTGAGAACACAGAAAATAAATGCCTATGAAACATTTAAAATGGTTGAAAAGGTTTCAAACATTAATACATTGAAGGTTGGGAACTGAAACATGCAGATTACAACCACCACTAACGTAAACAAGCAACTGCAAGATGAGAACATCGCCCATGATGAACAGAAAGTTACTTCTCTGATATAAACCATCAAGTTGCTGACAGCCCACCAATGCACATTATCAAGCCCAATATTCCAGTTCTCTTAGTCCAAGAAGATTGTCATTAAATGAATACAATGGTTATCATTGAAGAAATTGAGGGGACTCCAAAGGAATAGAAAAATCAAATGGACAACAGCAAGCTGAAACAAAATCAATAATTGAAATAGCTTCCCCTGTATTGCATTCCATACTTTTAAATTTCTTACCTGGGCCCAAGTCCTCTTAGACAGCACAGAAATTCTCTGGTGATGGGGTATCAAATTCCACATGTATCTTAAACCAGGTTACCCAGCCGCAGTGGCAAACCCACCAATAATTCAGCCAAGCTCTTGCTGGATACTGGACGGAGATAGAAACAAGACATGCTCAATCTTGAAAAATGCTCAATGCCACGCAGTCACAAAAGATAGATCTAGAACCACAACCCTTACTACAAATGTTGAGCCAGACTGGGGATGGCTGACAGCAGCCTTGTCCAACAAAAGCTCAGCCTGACCTGATGAACAGCTACCACGACAACAAAAGCAAAACTAAGTTGACAAATATAAAGAGCTTCAATCAAAATCTTTAAACCTTACCAACTTGTTGCTGTAGTTCTCCTCAGCCGTGTGCTCCTGGAACATCAGTGCCCTTCAACACAAAATAAACACCCTAGAGATATGCAATTTTATGTCCAAACACAACTTCCCTTGCCTTTCAGGTAACATGGGCCCCACAAAAGTAACCGTCAACTGGATACATTCAACACTGAAATCCAGCTGTAAGGAACCAGAAATTCGGCCGGCCTAAGGGGGACTTTTTATATTCACTGCATGTAGCCTAAAGGGTATAATTGAACCACTTTATGTTCAGGAGAACTGGCTGCTTGAAATTAAAATCAACTCATGGAGACAGCAGATTCCCCTCTTGTTTTTAATGCCTACATTAATCTGAGCTCTCAAACAAAAATGACTCAGGTAAATCGACTATTTACAGTTCTGTGCGACTTGTCTGGGGATTTAACACACACAGACTGTTTCCTCATGAGGGACTTCAACACCAACCTCTTTCAAAGGACCCCGAGGACTCAAAATGTCTCCTTTTATTCCCTCCATCAGAATTGAAGGTACAGGTAAAACCCAAATCCCAATCGCATTGTTGCCTAGGGGAACACTGGATCCTACAACTTTACAATGTTGGTTTCATCATAATGAACAGGAGATTCCCTCAGGACATCCCACCAAATTGGTCATGGACAAACGGCTGAAAGTGTTCTTACCTAGACTACACTATCTGCAACAAAGACTTGCTTCCATACATAGAAAACTACAGCAGCATTGCTCCAAATGCAGCTCACCCTGACCTAGCTAAAATTAAATATTTAGGAGTCCACTCCAAAAACTTAAAATGTTTAAGATGGAATGATGGTAACAGAACAAGGTTCATGAAAGAGTGCAAGCAACTCACCATACGTTTCAACCTGTGGTTTACTTCTACAGTAACTGACTGGATACATTTCTAATCTTAACTTTTAAGTCAATTCCAACTATCGCCGCAACATTGTGTTGGTCCTAGTAATAAACAGAGCGTAATTTAAACTCAAACAATGGCACTACAGAAAACCAGAAATATCACCCTCAGGGCAGCTAGGATGTATTCTGAATCCGAAGAGTTATTGACCGACTATTAAATTGTACAAAGAAATTACAGTCAGGCATGTCAAAAGGACAAACAACATCACCTCCAACAACAAAGAAAGTTTTGGGAGTTATTAAACAGGCAAACTAATGGGAACAATTGCCTGGGGAGTGAAAATATTTTAGTGCAATAATGGGTAACATTCCTGACCGGACCCTTCCAGGTGGATGAGAGAAATGAATATACATCGATTAACAGTGCTATACTCCCTAAAGCCTTCCATAGGGAGTGTCTGACCTATCTGCAAGGCATACAGTAACACATAATGAAAGAAATTTTCATCACTCCAACAAACTGGTCAAAATACTAATCAAAGCAAGATCTGATGGAGCGTCTTGCCCAAACAGCCAGCCACAAGCTCTGTTTAGAACAACATTCCTTTTTTAGTCTAAACAGGTAGCTGGACTCTTCATCTGCACCATATGAAGTTCAACTATGCCCAACTTTTTATTTTTTGAATAAAGAAAATAAAATAAAACATTTGAAAATATTATTATTCTCTGTAAAAAAACTAACATTCTGCAAAATCTAAAGAATTTAATGATTTTTAGAAATGTAGGCTGTTTTTACTTTTGAATTACAATGTATATATTGTATACATTTTTTTCAAAAACCTAAACAGTATTTACATTAAAAAAAATAATTAATAATACCTATATTTTTAGCAACATTTTGAATAATTTTTGATAATTTAAAAAATATATGGTTATTTTACTAACTTAATTATTCAAAATCTAAATGTTTATGTTTTTTTTTTAAATCTTTCCATTTGTGTGTACTTTCTCAGAATGTATTTATTTGGAAGTTGGAATAGTTAATCTTTATGTTTTGTTATCCAGCATTTTCCATGACTATTTAGTTTGGAGTTGGAATAGTAATTTTTCATGGTTTATTTTCCAGCACTTTCCCTAAGTTTAGTTAGCTTGGAGTTGGAATAGTAATTTATTTCAGTTGCATTATCAAGCATTTTCCCTGACTTTAGTTAGTTTAGAGTTGGAGTAGTATTTTTTTATGGTTTATTATACAGCACTTTCCCTGAGTTTAGTTTGTTTGAAGTTGGAATAGTAATTTTTATGGTTTATTATGCTGTAATTTCCATGGTATAGTTAGTTTGGAGTTGGAGTAGTCACTTTTTCCGTTTTATTATCCAGCACTTTCTGTCAGTTTAGTTAGTTTGGAGGTGTAAAAGTAATTTTTATTTGTTTATTATTCAACGTTTTCCCTGAATATAGTAATTTCTGAGTTGGAATAGTAGTTTTTGATGGTTTATTATCTAGCACTTTCTCTCAGTTTAGTTAGTTTGGAGTTGGAATAGTAATTTGTAATGGTGTATTATCCATCACTTTCCCCGAGTTTAGTTATTTTGGAGTTGGTATAGTAATTTTTTCAGTTTTATTACCCTGCACTTTCTCTGAGTTTAGTTAGCTTGGAGTTGGAATAGTAATTTTTAAGGGTTTATTATCCAGCACTGAATTTAGGGGTCTATTACGATGGCGGGCAGACCGTAATGGCAAAAGGGACTGCCCACCATATGGGTGGCGGTCCCATGATTCAGATTAGGATGCACCCGCCACACTGGTGGGCGCATCCCGCACTTTTTACATTGTGGCGGGTGGTGCTTTCAGCAGCACCTGCCGCAATGTAAAAAAGGCATGTTGTACATTTGCATGCACAACGTGGCAGGCACCAGCAACGGGCCCCCGCAAGTGTATACGCCTGGCTTTCCATGGCGGTTTCTCCGCCATGGAAAACTCTGCAACGCCGCACATCATGATATGGATGGCGGTGTCTTGCAGACACCGCTACCATATCCGAGCCCTTTTCCGCCCGGTCACCTGTCCGACCGGCGGAAAACTGGCGGACAGTCTTTCTGTCTGCCGGGGTCCCCCCGCCATCATAATATGGTGGGAGGAATGGAAGGCGGGCAGTGGGAATTGGCGGGCGATCCGCCCGCTATGATAATGAACCCCTTAGCTAAATTGGAGTTGGAAGTCATTTTTTATGGTTTAATATGGAGCACTTTAGCTGAGTTCAGTTAGTTTGCAGTTGGAATAGTAATTTTTATTGGTTTATTAGTTATCACTTTAACTGGGTTTAGTTAGTTTGGAGTTGGAATAGTAATTTTTAATGGTTTATTATTTAGCATTTTCCCTGAGTTTAATTAGTTTGGAGTTGGAATAGTATTTGTTTGCAGTTTATTATCAAGTACTTTCCCTGAGTTTAGTTAGTTTGGAATTGGAATAGTAATATTTTTCAATTTTTTTATCCGGCACTTTCCTTGAGTTTAGTTAGTTTGGAGTTGGAATAGTAATTTTATCAGTTCTATTATCCAGCACTTTCTCTGAATTTAGATAGTTTGGAGATGGATGGAATAGCAATTCTTTATTGTTTAATATCCAGCACTTTCATTAGTTTAACTAGTTTGGAGTTGGAATAGTAATTTATTTCTGTTTTATTATCCAGTACTTTCTCTGAGTTTAGTTAATTTGGAGTTGGAATGGTAATTTGTAATGGTTTATTTTCCTATTTCTATTTCTATTTCTATATGGAATTTGTTAAGCGCACGGTCACCCAGGGGTTTCCAGCACTTTCCCTAAGTTTAGTTAGTTTGGAGTTGGAGTAGTACATTTTTCAGTTTTATTATCCAGTTTTTTGCACAAATTATTTTTAAATAATTAGATGTATCAGGTGGTATTATGTTATTATTTTCATTCAAAATCAAGTGTATTTATTTTAGAAGTTAACGTTCAAAATGTTTTTAGTTTACTTTTATTTTCCATTTTTTTAAATAATTTTTAAAAAATAACACATTTTAGCATATGTTTTGAATACACATTTACAATATTACACATATCTTTTGTTATACATTTATAATTGTTTAAACAATTTTGAAAATGTTTACATTGGTATCCAAACACAGTTATGCCACAGTAACCTAAGTATATTTTGATATTTTCATTATATTTGTTTTAAGTTTTAGAATTTGTCATTTATTTTAAAGCAAAAACATACTTTTTAGTACATTCATTTTGACACATGTTTTTAATACATTTGAGAACATTATTTTTTGTAATCAAATTATATATTATGTATTATAAAATGTTATAGTTTTTAAATGTTTTGGTTAATATTTTGTTTATTAGATATTGTTGTTTGAATAATATTTAATATATTAAATAATTTACATATATGTTTCAAAATAATATTTTTGTGTAAGACATTTTTTAGTTGTAAAACATTTTCATAATGTTTGTAGATCAACAATATTGTTTTGCTAATTTTATATTTTGAAAATTAAATATATCACAAAAAACATTTATATTATCATTATTAGGTATTAAAATTATGTTTTATATTTTGTGTTAATATAGTATTTAACATATATTTTAAATGTTTTGTACATTTTTTTTGTATTTTTTCGTAATAAAAAATATATATTTATAATTTTGGAATGATTTTTTATAATTCTCTATTCTTGTATATGGGGAGATAGTCTTATTTCCTTTTTTATTATGCGCGCATTTTTTCTATTTTCTCACTTTTCTGTCTACCTATTTAGTTTTTTTAGGTAATTTTGGAAGATGCAGCTTGCAGTTGGGAGCTGTGTTTAGTTGCTTAAGGTAAATTTGTTTTATTGTACTCTTAAGGTAATTTTAGGGCAAGTGGAGGATAGTGGTAGTGTAGTTAGAGTGTACGTTTTAAAAAAAAAATCTTTATTTTCAATGTAGCATATAAAAAACATTTCCATTTTCTCTTTGGGTATTTACATAAAGTGCATTTACAGATCAAAATTCATGCAGTTAAAGGATACGTAAATATGATACATCCTTGCAGAGTTAGTAATAAATAATAAAATACTGACATTCATTTTATCTCAATCTACCTTATCAAATGTCCTACCCCCCAATAAAATTAATGAATTCCACTCCTTCCATATTCTATTCAATTTAATTACTGAGCCCATCCCTTTTGCATACAATGTTTTCCTCCTAAAAACTCTTTGCATTTTGATTAACCATTGGGAAATTGTTGGAATGGTTACTGATTTCCAATTAGCAATAATGCATGACCTTGCAAACAAAGTGGTAAAGAAAATATATTGACATTGAGCCCAAGTAAGTTCATCTTAAACCTCTACTCACCCTAAAAGGGCAGCAGAGGCCTCTGGAGGAAGATCAACAGCCAGCCTTCTTCCAATTTCTGAAAAAAAACACTTCTTCAAATATTTATTAAATGGGTGCACATATATACCACATATAGCCAATCTCTATTTGCATGCTGACACTTAAAACAGTGAGTCAGCAACAAGTTATATTTATGAATTGTGATTTGTCAGAGAATAATCTTCAATGCAATCATGTGTGTATATATAATTTCTTGTAAGAGATTATTTTGCTAAAGTGTAAATATCTGCTGGATACGTTTTATGGAGTGTGGCCAGAGTATAATAAATCATCCATTTGCTAAAAAAATGCATACTCCTCAAATTTGCAGCTCTCACTGCTTCACAACACATGTTATTAAAACCGTGCCGTTGATGGAAATTGATGAGACAGACAAATGGACTCAAAAATTCTTTCCAGGTGGTTTGACAGCATTCGCTTGTTCTGGGTAGACTTTATACCAATTCCTCTTAATCTCAGTATAAAATTAGCTTTACTCAGTGAATAGCCTTTACAGCATTCTGAATTTATTAAGACTGAACAAGTCTCCCAGTTGCGGGCCTCCAGGAGGGTAAGGGGGTGGGAGGCTGCATATATACTTTCTGCATACCTCATGAAACCCCCGTACATGGGAAAGTTCCACTTCTGGTGAAACCAACAGGAAAACCCATATAAGGCACAATTGATTGATTCGAAACTCAGCCTAAACTATTTCGGGGGTAGGTCAGTAAAGGTGCCTCCCTTTCATTCTCGGGCACAGGAGTACAGACACAGCGTCTGCAAGAATGTGTTCATCCCACTAGAAAGGCAGATGTGACCTTGAGTTTCCTAAGTTAGAATCAATGGTCCATTCATAGCCCAGGCCGACCTTTTAGGATCTGTCTACACAGTGGTAGGTCACGTGTTTTCCTAGCAAGAGCAAGAGGTACAGAGAAATTAAACCAACATGGCGTTTCTTCAGAGAAGGCCCAATGCTTAATGTATACATGATTTCACCATATTCACAATGGAGAGTTTAAACTATAAATGGTATTGCTAATATATTGGATTAATTAGGCCAATATTACATGATATTGATTTCATATTTGTTCAGACCACCCTTTTGGCGTGATGTAGGCAATGTACATACAAATAAAGAACAGGTTTTTAATCCAAAAACACACCTTCATCTATTTGTATTAGATCTGCAACTTCCTTCTGCACTAGCTGTTTCTCTATTTTCGCCTGACGCGAAACTGTCAGCGAGGAAGTAAGCTTGGCAGCGCAATAAGAGGAACATGCTGGCCCACAATGTAGGCACAGGCAACAAGTAAATACCACCCCCAGTACTCCGGCCAAGATCTTAAGATTTTCCAGCCCAAAGTGGATAAGAGGTTCCAGAATCACCCCGTTAAGGACCAAGTACCAGTGTCAGCATGAACTTCCGCAGCCAAGCGATGTAATTTCTGAATGGCTAAGTGTATAGTTGGAGCAGAATCAGGAATATACACACAACAGGAGCTGCCAATCACACGGCATGCTCCTCCTCGATCAGCTAGGATGACGTCAAGCACCATCCGATTTTGAAGCAAAACGAGTCTCGTAGCCTGAAGCTCTACCGTCAGGTTAGTTAAAATTTCAGCAGTGGTTTGAACTACATTTTCCACCACTCTGGAGAGACGTCTAACGTCTCTGCTAGTGAAAATGGGACCCCATATAGGAAAGAGGCCCTTTGCCATGTCCACAAACTGCTGCGATGCGGTATCAGTCTGATCAGTACTATCAGTATCAATACTTCTACTAGCTCGGGAGAGATCTGAATTTCGTTTAGTCAGCTGATGATTCTTATGATAATTAGAAGGGGCTATATATACTGGAGGATAAAGGAACAACAGGTAACACTGCCCTGCCCATCCTCGAGGAAGCCAAGTGTAAGCGTTTTCTCTGCATACAAAATACACATTGGGCCGAGTTATCAAGGGCGGGGTGCTGTGGGTGTGCAAAGTGTAGGTGTAGTTACATCTACTATCTCCTACCTTCACATGACCTTTACCTTTAATACAAAAGGAGGCAGTACTATTTAAAATAGGGACTGCAATTGCCTTGTCATCAGTAACATTACGGTCCTGGAAAGTCTAGAAATAGTGCGTGGAGTTAAAATGTTCAAAATCTAACATTTCTTCCTTCAACCATGTAGCATTCTCATAAGTGGTATACATATTCATAGAGGCATCTGGATCTAAAGATCCCTCTCCTTGGTTTCCCAATGCATCAAATCCTTGATGTTGTTCTATATATCTTAAAACAGCTTCATAATCTTTTTCGGTATATCTATTGGGGTCGGCTACATAATGGAGATACATAAGAGATAGCAACTGAAACCAGGCCTCACAGCTCGCTAAGTGTGATAATGGCAGAGAAATGAATAAATCATGACGATGCATTACAGATGGCAAAAGGCCACATACCCAACAATTTGTCTTATTTGTGGTGCTGTGAGCTTCATGTAACATTTCAATGAACACATTTTTAGCATACGTTTCTCGATGTCTTTCCTTGTGGGGAGGCAAAGTATAAAAGAAATGTTCAGGTGGAGCTGGTGTAGTACCTAATACCTTATGCATAGGATATTTGAATTTTAAATATACAAACACACTCATTAATATTATCATGATTACTGCAATGATTTTTACAAAGGCTACTTTCACTCTGGTAGCCCAACCGGAAAACATGGGAACATTTTCATAGAAAGGTCGGGGGCAAGGGGTCGCTCATCTTCAAGGGCAAATCGGGCAAAGGGCCACATCCTAACTAAAAGTCCAAACTAAACTCAGAAAAAGGGTGCAAGCCAACTGCCAGAGGGGTTCTTCTCCCTGTGTTCATTTAGAGCCTCACAGGCAGGCTCCTATTGTTCATCAAAAAGGAACAACTTTACTTGTGCTTCCGCTGTTGCAATTTAGGCCCTCAAAGTAACACAGTCTTTCTTTCTGAACAGAGCAATGTGACAGTTCCAAGCTCTCAACGGGTTCAGTCCAGTGTCTTGCTCAGTACTCCAGTGAAATGTTATCTCCAACCCTATAGCTCAAGTCTTTCCCTATCTCCTACTATCCGAAACTGGGGTACCGCGTTGTTTTCCGGGCTGTAAATTGTATCGAAGATGGCCAGGTTGCTCCTGGTCATGAAACAACACAGCAGCAGGGACATTCGGTGCAACAAGATTTTCAGAAGCCTCTGAGGAATCAGCCTTATCAAAAGATTCAGGGACTAGGGTTGATTTGTCTCCTTATGGTATCAGCAATCCTTCCTCTTGCCCGATTTCAAGGGCATCTGAGAAAGGCACAAAACTCAATCTCCGCTCTCCTTCTTGCGTTAGAACTCAGTCTCGGTTCTGCTGATCAAAAGGGAGCAGAAGAGGTAATTACTTCACATGGGAGACATGGATCCAGTGCTTCTTCCTGTCCACTTTCACTGCTGTCCGCGTTGCCAAAAGGATCTGGTAGGGATGGCTCCACCTTGGTTCCAAACTCGATTTCCGCTGATAATTTCGGACGAGGACCCACTGTCCTGGCTCCAAGCGATGTCCAGGACCCTCCGGCAGCGGCTGCAATACAGCTGATACCTGTTGATCAATGAAACGCAAATCTTTAGTCAAAGCGTACAGATAATCTCTCATCATAGGGGAATCAATGTCGCGAAAGGACCTAGGTCTTGGGACACCCCACACATTAGCTGGTCGACCAAAAACAACCTCATATGGTTACAGACCGACTCTTGAATAGGGGGGGTTACTCTTAATGACATTAACGCTAAAGCTAAAGCTAAAGCGTCAGGCCAGCTCAAGCCTGTGCTTTCTTGAATTTTTGCCATTTTTAGTTTCAGTATACCATTATATTTCTCAACCAGTCCTGCAGACTGCGGGTGTCGTGCTGCATGAAATTTCAGTTTTATCTGTAGGCCATTACAAACATTTTTGACAAGCTCTGCATTAAAGTGTACCCCGTTGTCTGTCCAGATGACCCGAGGCAAACCAAATCGGGGCAGGAACTCTTTGATTAGGGCTTTTGCAGTGGCCATAGCGGTGTTATCTTTAGTAGGATATGCTTCAACCCATTTACTAAAGGCGCATACCACCGCCACCACATATTTAAGATTATTCACCCTTTCGAGTTGAATATAGTCCATTTGTATTACTTCAAACGGTAAAGGAGCTGCAAAATTCCCTCTAAGGACTGTCTCCCTCCCTCCAGGATTATGCTGTAAGCAGACTATGCAGTATTTAACCACATGGGCAGCTACTTTCGGAATATTCTGGTTATTCCACACAGGGTCTAATAATGCACAAATACCTTTTGCACCAATGTGAGCGGGACCATGGGCCATCAGACTACTGCATACACCAGTGCATTAGGCAAAAGCCATCGCTGTTTTTCCGTTAAATCAATCCAACAATCATTTTTATCCAACTTCCCTATTTCCTGTTCCCATTTCATTATTTCATCAGGAGTAGCTTCTTTCTGTAATTCTTTAACACTTTCAATAGTATTATCAAACACTGTTGTCTCCACCACCCATCTGGCTGATGCACTGGGGAACATAGCAGACATTTTAGTTTGTGTTGTTTCCTTAGCTACCTGATAAGCAAAGGCATTTCCCTCCCCTGTACTATCAATGATTTTCTTGTGGGCACTACACTTAATAATGGCCACCTTCTCTGGTAAGGTTAATGCATTCAAGAATATTTCGATCAAAGGGCCATGCTGTATCCTCTGACCCTGAGAGGTAAGGAATCCTCGTTCCCTCCACAGCCGTCCAAAACTATGGGCCACGCCAAAGGCGTACTGGCTGTCTGTAAAAATATTTACTCTTAAACCTTCACTTAGTACACACGCTCTTAGTAATACTATTAGTTCAGCTGCTTGTACTGAGTGATGGGAAACCCGAGCGGTCTCCACTACTGTTCTGAGGGTAGTTATAGCATAAGCAGCTGTTGTCGTGCCATCTGGTAACTTAAAACATGAGTCATCCACATACAACTCCCCTTGTGGTTCAGATAAATGGGAGTCAGTGAGGTCTACACGTCCCTTCGTTTCTTCTTCAGTCCGAAATATACAATTATGGATATTGTCCTTTTGATCGTACGAAGGGTAGTAACGTGGCTGTATTCAGAGTGGCACATCGTTTGATAATAATGTGTGGTACAAATAGAGTTAATTCGTAACCCGTCAATTGTGCACTCCTAAGGTGCTGAGTTTTTGTTCGATTCAATAGTATATCCACAGCATGCGATACCATCACTGTGAGGTCAGTATTCAAAACAATCCCCTCCGACTGTCTAATGGCCACCACCACAGCAGCGGTAGCCCTTAAACAGCTTGGAAGGGCTCTGGCATCATTATCCAATACTGCCGAAAAATATGCGCAAGGTCGTTGCTTTCTGCCAAAATCTTGTGTTAACACTGAAAGTGAACAACCGTCCACCTCATGTACGTAAAGCACAAAAGGTTTTCGGTAGTCCGGAGTACCCAAGACAGGTGCAGAGCAAACAGCAGATTTCAAAGAATCAAAAGCATCCTGACATTCTTCCGTCCAGGGCAAGGGTTCATGCACGTCTTTGGTAATCAAATGCAACAAGGGTTTAGCCAGAAGAGAAAAATAAATTAGGAATCCATTGGCGACAGTAAGAGGTTATGCCAAGAAAAGCACGAACATCACGTTGAGTACGGGGCACCGACATGTTAGTAATCACAGTTATCCGTCTTCTCCCCGTTTTCGACAGTAAATGACCAAGATAGGTCACTTCCTGTCGAAAATATTGAAATTTGGATAAAGACACGTTATTACCGTTAGCTGCTAAATGGGTCAATAATTTAACAGTGTCCTCCTTGCATCCTTCTGCTGTGTCTGACGCCACCAGTATGTCATCCACATATTGGATGAGAACATTACCAGGAGGTAGGACTAAATCATCTAATACCACTTTTAGTGCTTGGCTATAAATACTAGGACTCTCAGTATAGCCTTGAGGTGCACGACAAAATCTAAAACTATGGCCATATAATGAGAATCCAAAAATATGACGGCTGTCATGGTGGATTGGAATGCTAAAGTAAGCATTTTTCAAATCTATCACTGAGAAATACTGGGCAGTAGGGGGAATCATAGTAAGAATTGCAGTGATATCTGGTACCACAGGATATTGGGGAATCACTATCTTATTAACCTCTCTGAGGTCAATCACAAAACGATATGTATCTTTATAGTCAGGGTCACCGTCCAGTGGGGCCTTTTTCAAAATCGGTAAAATAGGGCTATTATAAACATTAGCAGCTATTTCCTCTACCACTCCTTTCCTAATCAAGTCACGAATAATTTGTAATAAGGCCAGTTCGCCTTGTGGCAAAATTGGATATTGTGGGATACGTGGCAAATGTGCATTCGGTTTTAAGGTAATAGATACAGGCAGTATTTTTAACAATCCCACATCTGTGTCCCCTGTTGCCCAAAGGATCTGGGGAATCTTGGAAAATTCAGGTGGAAGATGTTCATTTTTGGCAAAACATTGAGACGTGCATTTAGTAGGAGGCTGCATCGTTAAATAAACATCATCAGGGGAACAGTAAATGCGAGCATGCAATTTCTTCAATATGTCCAGTCCTAACAGATTCTCTCCACAACTAG
This sequence comes from Lissotriton helveticus, assembly GCF_964261635.1. NCBI lineage: Eukaryota > Metazoa > Chordata > Amphibia > Caudata > Salamandridae > Lissotriton > Lissotriton helveticus. The sequence goes on from NC_136060.1 coordinate 218,958,678, forward strand.
AAGTAAGCAAAAATGGGGAATCCATGGTAATCGGGCCAATAGTAAATGGCAGTGGCTTAGAAATGGGGCTTGATACCGGAATTCCTGAGAAACTCACTGATACGTTATTTTGCCCAGACAGAGCAGCCCCTGGGACCAGTGAATGAGCAACAGAACTATTCATTGCTCCAGTATCCACCAAAAACTTCTCAGATGTCCCCATCAATTGCCCCTTTACATAAGGCCCCTGTTGGTCAACTGGTACTGATATGTGGCCCTGCTCCGTCCTTGGCTGTCTCATGCATAACAATTTCCATCATATCCATCATCCCGATAATCCTCATTGTAGTATTGTCTCCCTTGAGGATCATCAAAATAATTTCTGCCTGACTCACTACCGGACATGTCCCCAAGTCTCATGCTATTCCGATCATTACCGCCTTATCCTCTTCCTCTTCCTCTATTAAAGGTTCCTCGTCAATACAATAATGGACACTGAGCTCGCCAGTGTCCCTCTTGTCTACAATTGTTACACTGATTTATCCCGATGCCCGGAGTAGGACCCATTCCTCCGCCCGACCCATCATTGCCCTTCTTGGAAATGAACCTCTTCCCCCTCTACCAGCATTTTGTCCCCTACTAACTTGTTGCAGCAGCACTCAGGTCTTCAGCTCCTTAACCTTTTTATCAGACTTCTCCTTGCTCTCATTTTCTCGATGTTCATAATACTGGGCCATGCTGAGAATAACTGAAGGGGTCGAAGTCGTCCACGTACTCTCAGCAGCCTAAAATCGTGCCATTACTTCAGGCAACAAATTAGTGACAAATCTATTCACAAATAATCGTATGCCACCTTTCGTGGACAGATCTTGTCCACCAAAGTCAATAAATACTTTCTCAAACCGGATGAAAAAATCAGATACGCTTTCATCCTTTTTCTGTTTACAAGCCGTTAATTTATCCCAATCCACTTTCCGCGGGGGAATAAGAGTTTGTATATATGTTATGATTTGAGAGGGTATAGCTAAAATCTCATCTTTGGGTTTATCTCCCGGTTTCCGATCTTTATCTCATACTTTTATCTGATCCCAGGTCCCTCCAAGTTCTGCGGCATGATCTGAGTCATGTACCTGTCTCCATATATCTACTGGGATCAAGTGGCCGAAAAATAATTCGATGTCAGCTAAAGTCATCACGGCCGAATTTTCTGCTTCTGTTAATTCTTTATAATAAGCTGTAGTTGTTTTACGTGGGTCAGGAAGTTGGGCTTTTAATGTAAGAACTTCACTTCGTTTCCAAGGGGTATAAACCCATTGCTCTTGGAAATGTGCCTCTACATGATTTCTGGTCACTGTCCCACCGCCATCCCTTACTTCGGGAATCTCCTGATGGACAAGAGGATGCACTTCTCTCATGGGATATTGTACCCCCCAGTCTGGACATTTCCTATGCATTTGTTCTCGGTATTGTATCAGGGTCTCAACATTCTGGAATTCTTCTTCAACTTGCAATTCGAACTTAAAAGCTCGATCCCTGATATCACACAATACCTGAGGAGCCAGCCCTTCCTCAAAACACTGTTCCCATAAGGAAATTAATCGGATTGCCATGTGCTCTAATGCCATAGTACTCCAAATATCTTCTAAAGTATAAATTGGATTCCGCATCCACTGGGATGCCTGAACCACAATGGCCCGTCTTTCTTCAGTTCCTAAGGATGATCGAGTAAAAACTCGTCGGCCTTCCAAACCCCCTACGGGGCGTCGCGGCGTAACATCTGAAGAAAGTGGTCATTCCCATAGGGGGGACCATTGATCCTACGTCTGGGGATGTCAAAACTACCTGGGACAAGGGAGAAGCAGCCACCGGCTCAGGTAGCAAAGTAATCAAATCTGAGGTAGTTGGGCGAAGGATAAGAGGAGAAAACAACGGAACCGGAGGGTGCAAAGCTACCGGTGTGGTAGCGACTGAGGCTGCGGAAGATGGGGCTCCAGCCCTCCCTGTCCTAGCTATTGGGACCGCAGGATATAAAACTTGAGGGGCATATGGGGGTGGTGGACGGGCTTCTAATAATACCTCTATCTCATCTTCTGCATCAGTCCGTGTCACATAACTCTTATCTGTCTGCAATCGAAATTGTCTATCCATTTGTTCAATATTCTTCTCTACCTTTTCTTTTTCATATGCTACTGCCTTTTGGGTAACAGTCTGTCCAGCTTTAATTTTTCCCAATTTTTCCTCTCTTATCCGCCGCCGTTTCGCCTCCTTTAACCATAGGTTCAGGGAGTCGAACATAGTTTGACGGCTCCTCTTCATAAACAATTTGTTCTGTAAATAATTAATCTTACTTTCATCAAAAGACCCCGTCAAAGGCCATTGTAATTCTGACTTATCTTTAGTATATTTGTTCCATAATGTATTAAACAAGATGGGAGAAATACCATGTTTGACATACATATCAAAACTGGGGCTGCCTTCCGGAGTAGCAGGCTGTCTTTCTTCCAGCCGTCCACTCCGACGACGGCAGCACCCAAAACATAATTTACTAAAACACGACATGTTTATAAATTCAATAACTCATACCATTTCAACAAGACTCACTCTCATGGACGCGTCCATTCATCTGATACCCTTTCATTCCTAACTCATATAATTTCACTTAATTAACATACATAAAGTGCATACATTTCGATCAATAGAAACAATTCGTCATGAATTCAAAGTACCAAATGACATGTCTTATACTCGTACAGAGCCCGTCGACTCCTGTTCAGGGAATAGATCACACCGGATTACAGACCACCAAAGATTCACAAAAGAGACAGTCCAAAGACTGCCCTGAGATCATCAGACAGGCGAACCACGAACCCTCTTACAGAACATCCCATAGTCCTGTGCTGGTTGGGCTGGGCGGCTGGGCACGTGGCTCCAGAACCCAAGCTTACCCAGTTGCTCCTAGGGCTTTTCCTAAGAGGATTCGGCCGAGTGAGCACCCTCCGTGCAACACTAAGGCATCCGATGTTGGCTCAAATAGTCACCAAACAAGTCTGTGGGGCATCCGCCCGTGCAGTCACTCCACTGCCACATCAGACCCCCAGATTCCCTGTGGTTCACTTACCACCAAATTCCATTCACAGTTAACTGTTTCTCTGAGCCACTTCTCCAAAGTCCTCGTTCCAAAGTCAACAAAGGACCAACAATACAATTCACTCACCTGGTGCACTCAGGTCTGATTGTGTGTTCTCCACTGCCGACTCCTTTATAGACCAACAAGGTCAGCTGTTCCCGGGTTAAGCCCGTAGGACTCTGGCGAAGGGTTATTTAGCAGCTGGGAAGGTCACTGGGCTCAAGAGTGGAATTTCCTTTTCTACCACAAACTGGTTTCTCAATTAGGATCCTTTTTCAATCCACCCACTCGACCAGAACCCCTCCCCGTCCCTCTTCTCCTGTTTACAGGAGGGGACAACCCTATCGCGGAGCCCCGGCAGAGTCGCCAACTGAAGTATTAGAAAAAAATATATACCATAGAGCTATACTTACCAATAGCCCATATACCTTATTTATCAAGAATAAGTCAGTCGGCAATGGAGAAGGTTCAATTATTTATTTTGCAAAGCGCCCTATATAGGGGAGCCTCTCTCTCGCCTTCACCCTCAAAGGTGCGCAGAGGAGATTGTTGGATTACATTCAACACTGTGCATATATACTTTCCGCATACCTCATGAAACCCCCGTACATGGAAAAGTACCACTTCTGGTGAAACCAACAGGAAAATCCATATAAGGCACAATTGATTGATTCAAAACTCAGCCTAAACTATTTCAGGGGTAGGTCAGTAAAAGTGCCTCCCTTTCGTTCTCGGGCACGGGAGTACAGGCACAGCGTCTGCAAGAATGTGCTCATCCCACTAGAAAGGCAGATGCGACCTTGAGTTTCTTAAGTTAGAATCAATGGTCCATTCATAGCCCAGGCCGACCTTTTAGGCTCGCTGTCTACACAGTGATAGGTCACGTTTTTTCCTAGCAAGAGCAAGAGGTACAGAGAAATGAAACCAACATGGCATTTCTTCAGAGAAGGCCCGATTCTTAATGTTTACATGATTCGAGCATATTCACAATGGAGAGTTTAAACTATAAATGGTATTGCTAATATATTGGATACATTAGGCCAATATTACATGATATCGATTTCATATTTCTTCAATGGCTATTGTTGTCATAAAGAATGCAAATGTTATATTTGTGTGTTACTGTGTATTCTGGTAGAAATTCTAGTTCTGAGTACGTTTTGGAGGGGGTGGTGTTTGAGCAGTTGATCTTTTAGTTCTGGCTATGAGGCATATTAGGATTGAGATGAAAGGTAATTGCATGTTCAGGAACACAGGTTAGCACACTTTTAAAGATTTCTGTGCTAGTTTGTTGTGAGCTATTGCTTGCGTATTTGATGTTTTCTAGAACATCTCTGACCTCATTTCTGTGGCTTTGGGGATGGTTGTGTTCTCTAACATTAATTACACTTGTTTCTATTGTTGTTGCTCTCCCAAAGCAAGAATTGGAGTAGTGTTTATTACATTTCCAATATGTATTATTTTCTTTTATTTTTTCTTGTGTGTAACTGTAGCCCATGTAGCATACTAGTAGTTTTCCTTTTTGTGAGGAAATGAATGATGCCCCTTTTGTCATTTTCTACGTTTATCTGTGAATGTATGAGTTCAAAAAATGCTTTTAATCAGGCAAAGTTTCACCAACACAAACAGTCAAGGCAACTGCCGTCCATGACGTGTTTCAACCACTACATCGCTGTCTTGATCACATGACTCTCTTCGTTTTTTGCTATTTTTTATAGCATCTGCTAATCACTCATGCACAAATAAATAAGAGAACATAAAAAACAGACTACAACTATCTCCTTTCATTCACAAACTGCTGATAGCAACATAAAGATGAAATACCATCTTAAACAATGAATTATTCTAGACATGGCACATTTTTAACTTCAACCTTATCTCTATCAATTCATTTATAATGTGTTATAAAACCATTATCTACACATCATGTGTTTTTTTGGTTGAAACACAGCTACGTCTATATCAGTCCCCATGGTACTGGCATTACTGCACTATTATCTTCTTGTTGCTACTAAATTAAACAGAAAATCCGTCGACAATGTATTAATTTAAAAAAACAGGGGACATGTCATGAATTATATGTGGGTGTTGCAATCATAACATTGATGATGATTAAGTCTGTCAAGGTTTAAGCCAAGCCACGGCTGCATGGTGTTTCAGAACTACACTTCCCATGATTCACTGGGCCGGGAGGACGATACATTAAGGAAGTGGTGCACGCAGAATGTCGTGCGTGATTCTGAGAGTTCCGGCTTCTCTTTCTCAGCTGAGGGAGAGTATGCGGCAGGCTTGCTGTGCTACTGGAGTTCACAGAACTTTTTGAGGATTCCCGATCTGTTCAGTGGCAGGATTTCTAGCGAGTCGGCGCTCAGAGGTGAGCAGTGTGCACGGAGGAGAGGCTTTCCATGTCCACACTAACTTTGTTTTTTTTTGGGTTGAAACACAGCAATGTCTATATCAGTCCTCATGGTAATGGCATTACTGCACTATTATCTTCTTGTTGCTACCAAATTAAACAGAAAAATCATGGCACAATATATTAATTTAAAAAAACAGGGAAATGTCATGAATTATATGTGGGTGTTGCAATCATAAAATGCATGTTGATAAGTCTGGTTACTCAATAATATAACCCAATGCTCCCATATACACCTAATAAAGCGCAGTGTGCATAATGTTGCATCTACCCAATAGATTGCTAAGTGCCTAAACAGGTGTTGAAGTGAAAAAAAGTGCTTATGCAAGACTCATAACACCACAATGCCACCATAAAGCCTCATGTATATTAATTGTGGCAGTGCACACTGGAAAAATACTAAGCATAAAAAGTTAAAGTGTTAAAGTGCTGATTCAAGGTACGCGAAGATACGGTAAGATATCACAATTCAATTTATATACACATAATCATATCATATCAAAAAACGGGACACACAAGATATATATGTTAATTATTACTTAGTGACAAGTAAACATTTAGGTATGCACATTGCATTGTAAATTATACTTACATATATCTAGCTTTTGCTTTTTTTTGTTGATGCTTTTTTAAAGTTTGGGGGTGATTTACTGGTGTCATTTTTTCTGTTGGTTGAAAGATAAATTGTTAGTTTTATTGAAGGGTTACATTTGGTTTGTTAGATTTTCATTTAGTTGTTTTTTTTTGGTTCCAATAAATACTTACTTTTTTTGTTGATGTAATTTGTTTCTTTGATGTTGTTTTTGGTATTGTAGCCTGTAAAAGGAAATAAAATAAACGTATTTGTTAGTTATCTTTTGCTTTTTCAGTATTGTTTTTAGGTCTGATAAGTTAATTAAAAAATGTAGTTAAGATATAAACTTGCTTTGTTTAATATATTTCATTAATGTTGATTTTATTCTTTCTTTTGGGAGGAAATGGTGGTTTGGAAATTTCTTGGTAGACTTTTGGTCAGGTTTATTCTATAAAATATAAAGAAAAATAAATAATAGTTTAGTTTAGTATGTTTATATGTTTAAGTATTTTTTTGCTAATGTTATTTACTCATTTTAAAAGTGTTGTTCTTACCTAACCTCCGGTGGGCCATTTTTAGCCGCCATACTGTTTGTGTGGTGGTCTAGTCTTTATTTCCTTCTTCCTTCAGCCGGTATTTAACTGGGCCATGGCGCGGGCAAAGGCAAGCCCGTCAGCGCCTGTCTGTGCCTGGACGTCACCTCTCACCAGAAACACTGGTGGTGGTACTTCATGATTATGCACCTACTCCAGGGCAGAATTGCTGGCTTTCACCACTCTTTTAAAGTCTTGTAGCTCTCCTCCACTAGGTCCTTTGGAAGGGCCTTTTGACTGCCTTTGTTGTGGGTTCAATTCACTCATGCTGTTGCCCCTCTAACCCCCTTCCCTGTCCAGGTCTCTTATGAAAATCCTCCATTTAAATGTCCGCTCACTTGCCAAACACTACTTAGATATCTATGATCTGGTCCTGGAGGAATCTCTCGATACCTTCTTAACTGAAACCTGGGTAAATGATGACATGGTGGCTGAACCTGGCCTAGTTCTGCCTCCAGACCACAGTAGTCTGACCATTAACAGAGAATCTAGAGGGGGCGGTATTGCGGTCATTTTTAAATCCTGCTATTCTAGTTCATTTGTTAAAGAGGCGATGGAGGGTTGTGGATGCGCCAGTTTCAGAATTACTTTCAGTGCTCACTCTAACATGTCAGGGCTGCTAGTATATCGCCTTCCGGGGGCCCGCTAAGAAATTTAAATCTGCCCTCATGGAGGCCACCTGCACGCTTGCAATGTGTGCAGCCAACTTCAGCATGCTGGGTGATCTTAACTTACATTTCGACCTTCAGCAAGATATTGAAATCGGCACTCTGCTCGCAGAACTGGCGGCCTGCCAATTAAATTAATTAGTCACTGACCCCACCCACACAGTCGGCCACTTGCTGGACCCCGTTTTTTCTAATATTCCTTCTGCTTCTGTTGAGACACCCAAGCCAGTAGGTGGTCTGACCACTTTCTGGTCTCTATATCTTACCCTGCATACAAGCCCCCAAACAGGGCTGTTCAACTGCCCTTCTTTAAACGCCCTTGCGCAAATTGAAGCTAGAGGACTTCCACACTCTTCTTGCTGCAAACCCTCCAAAACTACACAGTGATCCAGATGTGTTTTATAGATCTCATTATAACTGTATTGTTCAAGCGCTGGACTCCCTCATCCAGCCAAATGGTCTAAAGGTCACACGTCTGACTCGAGTCCATGGTATAATGATTCTTTGATTGCACTATATTAAATCATGTAAGAAATTGGAGCGTGCCTGGAGAAAGAACTATGACTTGCTATCTGGTCGTGACTCGTTATTAAGAGCTACCATAGGACCATGTACACCGTCCGGGCAGCTTATTTTGCTAATGAAATCAAGCTAAGCTCCGAGCGTATTTTTAAAATACTCAAGGACCTCAGAGTTAGGAAAAACTCTTCTGCCTCCGTGATTACGTCTGAGCAACATTGTGAGGACCTAGCGACCTTCTTTGTCAATAAAGTAGAAACCATCTGCAGGTCTTTTCCTTTGGTGCATCCTCCTCCTGTTGTTCTTCACGGATCACCTTCTTTTCATTCTTTGGAGGTTATCCCCATCATTACGCAGGAACAGTTCGTACTACTGAGTGGGAAAGTTAAATCTGGCTCTCCGGTTGATCCTTTAAAATCAGCCCAATTGAGGGACTCTATATCTGTGTTCCTGGCTCCTTTGTGCCAGGTTGTTAACATTTCTTTTACCACAGGTGTGGTCCCTGAGCTATGGAAGCTTGTGATGGAGACTCCTATACTTAAAAAACCTTCACTGGACCCTAGCTAAACTGGAAAATATCCGTCCGATATCTCTCCTTCCATGGGTAGCTAAGATAGCTGAGACTCATGTGAATAACATCTTAATGGGGCTCCTGAACACTAATGGCACCTTGGATCCCTCGCTAAATGGTTTCCACCCTGGTAACAGTACGGAGACTGCTCTCTTGGCTGTGACAGAGCATCTGCGCGGCACTGATTTTGCTCTATCTCAGTGCCGCATTTGACACGGTTGCCCACGGGATTCTGTTACACCATTTGGAAGAGGTGGGTGTTGTAGGCCTACCTCTGGAATGGTTTAGATATTTCTTGGCAGGGAGATCATTCTGAGTGTCTGCCCCCTGTTTCTCTCCCATGTCCATTCCATCGGTCAGGGTGTGCCATCGGGCTCTGCTCTGAGCCCCGTACTGTTTAGTCTGTATGTCCAACCTCTTGCCACGGTGGCTAGGAACAAGGGCCTCACCGTGGTCTCTTAGGCAGACAACACACAGTTGGTGGTGGCCCTCTCTGACGCCTCTATGCAGGATGCTTCCAAGTTTAGGAGTTGCCTGACTGCGGAGTGGATGACCACCAACTGCCTATAGCTGAATGCTAATAAAACTGAGGTGCTGTTGGTAGGGAAGGACAGGAGTCTCTTGAGTGAGAAATGGTGGCCCACCATTCTTGGTAGTGTTCCCACCCGTAGGATAGTGCTAAGAACCTGGGGGTATGGATGGATTCTTCCACCAGTTTCCAGGATCACACTAAGCATGTGGCAAGCACTTGCTTCGGCCTTCTTCGGGGACTTAGGCCCTTGCTGCGGTTCTTTGATCCTCCTACCCGTCAGCTGATTGTCTAATCAGCCATACTATCTAGATTATATTATGCTGGCTCACTCCTCCTAGGGGCTAATCAAGCTGAGGTTATGCGCTTGCAGTGTGTCCAAAATGCTGCCGCCAGAGCTCTGCTGGAGCTTCCACGTAGCTGCTCCTCTACCGGTGCTATCCGGTGGTTACACTTGTTGCCCATGGCCAAGCGGATCGAATTTAAGGCCCTTTGTCTGTCCTTTAGGATCTTGCAGCTTGCGTCTCCTGGGCTTTTGGCTAATCTGCTGGCACCTTATGTTCCGAGTCACCAGCTGCGTTCTCTGGGACAACACTTGTCCCATCAGTGAACCATCACCGGGCCGGGGGACGATCCTTCCGCTGTCTAGCAGCAAAGCTTTGGAACTCCCTGCCCTTCCAGATCCGTAGCTTGGAATGTTTGCAGGACTTCAGGAAAGCCATTAAAACATTTCTCTTCCCCTCTGCCTAGTCCTGTCCCTCCCCTTTGTGCTCTGTTTGTCACGCTAACCTGTTCAGTCTCTTAGTCTCCATGTTTATCGTCTGTCAGCTCGGGGACGCCTATTCGCTGAGGCAGCTGCGCACTATATAAGCTCAGTTAACATAACATAACATAACCTTTAATAAGAGATTTTCTGTTTAGTTGCATAGTAGATCTTTTTTGTTGTGTTGCCTGTTTGGTAAAGTTTTGTCCTTCTGCAATGTTTGTCCGTTTCACAGTAATTTTTGCAAAATATATGTGTTAATACATGTCACATATTATTTTTAAATACATTATTTATATGTTTGTTTATGTTTGATAGTGGTGATTCTTTTTAATCTTGCAGTATGTGTGTGTTTTTTAATTACATTTTTTAAGTTTATTGGTATTCATATTTGTGTTATTCTTTTTTTTTTGTGGTGTGTTATCATGTTTAAATTATGTGTTTTTTTGTTTTTTAAAGTATTAAAAATATTTTATTTTAATGTTTAATTGTTATGTGTTTGTTTCATTATTATGTATTTTAGCAATGTTTTTGTTGTCAATATTATGTATATCAATATTTGTGTTGCATTATATGTTATTTTAAATTTTGCAATATTTGTGTGTACTATTTTATGTAGTCAATATTTTTGTAGTCAATAAATATATTGACAGTATTTTGTTTGTTGATATTTGTGTTATTTCAATTGTGTGTATTGGAAGCCGATATTTTTGTGTGCCTTATTAGTGACTCGATAATTGTGTAGGGGTTGATGTTGTGTCAGTGATCCCGTAGGTAGATGAATATGTCTCTAAGGATCATTCCTGAACAAAAACATTCCTCCATGCAATGCAGGCAGCCTTACACCATAACACAAGTGCACCTGGGTAGTAGAGCTCCAGTTCAGATGGAACTGACAAGAATGCGCCATATACACTGTGAATTCCTGCCATTTCCATGTGTTGCAAGGCAGCGCAGCAAGGTGAATTGCTGCCCTGCCATGTACTACAGTCTTCATAAATATGCCCCTAAGGTGATACTCCTGATCGGGAATGTATCTGACCAGCATTTTTTGCGCCCAACCTTAACACCTTTGGTGCTGAGGACTGCCTAGATCTGCCTTCAGCCACTATGGGTGTGTGCTGATGATGGCTCCGGCTTATCGTGGCACTGACCTGTGTTGGGAGTGCTGGTACTCCTCCTATAGCCGCATCACTGCTAGAGAGATTCCCCTGCTATGCTGGACAGCAATAAAAACGGGTGTGGTCATGACGAGCTCAGCTCGTCATGAGCACAGGAGCACTATGCATGGAAGGGGATAGGCTCCCCTGTTACATGCCTTCAATGGGAGTAGCAGCCCCCTTCAGCCCCCATCCCCTCAGCGATCTGATGATATCAACACGCGCACAGCATGCTGACTTCATCTGATGCTGCTGGGGACATACTGGAAGCCATATGTTGTTTTTGGAGTGGCCCTTTGCACAAGGGTCACTCCACTTTGGGGGAATATATTGCACACATGTTTCAGCCCACCCTGGGGACTAATTTGGACATTTTTATTAGTAAATCTTCCACCCAGGGGGGTGAAAACCCACTACACACCAGGGATTAAATTTGCTAAATTGCAAGGAATGAGCTCTTTGCCAATGGTTGCTCCCCTGAGGGGCAATATATTGCATCCATATTTCAAACCCGCCAGAGGCCCATACCCAGAGGGGCTCATACCCCAAACACAATCCTGCATAAATGCAGTACCTTACTCTAGAGACTTTCTACCCCCAGGGGAAGCAAATTGAAGGTAATTGCCCCATCTACCTCTAAGGGAGTCAAAAATACAGATGAGCCATTTTTTGGGGTGCGGTGTATCGCCATGCCCATAGTGGGTAGCCCCTGCCTCTATATGTTTTCGCCCTGGTGTCTAGTGGCATTCCTCCCCCCTATGGGTTTACGGAAAAATTGAGATATGAAAAACTAAAATGTAAGTGTCTTGAACGTATATGGAGAAAAGAATATCATGAAACAGAGAAGGCCTATAAGAAGAGCCTTCTAAGCTATAAACAACTCGTGTTTACTGCCAAACAAAAGTTCTACACTGGCAGAATTGATATGGCTAAAGATTCGGCCAAAGAACTTTTCAGAACCTGTCTCTTCTGGGGCTGTGACGCTGCTGCTGCTGCACCATGAGGGGGCCTAAGGTTTACACGCTGACTCTGTTGCTTACTGGGGGAATCTGTGATCACTCCATATTTGCCACAGGTTCTACTTGCGGAAGGAGAGCATACGCTTTCCCTCGCACGTGTCTTTTGGTGGCCGGCCTGGCCATATCTGCTTCCAACTCTCACCTATGGGGGCATTACCATTGATCTATCGCTTGGCCAGTGTTGCCACGTGCGCTTTGTTAGTCCGGTGCACATTGTGGAGCTGCACTGTGAGGCTCTTCTCTTAGGGTGGTGTCAAACAAAGACTCTGCACTCCTCTGGCCCGCCTGCTGTTTTACCTCTGCTTTGCTCCGTTTGCGTTTTAAGGCTCAGTTGCTTTCCCTGAAGTATGGGAAGAAAAGATCCTAAGCAGCGCACGCTGCAATTTGAAAAGGCCCCTGGCGCCACCTCGGATGACCCTTCAGATATGACAGATGGGGTGCATGGCTACGCTTAAAGAGCTGGTTTCAGGGCGCTGGACGGAAGATTTGATGCGCTAGATAAGAAATTGGCTGACATGGGTTCAAAGGTCCAGGCGCATGACCGGCGGTTGGATGTGGTGGAGGCGAGGGTCTCAGATATTGAAGACGGAGCGGCGACATCGCAGAAATAAAGCGATAAACAATGAGGATTTGGAGGCCGCAGTCGACAAAACAACATCCGCATTATTGGCGTGCCAGAGACTGCCACCAGTGGTTGCATGGATATATTCGTGGAGCAACTATTAATGGAATTGTTTGGTAGGGAGGCCTTCATGCAGGGGTTTGTGGTGGAGCATGCTCACAGGTCATTGGGCCCCGCCCTAAACCAGGTCAGCCTCCGAGACCCATTATTGCCAGACTCATGAACTTCAGGGACAGAGACGCAGCTCTCCGCTCTGCTCGTGAACAGGGGGAGGTCCAATGGCAGGGGAGTAAATTTTCATTTTTCCCTGACTTCACTATCATAGTCCAAGATCCGAGACGCAAATTCAATGGAGTTAAGGCCACCCTGAAAAACCTGGGCCTTAGGTATGGCATGCTTTACCCGGCAAGATTGAAAGTAGATGTGGACGGGAGATTCTGCATATTTGAGTCCCGGACAGAGGCACAAGAGTTTTGTCAAGATTATAAAAAGAACAACAACAGAGCGGTGACCACTCCACGTGGTAGGGGTGGGCGGAAGTTGCGTAATCGCGATACGCAAATCTCTGCGAAACGGTAAAAAATCTCCGCGAACACGCAGAAATTCCGGGTACCCGCGGAATTGCTTGTTCGCGATGCTTTTTCACTGTTTGCATTCGCTGTTGGCGTGCTCGGGGGGAAATATCTTGCGAACACGCATTTGAGAACGAGAACAAGCAAAATATTTCGCAAAGTCGCAGAACACAGAATTTTGGCAAATTATTTTGAATTCTCCGCAGAACACCAAATTCCGCAAACTCCGCAAATTCCGCATACGGAACGAAATTTAACGCCCAGGCCTACGTGCCACCTCCCCTCCTCAAAGTGGGTCGGAAGCCAGCATTGAGCTCTTCTCTAATCCCAGGATGGGTTGATCAGTTATTGCACTTATCATTTAAGTTCTGCTGTGTTCGCATTATATGTGTAATTCTATCCTGATTGTTACAGCAACATTCAGTAATGCCGGGCCGGTTTGGCGTTGCTGCGCCTCATTGTGATAACCAAGGTTTCTTTACTAAATATGCCAAGTTTATGGTGTGTAAATTTGCTTTCAGCATTGGTATGGTTGTTCATATTGCACCGTCATTTGGTTAGTGGAGTTGGGTTCTGCCTCGCAGGGGTTGGAGTGAGGCTGGGTGGTGGGTGGGGGGGGACATTTGCTGTTTTTTCATGGATCTTTAGCGAACATTGCACAGGTTACTGGTACATGACACCGGTTTGATTTGAATTGCTGTATGTTTGTTGTGATAGCTTCCCAATGGTACAGTTAGGCTGGCAGTCCAGTTCTTCCGGACTCTCTCTGATTTCCTTGAATGTTAGGGGGTTGAACAATACCCAAAAGCAAAGGCAGGCCCTTAATTACATTGCAAGGCATAACATTGACATCATCTACATGCAAGAGACCCACCTGTCCAAATCTGACGAGTCTCCTGTGGCTGCGACCTGGGGTTCCCATAGATATTTTTCCAACCACAGTAGCTATGCGAGGGGGGGTAGCCATATTTATACATAAAAGAGTTCCTTTCTCTCAACACAAGATGATGAAGGACGGGGAGGGTCGGACGTTGATTGTGACTGGCTCATTGATGGGACATAATGTTGCACTGGTCTGTGTTTATGGTCCTAATGTGGATTCACCTGACTTCTATTATGAGTTACAAGTGTGCTTACTGGCTTTGGACCCTTGCTAATTGCTAATTCAGCAGTATTTCAACGTATTGCTAGATCCTACTAGGGATAACACCTCCTCCTCACCTGCCACTAAACTCCGCCCGCGCCGTGCGCTTCAGGATATCTGTGGGCACTTCTCTTTGATAGACATTGAAAGCAAACAACACCCGCACCTCGCAACCTACACGCATTATTCTGGGTTTCACAACTCCTGGACTAGAATAGACTATTGGTTGGTTTCCCCGGGGGTTGCTGGATGGTTGAGTGGGTTGGATACCTTACCATGCACGTTTTCAGACCACTCTCCCGTCATGCTTAAGATTAACATTCCCAGAGGATGAGAGGCAGTTGCGCTTCCCTGGGAGAGCTCTTCTAGATCAGGTTTTTCTTGAGGAAATAAGAGAGGCTATTGAGGGTTACTTGTGGCCGGGCAATTAGCTCATTGGAATCGCAGGTTGAGAGATGGTTACGGTTGCCTTTGTCGATGGCTGGTAGAGTGGCCATTATTAAAATGGTAATCCTCCCTCGGGTTTTGTACCTTTTTAACAATATCCCCATTTCTCTCACTCAGACCTTTTTTCTACAGCTGTGAACACTCCTCTTGTGACTCATTTGGGGAGACAAGAGGCCGCGTGTGAATTGGCAAACCTTGACCCTGCAGTATGAGAGAGGAGGCTTTGGGGTACCAGACATGTATTTATATTACCTTGCGGCACAATGTTGCTATTCCTATGCCTGGTATCACCCAGACGCACGTATCCCCTATTTGAAGCCGGAAGCTGACCTAGTACTCTCGCAGAAATTGTCTGCCATTCTACCTACAGGCATCCCAAGAGACCCTCAGGACATTCAGACTGTATCCACCACTTGCTGAGCATGGGACAAGTTGCGAAGGGTGTTGGGCCTAGTCCAATTGTACTCCCCGGCGTTGCCTCTACCTAACCCTTCATTGCTCCCCATAATGGGCGAGGTTTTGGTTCAGCGCACGCTGGAGAAATCTCAGATCCACACGATTGGTGACCTGTTTCCAGACGATCACGTTTTCTCGGTGTCACAGGAAGCTCGGTTTAGTGAACGGTCCTTCATGGATACCTTTGTAATGAAACTAAACTCTGACAAAACAGAGGTGATGACATTCGGGAAGCTGGACCCCATCTGGTCCCCTCATTGGTGGCCATCAGAGTTAGGAGAACCCCCGCAACCGGTCACCAAGGTCCGCAACTTGGGAGTCATTTTTGATGACAAATTGACATTTCATCACCACGTCAATTCAGTGGTCTCTTCATCTTTCTACATCCTAAAAAGAATCAAAAAATTGCTCCCTTACCTTCCATCATCGGCCGGCAGAACCTTGGTTAGTACCTTGGTTTTCTCCAAAACTGACTACTGTAATGCCCTCCTCCTGAATGCTCAGAAAAAATCATTAACCAACTCCAACTAGTCCAGAATGCTGCGGCCAGAATCCTTTTAAACGTCCCCAAATTCACTCCCATTTCCTCCCACATCCGCCAACTTCACTGGTTACCGATTAGGAGCAGAACAGTGTTCAAGGCCCTGTGTATCACCTATAAAGCAGTTAACAACGTGGGTCCAAAGTTTCTCCGAGCAGCGTTCTGCCCGCTCGAGTACTCAAGAACACTCCGCTTCTTCTCTGAACATCTGCTAAAAGTTCCTCGAACAAAGAAGGTCAACTGGGGTGACAGGTGTTTCACTATCTCATCATCCAAACTCTGGAACACACTGCCCCTCCACATCAAAACTGCCCCGACCCTCCTCAGTTTCAGGAAAAAATTTAAAACATGGCTCTTCCCAGCATAACTTTTTTTCCTCAGTGATGGTTCTGTATTCAAGCGCCGAGACACCCTCGGGTATTTGCGCGCTCTAAAAATGGCACAAACATAAACATAAACATAAACATGTATTCCATATTGCGTGCCACTTTCTCTTCTTTTCCGGCTGCTCCTGAGCCGGCCCCACCACTGACCTTAAATATAGAGTGTCCAACAGGCGCTCATTTGATCTCCAAATTGTACCAACAATGTGTGATGTCCCGGCCGTTCTCTGATGCTAAAACTCGCGCAGCATGGGAGATTGATTTAGACAGGCCTATTACAGATGACCAATGGGAACAGTGCTGCAGGGCAACAAGGGAGGTATCCCTGAATAGCAGGCATAAGCTCCTTCACTTTAAGTTTCTCCGCAAAATGTACCACCCCCCCCCCCGCGTGGTCCCACAAGATAGACCCCACTGGACCCCACCACTGCCAGAAATGTTCGGCTCCATTTGCCGATTTTGCCCATCTCTCCCGGACTTGTCCTACAGTACAGCATTATTGGGTTCAGGTGCACGCCACATTGGGAGACATACTCTCCATGCCATTGATCCTTACTCCTGAGATTGCACTGTTGGGATATATGGTTAATTTCCCCAAGGAGGTCAGGAAATTGGCTGCACTTGGTTTTCTGCTGGCCAAATGCGAGGTGGCATTACTATGGGGTAGCAGGGGGGTCCCTTCACTGCAGTCATGGCTTCTCAGTTTGACGTTTTGCAATGTAAATTGCAAGGAATACGCCACATTAGTGCCTAGCTCCGCTCGACCTGTGGAATTTGGTGACCGTACAAAGTATACATCACTAACAAATGCACTGAGGCAGACACTCTCATTGCTAATGGTATTGTTCCTGAGGGTGTTGGCTAGGAGCTTGCGTGACACTAATACTTCATCTCTGTTTGTTTCGGGGGGTGCTGGGGGAAGTAGACCTACAATTGTCCCCCACATTCCATTGTCCACTGACGCCATGGGCTTTTACAAGTAATTCATATTACATTGCAATTATTTATGTTTGTGCCAGTACTAGGTATCGCAATATATTTTGACCATGAATGTATAAAACTGGAAAAATAAAGTAAAAAAAAAAATAACATGTGGAATAGAGAGTGTAATCATTCCCCATTCGCTCACCAGAGCGGAAGAAAGAATTCCTGTGCCCTTTCTATGGTGGGGAATGGCAGGTCCATGGTGGGCAGCCTCCTCCTCTATGTTTACCTTTAAACAAAGATACCCTGGTGTCTAGTGGGCTTTTGATCCCCCATGCGGATAGATTGGGGTATTCTCACCCATCTGCCCCATGAAGGGACAGAAAGACCAGCCTCCATCCCTATATTTTTTAATGCACCCTAATATCTTTTGAGCTTTCTGCCCCACATGAGGGGTAGATTGGGGTGATCACCGCATCTGCCACCCTGGTGGGACTGTTGCCATGTCTATTGGGGATAGGGGCATGTCCATGCTCTGGTGGGCAGCACCCACCCCCTCTAGTTTTCTAAAAACAAATCCCTGGTGTCTAGTAGGATTTCTGACCCCACAGGGGAGTAGATTTTGGGTAATCACCTCCATCCACCCAGTGGGGATGGAAAGACTTTCTACGCTTTTCTAGGAGGGGGCATGGCCATTCTCTTTGTGGTCAGCCCCACCACAACATTTCTATTTTAGAATATAACCTGGTGTCTAGTGGACTTTCTGCCCCTTCCAGGGGGCAGATTGGGGGTGATTACCAAATCTGAACACCTGGAGGGACTGAAAGACTCTAATATATACATTGGGGGCGGGGAAATAGCAATACCTTGATGGGAAGCCCACACTCCTATATTATTATAAAGAAAAAACAATCCCTGGTGTCCAGTAGACTTTCTGCCTCCTGGGGTAAGGATCGAGAGTCATTGCCCCATCTACCCCCTCGGGAGGATAGAAAGACTGAATGTTTGGAGGAGGAATGAGGGGCAAAAGCCTTTCCCAAAGGGGCTGCTTCCCTTATCCCTGGCAGATAGTGGATAGATCCCTGCTTGCGTATCACTCTCCTGCTGCAATCCCCTATCAGAGAAGCGCTGACAGAAGTACAAATGGAAGAGAGAGATTCTCCTCCTGCAAAAAGAATCAGGGCTTTTGGGACTGTGATATGCACATGAGCACTGATTCAGTGAAAGTGAAACAAGCCCTTTTGCTTTTTAAACTTTGACTTTTGGAATGTAATGCAGGCAGTGCACACTGTAAATAAATACGTTCAAGCTGCTCAGGAATCTCTTCCCGGGCAGCCTGAACCTGTGGGGGAAAAAAGGAACCTTTATGGCCCTCTCTAGTGTCAGCCAGAGAAGCATTGGGGAGGGAGAGTGTGTCACAACCCAACTCACCTGAAAACCAGGTACCGCAGGAATGAAGAGAGCCTCCTCTCTCACCTCCAAACCAATCCTCCACACAGAGTAGCTCAGTATGGGCAATTGATTCCAAGGGGAAGGGGGGAGAATTTGCATAACTCATGATGTTTTCGGGATGTGAAGGGATGGCACTAGGTGAGACATCAACAGGGGATGCTGACCAAATGAAAAGGGAATCAGATGGCATCTGTGGGATGACTTTCAATAGGTCCTGGAAAACAGAAAGGTAAGAGATTTTTTGGGAAAAGGTGAGAATCCAAAAAAGGAACAATAAGTAATTCTTATTCAATGCAGGAATTAAGAAAAACAGAAGTATACTCTTGCCCTGGAAAAAACGCCTTATGGTGCTGTAGGATATTATCCACTGAAAAGGAATGTTCCCATTGGTCCAATATGGCACAAACAACAACCCAAAGTCTTGAGATATCTCGCGTTGAAGGCGGTGGCGCTGGCTCCTGCTCTGCGCCTCAGTAAGTAAATAAAAGGAATCAAGGGATGGCTGTGTGTACCGCTGGGAAGACAGTGTCTCGCAGTTTTGTAACAAATAATAATACTTATAAGCACTAAACAAATGGTACTTCTGTGGGCTTAGCGGCCCCTGTCGCTTTCACGAATAAGACGCGTTTTTTTTACTGCTTTGTCTTTTTCCCTTGCGCCGCGGCCGTTTCAATGTTAAGCGGCGGTTGCCGTGTTTGGTCTGTCTTGCGACTCTGGACGCGTTTCAATGCTAAGCGGCGGTTGCCACTTATGGTTTGCTTTGCGGCACCGGCCGCTTTTCAATGCTGAGCGGCGGTTGCCGCGTTTGTGTTGTCTTGTGGCTCCAGCCGCGTTTTTATATTAAGCGGCATTTGCCGCATCTTGGATTTCCTTGGGGCTCCGGCCGCGATTCAATGTCAAGCGGAGGTTGTCGCACTTGGGTTTTCTTGAGGCTCTGGCTGCGATTCAATGTCAAGCAGCGGTTGCCGCGCTTGGGTTTCCTTGGAGTTCAGACCGCGTTATTCAAATTACGCTGTGGTTGCCGAGTTCTGACAACCTCGCAACTCTGGCCGAATGTACAATGTTGTAGCGCCAGTTGCCGCGGTCAGAGTATCTCGCGGCTCCAGCCGCATTTGCAATGTTTTTTAGCGGGGGTTTCCGCGTTCTCCAGGTGGCAAGAGGGAAGCAAGAAGAAAAAATGGGGGACAGAGAGAGACGCTCCAACGTTCTCTCGGGGCCTGAAACAAGAATTCCTATAAAGCCAAGCACTGGGGTGAAAAATGGGAGGGACTTAAATAACAGCCTCCCCATCACCTGACCAGCTAGAAGCCAGTCAGTGAGAGAAGTAACAACAGAGAAAAAAAGGGAATAACAGGATGTGAAAACAGATGAAACAGGGAAATTGGTAACAAGGTGGTCGTCTGTCATTGAAAGACATCTGGACCTGTGGGGTAAGAGGCTGTGAACAGGCCCTGGGGCAGAGCTCCAGTTGTCCCGGGGGTGGAAGCCCTCAGCTCTGGGCTCCTTTCTATACCCCACCATGTCCTTTTGGAGCAAAGGACAGGACCCAGCAAGTCTGGACACAGCCCCTTGTTTGGCTGAGTGAGAAAGCTGGTATGGGCCCATTATTAGAACTCCCTGTGGTGGAAGATCTCTACCCTGAGCTCCCTTCCCTGGCTTGATGTGCCTGTGCAGGGCTCCTCTGCTTGGCTTGGAACAAAAGGACAAGATGTACAAAAATTTAGAATAGTGATTTCCAAATAGCGTTATTTCCGACTCGCTATTTGGTAATCTTTATTTTTAACATGTGAAAGTTAAATTTTTAAATGACTGATTCCTAGTGGATCGCAAATCAGCCTACCTCATGAATATTAATGAGGTAGGTAGAACTTTGTGACCTACCTAGAACCTAAGCCATCACAGGGTGGAGACCTGCTGCGGGCATTAGTCCTCCATGTCTATGGTTGCTTTTGTAATAAAGCAGACTTTCTTTTTTGAATGCAACCCGATTCCCATTAAGGAAGGAACTGGGGAGAGGAGTTGGCCGAACGGCTAGGGCGATCAACCTCCAAACTGGGGAACTGGGTTCGAGTCTCAGCAGTGACACTTAACATCCTGTGATTCTGGGCAAAAAACGTAATCTCCCCGTGCCTAACAAAAATTAGTGTGTGTCCTCATGTAACGTAACTAGTGCTATGTAAAGCACCCTGATACCCGATTCGGGTCAAGTTCGCGCTATATAAAAAAAATGGAAAAGAGACTGCTTTTAAAAAGAGAAGTTTTTTTTTTGTTTGTATTGTTAAACCAACATTCCTTTTACACTCAGAAAAGGGATGGAGCCCCCTCTCTGAGAATGGGTTACCCTTACATGTCAGTAAAGTATTGATGAATACATCCCAAGGAAAGCCCTAAACATGCCCATTCCAAATAACAAATCGGTATGTATTTGCAAACCCAAAGTGAACTTTGGGTTTAATACACACCAAAATGCCTTTTCTGTGCTCATATATGGCTGACTTTGTGAATCTGACCCCAAAGCTCTGACAGGGCACCAGATCAGAGGTCCATGATGCCTCCCTCCAGTCTCTCTACAGCTCCATAAATAAGGCTCAGTTTGGGCACCAAGAGCCCCACCTTGGGAGCCTGCAATGGCCTGAGGAATCTGATTCAATATACATGGTGTGACCAAAGGCCATCCCTGAAGCCCAGACATCAGGTCACTTTAAGCCTGCTCTCTAATCAGGAATACAGTTGAAACAATGGTATACCTAGATGGCCATTCTGTCCTGGAAGTCCTGTTGAAGGCTCATTAGACTCTTCATGGCCAGCCACGACTCAAGAGATCAGGTACATTATGTCAAATTTCACCCGCTGTCAATTGGTTTGCATATTAGCAATAAGGTCCATTGTCTCTTGGGTGCCTGGGTCTGCAGGTGCCTTCCATCCCTATCTGATGTGCCTTCCGCTGTGGCTGCCTTGCCGGAGAGCAGGCAAGGATGTGAAGCCGACATCCCCCTGCAAGGTGGCCTGCATGGGGGCTGTCTAGCCAGCACCATACTCATATTTATTGGACATGTCTGGTCCTTTTATGGATGGGCTGCTTGGCCATTCTCAGCTGCTCTTTCAAGCAAATATATTTCACCCCACCCAGGATCATCCAAATCGAGGGCCTGCCTTTAGTGGAGGTGCTCCCTGAGCCGAGTGTCTGGGAGGAAAGCTAGCTGGTGGCCCTAGGAAGGAGCCGTTTAAGCACTGGCCTCAGCGTGTGTCACTTTCTGGTCATCATAGGGTTGGGAACTCTGCTTGCCATTTAGTGGTTAGCTGGCCAACCAGATAACCATAGGGCCACAAGATGACTTGCAGACTGGCCAGTGCAGCTAACTCTGACTTGTTTATACGTTAGGTACTAGGATGGTGTTAGTCACAGACTAAGCGCTCACTTAATCGATGGACTGGGGTGACAGTCCCTATGCAGGGCATGGTGCTACAGACTGGGAGGATTCTACCATTTCTCTACTGTTTGGAGGAGAGAGGGACCCCCGTGAGGCCACAGTCACTAGTCAGATTATGGAGGGGTCTGGGCTGCCTGCATACTGAAGCCATGGTTTCCACCTGGGAGATGCAGTCCTCGAAGGCTAATGCAACAAGAACAATTGATGGACAGAATGCAGAAAAATGTCATATATTCACCCCAGGACAGAGATATGGGCTTAAATCCATATTTTGTTTGCTAACCATGACATTACAGTTCAGACCCAGCCATATGCAAATCAGTCTTGACCCTGCACCCAATGGGAACAGTCCAGCCAAATCAGCCAGGCCAGGTCCTCCCTTGACTGAAAACAAGCATCCTAGGACCGGTTTCGGGCTTTCAGCCCTCATCAGCCAGGATAGATTGACTCCAGTAGCATGGAGAGCACAGGACCCACGTCTGGGCTTACCCGTCCAACTTGGGGTGACAAATGTAAAAAGAACAGTTGATGGTCAGAATGCAGAACAAGGTCATGCATTCACCCCAGTTCAGAGATCTAGGCCTAAATATATTGTTTTATTTCTCACCATGCCATTCCAGTTTGGACTCGTCCATATACGAATCCGTCTTGACCCTACGTCCAATGGGAACAGTCCAGCCCGAACTGCCTGGCCAGGTCCTCCCTAGACTGTAAATACGCTCCTAGGACTGGTTCGAGATTTCAGACCTCATCAGCCAGGTAGCTTGACTCCAGGGGTGGGAGAGAGCACGGGACCCCCGTCTGGGCACACCCGTCCCACACAGGATGACAAATACAAAAAGAACAATTGATGGACAGAATGCAGACCAATGTCATACATTCACCGCAGTACAGAGATAGGGTCCTAAACCCATCCCTTTTTCACTCAAAATGCCATTCCATTTTGGACCCAGCCATATGCAAATCAGTGTTGACCCTGCACCCAATGGGAACAGTAGAGCCCGAACTACCAGGCCAGATCCTCCCTGGACTGAAAGCAAGCATCCTAGATCAGTTTTGGGCTTTCAGCATATGTCACCCTAAGTAGGAAGCGGTGTGCCCAAATGTGGGTCCCGTGCTCACTACATTACTGGATTCAAGCTAGCCTGGCTGATCCAGGGTGATGCCCCGAAACCGGTCCCAGGATGCTTGTTTCTGGTCCAGGGAGGACCTGGCTCGGCAGTTCAGGCTGGACTGTTCCCACCAGGAACAGGGTCAAGACTAATTTGCATATGGCTGGGTCCAAACTGAGGTGGTGTGGTGAGCAAAAAAATGATGGATATAGCCCAGATCCTTGTGACTGGGGGTGAATGTTTGCATTGTCCAGAGTTCCGTCCATCAATTGTTTCTTTTGCATATGTCACACTAAGTGGGACGGGTATGCCCAGACGTGGGTCCTGTGCTCACTACACCACTACATTCAAGCTATCCTGGCTGATGAAGGGTGATGCCCTGAAACCGGTCCCATGATGCTTGTTTCCTGTCCAGGGAGGATCTGGCTTGGCAGTTCAGGCTGGACTGTTCCCACAAGGAACAGGGTCAAGACTGATTTGCTTATGGCTAGGTCCAAACTGGGGTGGTGTGGTGAGCAAAAGAATGATGGATTTAACCCAGATCCTTGTGACTGGGGGTGAATGTTTGCATTGTCCAGCAATTCCGTCCATCAATTGTTTCTTTTGCATAATCCTCCCAGGCTAAGGTGCCAGTCACTGGGCAGGGCCACCTTCCAAACCCAGGAAAGGGTGGTGTCAGACTGGGTAGGACTCTGGAGCTCCTACGGGATGAACAGCATCAGCAAACCTCAATGAGAGGCGGACAAAGCCATGGGAGACCTGGCCCCTGCAGGAAGGTGATGACAGCCAACAGAAAGAGCCTCCCTGCCTGCCCGGGGCACAGTGGCCCTCCAACTGCAGGTTTTCGCCTGATATCAGGATGTCGAACAGTTAGCTTGTCAGCTTAATGTTTGAAAAAACATCACCTGTGATATTTAATTCTCAATGCCCATCAAGCCAGTGGACAAGTATGGATGTGCCAGTTCAGTGAACCACATAACCAGCTAAGCAGGCCTAATTTGAATTTCTTAATTTACAGTTAATCACTGTAACAAATAATGAAGTTTTGGCATGCAAATACGAGTTCCTCAGAGATCACCATTTAGAAACTATTGTTCCTCACACCATACCAGTTGTAACTTGCTCTATGAGATTAGAAGTGATAGGAGCATTGTTCTTGATGTTCAGCATTCCTCTCATTGATATTTTTCATACCAATACTTCTAATTTTGTAGTGAATTGCTAATGGAGGTACAGGGTGTTGTATGGCGTTTTAGATTCCGAATGGATTTTCCCAATTCATGCCATTATATAGGTACAATTCACGTTGCCCTTATATAGGCACAGAAACCCATCCCTTATTTAGGCATAGTCCATGCTACCCAAATACAGGCATGGCTACTTACATCCGTTCACCAAACGTCACAACGATTTCTTGGAAAACCAGCTTTACTTTACAATGAACAACTATTGCCTAGGGGTTCATTCATGACGTTCATATGCCCAACTTTACGTCAAACATGGCATTCCTAAACACCTCAAGGTAAAAATATACCTTCACTTGCTATGGCAAAGCACTGTGGTTCGGAGCAGTTCGACGACCTACTTGCCTGACGCAGCACACTACAGCAAGTTCAGAAGGAAGCCGACTCTCCAGTTGACGCATTGATCAGGTAGCTGCCCTCCTCTGCTGAGAAATCCAGCTCCAGTGTTTCCGGCTCCTCTTGTGGGGTGCTGGGAAATCGGGTCCTGAGACAGAGATACCAGACCTCCTTCATTCTAAGGTATGGAGCTGATAAGAACCTAGAGAAACCTTTGGTAGATTATTGGCAAAACGAAACCTATGCATAAGACAATACTTACTTCTTCCATCGTACTAGACCTAGGTTAGGTACATTGGGGTAGGCGTATTTTAGAAGCACCAGTTGAGAATTTTAGTCTATGATATTTATGTATGTATTTTTATATGGCTTAGAAACCATACAATGCTCTTACAGTATTATTTCATATTACTGTTTACGCTGTATGCATCATACTTTGCAGTCTGCCTAACTATTGTAGCAGTTGACCTCTCTTGCATGAGAAAGAAGACTGTTCAATAAAACTTTTATTGAAAACACCCGTCTCACTATTTCTCTGCAACTGTGTAGAAACGAAGCATGCACGATTGACTGAGTGAAATACTTATCTATTATTTCCACCACTCTGAGAGATATATTCTTATTCTTGGGAAACAAAGTTGTCAGGTTTATGTGGTTGTTAGAAACAAATTCCTTCTTGTGTATTCGAGAATGTTTTTAGTAACCTCTGAGTTAGCTGGCACACACACGATTAAGTTTAGTATATTCGATAGAGAGCTATTGACTTAAGTCCTACGTCAAATATATAGGATATATTATTCCAATAAGCAGAGCCTATAGGGAATATACACTACGAGGGGATTATTTTCTTTGGAATGTTTGTGTTTTTCATTTAGTCCTAATATAGCCTAGTAGGGTACCAATATTTATCACTTTCAAGACAATTCAGTAGCACCAAATTGTATACTTTTTTGTGGCCTTTCGTTTTTAAATCAAGGTCACAGGGACTTACACTTAGGACAATGTGGTATACATGTCTTTTTTTAATAGCCATAACCATTCAAAGAAACATTTACAGAAGCTTTGTTCACACACTGAAAACAAAAGACATATTAAGAGAGATCACAATATACATGTCTTTACAATACTTATCAAAGACGAGAGAGAGAGAGGAAAGCAATTAGCATAAAAATCATTATACAATAAATCTGCCATTGTTCAATCATAATTCATTCACCTAATAAACCATTATAATGTACATATCTAGTCGCCAAACCTTCCGGCAGGCCTGATCTTACAATGAATACACAGAGGTTAAGCCATTTTACTAAATCCTAATTATTTTAAGTAATCTGAGAGTGTCCCCCATATTTTGATGCTAAGCCTACACTTATTGGGCCCTTTTAAGCATCCAAACTATATTCTAAATTGTATATTGAATAGAGTCTGCCGCTCCACATTTCAAAGGACGGTGGCATTTTCTCCCTCCATAATGAAGCAATACATAATCTGGCTACTGTTACAGCCATAAAAATAAAAAATCTATATTGATATACCCCGTGTTCCATCAATGAATCGTCCAATAACCCCAACATCATCACCTTTGGAGTAATTCCAATCTGTTCTCCTGTCACCTCGGACAGAAAAGTTTCCATTTTATATATAATTTGCTTCTACTCTGGACAGTCATAACACATGTGGATACTATAAGCTTGCGCTATTCCACATCTACCCTCATCTACCCTCATTAAGCCCCCCACTGTGCTATTTTGGCAGGAATATAATACAGGTTAAATATGGTTTTAAAGTATTGTGATTTAAGGCTGGAAGATATCAAACATTTCTCAGCCAACACAATTGATTCCTGCAGGATATCCCCCTCCTGATTCAGTTCACTGTTCCATTTAGAATTCTGTACTTCGAGGTCATCCCTTTGTAGTTCACTAAGACTTTGATGTAGATTATAATACTTCTGTGCTTTCTCAATATCTCCAGTGTATCACTTTTCCTAACCAAATTCATTACATCTACTCTTCTTATTAGATAGTCCCGTATTTGTAAGTATTTAAAAAACATCAGCGTGAGGGACATTATATTCAGACACCAGCGAGGAATAGTCTTTAATAACACCATTACTAATTAAATCTCCCAAAGTCACGAAACTCTTTCTTCGCCACCTGACGATAACAGCATCAGAAGAAAATAAGTGAGGTAAAGCTAGAGAGGATGTAGGTGAATAGAAATTAAGTTTACCAATCTTCAGCATCTTACGGATCTGAGATCATGCTTTATATGCAGCTTGAGGCACCTTAAAGCAAGTTTTCTTATAATAGCTGGGCTCCAGATTCTGAAAGAATTTCCTCTCTGTTTTTGTGCCCAATAGAATCTTATAAATATTCGGGGACTCTTCTACCTTTTACTCCTCTTCTCCAATCAACACTATGTGCATTTGTTGTAATAAACAAACCAAATAGGAGAACAAAAAATTTGGAACAGCCCACCCGCCTCGGTGTTATGGTAAAATCATATACCTCATTGCACAACGTGGTTTTCCTTGTGCCCTCAGGAAGCTACTGCAAATAGATTGTAATTTCTGCAATTGCTTCCGAGCAAGTTCCATGGGGACACATCTAAAATAGTACAGAACTTTGGGAAGAACATCCATTTTTAACACATTACACCTGCCAACTAAAGATAAATGCAGACCTTCTAGTCTATCCAAAGTCTTCTTTATTTTAGATACCAAGGGTTCCTAATTGGATATTACCATCTTTTCTAAACATGTATTTATACAAATGCCCAAATATGTAGCCTCTTGTGTAACCATGCCGTCATTAAAACATGCTAACTCTGTACAGAATATTTGTGTTTTTGCAATATTTAGCTTAAATCTGGATTTTTCACCAAATACAGCTGCTAGTTGGCCAATCTTTTGTATGGATTTAGCTGGGTCTGGTGAGATCACAGCAATGCAATCCACATATGCTAATATAGCAACTTCCATCCCGGGTCTATCACCTGGCACATTCAGCCGCATTTCCAATAAACTTAAAAAGGGGTTAATATACATAGCGAATAGCAGAGGAGAGCAAGGACACCCTTGCCGTGTGCCTGTTGATATTACAACTGAGTCAGCCTCTAGCCCAATTGCACATATTTTAGCCCTGGGTGTTTTAAACATTGTTCCCAGGGCTTGGATATGCCCCGCTCCAAATCCTTGCCCCTCATAGTAGCCCAGAGGAACTCCAAGGAGACACAGTCAAACGCTTTCTCAGCATCAAGTAGTACTACTCCACAAGATGTTTTCTGTACATTAGCAATGTCCAACATAGTGACTACTCTGCCGACGTGATTGGTCGTGCCTCTACCTGGGATAAATCTATGTTTCTCGCATGAATATTACAGGGGTTATTACACACCAAACGTGTTGCCAGAATTCTGACATAAAACTTTCCATCGCAATTTAGGAGCGAAATAGGTCTATAAGATCCAGGTTGCATAGCTGGATTATCTTTTTTTAGAAAAATAACGATACCCGCCTCATCCCATGATTTTAGTGCATCCCCTTTCTGAGTCTCCCGTAATACTGTCAACATATCTGACTGTACTGCAGTTAAAAAAAATGTATAGACTTCAAGCGGTAACTTATCTGGCACAGCGGCTTTCCACACTGCTAGGGATCCAAAAGCCTCTGCTCTAAGTGTTTTTTTTATGTGGATCTTCATAGAATGTTCTTGCATTATCCTGACATTCATATTCCTCTGGGTACAACCTCTCATAAAAACCTCTAAACACTTCTAAGATCTCTGCTGGTGTATCTACTTTCCCATTACCATCTTCTATTGCAGTAATTGTGTCTTTTACCAACCTGTTCCTGATTTACTTGGCCAGACACCTCCCTTTAGTCTCCCCAAACTCATAGCATTCCCTTCGGTACATTTGGTATTTTGTGGCGCTGTCCTTAGCCCATTCCTCATTTATCTTGGTCTTATAACGTGCGACCTCCACTTGTGCTTGGGAGCTATCCCTCTTTTCTCTCACCGCCTGAATTAGCGCATATACAGTTTGTTGGAGGCTTTCATACAATTCCCGAGTAAACTGTTTTTGTACATTCAATACAAAACTCAGGGCTTCTCCCCTACGTGCTGCCTTTAGTGCATTCCACAAAATAACATTTTTAGTGGTGTCGCGGTTTATGTCTAAAAATTGTTTCAGCCACTGTTTTATGTGGCTGACATACTGATTGTTTAGCAATAGCTTCTGATCAAAAGGAAAAGCACCCCAAGGTCGAGCCACTCCCAGCATTTTAATTTTTAATAATATGGGGTTTTGATCTGAGGTTTTGATCTGAGGTTATTCTTCAGAAGATCTTTATTTGTTTGACAGCTAAAAGTACTTTAGAGACCAAAAAATAATCAAGCCTTGCTAATTTTTGATGTGGACAAGAATAATGTGTATCCTGGGTCTGCCTGCTTCAATCGACCCCAGGCATCATCCAGCCCATGATCATATATAAGCTGCCGTAGGGCCTTATAAACTTTAGGTTTCCGTCCGTAATATTTTTCTCCAGAGGGGCCCTGCGTGATTTCTGTCAAATGAATATTGAGATCCCCACTTAAAATCAGGGGAGATACCCAGGAATCTAACTCGGTATTTATATAATCTATTATCTGAGCTTCATCGTGATTAGAGCCATACACCGAGCAAATTGTGAACTTTTTGTTAGCCATCCTACACTCCACAATAACCCAGCGCCCATATTTGTCCGCAAGAGTTTTCCCTATCGTTAGATTGCATATTTTTACCAATATAGCTACTCCTCTAGTTCTAGTCCCTTGTAAAGTACAATAGTTTATACCCTAGTTCTGCTAAAACCTTCCACTTAGACCAAGAGATATGGGTTTCTTGAATACAAATCACATCACGGTTCATATTTTTAATTACTTGCATTACCCCTTGCCACTTAGCTCTCTCATTCAGACCCCGAACAGTAAATGTACAAACTGAAAACATACTCATCTTTGACCTTCCTCATATTGTGAAGACGAATTGATCCCTTTCTCCCCACAAAATAACTTGCTTCTTTTACTTTGCACACAAACATTTATTGGCTTTTTACCCCATTTTTCCCCAAAACATGTGCCCCTATAGCAGCTATCCCTCCCCATAGCATCCCACCCAACCCTCCCCTTCCACCCCTGGTCTCTTCTGCTAGCAGAGGCCCCTTTTCCGCCCAACCCAATAGGCTGCAAGACCCGTAGGTCTTGGTTGATGGAGAGCCCTGCCCCAGCACAGACCGCTTCCCCTTACCCCCCAGAATTTTTCACACCTGTGCACTACTGACTACATGTCCTCAACCTTTCTCTACTATACTATAATACATGATACATAATTGCAGCTGTACTAAATCGAAAGACAGACTAACACATCCTCACTGAGTCAATATCATAAAGGGAAAATAAAACACACCGGAAACGACTGGGGGTATAGCCCTGACTGTCATTCCACTCATTGTGTATACATCTTTACTGAATATCATAATTTACACTTAATATCATGGAGATATTCTTTAGCCTTGACCGCTGATGTAAAAAAATGGGGGTTATCCTTATATATAATCTTCAGCTTAGCGGGAATCATGAGGAATGCTTGGGCCCCTTTAGCCTGAAACGGCGTAATTTACCTGCCTAAGTTGCCACATTTTTTCCACCGTTTGATAGCAAAAATCAGCATGTACCAAAAGTTCAACCCTATTGCCCTTTTACTTCTTGTCTGGCCTGACCAGATCATACAACGCTTGTCTGGATAAAAAATTAGATAAACATATCAGAATTGCTCTTGGTTGCACCTGTTTACTAACCCCCTGATAAGAGTTCTATCGAAAGGGGAACCAATGGGCTCTTTGTACTTTCTTATCACATACCCACTGCTTCATTTCAGGGAAGGCTTCAGTAAATAGTCCCTTCACAAACTTCTGCAGGTCACTCCCTTCAGTGTCTTACGGGACTCCCGAGATTCTTAATTTGTTACGGTGAAGCCGATTTTCCATGTCTTCAAGTTTCCATAGCTTATCACTGTGTTGCGTTACCAAGTCATCTATCACCGTCTTTTGAGCAGTTGTTATATCCTCTAAATTAAAAATTCAATTCTCAGCCTGCGTTATTCGTTCAGTAAATTCAGTGCAGGATTTGACAACACGTCGAAGTATATTTTGTAATTTGCGGCAGGCCCCCTGCGTTTTCTGGCTGTCTGCCTGGGACTCCACTTGGTGTGAATATATTGTCTCATATATATATATATATGCCAATGAGATTTCTTCCGTTCGTTTCATTAAATTTGAATGTCCTCATCGCAGTTCCTCAAGAGGGTCAACTGAACCTACAGCTGGTGATGTTTGATTATTTGGAGTCACTGTGTTAGACCCTTCTCTAACTATCGATGTAAGTGGGGTTTTTTCCGTATAGTATCCGGGCTGGACATCCTAGTCCAGTTCTCATTTAGGTGCAAACTACTAGCCTCGCTCCACTGACCATTTGGTGAACTAGTTGGACCATCAGACAATTGTGCCGACTCATCTACTGATGAGTTCGAATGATCAGACATTGGGAAAAAATGTTCAACCATGCCCCACTCAGTCAACGCCAGTGCCTGAGCCTGTGCCTGAGCCTGTGCCTGAGCCTTAGTGTGGCCCCCCATCACATAAGTTGAAGGATACTGTTTATTTAGCCCACTAGCGCCCCATCAGTACATACAGCAGTGTCACTATCCATTTGACCTACATGGGCCCCCTCGTTTGTTCCTGTTTCTACCCCAATGTCATTGGCATTGCCCGCAGTGTTCTTGTCGCTCACCTCATCGTGTTGCAATAATACACCATCCTCCTCCATTGTTATGCTGCCCAGTTTAGAGCTCTTCGCTTTTCTGGCAAGAAGAAAGATAGCAGGAGTTTTCATCCCTGACCCCACAGTCTGACATCTCCCAGATCATAGCTCACTGAGTGTGTCTTCTGTAGCCTCTCCCAGTCATTGTGCCTCTTTCTGGGCGTTTTCTGTTTGCTTCCGCATGCTGTTTTGCTCCCCTGGTATTCTTGGGGGGCATCTTTTCCTCCCTCCCAATTCTCAGAGCGTCTCAGTGGATCCACCACAGGGTATACCGCACCAAAAGCAGAGACGATGCCCAGGAGTCCGATACCGAAGCGCTCCGACTCTGTCTCCGTCTCGTAAGTAAACTCCAGTGCAATTCCAAGTGACGATAGTTGTATGCCGCAGCTAATAATTGCCAAACTATTCTTAGGTTTTCAAAGTATATGCACAGGTAAATTTACCTCAGGTCTTCATTTCTGTGGGCTTTTCGGGGAAATGGTCAGTTGCAGTGCTCACTCGGCCAACATCTTACCTCTTGCATCCTTTACTGAGTCTCACTGTATACATCCCACATCATTTCAAGTTATCCTTCTGGTTTCCCTTACTGGAAACTCATTTATTCTTTGTATTAACAGGAGGCGCTCTGCAACTGTTTTGCTGGTAGGTAATTGCCTGCAAGAGATTTGGGAATATCTCTTACCAAATATATTTGTGGTTATTCACTACCTCTTGCAGATGTTAGAGCATGGTTGAATATTTATGCACATAAATACGTTAAAGGGTGTAGATCCATGTTTGGAAATCACAAAGTTGAGTTTACACTAATAAAATGTCCTATTTGTATAGGTAAGTGTCTTTTTCATCACCATTGGGTTACAGCCGTGGGCTGGAAGTTAGTTAGACCTAGTACAAAAGGTGCTTCATGCATGCATAAAAAAAATCTTTTATAGGCCTTTACTATGACTATCAAAATGAAGATATTATCAGCAAGGGTAGATCTAGCAAAGTTCCAACACAAATTGTTCAACCAAACAAAATTTTAGGAGGTTGCACTAAAAGTTGGTTTTCCCTGTGAACGTTCCATAAGTAATTCATGGAAAGTGAAAATACAAAAATGTTTTCAGAAGATTAAACTTGGTGGAATCTGTAGGCATGGACAAACAGAATTACACAGGAATCATGAGCAGGTGTATTGAGCAGAGGTCAGGGCTGAACACCAGGCCTTCCATTGGTTGTTGGCATATGGTACACATTGGCATTCCCAAAAACAAATGATGGCAGGGACACTGAAAGCAGGGCATGGGCAACTGCTGTACCCTATGCTTACGAAATACTGGCCACAGTCACAGGCTGTAGCAGGGGACCCTGATGTCAGGATCTGGTATGAAGCATACCTGAAAGCCACAGCCTAGGACAAGTGGGCAGTGAGGTGACAGGGAACAGCAGGGTCTTCTCAATGGATAATGTGCAGAGGTCGAAATGTGGGCCAGATGTATAAAGCCCTTTTGTGGTTGTAAAAGCTCAGTATCTGAGTTTGCAAGCGTAAAAATATTTTTTTTAAATGTGGTAAACCCATATTAGGAGTTAGTAACTTTTTTCCAACTCCAAAAATGGGTTTAGAGGTAGATAAAGATTCGCTATTTGGAAGGGGCATATTGTAAGAGTCCCTTTAAAGTAAGCTTTTTTATCCATATATATATATATATATATATATATATATATATAAATGGTTTAGGACCAGAATAGCAGTCAAAAACCATTGAAAAGATACTGACCCTTAAGTTGGGATGGTAATTTGCAATGGGTGAATCTTAAAACCAGATTTGTTGGGGGGGGGGGGTTAATCAATGCTACATGGGACCACTGCTGACTTTCAAACAAATCTTTTTGAAAAAAACAACTTTCCATTCTAAATGTTGTCCCATTTCCTTCAAGGAAAACAAACTACATTTAAAATAAAAAGGTTACTTTTTTAAAAGACAATCACAGACATTGGCGTATGCTAAACCCAGCAGGCATCATTCTCCAATAGGAGTGAGTCACAATTTGCGATCTACCTCATGACTATTAATGAGGTAGTCTGAATTGCAACTCACTCTAAATCTCCATTTTCCAAACTGACCTACTAAGTAGTGTTTTGCAACCAGTAAATAGTAGATATACTACGATATCTTTTATTAGTCAGTGTTCCTGCAACCTCTTTTCACCTTCTCATGTTTGAGAAGACGTCTAGCAACTGTAAAGGATATGTCAGGATACTGCAAGGGTATATATTCAATTTGTCATTAGAACATTGGACTTATGAGAACTCTATTGATGACTATGAAGTCCTTCAGGTCCAATAATGGTTTGTACAGGCAGGGTTAGGGGCAGTAAACTCTGGCATATGGCCAAACACAGGTAAGTAAAGAAAGAAAGAAATAAAAACGAATTACATTGCGCACGCTGCAATGTCAAATGTCAGACACTGCCATTTCACCTCATATATGATTGAGCAACAGTAATTTGATCTATGATGGTATTGGTCACTGTTGGACTTGGCCCTTTTTGCAGGGTCATCCCTGAACTTTTCGCCTTCCTCCTGTATTTTGGCTGACCTGTTTTTGTTGGTTTTATGACTCTGGGCACTTTACCACTGCTGATCAGTGCTAAAGTGCAAAAGCTATCCCAATGGTAACTTGATGTATGGATTAGTGACTCCATGATTGGCTGGTTTGGTTTACTTGTCAGACCCGAGTACAGTGCACTGCGTGTGCCCAGGGCTTGTAAATCAAATGCTGCGGGTGAGCTTGCAGCACTGGTTGGGCCACCCAAAGAAGCAGCCTGTAAAGTGTGTCTCAGGCCTGCCATTGCTGAGTCTGTGTGCAGACTGGTACTGCCCTGTTGACTGGCAAGTGCACCCACTTGCCAGCCCCTAAACCTTCCATTTTCTTCATATTAGTCATCCTTGTGGTAGGCCCAGGGGCAGGGTGCATTGTAGGTAAAAGGTAGGACATTCCGTGATGTGTGTGGCATGTCCTGATGGGGAATTACAGCCATTTCCATTTTTCACCATTGCACGGCTACCTGTTCCCAATAGGCCACAATGGGCAGTTTGATTATAACATCTTATAATCCTAACTGACTCAGGGAACTAGGTTGAAATCCGAGTTTAGTATGCCTGAACTCAGAATGATAAAATACATCTTTTAGTGAAGTTGGTTTTAACATTCTGTGTTTAAAAATACCACTTTTAGAAAGTAGGTCTTTTCTTGCCTACCTGTCAAAGCCTGCCTCTGCTAGGTTGTGTATTCCTTGTCATGAGTTTGTCTGGAGTTTGAGTGATAGGGGCTGGCGGATCCGAGGAGACTGGGTGAGTCAGTACAAGCTATCAGCATGTAGATGGGTGGGAGGAGTTGCACCTAAGACCTGAGTAGGCCTGTGCCTCAATTCGACAAAGCTGGTTCCACCTCCAGTGGTGCGTCTGATGGCCCTGGTCCACACTGTCAAATGAAAGAAGGAGTCTTCTCAACAAAGGACTGCACAGAACTGGTTTGGACTGGGTACATG
Source organism: Lissotriton helveticus (assembly GCF_964261635.1). Taxonomy (NCBI): domain Eukaryota; kingdom Metazoa; phylum Chordata; class Amphibia; order Caudata; family Salamandridae; genus Lissotriton; species Lissotriton helveticus. The sequence continues at coordinate 218,993,651 of NC_136060.1, forward strand.
ACGCTCTCCCTTCAGAGGACAAAGTATTTGCTAGTATAAATATGAGAACCCAGACCCCAGAACTTTAGATCACTTTTGGGAAACAAGAAGAACCTTTGCTGAGGAGAGGAGCCAGAGAGAAACTGTAGGATGAGACTATCCCTGAGCTGGGTGCTGTTTGGGGGATTATCCTGCAGTAGCTGCCTGACTTCCAAAGAAAGGATAAAGGAACTTTGTGCTACTTTCATAAACTTGTAAAGGATCTCCAAGGGCTTTGAAATGGAGCTTGCCTCCTGCTGAAGTCTCAGGGATTACAGACTTCACCAACCAGCTCCCCTGAGTTATTTTGAAGTGCCTGCTGTTGGGCTGGGACTGCGTGTCGCAAGGAGCTGGAAGCGCGATTCACGAAGAAGAAGTGTGTCGCCGCCGCAGGCGCTGTTGTCACATCACTGTAGAAGGGTGTCGCTGCTGCCGCTGTCGCATCGCAGAAGCGCCTTGCATCGCCGGAGAAGAGTGTTGCCGTCGCAGCAGACACCGTCGCATCACCGGTGAAGCATATTGCCACTGCAGCCGCTGTCCTCTCATCACTGAAGAAAGGTGTCGCCACTGCCGCTGTCGCATCGCATCACCAAAGTGCCTCACATCACCGGAGAAGAGTGTTGCGTCGCAGCAGATGCCATTGCATCACCGGAGAAGTGTGTAGCAGGGCCTATCGTGGCTCAAAAGAATCGTTGAGTCGCCGCACGGCTGTCGGGCCTGCACGCATCGTTGTCGCATCAAGAAGAAGACACCATTTTGTTTCATTGCACCAGATCTTCATCGCATCACGGCGTTGCGGGTCGCACCACCATGGAAGCGCAGTAAGAAACCAACACATCACTCTCCATGCAGAGAAAAACAGACGCATCACTGTCACCTACGCAGCAGTAGGGAATCAACACATCACCGTTCTTGCGTGTAAAGAACCAACACATCACCTTCCCTGCAACTCTTTAGTTGTATAGTGTTACGCATCCAAAGGTACATTGAACTTAACGTGTCGCATTTTACATCTTAAGAGAACTAAGCCATTTCTACCATTTTTAAGTGCAGTATTGTGGATTTCTGTTGTTTGTGGTCTTGTGTTAAGTCTATATAAAAAGACTTATTTTTATACTACTACTCATTTGGTGTCCATCTGTAGTGTTGTCACTGGCTTACTGTATGTGTTCACAAATGCCTCTGAGATAATCCTGCCTGCTCGTGCCAAGCTACCAAGGGGGTGAGCAGCGGTTATTTTAGGAGTGTACCCCCTTACCCATACTAGACGCAAGGGTCCCTATATGGTCAAAGGTACAAACCTCTGCCAACAAGAAACCCTCAAATCTAACAGTCACATAATATTAAATCTTACCATATCAAAAATGATACAACATGGGATACGATGTCTGAGTCCTTGAGTACTGAACTGCTGCTTGGAATTTTCCTATAAGAGAAATATATGATTATTGGTATAATCATGGTCAGCCGTTTTGGAAATTCAGTTCACTTTTTTAAGTTCATATTTTCTGCTACATATTTAATGTGCTGCAACAAGGAATGCATTACCTCCCAGCTCTCTTTGTCATGCACAATAAATGATGCTACCTGTGATGTCTTGATCAAGCAAGTAATACTGAGAATGCATGAAACCAAATTCCATTTCTTGAAAGCAAATATTTCCTGTGCCATGCTGCAAATGCAGTGACTATAAAGCATGACCAGCAAATCAATCTGATCATTCAATTTCCCAACCACAAATAATGGCGTATCTGAAAATAGACTCTATGAATGGAATGTGATATTTTAATACAAGCACAATGGTCTGCATGTAGGTAATCAAAATCGAAAAACCGCTACTTTTACAGAGAGGTGCAAAAGTTTGGAAAGTGGATGATGTTTTTGAAGCAAGCTAAATCATGCATTATGTATTAGACTTGGCAATTTGCTATGCATCATAATGCGTTGGGCAGCGTTTCTTCATCAGTAACATTTCAGTTTACACTGTGCGCTTATCATTAGACTGAAATGCATATTTCCAATGTGGTACACTTTTCATACCTTTGTGCCACACTTAAATATTCAACAATTAACAGAATAGGGCTGGCTCTAATCAGTAAGGCTGAGCCTGATAAATACAACAACAAGGAGGGGATGCCAATACTGATATGTTTTTTAAAGCAATTACTTATACAAAAGTATAGACACCGGTTCAATACCTTGGATGGCTATAAAATAGCTCTTTATTCACAATAATTCATAAACAGCGGACACAGTTTCAAGTTTTGTGCGCCTTTACAGGTTGTATTCTTGACAAACAATACAAATTAGGACAAAAAAGTAGTAAAAAATACTTTCAACCAAATCATCACTTTCCAAGCATATCACATTCACACCACTCTCATTCAGACATATGTACAATACACAAAAATCCAAGAAGAGTGAATTCGGGAGATATAGGGTCAACTGTACAGTTCTAAAGCAATTATTAGAAGTAACACTATATACATCACTATCATTTCATTTTTGATTTTCGATTGTCAAAAAGAATATAAACACTCAATAGGTGTATAAGCACAAAACCAAGTGCCAGGAAATTGAACACCAGGATAACACAGGTTGACCCTAAACGGTCCCTTGGCAAGTACGCTTTTTTCTGCCTCAAAGAATTCTAAATGAGGCAAAAAAAAGCGTACTTGCCAAGGGACTTTCTTTTGTGCCATCGAGGAGAACTGATTTTGTGGGAATGAAAACTGAATTTATAGAATTCTGCCTCAAACTGAGATTGACGTAGTTTTTTGCGGACAGTCCAGCTACTCTGACACCTGAAGTTACAGGTTTACGGAAGAAATCGACCTTTTGCCCTCCAGGTAATAAGATTCCCAAGGAAATCATTCTATTTGAGAAAACGGTTTTATCTGCCATCGCCGAAATGGAAAAACAAAAGAAATTCGTGAAATTCAACATCTCAAAGGACAAAACTAATGCCTTGACAACTTTACGCAATGATCCCACTGTCACAATAAAACAATCTGATAAAGGTGGATCGATTGTGGTTTGGGACACTGCTGAATATACATCCGAGGTCATGAGGCAGCTCAATGACCGAGCTTGTTATCGGAAAATCGAAAAGGATCCCACAATTGAATTACAAAACCAACTTTTTTCTATACTCAAAGACGGCCATGAACAAGGATTCCTAGGATCCAAAGAATACGACTATCTACAGAATAAACATCCCAAAGTCCCACTGTTTTACATCTTACCAAAGGTCCATAAGAACCAAACCAACCCGCCCGGAAGACCAATTGTGGCGGGTTGTGACTCATTATTGGAGCCAATTGCGAAATATGTGGACTGTTTCTTGAAACAATTCATGGTGCATGTAACCTCTTACATACAAGATACCACTGACTCACATGGCGCTTGCCCCATGTGAAAGGACGCTTTGCTGGAGTTGCGTCACTTTTGTGACACACTCCAGCAATGCGTCACTTTTGCGCTTACAGATACGTCAGAAATACTGACGTATCTGTAACTCCTTGCGCCATGATGCGTCATACACTAAATATGACGCATCAGGTATGTCGCAAGGAGTGCGCGCTGAGAAGTGACGCCTTGCTGCTTTCACACAGCGATGCGTCATTTCTCATAAATGAGGCCCTATGTTTTTTTATTATTTACCATCTAAGATGTCTGACGTAATTCGGCTCATAATAAAAAAAACGCATTTTCAAAGAATTGCACAAAAGCACGTTTGAGCAAGTGGAGCGGCCTGGAAGCAAACAAGAGCTGCCACACTCTCCAAGAAACGGTTTAAAAGTAAAAAAAAAAAAAATAGCAGTAGGCAAAGGTGCGCAAAGGAGGAGCAGAGGGGGAATCAACAAGGAGTCATTAAACAAAATAAAAATAAAGCTTGGTGGGGATAAAAGAGGATAAAATCTGCATATGAGAAGGGAGCTGCACAAGGTATAGGTGGGATATAGGCATGAGCGAGAGCAGCAGACAAGGGAGATGAGAACATTGAGTGCTAGAAGAAGCACGTAAGCAAGAGGGCTGAGTTAATGCATGATATGCTCTGCGTTTCCGGCTTCTACTGTTTGCAGTTCATGCATTAACTTACAGAATTTCTATATATGCACTTTAGATGTGTTTCTGATAGAACGATGATTCATTATTGTACAAAACACAAATATGTCATTCAATATTACTGATATTCAGCATCACCTGTGGCGTTAACATTTTTGTTGAAGAACGAACATATTATCAAGAACGGCGCTACCATTATCGCTGCTTTAGCGGCAGGAAACTGCTGCTAAAGCGGCGATAAGGGGCTTGATAATATGCCTTTGTGAATTCCCATAAAAGCCCAGGTTCTGGTGTGAACTTGGACTTCAATGGGAATTCACAAGGGCATATTATCAAGCCCATTATCGCGCTTTAGCAGCAGTTTCCTGCCACTAAAGTGGCGATAATGTTAGCGCCGGTCTTGATAATATGGCCCTCAGAATTAAGAAAGATGTGTTTTCTTTGTGCTGCCTCTTCCATTTGCAATACAGCTGAAAGCCATTATCTATTTTCTTTCTTTTTCACGATTAGCTCTAAAATGTAGTTGCTATGGGGAATTGACTATCATAAGAAATACTTTTCTTCCAGGTTTATATCATCTTTTCGAAATGAGTGCATGAGCAATAAATTGAAAGAGGCATACATCAAAAGGACTTAAGCACGACAAGAAAAATAACTAGTTATTTATGGGACATGTTCAAAGAAGATTTAATGGAGATGCTTACATTATACAAATCTCTCAATGTATCACAAAGAAGTTTTGAGTTAATAATATTATGAATGCTCATGAAAAGCAAATTAAAATGTTCTTATATGCATCTATGTTAAAAAGAGGTAAGTCAACCATGTAATACAATGGCCTTATTGACACTAATAAACATATTTAGATCAGAAATGATAACATTCCGTTTAGCTGTCCAATCAATTAGAATCTTCTTTAATTTTTCACAGGCTTCCTAAGGGTTCTGCAGTCTCTAACTTAATAAACATCCAGCAATCAACCTTGATGACAAACAAATGTGACCGTGTCCAGCGGCTTTCCTCAAGGAGTGCTTTAACACCTTTGCCCCATTACATCACTGTAGTGCTCAACACAAGATGCAGTACACATAACAGTTATGTATATCACAATAACCACTATGTTAGAGAAATATACAGCTTACCTGAAGAACACACAGCAAAACGTGTATTTTATTCATGATATGAAGTTATTGTTAGAAATCGGGGTCTCCAGTTGGCAATGGTTTGCACCTTTGTCCAAATAGGGACCCTCCTTTTTAGTCAGAATAAGGGAGTTACACTTCTAAAATAACCCCAGCTTAACCCTTTGGTAGCCTGGCAGGAGCAGTCAGGCTTATCTCAGAGGTAGTGTATAAAGCATTTGCACATAGCCAACAGTAATACAGTGAAAACACTACAAAAGTACACCACACCAGTTTCGAAAAATATCAAATATTTTTATATATCTAAAACAAGACCAAAACGATAAGAATCCAAAATACAGTACTTAAAAAATATATATGCAAGATAGCCTTAAAATTGCAGATATATCTCAAAAACACAGTTCTTCTGAGTCGGTAACTCTGTCCGGGGCAGTAGCGGCCGGTGGTGGGAGTGCTATGGGGCGGTGAGGCGGGGTGGAGGAGGGGCAGGGTGGGGGTAGTAAACTATGGAATACTGCTGAAATGAGGGAAGTAAACAAATAAATAAAGCTAATTTTGTTGCGCCCGCTGCATCGCATTTGGCAATGCAGCACGAGCATTTAAATTAGTTTTATTTATCTATTTGTTTACTTACCTCTTTCGGTCATATTCCATAGTTTACTACCCCCCACTATGCCCCTCCCCCTCCCCGCCTCAACGTTCCCAACAGCAACCGCTACTGGTCGGGGGCTACCACGGTGCTGAAAACGACAGAGTTTAACAGTTTCAGCCGACTGCATCAGTACTGGACAGCTAAAGCATGGCCAGACTTGTGAACATGACCTATCTTGTTTTGTACGACAAGTTGGTGCGAGCTGGTCGTGGCAACCATTGGGGTTGCATTGCAAAATTAAAGCGGTGCAGGGTGCGGTGGCCTCTCAATACGGTGCAGGCAGTGGCTTGATTATGATCATCCAGACGCTGTCATTGAGACCAAGGCTTATGGTGCGAGTCGGTGCTCGATGCGGTACTGACAGGTTGAGGTGCTGGCGACAGAGCCAGTTAGCGGGAGCTGGTGTTGATCAGCCCAGACTTCTGTGTGGGATGAGGCAGTGGGTTGTGAAACTTACGAGTGGTGCTCCCATCCGCAATGCCATCACGAGTTACGAAGTCAGCAGGCAGTGTCGACGTTGGTGAGACCAGGGCGGCGAAGTGAAGTGACATGGCGTGGAGTGCGATGCCCACAGGTCACGTGAAAGCAGGGCTTTGGTGGAATCAGACGTCATCGTCGGTGAGACCAGGGTTGAAGTGGGAGAGGCAGTAGTGCCTTCTGCAGTGCATTCAGGCCATGGAGCCAGCGACGGAGTCAGCCATGGAGTCGGTTGCTTTTCCCTTCTCTGTGGCAAGTGAAACAGTGGTTCCAGAAGGGGTACTGGTGGAGCGGTAATTTCTTCTGGTAATTTCTCAATGCGAAACCCTCATGCTACCTCTAATTTACCGCTGAAAAGGTTTTGGGGCCCTTAACACCATGTATTACCTTCAGGAGATTTTAAATAAACCTGAACAGTCAAAAATGCAATTATTATTCAAGCCAATGAAGAGAGTTGTGGAGTATTTTAAAGGGTTTTATTTTCTAGTCAAAAGTTAAGTTTTTTCTCTGACCCTTTATTCATTAGTAAAATATCAATCAGGTTACAGAATTTGGAAAACAGGAAAAATAGCATTAATACAGAACACATTACAGTCTGCATATAAGCATTACATGTAGGAAAGAAAATGTGGCGCAAAATATCAGTCAAAAACTCTTAAAGAGTTTCTAAGAAAAATAGTCTTGCAAAGCTAATCAATAATTAAATAGTTTGCAAAAATCTCCCATTAAGAGAAATAAATGCATAAAACAAATACATCTTTTCAGACATAATTAATTAGGCAAAGCATAAACTTAAAGTTTAATTCTAAAAAGCCTTTCTATCTGTTTCTGCTCTCTGCATCTCTGTCTGTGTTAAAAAGAGCGAGCAGCCCCTCCTTCACCAGACCTCAAAGGAATGTGGCCTACCATGCCAAAATATGACGTGCAAGGACTCTTTGATAAAAAAAAAACGCCCTTCTCCTCGGAAGCAATCTCCACCCTACAGCTATCTCCCGCGACGTTCTCGTACCTAACCCAAGTGAATGAAGCAGAACCTAAGCCAAAATGAGCAAGAAGCCAGCTGAGCTAAAAAAGCCAACCACGCCCCCAGAGAGTTAATTATTTATACTCTAATTCTTGGCAGACTACACAAAAATGTTTTATCTTCACAAAAGCTTGTACTTGATTGGTCAGTCATGATGGCATGAGGTCTCACTATCCTCACTCATTCTAAAATCCTGACTATACCAGTTTTAACAAAAGAAGCATACATGAGTAAATACATTTTATAAGTCTGCAACATTTGCTAGGAAAAATGTTTCATTCTTATTCTCTTCCTTCCTTCCACAGCGCAGTCTAGAGGGATACTTTAGTTAACTGGTACATTGACACAATCACAAGATTCACGGCGCATGGCGGAAAAATGGCGGCCGCAGGCTAATGCGGTACGCGCATCCTCCCTGATCGCTCCTACTCTGCAGCGCTTGCTTTGCTTTTCTCGCTAGCCGGCACATTTCCGTGATCGCGGCTTAACAGTGGAAGAAGCTCTCCCCCCTCATGAGGAAAATCAGCGTTTTTTTTTTCCTTCTCTCAAACCCATCTGGACCCGACCCGATCCGGCAACCCGACCCGACTCAGCAGCCCGACATCAACTGTGACGACTCCAGCTGGAAGGTGAAGCCGAAGCCAATGTGCCTGGACCCGGTCCTGAGTCCCCACCCCTCTGCCTTCCTCCCTAGGTGGACACAAGCAGCCGTGGAGCTGAGGCGAGGACGCAGGGCGGTTGCTCTCGGGCTCCTCTCCAGAGGCTTGACCGGGAGAGAAGGTAGAGGGGGAAAGACTGCCACTGAAGTGGGATTTGGTGATTTTTAAGTAACCGCGGCCAGGAAAGGGGATCCGGTGAACCCCAACGAAACAGCAGCAGTGAATGGCAGAGACAAGGTGGGGGCTTCCATAGAGGTTTTGGAGGGTGGGGCGACCCAAAACTAAGTCAACGCGCTCCCAGGAGATTGCAAGCTAAAGGTAAAGGGAAGGGGCGAGGGAAGGGTATGAGAGGTGGTTTCGATTGCAAGAGCTCCGCTGGGGAGGTGGATCAGGTGGAGAGGGCTGAAGTAGCGGCAGAAGTTGTGTCTGAGGTGGGCTCGGTCGGTGTTGGATAAATTCGGGGCCTGAGGGAGAGTCGGGGGTCCCAAGGAGGAAAAGAGTCTGTAAAAAAGCAGAGAGATAAAAATAAGCTTGCGCAAAGTAGTGCAGGTCGTATTACCCCATCCCTCCGTTCCTTCTTTAAAGTGCTGCCTCAGGTTCTGGAAATAAATCCGGCAAACCCGGTAAATATGGTTGATTGTAATAGCTCTAAATTAAACCCACACCTAAATATGGCTGATCCAGCTTGTACGCTCCCTTTACCGGCTGTTTCCGTGTCCCCTGCGCTCTCTCCCTCACCTTCCTCTCTTCTCTCTTCCCCTCTTCCCATAAGTGACCCAAACTCTGCTCAGGACAAGGTGGTCCGTAATCCCTTGGCAAGGTCAGACAAAGGTGCGGACGGTGTAGGAGGGGCAGGGGGTGTGTGGGGCGAGCGGGGGGCCCGGTGAGGGAGAGAGGGGGCCAATAGTTCCCTCGAGACCCTTCTGACTACTATCTCAGCTATGAGGGAGGAGATTAGGAGCAATTTCGCAGTTTCAAAAGCAAATCAGAATGACATTAGAGCAGCTTGTGAAATTCTCTAAGGTGGATGGACTGTTTGAGCGAACGGAGAACTTGGAGGGAGAAGTGGGGTCTCTAAAAGCGAATCTGGAGGTGGCTGAGACTAAGATTCAAACCCTACGGAGGGAAGGGGAGGCTATGAAGGAAAGGGTTGAGTCTTTGGAAAACTTCTCACGGAGGAATAATCTGCGGCTTTTGAAGGTCCCTGAAGGGAAAGAGGGAGATGACATTAAAGCATTTGTGGTGGCGCTACTGAAAGACTCCCTAAATCTGGACGAAGCAGTCGATCTATTAGTTAGAGATATTCAGCGGATCCATCGAGATCCTTTCCGCCTTAACCCCGGTAGAACTAAACCGAGGAAGATACTGGTCAACTTTCAGACGTACACCTTGAAGGAGAAAATCTTGAATCTCGCACTGAAGTTGGTACAATTGGTATATCAATTCAAAAAAGTCTTTATTTCGATTATTCATCATAAAAGACAGGAGTATACATAAAAAACTATACAAAACTCTGATTTCATCTTAAAACTGTTGGATAAGAATTACCAATTCATGATAAAAATATAAATCACAAGAATCACATTATAAAACCAATCGATAAGAACAGATTAAATGTGGTACAATCACAAGACTTTTCATATAAAAGAAAGGCAAGTGCCTTGAAAGTAAAACTCTACCAAGCTATATATAAAAACACATTTAGCTCAGAAGACCCCCTCTTTTTTCCCGGATAGCCCAAGACCAGCTCAGGAATTTAGACACCCCTATAACAGCAATATCGTTGCAACCAGTTTTCAATAGCCTTTTAGCGACCATTGCGGAACTGGTACCCAGGGATCTACAAATTGGTTTAAGCCACGTGCTTCGGGGGCGCTGGTAGGCAGGACAGACGTAGAGAAGATGGCTAATATCTTGGATATGCTCAGGACAAAACGGGCACTTATCTCCTGTACCAAGTGACCATTTACATGTGAATTTCCTCCTAGGGAGTGACTCCACACGGAACTGATGGTAAAGCTTGCGATCTCTCGGCTTTGTTATTAGATCCCAATAGCTTTCTATTTTTGGTTCATCTTTGAGCTCACAATAGTCTCTAGTCAGGGATGAGCAGGTCAAAGAGGAGAACCTCTCGATTTTAATGAGATTCCAGTATGCTGCTTTGTAGGCAGTTTTGGGAGGAAATATCGCAGTCTCCGAGTAATCCCACAATTCTCTCAACCCCATATTGGTGAGCAGAGATTTGATGCTGTTTAACCATATGATTTTGTTGCCACTATCCCACCCCCTGACTTCGATCAAGCCTCTGGCGAATAAATGGAATTCGGGAGTAATCCAAAGCCTTCTCCAAAACACCAACAACCTGAACCGTGCAATGTCCTCAATTGCCTGGCAACCAAGGTCTAACAGAAGGGGAATACGCTGGGTTGATTTGGGGAGGCCCACGATTGCTCTCAAAAATGTATTCTGGGCCTGAGCTAACTGATACAGGTTGCATGCTCCCCATATTTTGGCCCCATACAGGATTGCAGGAATAATTTTCGTAGTATACACTTTGACAACAGGAACAATCGGTTTAGTAATTGATTGACTATGTTCCTTTAACAGGGCTCCAGCTAGCTGTGAGTGTTTCAACACCAATAGTTTCAGCTGTGGTGACCAACTCAATCTGGCGCCAAAGGTGACTCCCAGGTAGGTGAAGACATTAGTCTGCTCCAAGAGTTTCCCGCTCATGAAAACTCTTGAAGTTACGGGCCTTGCCCCATGTAGAACCATAAACTTTGTCTTCTCAATGTTTACTACCAGTTCATGGTCGCAGAAGAACTCCTCAAAACGAGACAGGGCCAGCTGGAGCCCCTGTCTCGTCTTGGATAAAATTAACGTATTGTCTGCGAACATGAGCAGGGGGACTCTTTGGCCTGCCAGCATGGGTGCATCCGTTGGTTGATTGTCAAAATACCGCACAACCCCGTTAATAAAAAGTGAAAACAAAGTGGGGGCCTGAATGCATTCTTGCCGGATGCCCTTTCCCACTGCAAATTTGTCTGTGACCTCCCCTGGCTTTCCCCAGCGGACCTGTGCATAATTAAACCTATGAAGCCTGACCACCAAAGAGACCAGTTCCTTAGGCATCCCCAGGGCCGACAAGACATCCCACAGTTTGGATCGTGGGACTAAGTCAAATGCGGATTTTAGGTCCACGAACGCAGCAAAAATCATACCCTTACCCAAAAAAACCTCCTTCGAGTAAAGCATGACAAATCTGAAGGCTTGGTCCAGTGTCCCCATATGGGTCCGAAACCTAGACTGTAACGGGGTAAGTATACACTCATCATCCATCCAAGACTGAATCGTACCCAAGATTACTCTCGCTATGACTTTCTGTAGGGCATCGATGAGGCTTAAAGGCCTATAATTAGCCGGAGCATAACGATCACCCTTCTTATATATAGGAATGATTTCTGCGCCGCACCAAGAAACTGGGATCGGCGCTCCCCTTGCTATTGCGTTAAGAAGGTCCGTAATGTAGGGGATCCAGAGATCAGAGTCCTGCTTAAATAAATCGGCCGGAATACAATTACCACTAGGAATGGCCTTCAGAACTGCCTCCACCTCTTTAATAGTAAAGAGCAAGGGTACTTCTGGGGAAATGGGAGGAGAAGCAGGTGCCTCATTTGTATTATTATTCTGGAATTGGGCTTCAAAAAAGGCAACCCATTAGTGGGGTTCTACGTTGTTATTAAGGATTATTGAACGTTGCCCGTTGCCCCATTTCATCAAATCCCAAAACTGGATCATATTCCTACCTCTGATTGCTGAAAGTAAGTCCTGCCAGCGCCCCTCGTCCCAATCCCTCTTTGTCTTTCTCAAGGAAGATTTATCAGCCAATCGAGTCTGCTTAATAGTACAAAGGTTCCTTGACCTAATGGCTGCCACTAAATCCTTATGGGCAGCTCTGCATGTCTTGTTGTACCAGGAGTTAGATTTCAAATTGGGGATCTTTCTAATTGGCTTGGTATTTATAAAATAGTTTTTTAGCCCTGAAAAGAGCTCATCGTGGACCCTAGTTAAATTAGCTTTAAGGACCTCATGATTACCGCATTTATTCATTTCCTTTAGTGACCCTGAGACTAAAGCCCTGATCTCTTGCATTTTCTTATCATCGAGGGCAACCTTTGCCAACGTACCTTCCTCAGGTCTTTAGCCAAAATTACTTGGTTGGAGCCGGACGCAGCTCCGGATGCATGAGGGCTGCAGAAACTCCCATCATTCAATGAGAGAACCAGTGGGTTGTGATCACTCTCGGGGCGACTTTGGACTACCATACCTTGGACTAAATGCCAGAACTCGACTTTCACTAAAATATAGTCAATCCTGCTTTTGGTACGCCCATTATCTAAGGTCGCCTCCCCCAGGGCGTCAGACCCTGTCCTTCCATTGACTGCCCTGAAGCCCCATTCCAAGCACATCCCTTTGAGTTGAAGGGCTGCTTCAGACCAGTTTTTAATAGGGGGGGTTTCAGTTGGGGCACGCCCCAGTTCTCATCCACCTCAACACTGAGTCTACCATCATCTGTGTCTAGGGGCTCAAAGCAATTAAATTGTAATTGAAGTCGCCTGCAATTACGAGGTTAACATTAAAAGGGCCTTCAGCCAAAAGAGACTCCAGGGTGGTAACAACCTGAGAGGATCTCCCGCCCGGCTGACCCCTTACATACACGTTAAACAGGAGCAAGTCAAGGCCTTTAACGGATTTGACTCTAATAGCTTGAATATCCGGGCTATCCAAGGCTCTCCTCTACTGTGATCCCCTCAAGCTGCCTTACCCAACAATTTAAACCACCCAGAGGTCTTCCTCTATGCCCTCTTATTGCTGGTTTTGAGAAGGTTAGATAGCCAGCGTGGAACACAGGATTAATTGACCATGTTTCCTGGAAGGCCCAGATATCCACTCCCTTAATAAATGGAGACCATTCATCAGAAACTGCCTTCGATTCTAATCCAGCTATATTCCATGACGCAAAAACCAGGGAAGACTTCTGGGAAGCAAAAGCAGCCCGATCTGTGCCTATCACATTAACCATGTGATGTTCAGCAGGCGTCGGTACCACAGGGGATAAACGGGTGGTAAGTGCTTTGGTGGCGGGTGGAGTGGGGCAGCCAGGCGTCAAGTTGACACCGGCTACCGCCTTACTAAGCCCCCCTACAGGGTCCACCGGCACACACGTACCCAGTCAATCGTTATCTTCGAGGGAGGAGAGAGCCTTATAACGATTGTTGAGCTGGATTGTAAGATCGGGTCTTAGGAAGTCGTTCAGAGGGCCACCTACTGTGGTTAAGTAAACTATTTTGTTTGCAAAAAAAGCCAAGGGGTAGAATGTCAATAGAGGCCTTGTCGAATGGGACATAGCTAGACAACTCAAGTATGTGTCGGACCAAGCCTGGGGACCTAAAACTCAAGACTACACAGTCTCCCGGAATGGACTTTGAGGAGTAACCGACCCAATTCTATACGTCTGACCATTTTAAACTCGTAAAATAAGGCTTCCCCTATTCCGTTTTTTTTGTTAAGGAAATCAAGGGCCTCATTTTTAAGAGTTGACCAATGTTCGTAGCCGCCCTGTGGAAGGTGTGGAACATTAGTTAAGATGACTGTGAAGGGAGTAGCTTCAGATGGCAGATGGAGGTAGGGGCTCTTCTTTTCCCGGGCAATTTTACTGAAGTTGTCCACCCTACGTGCTTCCTCTACCACAGGTGGTCTTTTAGTAGTCAAGGTCTTATCCATGCCTACTGCGGACTCGAGTGTCCTTCCAACCTTCCCGGCTTGTACCTCGCCTCCCCCCATTAACTGGGCGTTTACCCTGGAACCTCCCTGGTCCCTGTGAATTACCCCTACTTGCACGGCTGGGGTGCTAGATGACACCTGATTGCTAGGCGGTGCCTGGGTTACTTGCTGGGTTTGTGCCATCACCAATTCAATTTTGGATAGTCTAGAGTCCACCGAGTCTAGTCTTTTCAATAGTGGCTCAAGAAGGGCTGACAGTTGCTCCTTTAATAGGGTGCAAATGTAATATTTAGACAACTATGGAGTAATTAGTGACAAAGGGGGGTTGGCTGGAGGATTGGTCTTTTGATTACCAAAGACAAATACTCCACTCGGGCCCTTGGGAGCTGGGATGGGTAGTGGACTCTTAGCACCTCGCCCCTTCCTTTTTCTATTAGGAGGGTCCCTAGTGGAAGCACCCGTAGCCTTCATCCCTCTAGTTGTAACCATGGCAAGACTGCTTGCAGTACTCATGGGCAGGGGAGAGGTCTGGAGAGGGGTGGACGGTAGCAAAATTGGTGACCCCTGCGATGAGTGAGAACTTTTAGCAGCAGTATCATCGACTATCTGAGACGGGGGGAGCTGCGCACATGGAAGAGAACTCCTCCTAGTGAGGGAGGGATCCAGGGAAAGCCTACGTTCAGTGACCTTAATCTCATTGATTAGTACTGATTCTGCCCTTGTAAGGAAAGCGTCCCTCCACCCTGTCTCCCACTCTCCTTTTTTCCATAATGCGGATAATAACACTTAATATAAGCAGATAAGGCAATAGCAATTAGGGTCCCAATAACAGCCCCCTGCAGCCAAAATGCAGTAGTCCATTTTAAGTGCTTACTGTCCAAGGGTGGCGATGTCAGGGGGGTGGCCCAGCCCAGCCTCGTCTGGCCTAGGATGGCCGCAGACCATCCCTTGTCCCGGGCTGCTCCCGGCGTCGCCCGCGCGCGTCCCGCGACCCAGGGGCTGGCCTCGTTTTTAAAGCGCCTCCAGGTGCGCAAATCAGCGGCGGCGGCTCCTGCCACAAGGCACCCTGGAGATTGGAGTCTCCCCCTCTCAGCGGCTGCACCAAGATTGGAAAGGCTGCGGCGGCGGGGGGAGACAGGAACCAGGAGCTGCAATCGTCCCCCACGTCGTGCGAAGAAGACAGGGAAACCACAGGCAGCAGCAGCAACACCTCGCAGGGCCGGTAAGGTGGGAAACCCGCTCCCCCGGGGCTGGCCTCGTTTTTAAAGCGCCTACAGGCGCGCAAATCAGCGGCGGCGGCTCCTGCCGCAAGGCACCCTGGGGATTGGAGTCTCCCCCTCTCAGCGGCCGCGCCAAGATTGGAAAGGCTGGGGCGGCGGGGGGAGACAGGAACCAGGAGCTGCAATCGTCCCCCGCGGCAGGCGAAGAAGACAGGGAAACCACAGGCAGCAGCAGCAACACCTCGCAGGGCCGGTAAGGTAGGAAACCCAATTGGTATATCATTTTTGCACTATTGGTAGCGGGGGGTGAGGGATGACAGGTGAGCTTCCTCTATCAGTTGGGGGCAGCTAGCTGGCACTCGCACTTGCACAGAGCACAATACATACAGCAAAGCAGGGCGGGAGGGAGCGGGATGGAGGGAGGCCTTTAACCTGGCCATACTTCTGGTTAGTGTAAGTAAGGAAGGGTTTTCCAGGGGTGGAGGGAAGGGGGACACGGGGGGTGGTGGGAAAAACAATAAAATTCCTCACGAGTCAGGCCCCGTAAAGAATAGCCATTTGATATGTCCTATTAGCTTTTTTCACCAGACGGACTTTAAGTATCAGTTCTCTCTTAAAAAAAGGCTGGGGGCTGGGGATGGTTGAAAAAGGGAAAGTGGGATGATCCTGTTACAGTTTTTATCCTGGAATGTCAATGGCCTGCGAGTGAGGAGTAGAAGACATAAAATTCTACAATATCTAAGAGACTCTCCCGCGCAGGTCATTGTCATCCAGGAGACACATCTACTCAAAGCAGAGGTCTGTGACATGTTGCAGAAGCAGAAATGGGTGGATAAGTTTATCTGCACTGATCAAACCACAAATATAAGAGGAATTCTTATAATCTTCAAAAAACAGGCTAAAGCTCAAATCCTGGAATATAAAGAAGATCATAGTGGGAGATGGCTTATCTCAAAGACCTTATTCAATGAGGTGACCTATACGATTGTGGGCTACTACGACCCAAATCAAGATGACCCTTCTTACCTGAAAGCAATCCAGAACCATCTGATAACTTCCTAGGACCCCGTTATTTGGGTTGAGGACTTTAATATAGTTCTTAATCCTAAACCTGATAAGTCATCTAAGTCAAGAGCCCATACATTATCAAAATCCAGGCAAACCCTGGTAGTTATAATGAAACAGCTGGGTCTTGCATGGAGGGAAAGGTCAGGAAACAAATTGGGGGTCTACTTTCAAAATTTCAAATATAAACATAAGTCGCGAATCGACTATGCCTTTTTTAGTTACTGCTTAGAAGAATCTCTGATGGAGTTGGATTATCTCCCTTCACATCTGTCTGATCATTCTGCAATTGTCTTTTGCCTTAAGATTGGTAAACAGATAATTGCCTCCTCCTGGTCTTTTGACCGCATGATTCTACTAGAAGAGGAGGAAAATAGCTTCTTGTTAGCTGAGTCGAGGGTTTTTCTGGATTTTAATTTGGAATCTGCGGCAATTGCAACGGTTTGGGACGCGCTGAAGGCTTATTTGAGAGGCTGTATAATCAACAGAGCCTCGCATAGACGGAGAGTATATCGGGAGTCTATCCAAAATCTTGAACAAGAGCTGTTCCAACTAGATCAAAAGCTTGGTTCCATTATGGCCTCATTAGAACAACTGGAAAAGCGGGCCAAGCTGAGAAATCAGCTGGAAAAAATATTACAGGAAAGGTTGGCCAAGAGGTGGGAGGCGAGTAAAATCTCCCACTTTGAATTTGGGGAAGCTGTTGGGAAGGTCCTGGCCTGGAAAATCAAATCGTACCAAGCAAAGAAACATATTGGGAAATCAAACTAGATGGCGAAGTTGTTACTAGGACCTCGGATAGGGAGATAGGGACCGCTTATCAAAAATTCTTTCAGGAGATATATAAGGAGGAGGTCACGAATGACCCAGAGGCTAGGGAGAACTGGCTAGATAATGTTTCCTTACCAACTCTTCAAGTAGCACAGAGTGGTCAGCTGGAGAGAGAGATATCAGAGATCAGAGGAGGAGGTGGGGAAAGCAATTGGTCTTCTAAAGCAGGGGAAAGCGGCTGGTCCTGATGGGTTACCAGGAGAGCTTTATCGGGTGTTAAGTTCAGTCATAGTCCCATTAATGACGGCCCTATTTAATAGTATTCTCTTGAGGGGGGAGGCTCCCCCAGACTCATGGAATGAAGCCACGATCGTGCTGATCCCCAAGCTAAGCAAAGACCCATCGGAGTGTGGCTCTTATCGACCAATTTCTCTCCTAAATAATGATTATAACATTTTTACATCTATTATGGCATCTAGATTGGGGGGTGTAGTTGGTTCGAAAATCCACCTGGACCAAAAAGGGTTAATAAAGGGGCGTCAGTTGGCAGACCACACCCGTGATCTGGTGGGCGCAATTGACATCGCTTCTACCTTTTCTCTCCCTCTGGCATCTCTTACTTTAGACGCCACCAAAGCTTTTGATAGGGTCAATTGGCCCTATCTGACAGGGGTGATGAAAAAGTTTGGGTTTGTGGAGGTTTTCTGTTGGGTTATTGATCTTTTGTACAGGACCCCACGGGCCAGAGTATTAGTTAACGGTGCCCTAACAGACCCCTTTAAAATCACTAGAGGTACCAGGCAAGGCTGCCCGCTCTCCACCCTCCTATTCAATTTGTACATTGAGACGTTTGCTCAAGTATTAAGAAAAGATGAGGACATTCCCTCTTTTGTATTTGGGGGGTGGGAGAAGCGGAGAGCTCTTTATGCAGATGACATTCTTATCTACACATCTGATCCGGATAGAGCTTTCCCCACGGTAATTAAGAGGGCGGAGGAGTTTGGGCGGATTTCGGGTTATGACATCAACGCTAGTAAAACGGAGATCATGACCTGGAATATACCCAACTCACAGTTAAAGGTGGCCACCTCTATGAGATATCTGGGAATACGGATCCCCCAAGAAATAGGAAATATTGTACAGACCAACATAGATCGAGTTTCCAATGAATGTCGTACACTTTTAAAGTCCTGGGCCTTTCGCCCACTCTCTATACTCGGGAGAACGAACTTAGTTAAAATATCCATTATCCCAAAGTTTATGTTTATTTTTAATCCCATCCCCTTGGCTTTTGATCCTAAAAAACTCGACAATTGCCAGCGTGAGATTAACACTTTTGTATGGAACTTTAAAAATTCTAGGCTGGCCTGGAAGAAGTTGAGAAGGAGGAGGGAGAAGGGAGGGCTGGCATTACCAGACTTATTGTACTATGCTTGGGCATTCGTCTGACCTACTCCAGGATGCTTCAGAAAACACCATCAAGCTCATCCATGGGGGTAATGTTTGGGGCTATGCTAGCCGGAGCAGACCTTCCACCTGATGGATTTCTATTTAAATTTGGGGATCAGAAATTTTTCAAGAAAGTGACATTAAAGACCCTTCAGTCGGCCGTAACATCTTGGGTGCAGACTAGAAAGAAAGTAGGGCTTTCTTATTTTTCAAATTTCGCCCCTCTGTGGGATTCCCCAGGGCAGCCACCATGTTTGCAGGACAGTCTTGCAATCCCCTTAAAGGAGGCAGGGATTACTAGATGGGGAGAGTTACTGGCCGAAGGGAGGTTACAAGAATGGGAAGTGTTGCGGGACAGGGTAGGCCCGGCTTTATCCAGATTTAAATATATACAGTTGGACAGTTGGGCCAGAGTCATGGGCAGGAGGGGCGTCAAATTGGAGAAGCACAGCATTTTTGAACAACAGCTGGTAGAGAGACGAGAGGGAGGTAAAGAGGTGGCGACCTGGTATTGGAATATACTGGAGGAGGCGGATGGGGAGTTTACTCTCCCAGATGAGCTTTGGGGAAATGAATTGGGCCTTCAGTGCGAGGATTTATGGATGAGGTCTTTCACCTTTCTTTATAGAGTAGTCAAACCAGCTTGGCTCAGGCGCAATCATTTGTTTACCTTACATCGTGCTTATCTCTCCCCCCTAAGGCTCTCAAAATTCCTCCCAGGAAATAAGTGTAACAAATGTAATCTAGTGGCAGTATCAGATATACATATGTTTAAGGACTGCCCTGCCATTGCGCTCTTTTGGGAAGAAGTAAAGGGCACCCTGGAGTCTATCCTAAATACAACATTGACTATCACTCTCTCATTAATAATTTTTGGTTTAGATGAAAGAGCTACTGGCCAAGCAAAGACTCTCCTTTTTTATGCAATTATTTTGGCAAGATGACAAATTTGTTAATTTTGGGTGTATGCTACTGCTCCTTCGCATGCAGGCTGGCTAACGTCGTTATATGAAGTCTCGAAGGTTGACTTGGCCAGATCCTGCAGAAAACGAAATCTGTCTTTTTGATAACTGTTGGTTTATTGGAGATAGGAGTCCCGGGTTTTTTCTTTGGGGGGGGTTCCCCCGGGTCATATGCTTATGCCTATTACACTCCATGGACCTTGGGATGTTGCCCCCTTCAAATACAATTATAGGTCCTTCACGTTCAAATACTTTGATGGAGTAATAACGGGTGTGCCCCTCCCTCCCTCCGTTCCATCTCTATGATTTGGTCTCCCGCCATTAACTGAATCGTGTCTGGGTAAGCGAGGACAAAAAAAATCTGTTTGTCTCTCAAGGTAGGACACGCATGGTGGTTGGCTTTTCTTTATGGAAAGGGGTTATGGCAAATGAGGAAAAAAAAAAAAAAGAAGAATGTACAGTTCACAGTGGCCTTGACTCCTTCCGCAGTTTGAGTCAAGCTGGTGTCTGCGCATGCTCTCTTCTCTTTAATGCAAGTCATAGCCTTGCTGGATTCACAGGCAGCCATTTAATTGTAGACCCAAAAACAAAACAGACACAAAGAGAATATTAATTTCATGTAAATCAGCCCATCATGTTTCCCAACTCCATACTAATACCCCTTATAAATGTTTACCTAGCCAAGCTATTAGTTTCAAGCAGCTTTTCTATTATTTATGACAACATGCAAAATAAATGTGCAATGTGCAACTTAGCATTATTATGCATTTAGTGTAAAATTTAAAAACACACACAGTTAATACAGAGCACACAGTTAATACAGCGCACACAGTTAATACAGCGCATACAGCAACATGCTTTAGTGTTTTAGATAGCTTTTCATGCAAAAAAAGCATTTAGCCCCATGTGTAGGGTTTGGTGCATTTGTTAATTCATACACATTATAAAAAGAGGTGTTATCAACTGAAATATTTATCAAAATATGCAACAAGCTGTCTCTTAAAACAGAAATAGTGAATTTAGATTACAAGGGATGAGCTGGGAAGAGAGAAACACATTCTAATAATCTTCAAAGCTAAAAAGGCCACTTTTCTCTACACTGCAAAAACAAATGGTAATTCACCAAAAGCATTTCAGACTGAATAGGCCTCATTTCATGTCTTATGTGCCATGTGTTTTCACTTGCACCAAAATGTGTGTGGCAATTTAAATGCAGTCTGTCTGAAGCACAATAATAAAACAATGCCTGACTTCAGATGGAATCTGCTCCATCAGTACCCGGAGGCTGGTGAAGTCTTTGCAGTCCCTAGGACTTCAAACAGGAGGCAAGCTCTACTCCAAGCCCTTGGAGGTACTCAGCACAAGTAAAGAAAGTTCACTCCAGTCCTTACACTGCACAAGGCAGAATCAGTAACTGCAGGCCAACCCAACAAAGCAACAACACAGCAAAGGGGCAGTTCTCCTGGCAGATTCTCCAGCTCTTCTTCTTGGCAAGTTCCTTGATTCCAGCGATTTCTAAAGTTCTGAGGTCAGGGCCCCAACATTTCTACTAAAAATTCCTTTGTTCTCTCAGGCACAGAGAAACCAGTTCTGTCCTCTCTGGTCCAATTCCTGACAGGAGTTGGAGACAGCATTGTTCAAGGCAGACCAGGCCCATTCAGGTGCAAGGACATCTCCTCCCACTACTCTAAATGTCGCCCAGGTCTATTCTGCCCAGCCCTGACTCCTACAGGAAAGGCAGGACACAACTCAAACCCCCCTGTGGCTGCCTGAAGAAAATGCACATCCCCAGTCCCTGTCACTCCAAAGCCAGAGTCAATCCACTAACCCAGCAGAAGCACACAGGATAGCTAAGCAAGAAAATACCTACTTTCTTAGGGTCCGATTCACAGAACTAACTTAAGACAACATCCTAAACTTACTATCATTTTGGTATTCACAGAAGGCACTTACTCATTTTGGTATTCACAGAAGGCACTTACTCATTTTGGTATTCACAGAAGTTAAGAGTCCTAACTTCAGGACTCCTAAATGCCTTCTGTGAATACCGAAAGTCTTAAAATTAGGATTTTTCTCAGTTTAGTAGTAGTAAAGTTAGGAATCCTAACTTTACTACTACTAAACTGAGAAAAATCCTAATTTTAAGTCTTTCGGAATTCACAGAAGGCATTTAGGAGGCCTAAAGTTAGGAGTCCTAACTTTGCTGCTACTAAACTGAGAAAAATCCTAATTTTAAGACTTTCAGCATTCACAGAAGGCATTTAGGAGTCCTAAAGTTGGGAGTCCTACCTTTACTACTACTAAACTGAGAAAAATCCTAATTTTAAGACTTTTGGCATTCACAGAAGGCATTTAGGAGTCCTAAAGTTAGGAGTCCTAACTTTACTACTCCTAAACTGAGAAAAATCTAATTTTAAGACTTTTGGTATTCACAGAAGGCATTTAGGATTCCTAAAGTTAGGACTCCTAACTTCTGTGAATACCGAAATGAGTAAGTGTCTTCTGTGAATGCCAAAATGAGTAAGTGCCTTCTGTGAATACCAAAATGGTAGTAAGTTTAGGATTTTGTCTTAAGTTAGTTCTGTGAATAGGGCCCTTAGAGTGGTATTTTCAAACACAAAACATGAAAATCATCTTTATTAAAAGATGCATTTTTACATTCTGAGTCCAGGCATGCTAAAATCAATGTACCTATCTTGTCCCAAAGGGATGCTATGCTTATAAGATGTTATAAGTAAAACTCCCATTCTACCCTATGGCAAGATAGACTTTCCATAGTGAAAAACAAAATGTACGGTAATTCACTACCACAACGTGCAACACACATAAGCATATGTCCTTCCTTTAACATGCACAGCACCCTGCCCACAAGGGTACCTTGGGCCCAGTCTAGGGGTAACATACGTAAGAAAAGGGAAGATTACGGCCTGGCAAGTTGGTGCACTTGCCAGGTGTTCATGTCAGTTAGAAACAGTACGCAGACCCTGCAGTGGTAGGTCTGAGATAACTTTTCAGGGCTACTCATGTACGTGGCACAATCAGTGCTGCAGGCCCACTAGTAGCATTTGATTTACGGGCCCTGGCCTACTCAGTGCACTTTACAAGGGGCTTACCAGCTAATTAAATATGCCAAACATGGAAACACCAATCCATATTAACAAATTCAACAAGAGCACTTGCACTTTAACACTGAACAGCAGTGAGAAAGTGCGCAGAGACACAAACCAGCAAAAACGGAGTCAAAATTGGGAGATCAGGAAGCAAAAGGGGTGGGAAAGGCAGTGAAGGTGTGGGAAAGGTGTTGAGTTAACTTCCAGATTCCCAGTTGACAGAGGAGTAAGGCAGGAGTGTGTTCTTGCACCCACCCTGTTTTGCCTCTTTGTCAACGCATTGGTTGCCCAACTTACTTGAGGTAAAGGACAATGACTCCTCGAAGTTAGCAAGCAGAAAGGTCCCAGCAATGATGTTTGCGGACAACACCATCTTAATGTCAAAGTCGCACCATGGGCATCCAGAGGGTTCTTGATAGCTTCATCATCTTTTGTAACAACAGGGGTTGAAGATTAACACTGAGAAGACCAAGTTCATGGTCTTCAACCCAGCAATTACATCCTGCTCCAACCCGCGACTAAATGGCTCTATGCTGGAGAGGGTGTCGGTATTTGAATAGTTAGATGTCACCATGACAGAAAACATGGAGTGGGGGCCACAGATAGCCAAAGGTAGGCTCAAGCTAGACCAGACCACCAGGGAAATTAAAAAGTTATATAGAAATTCCGCCCACAAAACCATCGGGCCTATAGCAGAGATTTATAAGGTACAATCCAGGGGCGCGACAACGTACGGGGCTGAATTATGGGGTCACTGTTGTTCTAGTAATGTGAGCAAAGTAGAAAATAGTTTTATGAGGCAGATTTTGGGCCTCCCCTCCGGTACCCCCCTAATCCATCTACGGCTGGAATTAGGATTTAGACCAATTGGGGATGAGATCAGTCTCGGACCCCTAACTTTTTGGCACAGGCAGCCAGGAAGCCCTGGCTTATGCAGCGGTGCAGGAATTTAGGGTTTGTACACTGTAAGGAATCATTCAGAGTCCTTGACTTTGACACTCTCAAGCCCATTGTTTTTGCTATATCTAGATTTTTAACTTCAATGTGGTGCATTTGCTGGACCTTTTTTAATCTGTTATCTCAGTCTTAAATGTACATACTGTTTCGTTAATAGTTTTATTTCAGTTTTTAATCTTTTTAACGTTTCAATTCCTAAATCTGCTGATGTAATACATTTTTTATTCTGTTAATTTAAGTGCAACTTTTTATCCCTAAGGTGGCCTTTTTACTAAGGGGAAAGATTTTTAATAGTTGGTTGGGAACGGGTTTGAGACACGATTTGCCCGGATCCACTATTTTATGACCTTTGCAATGCACCTCAATGCTGTTAAACCAAAAACACTTCTATACCTACCAATGATTGTGCTAATTTTACATGGTTTTATATGCAAGAATTTTCTTTGTATGCACTTTTATGGTCCAAGCTGACCGAAATAAAGATTTTGGGAATGGAATGGAGGCAAAAAGACTGGGGAAACACACCAAAAGAAGCCATTTCCAACAATGATTAGGTAATAAATGCTGTTGAATCGCTTGTAGGGATCAATCAATCATCAATACCTAGGGGTATCTGGGTGCTGTGTCTCCGTCAGAGAGCCAGGTCTTGAGACCCTTTCTGAAACCTGCCAGAGGGGGCTATATGGAGCTTGAGGGAAAGGTCATTCCAGATCTTGGCAGCGATGTAGGAGAACAAGTGGCCACTGCTGCGGCGGCAACAAATGCAGGAGGTGTGTGCGAGTACGAGTGAAGAGGCGAACAGGTGTCTGGAGGGTAGGTGGAGGTTCACTCGATGGTTGATGTAGGCAGATCCTAGGTCATGGAGGACTTGGTAGAGGTGACTATTATCTCTTCTGGATGGGGAGCTACTGAAAGTCTCTCAAATAGGGGATGATGAGTGTTCATTTGGGGAGGTCCAGGATGAGTCTGGCGGCAGTGTTGTATGCCTGAACTCCTCTTAGGACCTGGGTGGAGATTCCCGCATAGAGGAAGTTGCTGTAGTCAAGGCGGCTGGTAACACGGGCTTGAGTTACAGTCTGTCTGGTGTTCGTTGGGATCTATCTGAATAATCTGCGGAGCATGCAGAGTATGTGGAAGCAGAAGGAGGTGACTCAGTTGATTTGTCATGTCATGGTCAGTCGGCTGTTGAGGATGATGCAGAGGTTGCTTGCATGGTCGGTCAGTGTGGGTGTAGTTACGAGTTCTGCAGGCCAGCATCTGTGGTCCCTTCCGGAGGTGTTCTTCCTAAAGATCAGTGCTTCCATTTTGTCCGAATTGAATTGGAGGGAGTTGGCTCTCATGCATTTGACACTTGTATTTGACGTTGAAGGGGCCCTTGATGAAACAGAGGATCCGTTGAGTTTCATCTGGGTAGGAGATTATTTTGAGTCCATGGGATATGACAACGTCTGGGAGGGGGGTCATGTACATGTTGAACAGGGTGGGGCTGAGGGCTGATCCTTGTGATATGCTGCATATGATGTCTTTGGGTGCAGAAATGAAAGGAGGCAGTCAGATGCTCTGTTTGCATCCTGTAAAGAAGGAGGCAATCTACTTGAGGGCATCTTGCCGTTTGCCTATGTTGTAGAGTCTGTTGATGAATGTGTTGTGGGAGACGTTGTCAATCGCCACAGAGAGGTTGAGGAGGGTCAGACAATGCAGTTTGTTCACAGTTGAGGAGTGATCTGATGTCATCTGTTGCAGGGATCTGTGCAGTCTCAGTGCTATAGTTGGTTTGGAACCCTGTTTGTGAGGCATCAATAGGTGTTTTTGTTTCAGGAATTTGGTGAGCTGCTGGTTGATGACTTTCTCTAGTACTTTGGCCAGGTACAGAAGCAGGGAGATTGGATGGTAACTATTTTGAGGAGGAGTCTGACGTCTGCGTGTTTTCATCGGATGTATGACATTACAACACATGCTTTTACCACGCATGCTTTTACATCTAAGTTTTTACAGCGCATACCATTACAACGCATAGCGCTTTGGGGTGCTGGATAGTGAATAGTTTAATTTACTATTCCAACTCCAGTCCCCGTGGATAGTAGGGAAGGTGTTGGATAGTAAATTAAATCTATTCCCTATCCTAGAGCGCCCCCCAGCGCAATGCGTTGTAATGGTTTGCGTTGTAAAAGTTGCGTCGTAAAGGCACTGCGTGGTAAAAGTTGCGTTGTAAAGGATGTTTCCCGTTTTCATCTGTCCAAGAAGTCTGCTTTGGAGATGGAGGCGTGGAGAATGCTGGTAAGTTGCTTGCTGATTGGCTACATTGTGTGGTTGTGGAGGTGGTGAGGTTAGGGCTCACTGGGCGCCCCACAATGGATGGAAGATGTGATGGCTGAGGTGGTCTGGCAGTAAGCAGGTGATAATAGTTGGGCTGACGTTTGCTGGTTGCTGTTTGGTTAAGGTTGATGGGGTTGAAGGTGGCAGGTTGGAGGTTGAAATTGTTGTAGATGTTTGTTATCTTTCTGTGAAAGTAGTCTGAGAGGGTGTCACAGACTTCTTGGGAGGGGTAAATGGTGTTCTCCATGGCTGTAGGCTAAGATAATTCCTTGACAATTTGGAAGTGTTCTTTTGTGTGATTGACCACTGATTCGATATGAAGTGTGATGGCTGCATTTTTGGCTTCCTTGATGAGCCAGTGATAGTTGCTGAGGGTTGCTGTGTGAGCTGCTCTGTCAGCAGGGATCTTGGTGGCACGCCATTGTTTCTCCAGTTGGTGTCAGTTGTGCCTGGTGTGCCTGAGTTCTGGAGCGTACCACCTGGCATGTTTGGAGGTCTTGTTGGATTCTGTAGGTTTCTGTGGGGTGACTGTTGGTGCTGTTGGTGTTCCAGGCGGCGAAGATCTGGACGACCTAGTCAAGGTATGTTGAGGCCTCAGTTTGGGATGTGGTGAGGGCCTATGACCACTGAGTTTTGCTGACCTCGCTCCAACTGTGTTTGAAGGAGATCTGACGCCTGGTAATGATGTGTACGATGGCGCGGTCAGTCCATGTGAATTCTGTGGTGTGGCTGAATTTAATTTAGTCGCTGGAGGTGAAACTGGGGTTGAATTTAATTCCAGCTTTGTGCATGGGTTCAGTGACCAGTTGGGTGAGGCTGATATTGTTCAGGATGTCTATGAGGGTTGTGGAGTTGGCATTGTTGGGCTCATCGATGTGAAAGTTGAGGTCGCCGAGTAAAATGTAGTGGTTGGAGTTAATTGTTAGGGTGGGTCGATGAGGGTTGGGATGGCATTGCAGGTTTTTGGCTTGAAGTCCCGGGGGTCTGTAGATGAAGGTACCTCTTACCGTGGTCTTCAGGTCAGTATGTAGCAGAAAGTTGAGGTGTTCCATGAGAGGTGTGGGGTCATCGTTGGTGATGCCATGTTTCGGTGAAGAGGGCAACATCTATGGAGAGGGTGTCGGTGGTGTCCCAGATTTCCATGGCGTGTTTGCAGAGTGAGCAGGCATTGAGCAGGATACAACAGAGCAGTTGAGGGGTGTTCTTGGTGTTGTGGGCAAGAGCGCTGCAGGATCTTTTGTAGGTTGTGCGCTGGAGAAGTGTCAGTGTCTGCTGGTGAAGGCTAATTTGGCGGATCGTTGGGAGGTGGAGACGCAGCTGATATTTTGGCGTCTGGGGTGCAGGTCCTTGAGTTCCATGACGGTGTACCATCAGGTGGCAGGAGGGTAAGATGTGCTGACACTGGGCATTATCCAACCAGCAGTGCTTTAACTGCGCACCTGCTGCTTGTGTCCCCTGCATGGCCATAGAGCAGACTCCATTATTTGTCCTAGTAGGTGGTCCAAGTGGACCAGGGTGCCGGGCAAGGACATGGAGTGGGCAGTGCAAGGATAGGGACAGCAAGCAGTGCAGGGACAGCAGGCAGCGCAAGGACCACAAGCAGTGCAGGGGGAGGGACAGTAGGCAATATAGGGACTGCAGGCAGTGAAGAGGTAGGAACATGCACAGACGACATGTCTTTATTGGCATATCTTTCATAGAGAGATCTTTCTTATCCCACCCGGTAACCATGGATTGGGAGGCAAGTACCATAGATTAATGCAGATTGCAGCAGGGCTGTTTTTGTCTTTGAGGGGGTTGCCCTAACTCCAAGTCAGGGAGTGGAGAGAGGGACCCCCAACGTGCACTGGAGAAGTGTCAGTGTCTGTTGGTGAAGGCTAATTTGGCGGATCGTAGGGAGGTGAAGACGCAGCTGTTATTTTGGCGTCTGGGGTGCAGGTCCTTGAGTTCCATGGCGGTGTACCATCAGGTGGCAGGAGGGTAAGATGTCCTGACACTGGGCATTATACAACCAGCAGTGCTTTGGTTGCGCACCTGCTGCTTGTGTCCCCTGCATGGCAATAGAGCAGACTCCATTATTTGTCCAAGTAGGTGGTCTTAGTGGACCAGGGTGCCGGGCAAGGACCTGGAGTGGGCAGTGCCAGGATAGGGATGGCAAGCAGTGCAGGGACAGCAGGCAGCGCAAGGACCGCAAGCAGCGCAGGGGGAGGGACAGTAGGCAATGTAGGGACTGCAGGCAGTGAATAGGTAGGAACATGCACAGACGACATGTCTTTATTAGCATATCTTTCATAGAGAGATCTTTCTTATCCCTCCCGGTAACAAAGGATTGGGAGGCAAGTAGCATAGATTAATGCAGATTGCAGCAGGGCTGTTTTTGTCTTTGAGGGGGTTGCCCTAACTCCAAGTCAGGGAGTGGAGAGAGGGACCCCCAACGTGGGCGACTCAGGAGTTAAGTAGCCAGTCATGCTAGGCCCAGAGTCTCTAGGCATGGTAAGCAGTGGTGCTGCTGGTCCCTCTACAGCCAGAAATGGGGTCAATGTTCAGTTAACTTCATAAAGGAGGGAGGGCGAGGAGTCGCAGGCCATTTCTTTCAACTTCAGTGCCTAAGCGCGAGACCAGGTATCCAATGCTTTAATTTAGAGCACCAAGCACCATAGGAGCCTCAGCAAGAACGGTTCTCGGCTCCGACCTCTTTGTCGACCCAGGCACCAGCGAAAAGGCAAATACACCATTACCCTGCACCCCCAGGCATGGACAGGTCAGGAAAAGGTAGTCTTAAGAAACGTTATATTGCCGCAATTTGAAAGGCACTTATCTAAGTCATTTGTGGTTCTTGAGTCCGCAAGTCTAGCAGCTCTATCCATCCAACAGTAGTGTGAAGAGCCTGCAGCTTTCAAGGATGCTGTCAGTTTGAGAGGCGTCTAAAGCAAAGGCCTTGGCTGGCCTGGCGTGGCCCAGTCACAGGCCAATACGCAATTCTGTGGGCGGGCGGGGGCACTTCTGTGTTACGAAGCCGTTTGGAGACCTCCAGGGGTGCTCAGCGGTGCCAATCCTGCCCAACTCTCGCTATGGTTGTAAGCCGGCTGCACTTCAGTCTCCAGGGGGTAGCGGTGCCACTCGGAGATGAGGTCTCTCCGTTCAGCACGGACCGCGCAAATCAACTTCCAACAAGGTCCTTATTTCCCTCTGATAGGCCAGCAGGGACCGGGAAGCCGCTTTGTCACAGTGCTAGGCTCAACTCAAGGGCTATGAGACGATATGGCCTACAATTGCAACTTGGCCTCTCCTACGTCATCGCCCAGCTGTTCCTCACCTCTGCACGGAGCCTGGGGCAGGGTCGTCAGGTGCTCATCTGTGTCACACAATCAGGCCTCCAGTGCAGTCCTACTCTCCCGCATAGACGGGCCAGCAAAGGCTGAGTAGCTGGATCCACTGGTTGGCACTCTGTCATACTGCTAGGATCAGCCCCTAGACTGCAAAGCAATCTGCACTTCTCGGTGCAATCACACTTCAAGACCGGCCCCTGCAGCGCTCAGCGAGAAACCGAGGCCGCCGCTGCACAATTCAGTCTCTCATTTTAGTTACATAGTGGCTTTTAGGCTTGTGGGCCCAGAATCTTGGACAGAGAGACAGGAAGGTACGTCTCAACCATCCACTATCTTGGCCACACCCCAGCACTTCTCTTTAAAAGACATTTAAGTTTATTTATTTTCTCTCCACTGCCCCCTCTCTGGCTTTAATTTAGATCTGAGCCTTACTTTGAGGCTTGCTTCCCTCCCCCTATATAGTATGACACTTTACCGTTTGCATATTTATTATTGGTGTAAGTCGTGGTTCTTCATTTATAATGTTTTTCAATTGTGAAACACTCTAAGAGCTTCAGATATTGTCTGAACTATTTAAAACTGCATAAATAAATAAATAAGCTAATTGATAAACTTTCCAGAGGGGCAGTGGAAAGGCAGAAGCAAGACAACTGTAGAAGTTATCGACTGATCTGCAATGTTTTGATAGAAAAGTTTAGAGAGTCCAAAGTTTAATGTGGAATTTTTATTTTATGTCACATTTGAGAATGCTTATTCAAAGTTTGATACCAGTAAGTATCGAAGGTGTTTTAACAATGCTGCTTAAATTGTGCTACAGGTGAAGGGCAAAATAATTCATTATTGGCGACTGGGACTTATCTTGTATTATGAGACTTCACCTAGAGCAAGAAAGAAAGGCAGAACACGAGACAAAAGAGAACAATAGAACGACCTTGACAAATGGGGAACGCATGTATGAAGCCGCTTTGTCGCAGTGCTAGGCTCCACTTAAGGGCTACGAGACGATATGGCCTACAAGGGCGCCCAGCAGGGCCAGTTGCACCTCGGCCTCTCAGCAGTCATCGCCCAGCTGTGCACAGAGCCCGGGCAGGGTTGTCGGGTGCTCAGCTTTCCTTAGTTTCCAAAGGAGGTAGCGGAGCCATATGGGGATGATCTCTAGTCTCCACTCACCCACTGTGTCGCGCAATCAGGCCTGCCGCATAGACGGACCAGCAAAGGCTGACTAGATGGATCCACTGGTTGGCACTCTGTCAGACTGCTGGGCCCAGCCCCTGGACCTTGTGATGTTGTGAGCAGTCTAGTAGCTGGGTGGGCGGAGTTAGTGGGTCAAGGGAAGAGGAGGAGACTGGGAAGGAAAGGGCAGTTAGAGTAGGGACTGGGACGAAGCAACAAGCAGAGAATAAAGCTCCTTGATAAAGATATATAGTGTCTGTCATCATTCCTATCAAGACACTACAGCTGGCGGCGAGGGTGGGATGGTGCAGTCTGCCACCCATAAAACCCCAAGAAGAAGCGTCCCGTCCCGTGCAGCACAAAAGGATAAAGCGCTGATGTGACACGTGTGTTTACATTGAGTCCGCCGCCTAGACCAAGAGGCCAGCGGTATTTGCCCCTGCTCCGTGATCGGCTGGTCGCGTAGAGTCTTGAGGGAGAAGAGTCATCGAGCGCTGAAAGCGGTTGAAGTAAACGCCGGTGTGCGCCAAAATTGCTCACCCCCGATGCGTGTAAAATGGCAGGCGCTCAGTGAGAAGAAATCGGGAGCCTACCCCGATCCTGCCTGCTGCTCCGGTGACCGAGGAGCGTATGAGGCATGGCTAAAGCCTCGTGGAAGTGCCCCGAAGAAGAGCGCCGGTACGCGCCAAAAGTGAAAGCTCACCCCCCGATGCGTGAGGAATGGCACGCGAACAAAAGCTCACCCCCGATGCGTGAGGAATAGCACGCGAACAAAGTAACGAAATCGGGAGCCTACCCCGATCTTACCTGGACGCTCCTGGGACCAAAGAGTGTGTGAGGTGTTGATGAAACACTGCTGCCTGCAAACGACCGGCTTCTGGTGAGTGCCGAGTGAATCCCTGTGAGCCTGCAGTTTGAATGAGGCTGAAATCTCGAGAGGAATGAGATTTCCAGGCGAGCGGCCATCTTTGAGTCAGGCAGCCTTGAGAGACATCCCCTGTGTGACCCATGAGCGGCCATCTTGGAGTCAGGCAGAGTTACATTCAACAAGCATTGATTGAGCCAAGAGAGTTAATGCAACAAGCACTGGCTAATACAAGTGGAGTCACAAACAAGCACAAGTAAATACAACGGTGAACCAGTAATCAAGCACAAGCAAAAACACGAGTGAATTAACAAACAAGCACAAGCAAACTCAAGAGTAAAATAATAAACAAGCACGAGTGAATGCAGAGGGTGAACAAGAAAACAAGCAGTGATAAATGTAAGTGAACAGCAACAACAAGCATTGGCCAATGAAATAAAACAAACATTGATAAATGAAAACAAGCACTGGTAAATGAAAACAAGCACTGGCAAATGCAAGAGGTATAAGAGACTACGCGAAAGCAAATGCAAGCGACAAGTAAAGACAACATTGGGCACAAACCGAAGAGAGCAGTCCTGCAGAAGACCCCGAAGAGGGCAGAGGTACAGAAGACCCTGAAGGGAGCAGTTCCACAGAAGATCCAGAAGAGGGCAGTCCTGCAGAAGACCCCGAAGAGGGCAGAATTGCTGAAGACCCCGAAGAGGGCAGTCCTGCAGAAGACCCCGAAGAGGGCAGAAGTGCAGAAGACCCCGAAGAGGGCAGTCCTGCAGGAGACCCCAAAGAGGGCAGAATTACTGAAGACCCTAAAGAGGGCGGGATTACGGAAGGCCCAGGAAAGAATATAAACAAGCCCGGATCAACACAGGTTCTGAAGTTAGCGAGCACAAGCAAGTGCACATCCTGAATGCACCAAGCACATGCAGATCCCGAATGTAATGAGCACGAGCAAGTAAAAGTAACAGAAGCGAAGAAAATAAATGTTTCAGAAGCATGGGTAGATGAATGCCAAGGGAGCCGTCTCCCATCAACGAAGTGATTGGAAAACCTGCACTCGTCCGGAAAGAGATGCATGAGCAAACAGGATGTCAAATGTGTCAGGCGTCATCGCGGAAGAATCACTACCCACCTTCAAGCTAGCATACGACTCTAAAGGAAGCGAGCCACGAGTCAGGCATAGCATAGCTGAGTGGTGGCCATTCTGAACTCATGAAACTCAAGCTGTCATTCACTGGCGCATACCGAGATAGTTGCGAAGCCTATCAACCCCAAAGGAAACGACTAGACCAAGGGTCTCGGCTAAAGAGAATCAGCAAAGAAGACGGGAAGCAAAGTAAACGGTCCTGTGACCGCAGCAGATCAGAATCTCCTTCCCTCATGGAGGTGAGGAAAGCAACAAAATGGTCCAAACCCTGCCTTGGAGTACCACCCCCAGTGACACAGACTGACACTCAGAGTTTGAGTCCCAAATGGAACCGGTAGCTGGAATCACTGGATGATTTTCTGGACGCAATCGGTGAACGAAGGGATAGAAATTGTCTGATGCTTCTCCTCCAGCTGGTGGGTCATGAAGGCCGACGTCTAATCAACACCTTTTCTGAAAAGGACACAGAGACTTATGAAAGACTCCAAGAGAAGTTACGTGCACATTTCCATGCACAGGCAGATGTGGATCATGATCGCATCGCTTTCAACACAGCACGGAAGGAACCAGGAGAACCATTGCCAAGCTTCATCACCCGGCTGCAAAGTCTGGTAAAAGGTTGCCAGTTCAACACATTTACAAATGAGGAAGCAGTTCGGCTTCGGATAATCGAAGGCTGTTCAGACTCTAACACGAAACACAAGATCCTTCAAGCGCATTGGTCGCTAAAAGAAATCATCAGGAAAGCTGATGTTGGAGTGCGGATCAAAGCAGGATACGTATCAGAAGAATTGCACACAATTGCAAGAACCAAAGATACCAGGAAAGAGACATCCCTTGTGTCTGAGAATAAAGTCACCGAAACAAACAAAACCAGAAAGATGAAGGATGAAGGTAGATCGAAGAGAAGACGGCGGGAGAGACAAAATGACAGAGAATACTCCGAGTCAACAACACAAATGACCGAGATAATCTAGGACTGTGATAGTGTCACAGACACAACCTCGGGGAGTTATTCAACCTTAAGGAGTCATTCAAAGTATGGCACAAAATACTCTGAAGAGGATGAAGTGTCAAGTGGGACAGATCGCACCCATGGACAAGACGGCAGCCTGCCCACCAAGCAGGCAAGAAAGACGAACTATTAGAGATTGAACCAGTCATGTCATCACCGGAAGTTGATACATGACCACGCCCGAGCACCTCACTGTTTGCCAATTGCTGGAGATGATTACGAAGAAACATCAAGCTGGAGAACACATCACACCCGCTGCGCAGATGTCAGTGCACAAAACAAAGGGGAAGAAGAAGCCAAGCGCAGAAGAGAAGCTGGGCTGATTCTCGCATCCATGACATCCGAGATAACGGGGAAACTGAGAATAGGTCATTAACAGCACGTGAGAGAGGCAGAGATGAAATACCCGGGGATCAAACACGAGAAACCAACACATGGGTGTCAAACAACCTCTCCAGTGAAATGACACCGCAGATACTTCGAGAAAGATACTCGGAGAAGTATCCCAAAAACAACTCCGACGCGAAGAGCAATTTGTCATGGCCTACTCATGTCAGAGATTTACCAGTCAAGCCATTCTACAAGGAACGTTCTCAAAGACAATTGACACCTGACCCCTCTCACTCCGGAGACATGTCTGTCCGATCCTGGGGATCAACACAAGACTCATCTGATTCCGAATGCATGTCTGTCCGATCCTTTGGGTCGACGGGGTCAGGGTCCCGCCAACGACTACGGCATCAAACACCCGAACACCTCGTACAACCGAAGGACATTCTTCCCGTCGAGAGCAACCTACCTCACCCCAATGTTCCTGAACATTCCATCACCACACAAGCCAACCTGTCATGTCAGTCACAGGGATATCACGACAGAAAGTATATACCGTCACCCCCGAAGGGATCAGTGAGGTTGACTAGAAGGACTTACCGAACGAAGACAGAGATAACAGATGTCACACACTGGATAACAAAGGACTATCCAGTCACTCTACGAAGGAAACCTGACATGTTGACAGAGACAGGTCCTCCTCAAATGAGAACAGAACGTACACCTTCTCAGATCGTCAAAGGGTTCCCCAGTCCCAGACGTGAGCGAGAATGGGTGGGCCAACCAGAGGCAGCGAATGAGTCCCTGAACCGAACCAGAATTATCATTTCAAATAAGGCATCCCAGTCCGGGATGCATGACGTTGAACAGGATGACAGTGCTGCCCTCAACCAGACAAGACAAAGAGAAATAAAACGTTATGCGGGTGCTGGGAAGAGAACCAGATCAGCACACACTCATGAAGAACATAGAGCATCTATCGCATCAGGGCCACAAAGGAAAATAAACTGTCACTATCACGATGAGCCTTTCACAGCCACCTCAACAGGGGCACTCGTGATCGCCTCGGAAACTGAAGATGAGTGGATGATCCAGAAACTTATCGGAAACCACCACGAATTGGGAAAAAGGATAACACACGATACATTTCGCAGTTTCAAAAAGATGCACTCCTGCAATCAAGGAGATGCTCAGCAAGGCAAGATAAAACCACACCAAGGAAATGGAGATGTGTCTCGTTTCAGGGCGGAAGTTTCGACTATCGCTCATCAGAAAGGCACCATGGTGACGGCGGCATCGGAGAGCAGACGTCTCACCAGAGATGCGTCGCACTTTCAAATGTGTACTCCTGCCCTGAGAGAGTCTCTCCAGAGGATGATTGGACAATCGGAGAGTGAGAAGAGTGAAAGGCCTGATCCGGCTGCAGTAGTCCAGAGACAGGACAATCAAGTAGGAGATGATTCTGAAGGTGGAGGTGTGTCCCTCCGACCTCGGCGAGACATTCAACGGCCACGATGGCTAATTGAAGAACTATGACCAAGTCAGTCATGTTTGTTTTGTTAACAAAGGGGGAGATGTGATGTTGTGAGCAGTCTAGTAGCTGGGTGGGCAGAGTTAGTGGGTCAAGGGAAGAGGAGGAGACTGGGAAGGAAAGGGCAGTTAGAGTAGGGACTGGGACGAAGCAACAAGCAGAGAATAAAGCTCCTTGATAAAGATATATAGTGTCTGTCATCATTCCTATCAAGACACTACAGACCTTACCCGAAGAGTGAGGTTAAGAGAGTGTTGGGAAAGTAAGAAGCATGACGTGGAATCAAGACTAGGCTGTCTTAGTATTTAGCAATCTACACAATCAGCCTTCTGAGAAATACATTAGATTAGATGCATGCACTAATTTCATTATTATGCATTAGGCACTGTAATGGAGTAATGGAATTATCTTTGTGAGAGCTAAAACGTTGCTTTCTTTCCATATGAATGTTAGGTAATTATTAGGGCATCTCTTTTTGGGCTAAATAATGATATGTTTCCTGAGAGGACGATATGCTAAAAGAACTAAGCCTGCATGGATCGGAGGACAAAGGAGGCAATCTTTCCATAATCAAATATTGCTTGCTTGAGTGATGGCTTTTAGTGTGATGTCATTGAAAGTGAATACATGCTATTTTCCCTTAGAAAATATGAATCAACTTTTATTCTATAATAATTGCTGTGGAAAACAAATATCAATTTGATCATTGGCTTAACAAACAAAAGCATATGTTACATTTGAGGTGCATCTTTAAAACGTTAAAATCGTTTTTGTGGAGTTTTACTATATGAAGAAAAGTGTAGGACTTTGTATTCAACTTGACAGTGAACGATATATATGCTCTACTGATAGCAGGCACATATGTCGATGTAGTGTAATGTAATTTTCCACTGAATGTGCACGGCGACCGACTTGGTGGCGAGTGCCCGTGTGTGACAATCCGTGGCATAAATTTGCAAATTGTAATGCAGATGTATATTATCAGGCATTGCACCTTATTCTGCATGGAAGAATGAACATTGTGTATAGTACCATAACAGATTAGAGAATCTTTAAATATATGAGAGTAAAAGCAATTCTAAACTATTGTGATTTATGGCGAGTAGAAAAAGATAATATTTCTATGGCGAAATGCATAATGCTGTAACCGAGATTGCATTTTTCCTATTGTTTCAATTCCGTGCTGCTCATATAAATGTCCTCACCTTGTGAGGTTTGCTGTAAATATTTCAAGGTAATAAATATTTCACTGGTTTGAATGCAATTATGGAAGTAATCCTGCTTTTGGTGCTAACTCCCGTCTGATTGTAGGCAGATACAACTGGGACCAGGCACAGACGTTTGCAACCAGGATTTACATCTGCATATGCAAATTGTGTAAAATTCTGGGTGAAATACTGCGGTTACTATGTAGTCCCCCATTTCTGACGTCTGCAACATGGAATCGGTTCCTGAATGCAAACGGTAACAAGCGGGTGCTTAATTTGCATTGGAGGACTCTGGGTGTTTGACTGATACTGAAGCTCTGTGTATTTTGTGCAAGTTCATTATAAGGTCTTTTTGTCGTGCAATGAATTTATAACCAAACTTAAGGGCCTCATTTAAATCCTGGCAGGCGGCCCGCCCGTCACCAGAGCAATGGAGTAAATTTGTACAGGACTTCCACGTCTGGGAATTCAGTTTAGGAGTGCAGGGCAAACACTCCTTCCTTGTGTGCACCACTCTAAGACAATTTCTTATTAAACACTGTGGGGCAGATTTACAAGCCCCTTGCGCTGCCAGTACGTCACTTTTTGTAACACACTGGTCGCGCATTTCTCTGTTCCATATTTACAAGGACAGGAAAAGCCACCCTGTGTGGTTTTTCCTGTCCTTGTAAATACCAACACTTTACACGCAGCACTTTACATGAAAGGGGAGTTCCATGGGTGTTGCTGTGGTTGTTTCCACGCAACACCCATGGAACCAGACACATTTCCCGATTTCAGAGCATTCGTAAACCTGGAAATGCGACAGTATACTACCCCACCCTA